>NC_134358.1:492825787-493429537 GCF_048569485.1 Anomaloglossus baeobatrachus
GATTTTTGACCTGTTGGCTAATATCAGGACGTAGTTCAGGTCAATCATTTCTTCCTGTACCAAACTCTTTAAAGAGGTTGTCTACTCTCGTACCTCAGTTACTGTTTTGCCATAAATGCCTAAGAATAACGGCCCAAAGAACTCGATATTGTTGTGCAGTGTTCTGCGTTGCACTCACTGGGTGTCATAGCGGCATCGAACTCTGTTCATACTGGAAAGTCCGGCAAACTTCTTGGGATTCTTTAGTTGCCCAGCCTGTCATGGACGTCGGCTGGTTCTTGCTTCACTGCTCTCCAGCACAGCGGGAGTTAATTTCTGCTGGCCTGTGATCAGCTGCTGGGAGCTCAGGCTGCTGATCACCATCTCCAGCCTTTATTAGGTTCTCGATTCTGGAGTTGTTTGCTGGTTCCTGTTGTATGGTGATCTACAAGTTATGGGTCAGCATGGTGTGTGAGTCCTCCAGTTGTCTATTTGTTTCCTACCCCTTTTGCATCGCTCTCCAGTTCACATATTGTCCCTCATTTGTGTTTTAGTGCATTGTGCATGAATTTTTGTTTACCCTTGTCTGTGACTATTTGTGGCGTGTTGGATACTGGGTTTCTGGCCCATTCCTTGGGTAGGGGGGAAATAGTTTCAGGGATTGGACAGGAGACAGGACCACATTGAAGGCTGACTACTATCAAGTCTACCCTAAGGATAAGGGACAGCACAGGGGCCCAGTCTTAGAGTCAGCCTAGGAGCCCCTGTTCCATCTGTACACCTCCTTGACAGATTTATCAGTTTTCTGCCAATATTCATGGTGTTTTATGCCTTATTGCTTCAAATCCTGCCCCTATTCCCCAGCTCTGTGGTCACAGTCATCACTTCCTCTTCAGGATCTCTGCTCACTTCTGACTATACTTTCCCTCAGCCCTTGTACAGGGCTACCAGCCAGCAGTGAGCCCAACCTTCTGTAATTCCACCTAAACCTCTCCAACTCCAGCTCAATCTTGCTAATTGAAGCCTCACTATGATGTCCTGCAGAAGACAATTCTGCAGGAAATTTACTGCTAGTGAACACAAAGCTCCAGAACACCAGCCTAGGCAATACATTTTATCTCCTACTCTGCCTCCCTGACTAAACATGTTCCACTGTTAAAGGATGAATTCATGGAAGAATGGTGAATGAAGCCAAGCCTACCCACACTGCACGAAAAGTCTCACGATTGTCATGTCACATCAGATTCAAGTGACTAAAATGCAGGGAAAATGTGATATCACAATAAATCTAGAGATTTTCATAAAGTAGTGGTCAACACCATTTTTGGACCATGGTAAGTGCTGCATTTGGGCATTTCAGAAATTTTAATCCTGAAAAAGAGAACAGAGTTGGATAAACCCAGTTCTCCAAAATGCACTAAAGAAAAAAAATTGAATATTGCATATCTATTCAATTCCCCACTGCTCCTGAGAATACCTTTTCACTGTCCTAAGTCTCATGAATCATGAATTACACCACTGAAAGGTGAGTTAACACTTTGAATATTTTTTTTTAACGTTGTTTTTGGTGGTATTGGTGAATCTTCTCAAAAATCTAACCAATGGGTCTCTATTTTAACAATCCTTCTACTGAGTTGGTTTTGAGAGACATATTTTTCAGTTAGTATTATTGGGTGACCTGTTAACTTGGTGCACCTTAAAGGGTTTGTCCACTACCTAATTACCTCTTCGGAATTGCCCGAAGATGGTGTAACAATAAAAAAAGATACTTCCTGGACTGCTGTCACTTCTGTGTTCTCTACACTGTATCCTCAACATTCAGTGGGGACATTACATGACCACTGCAGTCAATCAATAGCCGTAGATGTTTTAGATAAATCAGGGCTGCAGCAGTCATATGACTTTTCTGCTGTATGTTGAGGACAAGTTAAACAGTGCTGTGTATGGAGAAACAGTGCCAATTTGGGAGGTAGAGGTCTATGGTAAGCATTTATATTTTTCCACCATCCTGGGTCAATTCAAAATAGGTAGTTAAGTATTGGACAACCTTTTTAACGGCATATTCCCATATTCAAAACACAGAAATATCTGCATCCGCCATAATGTTTTTTTTAGATTGGGAAACATGAAACTAGTAGGCCTTATTCAGACAAGCCTATATTATGTATGTGTTGTCTGTTAAAATCGGACAGCATGGGGACCAAAGTTATTAAATTGGGTTATACAGATGAGAGTTTTTTCTCTCATGGACCGAGTATTGGTGTGAAAAAAATTGCAGCATGCAGCAGTCTCAATTCTTTTCAGAGACTCACTCTTTTGAGTTTATGGGTATGCAAAAGACACCCCCCGGATCCCATACAGATCATCCACATTTTATCAGCTGCTTTTCGGATACCTTGCAATTTTAACATCAGAAACTGTATTTGGTCTTGAATATTTTTTTAATTCTTGATGGATAAAAGTGGATGCTGTGTGGATGTCAAATGGATGTATGGTGGAACATGGATGGCATAAGAATAGAATGCAGATAATAATATGGATAATAATATGGATTTGGATCTTTGATCCAAAAAATATCATCTGTTTTTTGTATCAAAGATGGACAATATTTTATTCACTCATCTGACCCAAGACTTACCATCTAGACTAAAAATGGATGAAAATCAATCAAGTGTGCCAAAGTAAGCAATAAGTGGGCAATATAGTATAAGACCAGATGGGAAGCTCAGGTCTAGGCCAACGGTCAGCAAAAGAAAAACAAGTTACTGTTATAGCCAAAAGGGCAGGATTCATTTGGCTAAAATGTTACAAGGCCAAGTCCCAGAAGACCAGGAGCAGAACAGAAATGTCAGGGTGTAGTTGCTAGAGCATAATGTAGAATGACAGGGAGAAGTTAGGTAAGTTAGATATCTCAGGACAGGATGCCAGAAGAACAAAACTCAAGATGGCCAAGGATTCATGAACAGGTCCAAAGGATTGTCAAGGGTCAAGGCTAAATCAGAGGGAAGACACAAATCTCAACATTTGCAAACCCATAACAATAACTTCAGGAATGCCCATTTCACATAGGGCTGTACATACAGTGGCCAGGGTGCCCAAACTTTTTCATCTGCCCTTTTTTGTTAATTTAAAAATGAAAAAGATGAAAAATATAATATATATATTTACACTGTGTGCAGAATTATTAGGCAAATGAGTATTTTGATCAGATGATACTTTTTATACATGTTGTCCTACTCCAAGCTGTATAGGCTGAGAGCCAACTACCAATTAAGTAAATCAGGTGATGGGCATCTCTGTAATGAGGAGGGGTGTGGTGTAATGACATCAACACCCTATATAAGGTGTGCTTAATTATTAGGCAACTTCCTTTTCTTTGGCAGAATGGGTCAGAAGAGAGATTTGACGGGCTCTGAAAGGTCCAAAATTGTGAGATGTCTTGCAGAGAGATGCAGCAGACTTGAAATTGCCAAACTTTTGAAGCGTGATCACCGCACAATCAAGCGTTTCATGGCAAATAGTCAACAGGGTCGCAATAAGCGTGTTGGGCAAAAAAGGAGCAAAATAACTGCCCATGAATTGAGGAAAATCAAGCGTGAAGCTGCCAAGATGCCATTTGCCACCTGTTTGGCCATATTTCAGAGCTGCAATGTTACTGGAGTATCAAAAAGCACGTGTGCCATATTCAGGGACATGGCCAAGGTAAGGAAGGCTGAAAAACGACCTCCTTTGAACAAGAAACATAAGATAAAACGTCAAGACTGGGCCAAGAAATATCTTAAGACTGATTTTTCAAAGGTTTTATTTACTAATGAAATGAGAGTGACTCTTGATTGGCCAGATGGATGGGCCAGAGGCTGGATCAGTAGAGGGCAGAGAGCTCCACTCCGACTCAGACACCAGCAAGGTGGAGGTGGGGTACAAGTATGGGCTGGTATCATCAAAGATGAACTTGTGTAATCTTTTCGGGTTGAGGATGGAGTGAAGCTCAACTCCCTACTGCCAGTTTCTGGAAGATAACTTCTTCAAGCAGTGGTACAGGAAGAAGTCAGTATTGTTCAAGAAAAACATGATTTTCATGCAGGACAATGCTCCATCACATGCATCCAACTGCTCCACAGTGTGGCTGGCCAGTAAAGGTCTAAAAGATGAAAAAATAATGACATGGCCCTCTTGTTCACCTGATCTGAACCCCATAGAGAATCTGTGGTCCCTCATAAAATGTAAGATCTACAGGGAGGGAAAACAGTACACCTCGGAACAGTGTCTGGAAGGCAGTGGTGGCTGCTGCACGCAATGTTGATCGTAAACATTATTGATTTTTGTTCCTGAAGAAAGGATTATACAGCTCCGAAACGCGTAGAACAATAAAATCCGATGTCTTAATCCCCATTGATCTTCAGTGATCTTCTTCTGGCAGCGCGGATTAACCCTTTTCTTCCATCTCCTACAACACATGAGGAGTTTTTAGGGAGTTTTTGATGCTTAAAATATTCAGTACCTTCCATCTCCTCCAACACTATCTTCCTGGGTTCTGCAGCAGCCATCCTTATCAAGTGGTTTTAGTAGTTGTGTCTATATCACAACCACACCAGGTTAGTGCACCTAATTAAATTATTTCTGGTACCACCGTATAAGACACCATTTGCGCCCCCCTTTTGTGTCATTTCAGTTTCACGACATAAAAACTCATCATTGGAACTTACTCTTACAATGCAGACCCAGCTCAGTGAGAAAAAAAAGAAAAGTCTTTTCAGTTTTCATCCCTTGACCTGTTAAGTAGACAGCATTTTACTTTTGGCGGCTCTCAATCAGCGCTAATGCTGCCTTGCAAAACTTGGCATCTCTTATGACAGCGCTGGCCATCAGACAGAATTAAATCAGGATAGTTAGATGACAGTTACAATATGAGACAATTGGCCAATAATGGATGGTGTTGACAGCTCTTTTATTTTTTTTTTCAGTTCCATTCAGCTCAGTCCACCAGAATTGACTCCAGTTCTGGAGTTTATATGTAAGAATTCAAAATTCTGTAGAAAAGTGATTTGTCTTTCCATTATAAAAACTTCTCGATTGTCTGGGAGATCACATTTCCATACAAACATGATTATCTGGTCACAATGCATCTATCTCAAAGTATTTTCAATGCTAAAATTTGGGGAAAGATTTCTATTTTACAGGGTGGCCTAAAAGTAGGCAAAGGAAAGGTGCAAAGATCATGAAAGACATTTTGAGCACTTACACTAAATAAGCCTTCACAGCATGGGAGATCCTGTGAAAAGAGTTAATTATGTCACACATGTAGGTGTGGTCCCACCGCACCATGGACCGGGCCTACCCTGTAGCGGTGTGACTAAGTGCCTACTGGGTTTTCACCAACTCCTCTGATGGTGAGGCTGAACTTGGCTGCAAGTTGACACCAGGTACCACTCCAGGACAGTTCCCGGTACTGCAGTACCTGATCCCAAGGGTCAGGGACGCAGGTACGGACTTGGAGAACAGAGAAGGACAGGATAAGGATTGCAGGCAGGGTAGATACTGGTACTGGTTCAGAAGGGATTCAGACAAGTTGGGTTCAGGTTCTGGTTCAGATAGAACGGCTGCCACAGACAAGGATGGGTTCAGGTTTTGGTTAAAGATCAGAGAGGAAGACTGCTACAGACAGGACAGATTCAATTTCTGATTCAGGTTAGACAGGACTGCTGGTACAGACAGGAAGGATTAAGGTTCACAAGGCGGGTTCAGAATCATAGACAGGTTCAGGGACATTGAAATGGGTTCATGTAAGTTCTGGTTCAGGAACTAAATGGGTTCAAATACACAGGTAGATTCTCATACAGGAACACAAGATTAGTGTGACGCCCTGGGCAAGCCAGGGGTCACAGGTCACAACATCACATGCACCCCACATTCCCGGCAGGTACACCTAGGCTAACCTAAAATCCTTGTTGCCTTCCTCCAGGGGCTGATGTCCACACCAGGGGGTGGGCCAGGCGGTTGGCTCCGCCCACCGAGGAGTTCACAGCCCTGGAGGCAGGAAAACCAGGCAGAACAGCTAGGGAAGTGAAGGAGTAAACAGTGAAGTGGTAGAGGAGGACAGTGACAGAAAAGTGTCAGTTAAGAAAGCCTGAAGTTGGTCCGGGTGTGTGCCCCGGACTGAGACAGCAAGGTCAGCAGACGGCGCTGATAGTCTGCAGGGGGACTGCTTGGAGGTTGCTGGAAGGACCGCGGACGGGTGGTGACCCGGCGGTACCGGAGCAGTATACGAAGAACAGTCAGCACCAGGGCAGGGGCCTTTCGGATCCCGGCAAGGCTAGGAGTCGCCATAATTTGCCAAATCCGTCAGTGAAGGGGACCTCTGTCTCCTAACAACCAAGTCCCGATTGAAGGCAACAGTCCGACCGTTAAGGGGAGACACCGCCACCGCCAAGGCACCAGTTTCCCAGGGCCAGCGCCTGCGGGCAAGAGAGGGGCTCCTCCGGCTCATGTCCAGGCCGGGGAGCGGGTAACCGGTGGGAACCCATCGCTACCAAAAAGACTTTACATAGGTGCAGGGAAGAGACTGTCACCGCTAACTGCAGGGAACATCAGCACCGTAACCGTCCGAGGGACCCGTCCAACCAGCCGTTTGTTTACCGAGAACTGTGTCGTGTTCACTGGCTGAGTGAGTACCTCCGTGCCTTGTGGCACAGCGCTGTCCCTGCGCCCCTGCACCTCCACAGGCCCCATACCCGCCTGTCCACCATACCAACCCCATCACTGGGCCCCGGGACCACCAAACCCCCTACCCACGGAGGGGCAAATCAACAACTGGCTGCTCCATACCATCACTCCCGGGCTCCCCAGACAGAGCAGCGGTGGTGTCCACTTAATCACCACAACCGTGGGTGGCGTCACAGACAATAAACTATCCCAAATCCCAATCCCCTTTCACTCATGGGCGAGGAGCGCCGCTCGAGTCCCCGGAATCCGGCCCATCGCTCGAGCCACCGAGCAGCGGCAGCAGGCCGCAGCAGCCGCAAGCGGCAGCCGGACCCGAGCAGTGGGAGAGCGCGGCGTCCCCTCCTCCGCCCGCGACAACTTGGCGTCACGAACAGGATCTTACCGCTCTGCCGTTGGGTAGAGGTGCGCCTTGTGACCGCCGGAGGTATCCGGCCGGAAAATTTCAGAAGTCGCCATCTTTGGCGCGAAAAGTTCCCGCTCGAGCGTCTTCTCGAGTAGTAGAGGCGCGAAGGCCAAAACCCCGCCCCGATAGAGGAGGGGCCGAAAAGAGGCTAGAGGAGACGGAATGGCGGCTAGCTGCATGTGAGCGCAGCTATAAAAGCAGGGACGCCAGGACCCTGCAGCCATCTTGTTCCTGGGAGAAGCCGCCAGCAACATGTGGATGCCGTCCCACAGCACCGTAGCCCCAGCGCCTGGAACCGCGGCGTGGGTGGAGATCCGGACCGCGCAGCTCTACCAAAGGCTGCAGGTCAAGATGCAGCTCCTCATGGAGGAGTGGGAGACCGACATGGCGGACGTTATAGCGACTGTGCGGAGACGCGAGGAGGAAGCGGAGGAAGGGAGGGTGAGTGACCCACGCCCCGATGCCCTTGAAGGGCCGGTCATCGCGGCTGCGGGACCCGGTCCAAACCCTCTCCCCCTGCTGCCTCCCTCGCCACCCGTCCCGGAAGCCGTGACCCCGCCGCTAGGCCCGCTACCACCGCAACCGGTAGCGATACCCAGCATGTCCGCTCAGGCGGACCGACCTGCAGCCGGAGCCCGTAGTCGACCGGAGGTGCTGCCATGGAAAGCCCCGAAAACCGAACCGGAGGCATCCCCCGAGAAAGTCCCCGAGCCGGAGCCGATGACCCGCTCCGTGCCGAAGGCCCAACTGCGGAAAGCCCTTGTGCCCATACCCCACACCTCGGCTGAGGTTGCGCCGGTTTGCCGATGCAAGGCAGCGTCTAAGGCCAAGTCACCGCGGGACCTGTCGCCCAGAGTACCAGCAGTGGGCAATGTCAAACAGGTCTTGCGGGGCCCGACCCGTGCGCCGGAGCTCGCAGCAGCGCCGTACTGGGACAGGGAGCCGGTACCGTTGGGCCTGGAAATTGGTGAACGGGAGAGGAAGAAAGCGGAGCTGGTGGCCCGTGCAATCAGAGAAAAGGAGAGTCTGAGACAAGCGACTTTCCGTGCCGGGGCCCGCTGTATGAGGGACAGGTGAGGCGGTTTGATGTCCGCCGGGGCTATGGGTTTATTTATGAACCGGGCCTGGAGGCCGAAGTGTTTATAGCCCGGCGTGATGTGAATGCCCACCTGCCCGAGGAGCACCCCGGTCGTAACTTGATGCCGGGCGACATAGTGCAGTACACCCGGCACTGTGGAGAGAGGGGGTGGTTTGCCCTAGATGCAAAGTTGAGGGGCAGCCAAGAGTCCCGTGTAAGTGCTGCACCTCCTCCCCCAGAAGAAGTCGAAGACTCTGAGTAGGGCAGCGGAACCCTGTTGTCCAGTCCCCGTTGAGACCATCAGTGTGTTTGTTTAAAAGTTGAAAATGATGATAAGTGAAATGGAACCGAAAAGTCATCTGATTCTCCTGTGATTGAAACCGGCCGTTGCCGGCACCGTTGTCCCCGTGGGGACCGCTTGAAAAATTGTTTGCATAGAGAACTTTCTATGGACAAGCCCGTGAACTTGCAGGGCAACCACAGACGCTAGTGGCTTGTAAATAAGTTGTGTTACCGTTACCGTTTCCGCATTTACCGCCTCCGGAGAGGCAGGTTGGAGGGAGGGCCCACAGCAGAGCAGGCTGGGGCCCAGCCACCACAGGAACCGGTGGCTACCCTCTGGAGGGGAAGGACAGATCCCGCTCGGGTAACTGGTTCAGGACTGGGGTCAAGGGGTGCTGCCTGGGTTTTAGGGGCAGCATCAGGGCCAGGTTACTTGGGTGGGAGAGAGCGGAGACCGTAACCGTTAACCGTTTAAAACCGTAACGTTTAAGAAATGAACCTCCCGATGTGGGATGATGTCATAACTTGTATATATGTTACGGTTTTTTATCTTTACAGAAAAACAAAAGGAGAATAAAACCGGTGTTGGACGGGCAGCCCGAGGACGGTCTGCGTTTTGCTAAGGGGGAATGTGACGCCCTGGGCAAGCCAGGGGTCACAGGTCACAACATCACATGCACCCCACATTCCCGGCAGGTACACCTAGGCTAACCTAAAATCCTTGTTGCCTTCCTCCAGGGGCTGATGTCCACACCAGGGGGTGGGCCAGGCAGTTGCCTCCGCCCACCAAGGAGTTCACAGCCCTGGAGGCGGAAAAACCAGGCAGAACAGCTAGGGAAGTGAAGGAGTAAACAGTGAAGTGGTAGAGGAAGACAGTGACAGAAAAGTGTCAGTTAAGAAAGCCTGAAGTTGGTCCGGGTGTGTGCCCCGGACTGAGACAGCAAAGTCAGCAGACGTCGGTGATAGTCTGCAGGGGGACTGCTTGGAGGTTGCTGGAAGGACCGCGGACGGGTGGTGACCCGGCGGTACCGGAGCAGTATACGAAGAACAGTCAGCACCAGGGCAGGGGCCTTTCGGATCCCGGCAAGGCTAGGAGTCGCCATAATTTGCCAAATCCATCAGTGAAGGGGACCTCTGTCTCCTAACAACCAAGTCCCGATTGAAGGCAACAGTCCGACCGTTAAGGGGAGACACCGCCACCGCCAAGGCACCAGTTTCCCAGGGCCAGCGCCTGCGGGCAAGAGAGGGGCTCCTCCGGCTCATGTCCAGGCCGGGGAGCGGGTAACCGGTGGGAACCCATCGCTACCAAAAAGACTTTACATAGGTGCAGGGAAGAGACTGTCACCGCTAACTGCAGGGAACATCAGCACCGTAACCGTCCGAGGGACCCGTCCAACCAGCCGTTTGTTTACCGAGAACTGTGTCGTGTTCACTGGCTGAGTGAGTACCTCCGTGCCTTGCGGCACAGCGCTGTCCCTGCGCCCCTGCACCTCCACAGGCCCCATACCCGCCTGTCCACCATACCAACCCCATCACTGGGCCCCGGGACCACCAAACCCCCTACCCACGGAGGGGCAAATCAACAACTGGCTGCTCCATACCATCACTCCCGGGCTCCCCAGACAGAGCAGCGGTGGTGTCCACTTAATCACCACAACCGTGGGTGGCGTCAAGGACAATAAACTATCCCAAATCCCAATCCCCTTTCACTCATGGGCGAGGAGCGCCGCTCGAGTCCCCGGGATCCGGCCCATCGCTCGAGCCACCGAGCAGCGGCAGCAGGCCGCAGCAGCCGCAGCGGCAGCCGGACCCGAGCAGTGGGAGAGCGCGGCGTCCCCTCCTCCGCCCGCGACATTAGCACCAATCCCTAAAATAAGCCCTAGCAGGAATTTTAAGCCTTTTCGGCATAAAGCTTAAATATAAGCCCTACCCCAAAAATAAGCCCTAGTCGGGGTTCAATAATGAAGTTTCCATGCAGGTAAAAAAGTTAAAGAATACAGCAGGACACGTCAGTATAGAAAGCCAACACGCCCAAAATAGAGAAGAAAGAAGACAAAAGACCCCACAATCATACTCACCAGACCCAGAACAGGAGGACCTACAGTAGAATGTACACCCACACACATCAGATCGTACAAATGTGACGCCCTGGCAAAACAAATTTGGAACCATACTCCATCCTCCTTGGCACACCAACACACAACCCACACCCAGGTACAACACACAGCCAGTAAAGCCTAGCCACCCCCCCATGACAATAGGGACACACCAGTGGGCGGGACCAGGAGGATGGGAGAGCCCACCTAGGGGTCCTGAGATGTCAGGGCTGGGAACACCGTAGATGAGTTCTGACAGCTGACAGTGGAGGAGTGTGGAAGTGCAGTGGAGTCAGGGGTTGGGGCCCCTGGACTACCGGACTAGGTGGCAGATGGCAAGCTTGACCATAGGCGACGGAGATCCAGTCACGGGAGACCTTAAGTGGACCGGGGCAACAGCGGGAATCCGGTCTGGAGGCCGTGTACAGTTGGGGTACCTGGACCCTAGGACGAGGAAGGTTGCAAGCCCCTTGTTAATTGACCAGCCGGGGACAAGGTTTCAGGCCTTGCTCCACAGAAGCCCAGAGAGCGAAACTGAAGCCCAACGCGGGGGATAGGGTGTCAGTCAGAACCCACAGAAGTCCCAAGGGTCAGATTTCGCGGGTCACAGCTCCCAAACATACACAGTACCGGGAGTGGACTTCCCCGTTCCAAGCGGAGTTGTCCCAGAAATGACACAGACACTGAGTGCAGGAGGAAGGAACCCCTGTTTGCTACACCCATGTGTGTAACCCGAATACACCCGCCGGAGGCGACCAGTCACTGGCAATTTGGTTTACCACTGGACTTTGTGTGTGATTCTTTGAACTGTGAGTACACCATTTACCTCCGGTCCAACCCGGCACGTCACCTCCAGCAGCCATCACTGGAGGGGATTCCATTCTGCTGCTCCGTTCCACCAGCCCCGGGCACCCCATCACCAGGCAGTGGCGGTGCTACCAATTCTCACCAGAACCCACGGGTGGCGTCACCGACAAATCAATCCCCTGTAAATACTCCCTTCCTACGGTTGTGAGGACGGACGGCCGTACGAGCCCGGGTCCGGTCACCACTCGAGCCGCAGTAACGAACCCAGATCCGAGCAGCCCCTGCAGCAGCCCGGCCCCCATTCGCAACAACCAGAACATCAGATTGCCCACCAACACACACACACACACACACACACACACATCAGATCGTACAGATAATCACACATCAGATACCACACACAATCACACATCAGATTGCACACACAATCACACTTCAGATTGCACACATACACCATTGATGCATTCCCCCCAGGTCCTCAATGCGTTTCATGAAGGTCCTCGAACTCCACTGTACTGCGTCCCAGGTTGCTGCACACACCTTATTTTGATTTTTAAGAAGTAATTTTTATTTTTAATACAATGCAGTTAAACATGTGGATCCGTAGAGATGGTCAGATGGCCACAAGCAATAGGTATCACCAGATGTTGTGAGTGTGTGTGTTTGTGTGTGTGTGTGTGTGTGTGCAATCTGATGTGTGTGTGAATTCCAGCTGGAAGCAGGGGAGGACCACTGTGGAGCATATCTGCTGGGAGCAACCACCGAAGATCTGATTTTTTTGGGGAGTAAACTTACCCTCAACCCGAGTTTTGCTGAGAATAAGCCCTATCTCAAAAATATGCCCTACTGCATTTTTCAGCACAAAAAATAATAAAGGCTGCCCCCTTTCTTTCTTGCTCTTTGCAATTGCCATATATTCTTTGGCGGCTTGTATTATGGCACACACTGGTATTCAGGGTTTCAGACGTGTGCATGCGTTGATGATGATGAGTGCGGTTGTGCCAGAGTGTGTGCGGGGATGATGATGAGTGCGGTAGTTCCGGGGTGTGTGCGGGGATGATGATGAGTGCGGTAGTGTCGGGGGGGGGGTGCAGTGTTGATGAGTGCGGTAGTGTCAGGGTGTGTGTGGGGATGATGATGGGGGTGGTACTGCCTGCGTGTCTCTATCTCTGTTCTCTCTCTCTTCTCTCTCTCTCTTCTCTCTCTCTTTTCTCTCTCTCCTCTCTCCTCTCTCTCTCCTCTCTCTCTTCTCTCTTGTCTGTCTCCTCTCTCTTCTCCCTCTCCTCTCTCTCCTCTCTCTCTCTCCTCTCTCTCGCTCTCTCTCTCCTGCCTTCTCTGTCTACTCTCTTCTCTTCTCTCTCCTCTCTCCCTCCTCTCTCTCTCCTCTCTCCCTCTCTCTCCTCTCTCTCCTCTGTCTCTCTCTTCTATCTCCTCTCTTCTCTCTTTTCTCTCTTTCTTTTCTCTCTTTCTTTTCTCTCTCTCTCCTCTCTCTCTCCTCTCTTCTCTCCTCTCTCTCTCTTCTCTCTCTCTCTTCTCTCAAATTCAAATATGCTTTATTGGCAGGACCAAAATACAATTAGTGTTGCTAAAGCAAGAGAAATACAGTAAGTGTGGTGGGAGGGGATCAGAGTTATGGGGAGTTGGGGGGCACAATTTGGGCTCTGAAAGTCCTTTTAGGGGCCTTATGTTCCTCTCAGCTTATGACAAGTGGAGACATATTGGGCGGTGATCTCCACCATTGATTCTTCTTCCCCCAGTAGGATGCGGAGTTTCATCTCCTCGTCCATAAATGGAAAGTCCGGGGTATGAGTGGTAAGTTTCTGGAAGTGGGAGGCCCTAACTGCTGAGTATTTGTTACAGTGCAGCAGGAAATGCACCTCGTCCTCCAGAGCCCCCTGTTGGCAGTTCTGGCACAGTCTGTTCTCCCGTATGTCTTACGGTGCCGCCCTGTTTCCACCTCTAGGCTGTGGGCACTCAGTCTGTACAGGGTCAGGATCTGCCTGTCTTTGGGGTGGCATAACCTTTTCAGGTATGGGGCCAGAGTGTAGTCCCTCCGCAGTGACCGGTAGATGGTGAGTGTCTGGGAGTTCTCTAATTCACTCTTCCAGTCCTCTATGTATTGCATCTTGCAGCTCTCTGAGATCTCTTTTATTTGGGCTTTTGTCAGGGTGTGTTGCTGACTTTGGTTGTATTGGTTGCCGGGATTCCTGGCTTGCTCTGGGCTCTCCCTCAGCAGGACTTTATGATGGTAGGAGCTGGGGTTGCTGTTGCATGTGTGCCTGGTGTGATAGCGCCCTCTTGTGTATACTGTATGTATACCATAAGGGGAATCGGCCCAGCTCTGCCCTACAGGCTATGTTTGAGGTGCTGCGATGGACTTGGAGAAGATATTTACAGAACTCCATGTGGAAGACTTCATTTGGGCTGGAATCCAACTTTGTGTGGTCTGTGTAGGTCGCAGGGCCCCATACCTCACTGCCATACAGCAGTATAGGGTTGATGATGCTGACAAATATCTTGAGCCAGACTCTCACAGGTGATTTGAGGTGGTACAGTTGTCTTCTGATGGCGTAGAAGGTTCTGCATGCTTTTCCTTTCAGGGCTTCTGCTGCTTGCTTGAGGCTCCCGTTATTCCTTAGCTCCAGACCGAGGTAGGTATAGTTGCAGATCTTCTCCAGTGTGGAGCCATTTAATGTGAAGGAGGGAGTGGGTATTTTATTCTGGTTCCTCTTCTGAAACACCATGACTTTGGTCTTCTTTGGGTTGATGGACAAAGCCCATGTGGTGCTGAATGTTTCCAGCACTGCCAGGCTGTCTTGGAGGCCTCTTTCGGTTGGGGAGAGTAGCAGGAGGTCATCAGCGTACAGCAAGAACTTCACCTCTCGGTCATGCAGACTGAGGCCAGGAGTGGGGGAGGACTCTAGAGCTGCTGCTAGTCCATTTATATAGATGTTGAATAGAGTTGGGCTCAGGCTGCAGCCCTGTCTGACCCCACGGCCCTGTCAGAAGAAAGCCGTCCTCTTCCCGTTCACCTTCACGCTGCACCGGTTCTCAGTGTATGAGCTCTTGATCGCGTCGTAGGTTCTGCCACCTATTCCGCTCTCCAGAAGTTTCAGGAACAGGCCAGGTTGCCACACTGAAACAAATGCCTTTTTGAAGTCCACGAAACATGCAAATATTTTCCCCTGTTTTTTTGCTGTGGACGTGGGACTTGATGAGGCTGTGCAGGGTGTAGATGTGATCGGTGGCGCGGTGGTTTGGCATGAACCCAGCTTGGCTTCTGCTGAGGATGTCACCCTGGATGAGGAAGGCGATAATCCTTTTATTAAGGATGCTGTTAAACAGTTTTCCCAGAATGCTGTTGACACAGATCCCTCTCTCCTCTCTCTCCTCTCTTCTCTCCCCTCTCCTCATACAATCAGCTGATGTGTCATGTGATTCAGGCTCTTGAACCTGACACATCATCTGATCGCTTTGCCTTCCAGCAAACCGATCAGATGATATTAGATCTGGATTGGATGGCGCGGGACCCTTGACCCAGTATTACTGCGGTGGGGGGTTCTTTATTTCAATAAAGATGGAGTCACTAATTGTATTGTTTTATTTCTAATAAAAATATTTTTCTGTGTGTTGTGTTTTTTTTTATCTATACTAGAAATTCATGGTGGCCATGTCTAATATTGGCGTGACACCATGAATTTCGGGCTTAGGGCCAATTGATAATATACAGCTAGCCCTAACCCCATTATTACCCAGGGAGCCGCCCGTCACCAGGGCAACTGGAAGAGTTGAATACAGCACCAGAAGATGGCGCTTCTATGAAAGCGCCATTTTCTGGGGCGGCTGCGGACTGCAATTCGTAGCAGGGGTGCCCAGAAAGCTTGGGCACCATGCGCTGAGGATTCCAATCCCCAGCTGCCTAGTTGTACCTGGCTGGACACAAAAATTGGGCGAAGCCCATGTCATTTTTTTTTAATTATTTCATGAAATTCGTGAAATATTTTTTAAAAAAAGGGCTTCCCTATATTTTTGGTTCCCAGCCGGGTACAAATAGGCAACTGGGGGTTGGGGGCAGCCCGTAGCTGCCTGCTGTACCTGGCTAGCATACAAAAATATGACAAAGCCCACGTCATTTGGGGGGGGAGCAAAAAACTCCTGCATACAGTCCTGGATGGAGTATGCTGAGCCTTGTAGTTCTTTTCAGTTGCTGTCTGCTGTCTGTCTGTATGGAGGAGAGCAAACAGCAGCTGCAGAACTACAAGGCTCAGCATACTACATCCAGGACTGTATGCAGGAGTTTTTTGCCCCCCAAAAAAATGACGTGGGCTTCGCCATATTTTTGTATGCTAGCCAGGTACAGCAGGCAGCTACGGGCTGCCCCCAACCCCCAGCTGCCTATTTGTACCCAGCTGGGAACCAAAAATATAGGGAAGCCCTTTTTTTTTTTTAAATTATTTCACGAGTTTCATGAAATAATTTAAAAAAAAAATGACGTGGGCTTTGCCCAATTTTTGTGTCCAGCCAGGTACAACTAGGCAGCTGGGGATTGGAATCCGCAGCACAGGTTGGACCGAGCTTTCTGGTCCCCTCCACTGCGAATTGCAGTCCGCAGCAGCCCCAGAAAATGGCGCTTTCATAGTAGCGCCATCTTCTGGCGCTGTATCTAACTCTTCCAGCGGCCCTGATGCCGGGTGGCTCGCTGGGTAATAAGGGGTTAATACTCTCTTTGTTTTACTAGCTAGTATTAGGCCAGAGATTCTTAATGTCAGGCAAGTTTTACCCGGCCATTAAGAATCTCCAATAAAGGGTTAAAAAAAAGACACCACACAGAGATTTTTTTTAATAGAAATAAATACACAGACACACTTAGAGACTCCATGTTTATTACTCCCTCTCACCCCTCCACAATCCTGGTCTTCTGTCTTCATTCTCCTTGAACCCATGTAGCTCTGCTACATCAGACAGCACTGAATGGGAGGAAGACGCTGCTGCTCCCGTGCAGTCTAATCAGTTAATGAGTGAGCAGAGGCTGCGGGTTGGTAAGCGGTGACGCCACCGCTGCCTCCGTTGCAATAGTAACCTGACAGGCGGGTTCCTACAGCAACGGTGATCTCCGATCACCTAATTCCCGGCGCCGCTATTCACCAGCTGTGGCATCCAGTCCCTGCATGTGGGCTGACTCTGTAAAGAGCGCCGACATGTAGGGACCAGGAGCCGACCATGTGCCAGAGCATCTCGCCAGTATACGGAAATGCTCAAACGAGCACCGCGTACCGGAGAGATGCATTGACAGGACCTAGCATGACATCATAGCCATGTGACCAGTCTGTAGCCAATGAGATAATACACACGTGACTGGTAACATGCTATGACGTCAAGGAAGGTCCTATCATCAGTGCTGGTTACCGGGAGGACGCAGCGATGATCGGAAGGAGAAGCGTCGGGAGACAGAGTCTGCAGGACGTATCGCGGGAACCTGTAAGTATAATGGCAATGTTTATTAACTGTATGTGTATATGTATAATGTGTTTGGATGTGTTTGTGTTTGCCTGCCATTGTTTTCAATGGGGTTTGAACGTTCGCCGAACACACCCGCCGTTCGACGAACCGAACAGAACTCGGACACTAGGGGGGTGGCTTATCACTAGTGATGTAAGCACAACATGACAGAAGTGATCTCCGATGCCCTTTTTTGAGTAGTTATTTTAATGTTTATTAGATTGTTTTCTCAGAAGTGGTGAAACCTGATATGTGGGGTGGGGGGGATGGGTTGGGATCGGCTGTTGAGATTGATTTGTTCTATTGTTTTCTTAAGCTGTTAAAATTCAATAAAAATATTTGAATAAAAAAAAAATCCCTCCCATGAAGAAGCGGCTTTAACAAATATGAAGTGTCAGAACGAGAATGAATAGTTTTGTCGGGGGGGTTGAGGACAGTGGTTCTAGATAGTTGTTTAGTCAAATATAATTCTTTTCTGTCCTGCTATGGAACTTGAACCAGACGTTGTTTGGTTTCCATGATACTTTAGAATATATAGTATTCAATACCATCATAGCCTGTCAGTTAGGCCAGGGTCATATGAGCGTAGAGAATCCGATGCGAGAGAATCAGATGTGAGATGCTAATTGCACTCAGCTTAAACTCTGCTGCAAGGGTAACTGAGATTTATTTACTGCGCTCCGATTTTCTCGTATGCTCATATGCTAGAATCGGATCACAGCTGTGGAGAAGAAGGTGAGATTAATTTCTCCATCTTCTCTGCTGTCTGTCTTGGTGTATATCGCACTGCACTTGGATGACATCTAAGTTCAGTCCGATGTTTCACAAGTGTACCGCCCCGCGGGCTCGGCTGCGACCACCGAGCCGCTCGGATCCGTGCTCGTACTGCGGGTGGTGGCTCGAGCCTCTCACGGACCCGGAGGTCACGTCACTCTGCAAGGGAGTTGGCGCTACACGCGGGGATTTGGGTGAGGAGTTCCGCAGCCGGGGCCGCGGTGGGTTAGTTTGGAATGTAAGTTCGTGACGCCACCCACGGGTTGTGGTAATTGTAGGCACCACTGCTGTGGTGAAGGTATGGGGGCTCCCGGGAGCGGTGTAATGGCGCAGCTAGGTGTTGACCCCTCCGTGGGTAGGGGGTGTTGGTCCCGGGGCCCGGTTGGCGAGGGACGGGGTGCAGGGTGCAGTGTTGCGGTGCAGCGCGGTGCGGTGCCTGATGGCACTGGTGTACTCACTCTGACACAACACACTAGAGTCTCTGGTAAACCAAACGGAGTGATGAACGGCGCCCGCAGCCGGCTGCAGCTTCTCCCAGAATAGGTTGGTGGTTTCTGCCTTTCTCCTGCACCTCTGTGTGTAAATGTTTGACTCCTATTCCTAGACACCGGTTGTCCGCTCCCTGACTTGTATATGCCGTAGGAGCCCGTTTGCCCGCAGACGCTGGCCCTTTGGGTCTCTATGCCTTGGCAGTGGCTCTACCCTGACTGGTTAGGCTGTTGTCTTCTAACGGGTCTTGTGTGGGAAAGGTCCTTAAGTCCAGTCCGCAATCAGTTGATTGACTCGGCCTTGTCGGTTCAGGGCTTTGTACTGGGTCTGAGTACCCCTCCTGGTGCTCCGGTTTCCAATCGGTTACCCGGTTCGGTACCGGCGGGCCACCGCCCGACCCCAGTCCCTACGGTTCCACCGGCTGTAATCCCAGCTCCTTCAGGCGGCCACCACCGTCTGCCTCCTTGCCAGTGGCGACTGGGCTCCGACCCAGCCACCTGGTAGTCTCTTGGCAGGCCTGGACACAGGACTGCTCGTGAACTTGACTGCTCTCTACCTCAACTTGATCCTGACTGTGTGTTTTCCCACCTCCAGGCCTGTGAACTCCTCGGTGGGTGCAGCTAACTGCCTGGCTCTGCCCCCCTGGTGTGGACATCAAACCTGGGGAGGGTGGTGACAAGGTTTTTAGTTTGACTGATGTCACCTAATCGGGAGGGGGGTGTGGTGTTGTGTGTGACTACCTGGGACGACCTGACTAGTCCAGGGCATCACATTCCCCCTTGGTTTAATGCAGACTGTCCGCGGGCTTCCCGTCCATCACCGGTTTATTTTTGTTTCTGGAAAATAGAAAATGGGAACATAATACAATTATACTACCATTTGTACAAGCTTTCAACATTTTCAGCATTTTGGATCTTCCCTTACGGGAGGCACATGCTTAAACGTTACAAAGGTCAAACACTTTTATTAACACAGGAACCGGGTCCTCAGTCACCCACCCAAACAACCTAGCCTTGATGCTGCCCCTAAGAAGTGGGCAGCACCCCTTTCCCCAGTCCAGGAACGGGCCCAGGTATGTTTTAACGGGACGGGTGCAGGTTTCACAGTCCTTTCAGGGGCCCCACGTCCGGGGAACCCCTGACTCGGAGGATAGCCACCGGTTGTAGCTGTGGCAGGCCTCGGCCAACAGCTTCCCGCAGGCCCATCCTCCAGTCTGCCTCTCGGGAGGCGGTGAAACCGGACGGCCGGTTAAGGGAGGTATTATTTACAAGCCCAATAGTTTTTGGTTGGCCTGCCAGTTCTCGGCCTTGTCTTTTATAAAAACAGGGGCAACAAAAGTCCCAACGGGGACGGGCAGTAAGGGTCCTAACGGGGACTTCAAACACGGTAGCTGGGGACCGCTACCTCACTTCAACACTTCCTCATACTCCTCCTCAATGAAGACCTCGGAGCTGTACGGTGGGGGAGGGGACTGGGGCCGCCTTGGGACATTACGGCTCTCGTTCCTCGTCACATTGAGGGCAAACCAGCCCTTCTCCCCGCAATGACGGGTGTATGTCACCAGATCACCGGGTAGCAGGTCACAGTCCGGGTGACCCATCGGGAGATGGAAGTTAATGTCCTGATGGGATACGAAGATTTCGGCCTCCAGGCCCGGCTCAAAGACGAACCCCCATCCACGCTGGGGGTCAAACCGGCGGACTTGGCCCTCGTAGGTCTGGCTCATGGGTAATATTTCCTAGCCCAGCTGGTTCAGCTGCCGCTCCCAATACGGAGCGTCCGCCTGCTCCCGCTGCGCGAGGGTCGGGCTCTGCCGGAGCTCCCCCGTACCAGCTACGACCAGTACCTTTGAGGCTGGGGAGCCCTGCAGTAACGTGGCCTGTATTGCTGCTCTGCAGCGGCAACCCTGCGCTGCCTCAGCCGAGGCCTGGGGTTCGGGAGCAATGGGCCTCACCTGCCGGGCCTTCTTCCGGGCAGCTTCCACCTTCTCTGTGGCCAGGCGGACTGCCAGGTGGGGGACCTCTTTGGGCGCGGTCACTTCCGGGAATGGCGGCTTCACCTCGCGGATGGGCACCTCCCGAGAAACCTTCCATGGCAACGGGATCGGTGCAGGCTGCATGAAGGGCCGTCCTCGGGCGGCGTGTACAGGCTTGTCCTCATGGGCAGATGGGATGGACTCCGCGGCAGGTGTCGGGGGCAGCGGACTGACTGGCGGAGCAGCAGCAACTCATACGGACGGCGGGGGAAGCAGCAGGGTAAGCGGGAGCAGACTGGGCCCCTCAGCCGCAGCGGCCGTTCCCTCGGGGACACAAGGACTTTGGTCACCTACCCGCTCCTCCAACACTGCCTCCATCTCGCGTATCCGCACGGCCGCAGCTACTTCCTCCATTTTGGCCACCCACCTTTCCATGAGGAACCGGACTTGGGCCTGTAGACGGCGGCACATCTGCGCCGTCCGAGCTTCCACCCACGCCGCTGTTCCTGGCATGGGCTCCGGGATTTTGGGTTTGCCGGACGGGACGGACATGCTGCTCGGTGGATTTCCAGGAACCAGACGGGTAGCAGAGTCCTAGCGTCCCTGCCTTTTATCTCCTCAGTCACATGAGGCCAGATCTTCACCCGCCCCCCCTAGGTGTTTTCCGAGCACTTCACTTGCTTTTTGCTCCGCTCCGCTCTCGGGGGGCGGGGCTTCACTTTCGCGCCCTTTCTGTTCAGGGAAGACGGCTCGGGCGGGAACTTTTCTCGCCCAAGATGGCGGATTCTCCAATTTTTCAGCGGGACGCCGCTGGCGATGATCTCAAGGCACACTTCCACAGGTAAGTGGACGGTTCTATCCTGTTCGCAGACGCCAGAAGAGTCAATGTGTACCGCCCCGCGGGCTCGGCTGTGACCACCGAGCCGCTCGGATCCGTGTTCGTACTGCGGGTGGGGGCTCGAGCTTCTCACGGACCCAGGGGTCACGTCGCTCTGCAAGGGAGATGGCGCTACACGCGGGCCACGGTGGGTTAGTTTGGAATGTAAGTTCGTGACGCCACTCACGGGTTGTGGTGATTGTAGGCACCACTGCTGCGGTGAAGGTATGGGGGCTCCCGGGAGCGGTGTAATGGCGCAGCTAGGTGTTGACCCCTGCGTGGGTAGGGGGTGTTGGTCCCGGGGCCCGGTTGGCGAGGGACGGGGTGCAGGGTGCAGTGTTGCAGTGCGCAGTGTTGCAGTGCGGTGCCTGATGGAACTGGTGTACTCACTCTGACACAACACACTGGAGTCTCTGGTAAACCAAACGGAGTGATGAACGGGGCCCGCAGCCGGCTGCAGCTTGTCCCAGAATAGGTTGGTGGTTTCCGCCTTTCTCCTGCACCTCTGTGTAAATATTTGACTCCTATGCCTAGACACCGGTGGTCCGCTCCCCGACTTGTATATGCCGTAGGAGCCCATTTGCCCACAGACGCTGGCCCTTTGGGTCTCTATGCCTTGGCGGTGGCTCTACCTTGACTGGTTGGGCTTTTGTCTTCTAACGGGTCTTGTGTGGGAAAGGTCCTTAAGTCCAGTCCGCAATGAGTTGATTTGACTCGTCCCTGTCTGTTCAGGGCTTTGTACTGGGTCTGAGTACCCCTCCTGGTGCTCCGGTTTCCAATCGGTTACCCGGTTCAGTACCGGCGGGCCACCACCCAACCCCAGTCCCTACGGTTCCACCGGCTGTAATCCCAGCTCCTGCAGGCGGCCACCACCGTCTGCCTCCTTGCCAGTGGCGACTGGGCTCCGACCCAGCCACCTGGTAGTCTCTTGGCAGGCCTGGACACAGGGCTGCCCGTGAACTTGACTGCTCTCTACCTCAACTTGAACCTGACTGTGTGTTTTCCCACCTCCAGGCCTGTGAACTCCTCGGTGGGTGGAGCTAACTGCGCCTGGTTCTGCCCCCCCTGGTGTGGACATCAAACCTGGGGAGGGTGGTGACAAGGTTTTTAGTTTGACTGATGTCACCTAATCGGGAAGGGGATGTGGTGTTGTGTGTGACTACCTGGGACAACCTGACTAGTCCAGGGCGTCACACAAGCACCCATAGACTTGTATGGGTGCGCATTATTTGAGACTCACATGCTGTGATTTTTTTTTCTCAGTCCGATTGAAGCTGAGGAAATCCTCACAGATCTGCTCTGCATCCTGGACTAACATTGGACCGAGTACCATGCAAGATTTTCTAGAATTGCAATTGTCCAATCAATATGCTCGTGTGCAGGAGCCCTTAGGCCTCTTTTACACGTATGTGCCTCCAGTACGTGTTTGGCAGTTTTCTCACGTACCGGAGACACGTACACACGGAGACCTATGTATTGTTATGGTTATTGACACACGTAAGTATTTTCGTACGGAACGTGTGTCCTTTCCGTACTTATGTGTGTCCGTTTCTCACACTGACATGTCCGTTTTCTCTCCGGCATCACAGACGTCACACGGAACGCAAACGTGTCACACATAATACACACAGACCACACGGATGTGTTCCGTGTGACACGTGATGGAGAGAAGACGTGTCTGTGAGAAAAAAAAACAAACCTTTACTCACCTTCTCCAGCCTTCCTGTCTCTGCCGCTGCTGTCACTTGCTGCGACCTCCGCTCATTATGCTCATTGCATATTCACTTCACTGCGGCCGGAAGCAGCAGCAGCGGGGAGTTGGCAGGACCAGAGACCGAAGATCAGCACCACGGACAGCAAAGTCAGGGACAGGTGAGCAGAAAGTTCCCGTTCTCTGTGGATAAGACAGATAAGACGGATAAGACACGTAGCCCATAAACACGGGTCACGCAGGGCAAAACGCACCTCTGACACGGCCGTGAAAAACGTGGTTTTTAACGGGTGTGTGAAAGAGGCCTTAGGCTGACAAGATGACTTTTAGATCATGCCTCTATTATGGTCTGTTATGGCAGGTACAGAAGGCAGACCTGGAGGCCATTATTAGGCCACCATCTGGTTTAAAGTGACAATATCAAAGGTAAATTTGGTGCCAGCCATTGTAGCGTAACCTTTGCATTTTGTAAATGTACTTGGCAGTGCTTATGATGTAATCATGACAGATAAATAGCACCAAACTCTGAATGTATATATCCATTATTGCATGTTTAGGGGTTACACCTCCTATATCCTGAGTTCATTCTCCGCTTCTGTTTGGTTTTACTCCACATTGGTGGGATTTCCCAAACATCTCTGAGCATGTGAACAGTATTAGGCCAAGTACAATCTGGACTTTTACCAAAAACCTCTGTGTTCCATAGAGATAAATAATACATACTTATCTGAATGTTTGTACCAGACAGTATGAGGATGTTGAGCATTGATGGGTTGGTGCTGAGACTTTGGGGGAGCTGTTGTGGTGCAACCACAGGTTGGGTATACACACATTTCAGTCGGTATTCCCATTGTTCGGCTTAGGTCCAGGTGTAGAGGGTCAGGTTACAGATGAGTCTTTTAAATTAGAAGCACTTGCCTCTATATTAAAACCTTTTGAGTAAATCACAATTTCTTGATTTTCCTCAGATAAAAATGACCAGATGTAGATCAGACACAATATGCTCTGGAGTCTCATTATTTTCTTTACTCTCTATCAAGATGAGTGTGTGGAGGACAAGGAGCTTTCAGATGAGATGTATGGATCATCGTAAAATGTTCCAGTGAAGACTGTGCAGAACTATTAACCCTAACAACTACTAGTCAGCACCAAACACTTTGCCAGTAGATAAACCATCACTGTAGTTTGTGTGCACCAAATGTTATAACTGAGGCCAATAGTAGAATATATAATGTATATTGATATTTTATGCAATATTTGTCATGTTTTATTTCTGTTGAAGATTTAAACAAATAGTGGAGAAGGCAAAGCCAGCATTAAGGTGCTTTACTAATAGATTAATATATAGTCCTTAAAGGGAACCAACCACCAAGATTTTGCTATATGAACTGCTTCATGTGTGATTGCTGAAATATCTGTAAAGTTCCAGAAAAGCACGGCACCTTTGATTGGTGTATGCAGTAGTGCGGGCCTTTGCGGGTCGGTTCCTCAGTGTATATTGTTCTTCCTGAGTCTTGTATTGCACACTAACAGCTGAAATGGCAGTGTGGCGCAATATTTAAATAAAGAAAAGGGGGCATACAATACAAGATGCAGGGGTAGGAACATACACTGAGGACGCGACCCATAAAGGCCCACCCCTGATGCACATTTCAATCAAAGTGCAACTTTGATTTAAGATATTCCAGCAACCAAGCATCCGATCTTTCAACAAAAGGTATGCCTGGATTCAGCATCCTAGTGCCAGTATGGCACTGCCTTTACTTTATATAGCAAAATCCTGCTGGTTGGTTCCCTTTAAGCCTTATCACCAATAGTCAGATAAAACACACTCATTATGTACCAAGTATAGGAAAACATACAGTACAGTGCAAAATCTTTTAGGCACGTGTGGGAAAAATGCTGCAAAATAAGAAAGCTTTCAAAAATAGAAGTGTTAATACCGTAATTTATTTCTTTTTTATCTATTAACACAATGCAAAATGCAAATGAAAAGAGAAATCTCAATCAAATAAACTTCACTTCAACTGTACACTTCAAAACAGAATCCATTATCCTAAGAACACTTTTGAAAAAACTTGGCAGATAGGTTGTTCCAAATATCTTGGCGAACTAACCACTGGTCTGTGAATGTAAATGTATGCAAATTTGTCTGTCTCTTCATGTGTAATCCCAGACTGACTTGATGATGTTGAGACCAGGGTCCTTCTTTACACTGAAGATAGTTCTTATTGACATTGGCTGTATGTTTGGGATCATTCTCCTGCTGCAGAGTAAATTTGGAGCCAATCAGACACCTTCATTATGGTATTGTGTAACGCCCCTGGACTATCAGGTCATCACAGGGTATTGCACAATCTACCCTCCCATGCAGTATCCACCTCATCCTTGGTTTTGAGTCCCTAACCACATGGTGTTGTCTACATCAGCTAATCAAACCCTAGATACACTCTGCACCACACCCACCAAACACACCAGTGGACGGCTTGAGTGGAATAGAGTCGCCCACCTGGGGGGTTGGAGAGGGGAGGTCAGGAGTGTCAGAAGAGGAGAGTCGGGTCTGAGAGGTGAAAGTGAGAGGAGGTCAGGAGCAGGGCTCCTGGGAAGCAATCTAGGTGGCAGATGGTGGTCTGGGCCTAGAGGAGCTGGACCCCCAGTCGCAGGGGATCGTAGCAAGGGCCACGGTTCTGTCGAGGAGGACAGCCGGCGGCTTTGCACCATCACTGGGCTGGGGCCAAGGCACGATGGGGTACGTGGACCCTAAGTCGGGGAGTAGCTTCAGGCAACCCGACAATTTAGCCAAAGAGAACGGAGCCTTCAAGATCCGTTCCCATCCTCTCCAAAATTGGGGTACTAGCGCAACGAGGGGGATAGGACTTTCCATTCAAAACGGTCCAGAAAATCCAAAGCGTAAACCCTGAGAGCAAGCTCCCACATTTAGCCATAGTGAGGAGCGGGACCCGGCAGGTTTCATACTACTAGGACCAACAGAGAAGTAAACTTAGTGCCAGGAGGCAGGTCACGGATCACCAGGCAGCACCATTGGAGACTGGACCCGAACTAAGCTCCCCTCAGTGGCAGCGGTATCCAGAACTTTGGTTTATCCAGTTGTCGGTGTCAGCTTAATGGACTGAGTGAGTACGCAAGTGACCCCTTTATATTCCCCCCACTCGTGGAGGGTCACAACATCTGGCTGCCCTATTCCATCATCCCTGAGTACTCCCAACTGCAGCGGTGGTACTCCTAATTACCACATACCACGGGTGGCGTCACAAACTCTATAAAATCCCCTGTAAATAACCCCCTTCATTTGAGTGGCCGCATGACCCCCGGGTCTGGAGACCCTCGAGCCACTGAGAACCCGGATCCGAGCAGCTCAGCTGCTGGCATGGGGGCGGCACAATTGCATGATGGATAAGTATTTGTCTATATGATAGTACCTCCTACTTGACTGTGCTATAGGCATTACGGGGTAGTCTGCCTGGCTACACTTAGGCGGGATTTACACATTGCGACATCGCTACCGATATATCGTCGGGGTCACGTCGTTAGTGACGCACATCCGGCGCCGGTAGTGACATTGCAATGTGTAAATCCTAGGTGCGATGATGAACGAGCGGAAAAGCGTAAAAAAACGCTGATCTGTGTCACGTCGTTCATTTCCATAATGTCATTACTGCTGAAGATACGATGTTGTTTGTCGTTCCTGCAGCACCACACATCGCTGTGTGTGAAACCGCAGGAACGACAAACATCTCCTTACCTGCGTCCACCGGCAATGAGGAAGGAAGAAGGTGGGCGGGATGTTATGTCCAGCTTATCTCCGCCCCTCCGCTTCTATTGGCCGGCCGCTTAGTGACGTCGCGGTGACGTTGCTGTGACGCCGAACGCACCTCCCCCTTGAAGGAGGGATTGTTCGGCAGTCACAGCGACGTCGCCGACCAGGTATGTGCGTGTGAAGCTGCCGTAGTGATAATGTTCGCTACGGCAGAAAGCACCAGATATCACATGTATGACGGGGGTGGGTGCTATCGCGCTCGACATCGGTAGCAATTGCTAGCGATGTCGCAGCGTGTAAAGCCCGCCTTACTGTCATGTGAGCCTTCTCTAGGTGATGCAATCCTTTGCTTTGTCACTGATTTGCTACTATTCTCATTCACTGAGTCCAGCCAATTTCCAAAATTTCGACTCAAATTTTATTTTCTCTTGTTTACTCATTTTTAATTACTATCTCATTATTAGTAATAATAATAGTAATAATAATAGTAATTATTATAATAATAATTATTATTATAATAATTAATAATATTAATAATAATAATAATAATAATAATAATATATCCCTTAACATTGTAGATTAACAGTAACCAATCTTTTTAACCATTGGATCTATAATATATATACACTGGTGCCTGATTTGAAATCTAATGGTACAATCTACTATTTGACATTATTAATGTACATATGGAAGGATCTTAAATATATGACTTTATGATGAATGTAATAGCTGCACATATTCCCAACTATATGTACCGCCCCAACGTCAGCAGCCGGGCTGCTCGGATCCGGATCTGCGGTGTGTGGCTCAAGGGGTCTCCAGACCCGGGGGTCTTGTGGACACTTCGAAATAAAAGGGGGGATGTTGGTGTGTGGGGATATTGTATACAGTCCGTGACGCCACCCATGGTGTGTGGTAAAATGGGGTACCACCGCTGCTATTGGGGAGCATCCGGGGCGTTGGGATGGCAGCTAGCTGTTATTAACCCTCCGTAGGTAGGGATGGATGCTCCGGGGCCCAGTGTCTCTGTGTTGAAGATGGTGATTGCAGGGGCCGGCGCGCCAGGACGGACTGGGGAATGTTGGTGTACTCCCTATTGAAGAAATCACACAAATCCATGGTAAACCAAGGTGCCGGTGGCCGGAGCTCCACAGCCGGGTGTACTCTGGTCCCCCACCTGGGATGATGGTCTGTGTCACTTTCCTCTGCACTACTTTTGCTTCTTGTGGACTTCCCGGTATGGAACACGGGAGCCCGCTCCCGTTACTTCTATTGGGAGCCTTGACCGCTGACGCTGGCCCTTGTGATCTACCGGGCCCTAGCGGATGCCCTATCCCCCGCGGCGAGCTGTTGTCTGCTTTTGGGACTTTAGTTGGGAGAGGACCTATAATCCTGTCCTCAATTGGTTAATTAGCGAGGCCATTGGTTCCGGTCCTGGCTTCAGGGTCCAAGTACCGCCTCTGTGCACGGTTTCCGGGTCGGTTCTCCGGTGTCGGTACCGGTGGTCTCCTACCCTGTCCCGGTCCACCTCGGATCTCCGGCAGCCGTCTTCCCGTCTCCTGTCAGACACTGACCACCGTCTGCCACCTAGCCAGAACGCCAGGGCTCCAACCCTGACGCCTTTGCTCTCAGACTATACTTGCACATGACCTTCTCCTCTCAACTCCAACTACCAACTGCTCCTTGGACTTAGACTGCAACTCAACTCAACTCAACTGCACTCTTTTCCCCCCCCCGGGTTCTCTAGACCCCTAGGTGGGCGTTCTCCATCCACCTGGTCCCGCCCACTGATGTGCCTGTCCTACCCAGGGGGGGGTGACTAGGGTTTTGTCGGCTTTGTGTAACCCTGTGAGTGAAGGTGTTGTGCAGGGGCCTACTTGTCTGTGACCACCTGGCGGTGCCAGGGCGTCACATATATATTCTATAGAAGAAATTTTTCAATTGGCCTAGTGTCAATGATTGTAACTAGACATGCATTCTCGATTACAGGCAGGGGAGGAACAATCGCGGTTGCAGATATCACCATTGCGACCGGGCCCGGGGGATCGGGGGACCTGAGGACTTCAGCCAGTGGCTCATCGGCAATGGCTGCAGACCATGTGACCGCTGTGGAGCCTGTGACTCGGAGGGCCTGGTGCTAGCGCTGGCACCGGGCCCCCCGCTGAGGATCGCAATTTCAATTTTATCAGCATTTCAAATACCGATACAATTGAAAGCAATGAGGAGAGATGGAGCGGCGTGCTTCCTCTCTTATCATTCTCCAGCTGTGTCTGTCTGCACCCTGCCTCTGACAGCTCAGTGGAGCGCGATGACGTCAACACTGTGCGCTGTGCTGAGATGAGCAGAGCAGCAAAACAGTGGACACAATGAGGAGACCAGAGCAGCGGGGAACGAGAAGTGAGTATTATTTAATCACGGTGGCCAGAGGGCTATGGGGGTCAATTAAACAATATGGGAGCTGTATATTACTACATGAGGATACATAATACTATATGGGGGTGTAGAGGACTATGGGCAGTGTATTATAATGTATAGAACACTATGAGCTTTGTATTATAATGCATGGAGGACTATGAACAGTGTATTATAATGTATAGAGGACTATGAGCAATATATTATAATATATGGAGGACTTTGAGCAGTGTATTATAATGTATGGAGAACTATGGGGAGTGTATTATAATGTATGGAGAACTATGGGGAATGTATTATAATGTATGGAGAACTATGGGGTGTGTATTATAATGTATGGAGAACTATGGGGAGTGTATTATAATGTATGGAGAACTATGGGGAGTGTATTATAATGTATGGAGAACTATGGGGAATGTATTATAATGTATGGAGAACTATGGGGTGTGTATTATAATGTATGGAGAACTATGGGGTGTGTATTATAATGTATGGAGAACTATGGGGAGTGTATTATAATGTATGGAGAACTATGGGGAGTGTATTATAATGTATGGAGAACTATGGGGTGTGTATTATAATGTATGGAGAACTATGGGGTGTGTATTATAATGTATGGAGAACTATGGGGAGTGTATTATAATGTATGGAGAACTATGGGGAGTGTATTATAATGTATGGAGAACTATGGGGTGTGTATTATAATGTATGGAGAAATATGGGGTCTGTATTATAATGTATGGAGAACTATGGGGAATGTATTATAATGTATGGAGAACTATGGGGTGTGTATTATAATGTATGGAGAACTATGGGGAGTGTATTACCGTATAATTTATATAGCACTATGGGGAGTGTATTATAATATATGGAGGACTATGGGGAGTGTATTCTAATATATGGAGGACTATGAGCAGTGTATTATAATGTATGGATGACTATGGGGAGTGTATTCTAATGTATGGAGAACTATGGGGGGTGTATTATAATGTATGGAGGATTATGAGGAGTGTATTATAATGTATGGAGGACTATGGGGAGTGTATTATAAAATATGGAGGACTATGGGGAGTGTATTATAATGTATGGAGGACTATGAGCAATGTATTATAATGTATGGATGACTATGGGGAGTGTATTCTAATGTATGGAGGACTATGGGGAATGTATTCTAATGTATGGACGACTATGGGGAGTGTATTATAATGTATAGAGGACTATGAGCAGTGTATTATAATGTATGGAGGACTATGAGCAGTGTATTATAATGTATGGATGACTATGGGGAGTGTATTCTAATGTATGGAGAACTATGGGGGGTGTATTATAATGTATGGAGGATTATGAGGAGTGTATTATAATGTATGGAGAACTATGGGGAGTGTATTATAATGTATGGAGGACTATGAGCAATGTATTATAATGTATGGATGACTATGGGGAGTGTATTCTAATGTATGGAGGACTATGGGGAATGTATTCTAATGTATGGACGACTATGGGGAGTGTATTATAATGTATAGAGGACTATGAGCAGTGTATTATAATGTATGGAGGACTATGAGCAGTGTATTATAATGTATGGAGGACTATGGGGAGTGTATTATAATGTATGGAGGACTATGGGGTGTGTATTATAATGTATGGAGAACTATGGGGAGTGTATTATAATGTATGGAGAACTATGGGGAGTGTATTATAATGTATGGAGGACTATGAGCAATGTATTATAATGTATGGATGACTATGGGGAGTGTATTCTAATGTATGGAGGACTATGGGGAATGTATTCTAATGTATGGACGACTATGGGGAGTGTATTATAATGTATAGAGGACTATGAGCAGTGTATTATAATGTATGGAGGACTATGAGCAGTGTATTATAATGTATGGAGGACTATGGGGAGTGTATTATAATGTATGGAGGACTATGGGAAGTGTATTATAATGTACTTAGGACTATAGGGAGTGTATTATAATGTATGGAGAACTATGGGGAGTGTATTACCGTATAATTTATATAGCACTATGGGGAGTGTATTATAATGTATGGAGAACTATGGGGGGTGTATTATAATGTATGGAGGATTATGAGGAGTGTATTATAATGTATGGAGGACTATGGGGAGTGTATTATAAAATATGGAGGACTATGGGGAGTGTATTATAATGTATGGAGGACTATGAGCAATGTATTATAATGTATGGATGACTATGGGGAGTGTATTCTAATGTATGGAGGACTATGGGGAATGTATTCTAATGTATGGACGACTATGGGGAGTGTATTATAATGTATAGAGGACTATGAGCAGTGTATTATAATGTATGGAGGACTATGGGGAGTGTATTATAATGTATGGAGGACTATGGGAAGTGTATTATAATGTACTTAGGACTATAGGGAGTGTATTATAATGTATGGAGAACTATGGGGAGTGTATTACCGTATAATTTATATAGCACTATGGGGAGTGTATTATAATGTATGGAGAACTATGGGGGGTGTATTATAATGTATGGAGAGATATTGGGAGTGTATTATAATGTATGGAGGAGTATGGGGAGTGTATTATAATGTATGGATGACTATGGGGAGTGTACTCTAATGTATGGAGGACTATGGGGAAAGTATTCTAATGTATGGAGGACTATGGGGAGTGTATTATGATGTATGGAGGACTATGGGGAGTGTATTATAATGTATGGAGGACTATGGGGAGTGTATTATAATGTATGGAGGACTATGGGAAGTGTATTATAATGTATGGAGGACTATGGGGAGTGTATTATAATGTATGGAGGACTATGGGGAGTGTATTATAATGTATGGAGGACTATGGGGAGTGTATTATAATGTATGGAGGATTATGAGGAGTGTATTATAATGTATGGAGGACTATGGGGAGTGTATTATAAAATATGGAGGACTATGGGGAGTGTATTATAATGTATGGAGGACTATGAGCAATGTATTATAATGTATGGATGACTATGGGGAGTGTATTCTAATGTATGGAGGACTATGGGGAATGTATTCTAATGTATGGACGACTATGGGGAGTGTATTATGATGTATGGAGGACTATGGGGAGTGTATTATAATGTATGGAGGACTATGGGGAGTGTATTATAATGTATGGAGGACTATGGGAAGTGTATTATAATGTATGGAGGACTATGGGGAGTGTATTATAATGTATGGAGGACTATGGGGAGTGTATTATAATGTATGGAGGACTATGGGGAGTGTATTATAATGTATGGAGGATTATGAGGAGTGTATTATAATGTATGGAGGACTATGGGGAGTGTATTATAAAATATGGAGGACTATGGGGAGTGTATTATAATGTATGGAGGACTATGAGCAATGTATTATAATGTATGGATGACTATGGGGAGTGTATTCTAATGTATGGAGGACTATGGGGAATGTATTCTAATGTATGGACGACTATGAGCAGTGTATTATAATGTATGGAGGACTATGGGGAGTGTATTCTAATGTATGGACGACTATGAGCAGTGTATTATAATGTATGGAGGACTATGGGGAGTGTATTCTAATGTATGGACGACTATGAGCAGTGTATTATAATGTATGGAGGACTATGAGCAGTGTATTATAATGTATAGAGGACTATGGGGAGTGTATTATAATGTATGGAGGACTATGGGAAGTGTATTATAATGTACTTAGGACTATAGGGAGTGTATTATAATGTATGGAGAACTATGGGGAGTGTATTACCGTATAATTTATATAGCACTATGGGGAGTGTATTATAATGTATGGAGAACTATGGGGGGTGTATTATAATGTATGGAGAGATATTGGGAGTGTATTATAATGTATGGATGACTACGGGGAGTGTACTCTAATGTATGGAGGACTATGGGGAATGTATTCTAATGTATGGAGGACTATGGGGAGTGTATTATGATGTATGGAGGACTATGGGGAGTGTATTATAATGTATGGAGGACTATGGGGAGTGTATTATAATGTATGGAGGACTATGGGAAGTGTATTATAATGTATGGAGGACTATGAGCAGTGTATTATAATGTATAGAGGACTATGGGGAGTGTATTATAATGTATGGAGGACTATGGGGAGTGTATTATAATGTATGGAGAGCTATTGGGAGTGTATTATAATGTATGGAGGACTATGAGCAGTGTATTATAATGTATAGAGGACTATGGGGAGTATATTATAATGTATGGAGGACTATGGGGAGTGTATTATAATGTATGGAGAGCTATTGGGAGTGTATTATAATGTATGGAGGAGTATGGGGAGTGTATTATAATGTATGGAGGACTATGAGGAGTGTATTATAATGTATGGAGGAGTATGGGGAGTGTATTATAATGTATGGAGGACTATGAGGAGTGTATTATAATATATGGAGGACTATGGGGAGTGTATTATAATGTATGGAGGACTATGGGGAGTGTATTACCGTATAATTTATATAGCACTATGGGAGTGTATTATAATGTATGTAGAACTATGGGGGTGTATTATAATGTATGGAGAGCTATTGGGAGTGTATTATAATGTATGGAGGAGTATGGGGAGTGTATTATAATGTATGGAGGACTATGGGGAGTGTATTATAATATATGGAGGACTATGAGCAGTGTATTATAATATATGGAGGACTATGGGGAGTGTATTATAATGTATGGAGGACTATGAGCAGTGTATTATAATATATGGAGGACTATGAGCAGTGTATTATAATATATGGAGAACTATGGGGAGTGTATTATAATGTATGGAGGACTATGAGCAGTGTATTATAATGTATAGAGGACTATGGGGAGTGTATTATAATGTATGGAGGACTATGAGCAGTGTATTATAATGTATAGAGGACTATAGGGAGTGTATTATAATGTATGGAGGACTATGGGGAGTGTATTATAATGTATAGAGGACTATAGGGAGTGTATTATAATGTATGGAGGACTATGGGGAGTGTATTACCGTATAATTTATATAGCACTATGGGGGTGTATTATAATGTATGGAGAGCTATTGGGAGTGTATTATAATGTATAGAAGAGTATGGGGAGTGTATTATAATGTATGGAGGAGTATGGGGAGTGTATTATAATGTATGGAGGACTATGAGGAGTGTATTATAATATATGGAGGACTATGGGGAGTGTATTATAATGTATGGAGGACTATGGGGAGTGTATTACCGTATAATTTATATAGCACTATGGGAGTGTATTATAATGTATGTAGAACTATGGGGGTGTATTATAATGTATGGAGAGCTATTGGGAGTGTATTATAATGTATGGAGGAGTATGGGGAGTGTATTATAATGTATGGAGGACTATGGGGAGTGTATTATAATATATGGAGGACTATGAGCAGTGTATTATAATATATGGAGGACTATGGGGAGTGTATTATAATGTATGGAGGACTATGAGCAGTGTATTATAATATATGGAGGACTATGAGCAGTGTATTATAATATATGGAGAACTATGGGGAGTGTATTATAATGTATGGAGGACTATGAGCAGTGTATTATAATGTATAGAGGACTATGGGGAGTGTATTATAATGTATGGAGGACTATGAGCAGTGTATTATAATGTATAGAGGACTATAGGGAGTGTATTATAATGTATGGAGGACTATGGGGAGTGTATTATAATGTATAGAGGACTATAGGGAGTGTATTATAATGTATGGAGGACTATGGGGAGTGTATTACCGTATAATTTATATAGCACTATGGGGGTGTATTATAATGTATGGAGAGCTATTGGGAGTGTATTATAATGTATGGAGAACTATGGGGAGTGTATTATAATATATGGAGGACTATGAGCAGTGTATTATAATGTATGGAGGACTATCGGGAGTGTATTATAATATATGGAGGACTATGAGCAGTATATTATAATGTATGGAGAACTATGGGGAGTGTATTATAATATATGGAGGGCTATGAGCAGTATATTATAATGTATGGAGAACTATGGGGAGTGTATTATAATATATGGAGGGCTATGAGCAGTGTAATATAATGTATGGAGGACTATGGGAAGTGTATTATAATATATGGAGGACTATGAGCAGTATATTATAATGTATGGAGAACTATGGGGAGTGTATTATAATATATGGAGGGCTATGAGCAGTATATTATAATGTATGGAGAACTATGGGGAGTGTATTATAATATATGGAGGGCTATGAGCAGTGTAATATAATGTATGGAGGACTATGAGCAGTGTATTATAATATATGGAGGACTATGAGCAGTATATTATAATGTATGGAGAACTATGGGGAGTGTATTATAATATATGGAGGGCTATGAGCAGTATATTATAATGTATGGAGAACTATGGGGAGTGTATTATAATATATGGAGGGCTATGAGCAGTGTAATATAATGTATGGAGGACTATGAGCAGTGTATTATAATATATGGAGGACTATGAGCAGTATATTATAATGTATGGAGAACTATGGGGAGTGTATTATAATATATGGAGGGCTATGAGCAGTATATTATAATGTATGGAGAACTATGGGGAGTGTATTATAATATATGGAGGGCTATGAGCAGTGTAATATAATGTATGGAGGACTATGAGCAGTGTATTATAATATATGGAGGACTATGAGCAGTATATTATAATGTATGGAGAACTATGGGGAGTGTATTATAATATATGGAGGGCTATGAGCAGTATATTATAATGTATGGAGAACTATGGGGAGTGTATTATAATATATGGAGGGCTATGAGCAGTGTAATATAATGTATGGAGGACTATGAGCAGTGTATTATAATATATGGAGGACTATGAGCAGTATATTATAATGTATAGAGGACTATGGGGAGTGTATTATAATGTATGGAGGACTATGAGCAGTGTATTATAATGTATAGAGGACTATAGGGAGTGTATTATAATGTATGGAGGACTATGGGGAGTGTATTATAATGTATAGAGGACTATAGGGAGTGTATTATAATGTATGGAGGACTATGGGGAGTGTATTACCGTATAATTTATATAGCACTATGGGGGTGTATTATAATGTATGGAGAGCTATTGGGAGTGTATTATAATGTATGGAGAACTATGGGGAGTGTATTATAATATATGGAGGACTATGAGCAGTGTATTATAATGTATGGAGGACTATCGGGAGTGTATTATAATATATGGAGGACTATGAGCAGTATATTATAATGTATGGAGAACTATGGGGAGTGTATTATAATATATGGAGGGCTATGAGCAGTATATTATAATGTATGGAGAACTATGGGGAGTGTATTATAATATATGGAGGGCTATGAGCAGTGTAATATAATGTATGGAGGACTATGGGAAGTGTATTATAATATATGGAGGACTATGAGCAGTATATTATAATGTATGGAGAACTATGGGGAGTGTATTATAATATATGGAGGGCTATGAGCAGTATATTATAATGTATGGAGAACTATGGGGAGTGTATTATAATATATGGAGGGCTATGAGCAGTGTAATATAATGTATGGAGGACTATGAGCAGTGTATTATAATATATGGAGGACTATGAGCAGTATATTATAATGTATGGAGAACTATGGGGAGTGTATTATAATATATGGAGGGCTATGAGCAGTATATTATAATGTATGGAGAACTATGGGGAGTGTATTATAATATATGGAGGGCTATGAGCAGTGTAATATAATGTATGGAGGACTATGAGCAGTGTATTATAATATATGGAGGACTATGAGCAGTATATTATAATGTATGGAGAACTATGGGGAGTGTATTATAATATATGGAGGGCTATGAGCAGTATATTATAATGTATGGAGAACTATGGGGAGTGTATTATAATATATGGAGGGCTATGAGCAGTGTAATATAATGTATGGAGGACTATGAGCAGTGTATTATAATATATGGAGGACTATGAGCAGTATATTATAATGTATGGAGAACTATGGGGAGTGTATTATAATATATGGAGGGCTATGAGCAGTATATTATAATGTATGGAGAACTATGGGGAGTGTATTATAATATATGGAGGGCTATGAGCAGTATATTATAATGTATGGAGAACTATGGGGAGTGTATTATAATATATGGAGGGCTATGAGCAGTATATTATAATGTATGGAGAACTATGGGGAGTGTATTATAATATATGGAGGGCTATGAGCAGTGTAATATAATGTATGGAGAACTATGGGGAGTGTATTATAATATATGGAGGGCTATGAGCAGTGTAATATAATGTATGGAGGACTATGAGATGCATTACAATATTGATATTGGATATTATATCATCGGGATATCGGAGTATGGGAAAGATCGGTGCTGAAGGAAAGAGCCAAGTGTCAGTGTAATTATACTGTACCTTGAGGGGGGCCCAGGTCCAAACTTTGCATCAGGGCCCATTGAACTCTAGTTACGCCACTGATTACAGGTCTATGGGGAAATCATGTGAAAGAGTTGTTCTGTTGTTGTGTCTGTCAGTAATCACACTCAGTGGAGATCTTCAGGCTATTTATTAGGTGGCATTGTCAGCCATTGCATCTCTCTGCTGCCTGCACTCTGTCTGCAGTACCAGCGAGTTCCCACTTGCTTGTAAACACATACAAGAAGAGAGACCCCTAGAGGCCCCTAGGGGATATACAGCATATACATATTGCTACAAGAGTCATAAACAAAGAAAGCTAAAATGAAGATTACATAAAACAACACCCATGTATATAACTGCATAGACTGATAATGTAGGCTGCATTTCTATTGTCTCACATTTTTGAATAAGTATTTTTCTCAGAAAACAAAGCTGCTGAACTCCAAAGTGTGTAAGGCAAAACATCTGAGTAATTTAGTGACGTAAAATCCTGCAGTTATGTTCTATTACTGACAAATCTGTCTAGTCAAGGGTGAAGCCATGATAAAGCTAGAAATAGGGAATTTTTGTGGCTCACAAATACCAGTGAGGTCCTTTGACAAATATCTCATATTGATGGTGTTTTATTTGGAAGTGTCAGGTGTAAAGGTGATGTCGAGCACCTCTCTGAAGGTTGCAGTTTATGTGATGTTATGTACCCGCTATATTGTCCATGTTTAATATGTTTTTATTCCCCTTTTGGCTGCACTTTCCTGTTTTCAGAGGTGACAGTGTTCATACCTAGCCAGCCAGGGAGAGGGGGGAGTTTCTGGGCATGTTTGGGAAACTAGTTCCTGTTAGCAGGCAGTTATGAAGAGTTGTTGGTAGAGATAAGACCCTCGGTGCAGTCGTGTTGGGTGTGTGCAGAGAAGTTAGACCTGTGGATGGCAGAGCCACCTTTGTCCAATAACATTTGGTGACTGACCTCTACAGGGGGGACCTGCTAGGAAGAGACTTGGAAGTGTGAGTCCAGTGTTGGCCAGACTCGGGGGTCTTTGTAGAGAGAGGGGATCAGCCCGGCTGGGGACACATCGTTGAGGGTTAACAACCCTCAGAATGGCCATTATACAGATCACAGGATTGGCCTCCAATTTTCAGGACCGTCCCAGGTGCCTAGGCCCTTCTCCTGCTAGTCAGAACCTTGACTGACCTCCTATCTAAAAATGGCACTCACTATATCCCTTAACTCCTCCCAGGCTTAATCTTAACCCTTTATACATCTAATCTATTCTTCTATGATCTCTAAACTAGCCACTACTACATGGCAACATTCCTATATGTCTTGTAAGCTAAAACCCTATATCTAACTGATTAATACATCTTACTAGATATTAATATACTATCTCACAGTACAGAAGTGAAACATATGACATAACCAACATCTATGACACACCCGCACCGGGGCCTGCGGGTTACTTGTTACCGGGCCGGCTTTGTACTGCTCGGAGGTTGTCACAGCAACAGGGCCCAGTTCCGAGACCACAGCGATGTCGTTTTAATAAATGGCTGATGATGGTGGGGGAATTTTTACAGGGGAGATGTCGTGACGCCACCTGTGGTGTGTGACAAGATAGGTGCCGCCGCTGGTATTCAGTTCTCTGGGGGTCGGTGGTGATGCAGCTGAGTTGGTATAGCTCTCTTCAGGTAGAGCTGGGCCCCAGGGCTGTTGGGAGTAGTAGTTTGTACAAATGATGGAGGGACTTAATGTTGGGGTGCAGGACTGAAGACACCGGCAATAACTGGACAACACAGGGGCTGTAGTTTCCTTTCCCTTTTACTCGGTAGTAGAGGATACAGGCCCAGGAGACTGGTCCAGCTGGTAACGGAGGTCCGGCCTGGAAGAAATTTAGGGGATCCACCTAGCTGGGTGGGTTCAGAGGCCTTCGTTCTTGTGCTGTGATGTGTGGGTCCCTGCGGCTTGAAGCTACGCTGAGACCCTCTTCCTTATGTAGGTTCTGGTTCTCACCCGTATGGCAGGCAGCACGAGTCCTTTACTGGTGCCGCTCTTTTGTCACGGCTCCTGGCTCTACTATGCTGCTGTGGCCTGGGCGCTCTGTGGGCCAGAAGACCTGCAGTCTACTGCCCTCCAGGTTCAGCTGCGGGGACTTCAGTACCCACGTATCCTCAGACTCCGGTGTCCAGTCCTCTGCGCTCCGCTCTGAGGAAGCTATGTCACAGCTCCCTTCTCGACGACCGTCTTCTCTCTCCTCCTGACTTGTTCTGACTATTTTCACTTTTGTGTGTGTCTAACTCCACCTCCAGGCTAGATTGCATAGGGAAGCTCTCCTCAAACTGGGTTCTTCAGCTCCCCCTTTTGGTCTGGAGTCAGGAAGTGTTGAGTGCTGGTGCACCTAGCATAGGGGACTCCCCTTTCTTGCCTCCAGGCATAGCATCACCCCCTGTGAGGAGGGCAACGCTACTGTGGCAACCGGACCACTGGGGTGCCATATCTACATCACAAGGCTCTACCACCCCACTGCAGTTTCACATCTCCTTTGGATCTCTTGTAACCAGGTCAATGTTACAGGATGGGTGGGAGGATGACCGATGTTAACCAGTTCAGAGCTGTACCATCCCTGCAGCAGTTGGACTGCTTGGATCCGGGGTTGCTGTGGCTCAAGGGTCTCCGAACCAGGGGGCTTGCGGCCACCCAAAAATGAAAGGGGGTTATTTACAAGGGATTAGTGTTTGTGACGCCACCCGTGGTTCGCGGTAAGGGGAGTACCGCCGCTGCTGATGGGAATACCCGGGGGAGATGGAGTGGGGCAGCCAGATGACGTTCCCTCCATGGGTAGGGGAGTCCCCGGGACTCTGGATGGTGGAGGTGTAGGGAAGCATGGTGCTGGCCAGGCGGGCAGGCAGGACTCAGGGGAGAGCAGCGTACATTTTCAGGTTTTATTGGAAATACATTTTTAGTGTCTCTAAAACCTGTTCTTTTTTGGATATTCAAGTAAGTTTCTTTCTTTTTTTTGTGATACATAGTAACTAATTTTTATCTTTCTTTTTATTGCTAATATAGAGGAAAAATTGTAACAAAAATAGGAAATACCTATCTATTTTTCACATATTTTATATTTTATTTTTTTTATGACCACAAAGGAGCACTAGAAAACATTTTTAATTGTGGCTCAATTTTCAGGATAATTATTTTTTATATAGTACAGACCAAAAGTTTGGACACACCTTCTCATTCAAAGAGTTTTCTTTATTTTCATGATTCTGAAAATTGTAGATTCACAATGGAGGCATCAAAACTATGCATTAACACATGTGGAATGAAATACTTAACAAAAAAGTGTGAAACAACTGAAAATATGTCTTATATTCTAGGTTCTTCTAAGTAGCCATCTTCTGCTTTGATTACTGCTTTGCACACTCCTGGCATTCTCTTGATGAGCTTCAAGAGGTAGTTAGCAGAAATGGTCTTCCAACAGTCTTGAAGGAGTTCCCAGAGATGCTTAGCACTTGTTGGCCCTTTTGCCTTCACTCTGCGGTCCAGCTCATCCCAAACCATCTTGATTAGGTTCAGGTCTGGTGACTGTGGAGAGCAGGTCATCTGGCGTAGCACCCCATCACTCCCCTTCTTAGTCAAATAGCCCTTACACACCATGGAGGTGTGTTTGGGATCATTTTCCTGTTGAAAAATAAATGATGGTCCAACTAAACGCAAACCGGATGGAATAGCATGCCGCTGCAAGATGCTGTGGTAGCCATGCTGGTTCAGTATGCCTTCAATTTTGAATAAATCCCCAACAGTGTCACCAGCAAAGCACCATCACATCGAGAACCAGGCATGTAGAGTCCATCCGTTCACCTTTTCTGCGTCACACAAAGGCACTGTGGTTGGATCCAAAGATCTCAAATTTGGACTCATCAGACCAAAGCACAGATTTCAACTTGTCTAACGTCCATTCCTTGTGTTCTTTAGCCAAAACAAGACTCTTCTGCTTGTTGCCTGTCCTTTGTAGTGGTTTCCTAGCAGCTATTTTACCATGAAGGCCTGCTGCGCAAAGTCTCCTCTTAACAGTTGTTCTAGAGATGTGTCTGCTGCTAGAACTCTGTGTGGCATTGACCTGGTCTCTAATCTGAGTTGCTGTTAACCTGCGATTTCTGAGGCTGGCGACTCGGATAAATTTATCCTCCGCAGCAGAGGTGACTCTTGGTCTTCCTTTCCTGGGGAGGTCCTCATGTGAGCCACTTTCTTTGTAGCATTTGATGATTTTTGCCACTGCACTTGAGGACACTTTCAAAGTTTTCTCAAATTTCAGACTGACTGACCTTCATTTCTTAAAGTAATGATTGCCACTCGTTTTTCTTTACTTAGCTGCTTTTTTCTTGCCATCATAGAAATTCTAAGGGGTACTTTGCACACTATGACATCGCAGGTGCGATGTTGGTGGGGTCAAATTGAAAGTGACGCACATCTGGCGTCGCTGTCGACACCGGAGTATGTGAATCGTTTTTACTACGATTAACTAGCACAAAAGCGTCAAAATTAGTGATGAGCGAGCATGCTTGTCACTACTCGGTACTCGCACGAGTATCACTGTACTCGGGCTGCTCGGCGGGGACCGAGTAATCTCGCGATACTCGTGCTTTACTCGTGGTCTTCATTTCTGCATGTTGGCGCTCTTTTGAGAGCCAGCCCTCATGCAGGGATTGGCTGGCAGACCACTGCAATGCCACAGCCCTGTTAGTTGTGGAATTGCAGTGATTGGCCGGCCTGCACAGCGTCACCGAGCCTTTATATCGGCCGGCGCGCTGTGCTCTGCTCACAGCTATCCAGACTGTCAGTGCAGGGAGAGTGTCGCTGATTCAGGGAAAGCTTTGCGGCCCTTTATAGCTTTTTCAGTTGCAGGGCTGCAAACAGTGTGACCAAAAGTCCTTCTCAGGACTATTCTAGTTGTATACAGGCAGGCAGGGTATAGCCAGGTCGGCGTACAGTAGCAGAGTCCTTCTCAGGACTATTGTTGCTATATACAGGCAGGGTATAGCCAGGTCTGAATACAGGCTAGTGACCAAAAGAGTCCTTGTCAGGACTATTGTAGCAGTATACAGGCAGGCAGGCAGGCAGGGTAGTGTTGACCGTATACCAGCCTTCATATCTGGGGCTGGTGTACACAGTGTAAAACAGTCCAGATAGTGTCTGACTTGTCTGTACTGTAATTGTCGCTCCCCAAAAAAACCTGTTAGGTTATTATTGCGTCCGTGCTTGGTTTTTAAAACCGCACGTGTGTGCCTGTTGGTGGCAGCGTACAGGTGCACTGGTGTGCGTTTTTACCAAACTATTATATAACGCACAAGTGTAGTGTATAATACACGTCAGTCAGCAGTGGCTGATAGTGTCAGAGTTCTTAATTTTTGCTCCTAAAACCTGTATTAGGTTATTATTGCGTCCGTGCTTGGTTTTTAAAACCGCACGTGTGTGCCTGTTGGTGGCAGCGTACAGGTGCACTGGTGTGCGTTTTTACCAAACTATTATATAACGCACAAGTGTAGTGTATAATACACGTCAGTCAGCAGTGGCTGATAGTGTCAGAGTTCTTAATTTTTGCTCCTAAAACCTGTGTTAGGTTATTATTGCGTCCGTGCTTGGTTTTTAAAACCGCACGTGTGTGCCTGTTGGTGGCAGCGTACAGGTGCACTGGTGTGCGTTTTTACCAAACTATTATATAACGCACAAGTGTAGTGTATAATACACGTCAGTCAGCAGTGGCTGATAGTGTCAGAGTTCTTAATTTTTGCTCCTAAAACCTGTGTTAGGTTATTATTGCGTCCGTGCTTGGTTTTTAAAACCGCACGTGTGTGCCTGTTGGTGGCAGCGTACAGGTGCACTGGTGTGCGTTTTTACCAAACTATTATATAACGCGCAAGTGTAGTGTATAATACACGTCAGTCAGCAGTGGCTGATAGTGTCAGAGTTCTTAATTTTTGCTCCTAAAACCTGTGTTAGGTTATTATTGCGTCCGTGCTTGGTTTTTAAAACCGCACGTGTGTGCCTGTTGGTGGCAGCGTACAGGTGCACTGGTGTGCGTTTTTACCAAACTATTATATAACGCACAAGTGTAGTGTATAATACACGTCAGTCAGCAGTGGCTGATAGTGTCAGAGTTCTTAATTTTTGCTCCTAAAACCTGTGTTAGGTTATTATTGCGTCCGTGCTTGGTTTTTAAAACCGCACGTGTGTGCCTGTTGGTGGCAGCGTACAGGTGCACTGGTGTGCGTTTTTACCAAACTATTATATAACGCACAAGTGTAGTGTATAATACACGTCAGTCAGCAGTGGCTGATAGTGTCAGAGTTCTTAATTTTTGCTCCTAAAACCTGTGTTAGGTTATTATTGCGTCCGTGCTTGGTTTTTAAAACCGCACGTGTGTGCCTGTTGGTGGCAGCGTACAGGTGCACTGGTGTGCGTTTTTACCAAACTATTATATAACGCACAAGTGTAGTGTATAATACACGTCAGTCAGCAGTGGCTGATAGTGTCAGAGTTCTTAATTTTTGCTCCTAAAACCTGTGTTAGGTTCTTAGTGCGTCCGTGCTTGCATTTAAAAACCGCACGTGTGTGCCTGTCGGTGGCAGCGTACAGGTGCACTTGTGTGCAATTTCCAGAAACTTTGATATAACGCACAAGTAGTGAATATACACGTCAGCAGTGCACAGCATTGCAAAATGCGCAAGGGCATTGGCAAGGAACAAGGAAGTGGACGTGATGGTGGTGCAGGCAGAGGCCGAGGTCGTGGGCAAGCTCTAATTTCGCCACAACAAAGGGCCACATCTAGTCGCTCGCACGTCCTGTCCCAAATTCTTGGGGACCGCAGCAGTACACCGCTCTTGAACCAAGACCAGTGTCAACAGGTTGTTAGTTGGATAGCGGATAATGCTTCCAGTCAGATTGGCACCACCACAAACACTCTGTCTTCCACACGGTCAAGTGTCAGTAGCCGTGATACTGCACCGCACATTTCTGAACCTGATCCTCCTTCCTACCACCAGGCTGAGTACACGTCCTCCTCGGACATTAATGATCCCACACTTGGACACTCGGAAGAGCTGTTCACGTTTCCATTCACACATTCTGGCCTCTCGCCAGCTCATATTGAAGTGGGTCATGAGGAGATCGTCTGTACAGATGGCCAAATATTTGAGCAGCCACGTTCTCACGAAGTTGGCAACGTGTCTCAACAAGTGGTGGACGATGATGAGACACAATTGTCAGCAAGTCAGGAGGAGGAGCAGGGTGCGGAAGAGGAAGACGACGTGGTGGATGATCCAGTAACTGACCCAACCTGGCAGGAGGATATGCAGAGCGAGGACAGCAGTGCACAGGGGGAGGGAGGCGTAGCATCACAACAGGCAGTAAGAAGCAGGGTGGTGGCCCCAGGCAGAAGTCAGGCAACCGTTCCCCGGAACAACACGACGACACAAGGTGCCTGTACAAATGTTAGGTCTTCACGAGTCTGGCAGTTTTTTAAGTTGGATCCAGATGATTCAAAAAAGGCCATTTGCAACACCTGCCGTGCCAGCATCAGCAGGGGTACCAAAACTAGCAGCCTGACCACCACCAGCATGATCAGGCACATGTCAGCCAAGCACCCGACTTTGTGGGAAGTACAACAGAGTCGAGGAGCAGTGCTTGCTGATGTCACTGCTACGTCTTCGCTGGTTGTGCATGCGAGCCAATCCTCTGTCCATGCTGCCTGCGAACAAGCCTCCTCCACTCCTGCACCTGCAGTTGCCTACGCAGAAAGAACACCATCATCAAGCACGTCCTTGTCCCAGCGCAGCGTTCAGTTATCCATTCAGCAAACCTTTGAACGCAGGCGCAAATACACTGCCAACACCCCACATGCCACAGTTCTAAATGCTAACATTTCGCGACTGCTTGCGCTGGAAATGTTGCCTTTTAGGCTGGTGGAGACAGAAGCATTCCGTGACCTGATGGCGGCAGCTGTCCCACGTTACTCGGTCCCCAGCCGCCACTATTTCTCCCGGTGTGCCGTCCCCGCGTTGCATAACCACGTGTCACAAAACATCACACGTGCCCTGAACAACGCTGTTTCACCCAAGGTCCACCTAACCACAGACACGTGGACAAGTGCTTGTGGGCAAGGCCGCTACATCTCGTTGACGGCACACTGGGTTAATATTGTGGAAGCTGGGACCCAGTCTGAGCGAGGGACGGAACACGTCCTTCCCACACCAAGGTTTGCAGGCCCTACCTCAGTCAGTGTTTCACCCACACTCTACAGCTCCGGAATGTCATGCTCTTCAGCCTCCTCCTCCTCCTGCGCATCCTCATCCACTGTGCCCTCCACACCAGTCACAAGCTGGAAGCACTGCAGCACTGCCTCGGCGAAGCGGCAACAGGCTGTGCTGAAGCTAATCTGCATAGGTGACAAACCCCACAATGCAGAAGAGCTGTGGACAGCTCTGAAACAGCAGGCAGATCACTGGCTCACACCTCTGAACCTAAAGCCAGGAAAGGTCGTTTGTGACAATGGCCGGAACCTGGTGGCGGCTTTGAGGCGAGGCCAGCTGACACATGTTCCATGCGTGGCCCATGTGCTCAACCTCGTGGTTCAGCGGTTTATAAAGTCATACCCAGAGCTGTCTGATCTGCTGGTAAAAGTTCGCCGCCTGTCTGCACATTTTCGAAAGTCACCTACTGCTTCAGCCGGCCTTGCCGGCTTTCAGCGCCGTTTGCATCTTCCGGCTCACAGACTGGTGTGTGATGTCCCCACGCGTTGGAATTCAACTCTGCACATGTTGGTCAGGATATGTGAGCAGAAGAGGGCAGTTGTTGAGTACCTGCATCACCTAAGCCGTCGGGAAATGGGTCAAACTCCACACATAACACCTGAGGAGTGGAGATGGATGTCAGACCTATGTACCATCCTCCAAAACTTTGAGGACTCCACCAAGATGGTGAGTGGTGATGACGCCATTATTAGCGTCACCATACCGCTACTCTGCCTTCTAAAACGGTCCCTGCTGAAAAACAAACATGATGCATTGCAGGCGGAGCGCGATGAGTTGCAGCAAGAAACAGTAGTGGGTGTGGGTGATAACACACAGCCCAGCCTCGTCTCATCACAACGTGCAGTGGAGGACTATGACGAGGAGGAGGATGAAGACATGGAGCAACTCTCCGGCCAAATTGAGGATATGACATGCACACCAGTCATATCCTCGATTCAGCGTGGCTGGCCAGAGGACAGGGTAGATGAGGAGGAGGAGGAGGAGGAGGAGGAGGAGGAGGACAGCATGTTCAGTCATCTTGTTGGTCAGGCTACTGAAGTCCTGGCTGTTAAGAGTCTGGCGCACATGGCTGACTTTATGGTAAGCTGCCTGTCTCGTGACCCTCGCGTTAAGAACATCTTGGCCGACAATCATTACTGGTTGGTAACACTGTTAGACCCACGCTACAAGGAGAACTTTTTGTCTCTTATTCCCGTGGAGGAGAGGTCAACCAAAATGCAGCAGTTTCGGAAGGCCATACTCACGGAAGTAGGCAAAGCATTCCCCTCACAAAACGCTAGCGGCATAGGTCAGGAATCAGTGGACAACCGAGGCGTACAGCCGAGAGAGGCACAAGTCCAATCCGCCAGAGGTAGGGGAACAGTCTTTAAGATGTGGGACAGTTTTCTCAGCCCCTCACGTACCACAGCCCCTGAGGTGCGGGGTAGTGCCACAAGAAATCCTAAGTTTGCCCAGATGCTGAAGGAGTACCTTGCAGATCGAACAACTGTACTCCGACATTCCTCTGTGCCTTACAATTATTGGGTATCCAAGCTGGACACGTGGCATGAATTGGCTCTCTACGCCTTGGAAGTCCTGGCCTGCCCTGCTGCTAGCGTTTTGTCAGAGCGTGTTTTTAGTGCCGCAGGTGGAATCATTACAGATAAACGCACCCGCCTGTCAACTGAAAATGCTGACAGGCTGACTCTGATAAAGATGAACAAGGGTTGGATTGGGCCAGACTTCACCACACCACCAGCAAATGAGAGCGGAATTTAAAGTTTGCCATGTACCTCCACTCACCCATGGGTACACTTCTCGACTTTGGATAATCGCTGGACTGCTCCTCCTTCTCCTCATGCGCCATCATGATGACCGTTACAATAGTTAGGTCTTTGTTTCAGGTATACCCCCAGTGGTAAATTTTTTCGCCCATTCTTTGCAGAATGGACATTACAACGACAGGAGACCCGCTCCTTTGCAATGGGAACAATGTTTTGAGGCCCTCATGCACGTCTCTACCCAGGGACAACGTGGAGCCTCCCAATTTTTGGCTGCCCTGCCTAAGGGCTATACTGAAATACACCCACTTCCTTAAAATGGACACTTAATGTTTTGAGGCCCTCATGCACGTCTCTACCCAGGGACAATGTGGAGCCTCCCAATTTTTGGCTGCCCTGCCTAAGGGCTATACTGAAATACACCCACTTCCTTAAAATGGACACTTAATGTTTTGAGGCCATCATGCACGTCTCTACCCAGGGACAATGTGGAGCCTCCCAATTTTTGGCTGCCCTGCCTAAGGGCTATACTGAAATAGACCCACTTCCTTAAAATGGACACTTAATGTTTTGAGGCCCTCATGCACGTCTCTACCCAGGGACAATGTGGAGCCTCCCAATTTTTGGCTGCCCTGCCTAAGGGCTATACTGAAATACACCCACTTCCTTAAAATGGACACTTAATGTTTTGAGGCCATCATGCACGTCTCTACCCAGGGACAATGTGGAGCCTCCCAATTTTTGGCTGCCCTGGCAAAGGGCTATACTGAAATACACCCACTTCCTTAAAATGGACACTTAATGTTTTGAGGCCCTCATGCACGTCTCTACCCAGGGACAATGTGGAGCCTCCCAATTTTTGGCTGCCCTGCCTAAGGGCTATACTGAAATACACCCACTTCCTTAAAATGGACACTTAATGTTTTGAGGCCATCATGCACGTCTCTACCCAGGGACAATGTGGAGCCTCCCAATTTTTGGCTGCCCTGGCAAAGGGCTATACTGAAATACACCCACTTCCTTAAAATGGACACTTAATGTTTTGAGGCCCTCATGCACGTCTCTACCCAGGGACAATGTGGAGCCTCCCAATTTTTGGCTGCCCTGCCTAAGGGCTATACTGAAATACACCCACTTCCTTAAAATGGACACTTAATGTTTTGAGGCCATCATGCACGTCTCTACCCAGGGACAACGTGGAGCCTCCCAATTTTTGGCTGCCCTGGCAAAGGGCTATACTGAAATAGACCCACTTCCTTACAATGGGCACTTCAGGTTTACAGGCCATAATGCACGGCTCTATCCAGGGACAATGTGGAGCCTCCCAATTTTTGGCTGCCCTGGCAAAGGGCTATACTGAAATAGACCCACTTCCTTAAAATGGACACTTAATGTTTTGAGGCCCTCATGCACGTCTCTACCCAGGGACAATGTGGAGCCTCCCAATTTTTGGCTGCCCTGCCTAAGGGCTATACTGAAATACACCCACTTCCTTAAAATGGACACTTAATGTTTTGAGGCCATCATGCACGTCTCTACCCAGGGACAATGTGGAGCCTCCCAATTTTTGGCTGCCCTGGCAAAGGGCTATACTGAAATACACCCACTTCCTTAAAATGGACACTTAATGTTTTGAGGCCCTCATGCACGTCTCTACCCAGGGACAATGTGGAGCCTCCCAATTTTTGGCTGCCCTGCCTAAGGGCTATACTGAAATACACCCACTTCCTTAAAATGGACACTTAATGTTTTGAGGCCATCATGCACGTCTCTACCCAGGGACAACGTGGAGCCTCCCAATTTTTGGCTGCCCTGGCAAAGGGCTATACTGAAATAGACCCACTTCCTTACAATGGGCACTTCAGGTTTAAAGGCCATCATGCACGTCTCTATCCAGGGACAATGTGGAGCCTCCCAATTTTTGGCTGCCCTGCCTAAGGGCTATACTATAATACACCCACTTCCTGACAATGGACACTTAATGTTTTGAGGCCCTCATGCACGTCTGTATGCAGGGGCATTGGTGAACCTCACAATTTTGGACTGCCCTGGCAAAGGAAAATACTACAAAGACTCACTTCCTCAAAATGGGCACATTAGACTCAAGAGGCCTTCATGTACGTCTCTTCTCAGGGACATCGGAGTGCCACACAATGTTTTCACGTAAAATCTTTCATGTATTAATCTCAAAAAGTAACATACACCAGATCTATCTCACTATTGGGTATGTGCCCTTAACATTTCCGCCATGAAAAATCATTTTGGGGTCATTTTGGAAGGTTTTCTGGTGAGTCCGTAAAAATGGCGTAAAACGCGGACAAAATTGTTCACAGCTGTGACTTTTGAGTGATAAATGCTTCAAGGGGTCTTCCCCATGCTGTTGCCATGTCATTTGAGCACTCTTCTGAGACTTTTGTGCCATTTTTAGGGTTTCTCCATGCTGCCGGGAGGTCATTTCACAAAAATACTCGGGTCTCCCATAGGATAACATTGGGCTCGTTGCTCGGGCCGAGTACACGAGTATCTTGGGAGGCTCGGCCCGAGCTTCGAGCACCCGAGCTTTTTAGTACTCGCTCATCACTAGTCAAAATTGTATGATCGGTGTAGCGTCGGTCATTTCCATAATTTCGGAAGGACCGGTGTTACGATGTTGTTCCTCGTTCCTGCGGCAGCACACATCGCTGTGTGTGAAGCAACAGGAGCGAGGAACATCTCCTACCTGCGTCCCGCCGCCAATGCGGAAGGAAGGAGGTGGGCGGGATGTTAACGTCCCGCTCATCTCCGCCCCTCCGCTTCTATTGGCCGCCTGCCATGTGACATCGCTGTGACGCGGCACGACCCGCCCCTTAGGAAGGAGGCGGTTCGCCGGCCAGAGCGACGTCGCAGGGCAGGTAAGTGCATGTGAAGCTGCCGTAGCGATAATGTTCGCTACGGCAGCTATCACCAGATATCGCAGCTGCGACGGGGGCGGGGACTATCGCGCTCGGCATCGCTACCATCGGCTTGCGATGTCATAGTGTGCAAAGTACCCCTAACAGTCTATTCAGTAGGACTATCAGCTATGTATCCACCAGACTTCAGCACAACAAAAAACTGATGGTCCCAACCTATTTATAAGGCAAGAAATACCACTTATTTAACCTGACAGGGCACACCTGTGAAGTGAAAACCATTTCCGGTGACTACCTCTTGAAGCTCATCAAGAGAATGCCAAGAGTGTGCAAAGCAGTAATCAAAGCAAAATGTGGCTACTTTGAGGAACCTACAATATCAGACATATTTTCAGTTGTTTCACCCTTTTTGGTTAAGTATTTCATTCCACATGTATTAATTCATAGTTTTCATGTCTTCAATGTGAATAAAAAACACAAAAAAACTGAGCTGAAACAATGTTCAGTAAACATGCAACATTAAGCATGTGAATTGCAGCCTTAAGACTAGAAAAAAACCAAAGAGAAAATTGCATGAAAAATACCCTGACTATAAATAAATAAATTGCAAGTGCTTAATAACAGGGTACTTAGTGTATACATTTTTGCAAAAAGGTAAAAAGCTGTCTCACCTCGTCAAGGTGTACCCATCTGAGACAGTCCCTAACCTACTGAAGTTAAAAACATTATCAATACCTGACTTGTGTCATGTCAAACTCCAATATGAATGGTGGCAAGTGGTCAGCTGTGTCCCAGATTAAATACACAGTGAAGTGAGACGCAATTAGTTGTTCAGTCTCAGTATTAGGAGGGCTGCGCCCCCAACTTGCAAAAAAGCAAGATAGCAGACAAAAAACACAAAAAAACTGAGCTGAAACAATGTTCAGTAAACATGCAACATTAAGCATGTGAATTGCAGCCTTAAGACTAGAAAAAAACCAAAGAGAAAATTGCATGAAAAATACCCTGACTATAAATAAATAAATTGCAAGTGCTTAATAACTATCGCGCTCGGCATCGCTACCATCGGCTTGCGATGTCATAGTGTGCAAAGTACCCCTAACAGTCTATTCAGTAGGACTATCAGCTATGTATCCACCAGACTTCAGCACAACAAAAAACTGATGGTCCCAACCTATTTATAAGGCAAGAAATCCCACTTATTTAACCTGACAGGGCACACCTGTGAAGTGAAAACCATTTCCGGTGACTACCTCTTGAAGCTCATCAAGAGAATGCCAAGAGTGTGCAAAGCAGTAATCAAAGCAAAATGTGGCTACTTTGAGGAACCTACAATATCAGACATATTTTCAGTTGTTTCACCCTTTTTGGTTAAGTATTTCATTCCACATGTATTAATTCATAGTTTTCATGTCTTCAATGTGAATCTACAATTTTCAGTCATGAAAATAAAGAAAACGCTTTGAATGAGAAGGTGTGTCCAAACTTTTAGTTTGTACTGTATATTTGACTCATTTGTTTGACAGGAGTGGAGCTGGAAACAACAATTCGGACTTATGCCGGCATCACACGGGACGGTCTATCGTGTGATCGCACGAGCGATCGTACCCACCCCCGTCGTTTGTGCATCACGGGCAATTAGTTGCCCGTGGCGCACAAAGTCGTTAACCCCCTGTCACCCGTACTTACCTCCCTAACGACCTCGCTGTGGGCGGCGAACATCCACTTCCTGAAGGGGGAGGGACGTTCGGCGTCACAGCGACGTCACACATAAGCCGGACAATAGAAGTGGAGGGGCGGAGATGAGCGGGACGTAACATCCCGCCCACCTCCTTCCATGTCAACGAGCAACGATAAGGTGAGTATCTTTGCTAGTTCACTGTCGCTCGTAGCTCTCACACGCTACGATATATCAACCGATGCCGGTTGTGCGTCGCTAACGACGTGACCCCGCCGACATATCGCCCGATATATCGTACCGTGTGACGCCGGCATTACTGTTTTGCAATGTGTTTTATTTTTTAGTTTTGTTTAATTTTCTTTATTTTTTCTTATACTTTTATGTATTTTTTAATTTATCTTATACACTGTGCCCTGTCTCCCTGTAAGGGTTTAAAAGACCATTGGAGGATTGGAAGAGCATTTTAACATGGTAATACGTTCATTTTAGTGCTGATTTCCTCTATAACTGGGGCTGGTATATATAAGCTGAAGTTACAGTGGAAAATCAGCCTCCTAGCTGTGTAGCAGATCAGACTATGTCTCCTAGGACCCAGCAGCTTCTGATTTGTCCTACACTCAGTGATCACATGATAGTGTGGTTGACTGATAGAACTTCCTTATCTTTATACACAGGGTTTGTTCACCACTGTGTATAGAGCACAGGCAGTGAGAAACTCAGTGGGTTGTCTGGCCATGTCTGACAGCACGTTCCCTCCTAGGCAGCTGCACTATCTCCTGCAAGCTGATTACTCTTTATTGATGTTTTAGAATGTCAGTGTGGAGTAAAGCAAGGACTGCCCAGACATTTAAAGTCTATGAGTGGTTCAGAAGTAGTTTAAGGCTTGTTTCCAAATATAGTACATTTTTGCTTATCAATAGTATATGAAATAACCTACTAATTGCTGGGGCTCCTGGAACAAGCATCAATCCCAAGAATAAAACTCTAGATTCCTAGAACCAGGCCTCATCTTGAAGCTCATCCAACCCAGCCTATTGGAGTGAGAAAAGGAACATGATCAAAATATCCAGAAGCCCTATAGACAATTAATGAACGAGAGGTCGAGCATGTGAACGTCCAATTTATTCAAGACAGTCCAGTTTTCAGGTTACAGAGTCCCATTCTTGGTCCCAACAGTCAGTCTCCTACTGATCACTAAGTTATCTCCAATCCTATGGTTAGGGGTGAACTATCTCGGGATTAACACTTTCAAAGGTGAATCCAGGGTTAACATCTGTGGCACTTAAAATATTTGAAGGTATTTTAAGAGATGAACTGTCAGATTATATAATGGGAAGAATGTTATTAATAAATAATATGGATTCACAAAGAACAAGTCATTACTATAACATTGGTCAGTTTCTATAAGTAAGTGCAAATCTGGATGATAGTCACAACAGGACACAACAGCCATGCTTATTAAATGAAGCAAGCTGAGAACTGCAAATTCCAGAACTGTTAGGGTCATTATCTCCAAGTTTACAAGATTGTTAACCCAAATAACTTGGATGTTCAGGTTGTGTGCATATGCTATATACTTTTTACACTTTGACTGATTTAATTGCTCCTTGCATTCACTGTAGGTTCTCATATACTGTGAATGCTACATAATGAAATATATGTTTTTTTTTATAAACATGTTACAATAGTTCTCTGATTGCCACAGTTACAATACAATGATTACTCCCCAGTGTCATGTATTTCTTTTTTCTTGTCAGGTGAAGAATACTGTAATCTAGGAACACTTTTATTTCCTAGACAATATTGTGCAAAATAACAAGAGCTTAATGCTCTGAACTGTTCAAGGGTGTTTGTAACATTTATGCTGGAGTTTGTCCAGAGAAGAATACTCCAAAAGAGAAAATGTAACCCATGGGAAATCTCATTACAAGAAAATATATCGACTTGAACCTTAGTATCAAATCAATTAACAGTGGTAAACTTTACAATACAGCAAGCAAGACATGGAGTCCAACAGCTACTAGAGATAAAGGAACTGGTTTAGGAATAGTTAGTTAATATTGTCAACCTGTTACAATAGATTATAATATTTTTTATTTATATAGCGCCAACATATTCTGCAATACAAAGGGGACATCATGGCAAGTGGTGGGAAGGCTTCCATGAAAGTTCCATGTCCCAATCCTGTGTCAAGGCGTCGACTCCATTGGGGTTATCCCCTGGGTATAGAGAAAATCATTTCTTCACCTTCACTTTCCTCCAAGAAGCAAATACAGTGGAACCTTGGATACGAGCATATGAAGCACCCCATTCAGTTGGGGGGTGCCTCCCCTCAGACTAGTTCACTTGCGGTTCGGCGTGGGATAGAGGTATGTTTCTATTGTGGTCTTAAGGTTTATTACATTGGGGTTTGTCCATCTATACAAACATGTAACACCATCTAAAAACCACGTCCTCCAGGTCGTGTGGTGGAAGATGACCTGGATATATACATTTCCTCCGTATTCCCCACTTTTGCAGCTAAAATTCTTCCGGGACGAAGAAAGAATATCCTACCCACTCTTCAGATTAATAATAGGCCTTGGGGTCACCCTAGGAGAGGTGGTTGAGGGAGGGTGGTTGTTCCTACTGAGTGTACTATTCCTGAATGTGAGGTTGAGAAGTTGGTTTTTCCATGTTACGCCATCTGAAAAACTGCCCTTCTAGACTGTGTGGAGGAAGGTGACCTGGTGTGTGTACTTTTCTTTGGTATTTACCTCCTTTCTGGCCAAGGTGGCCAAGGTGCTGTCAGAGAGAAGTGGCGCAATTTCACCATCTTTATCGGTTAATTTTAGACCTCTGTATCCCTCCAGGAGTGTTGGTGGAGGAGGAGGGGTGGTCATTCCCACTGAGTATTCTGTTTCTGAGGGCATGCATTGCAAGTTCCAGGGAGACGTCCTGTTAGTCCTTGAAAGGGATTACTTGATTCTAAAAAATGCATGTGTCGCGGGCGGGGAGGAGGGTGTCAGCACTGCGCTCACCCCTCTGCTCGGGTCCGGCTGCTCAGTGGTGGCTCAAGCGGTGGGCCGGATCCCGGGGGTTCTCGAGCGGCACTCCTCGCCCGTGAGTGAAAGGGGAATTTTGGGTGTAGGGATTGGTTATTGTCCGTGACGCCACCCACGGTTGTGGTGAGTTGTTGACACCACCGCTGCTCTGTGTGGGGATCCCGGGAGTGATGGTGTGAAGCAGCAAGTTGTTGTGTTGCCCCTCCGTGGGTAGGGGTTGGTGATCCCGGGGCCCAGTGATGAGGTGGGAGATGCAGGGCCTGGTGGGCGCAGGGACGCGGGGGCAGCGCTGTGCCTTGCGGCACTGTGGTACTCACTCACCCTGAGACGTTGACACAGTTCTCGGTAAAACACACGGCTGGAAAGACGGTTCCCACGGACGGCTGCACTTGCTTTCCACAGTAGGTGACGGTGATGTCCCTTTTCCTGCACCTAATGTTGTTGATGGTCTCGATGGGTTCCCACCGGTAACCCGCTCCCCGGCTTCAAGCTGGACCGGAGGAGCTCTACTCTTTGCCCGCAGGCGCTGGCCCTTAGAAACTGGTGCCCTGGCGGTGGCGATGTCTCTACTGTAATGGTTGGGCTGTTGCCTTCAATCGGGACTTGGTTGTTGGGGGATCGACGTCCCCTTCACTGACGGATTTGGCAAATTATGGCGACTCGTAGCCTTGCCGGGGTCCGAGAGGCCCCTGCCCTGGTGCTGACTGTCCTTTGTACACTGCTCCAGACCACCGGGCCACCACCCGTCCGCGGTCCTTCCAGGAACTTCCAAACGGTCACCCCTCCGGACAATCACCGCCGTTGCTGACCTTGCTGACTCTGTCCTGCACACAGCTGGACCAACTTCAGGCTTTTCACACTCTTTCCTCTCTGTCACCACTCTTACTGTCCTCCTTTACCACTTTACTTCCTTCACTTCACTACTTGTTTACTCCTCCACTTAGCTCCTCACTCAAGCTCCCCCTGAGCTAATCTGCCTGGTACTTCCTGCCTCCAGAGCTGTGAACTCCTCGGTGGGCGGAGCCAACTGCCTGGCCCACCCCCTTGTGCGAACACCAGCCCCTGGAGGAAGGCAACAAGGATTTTGGGTTAGCTTTGGTGTTCCTAACTGGGGTGTAGGGTGTGGTGGTGTGATGACCTGTGACCCCTGGCTTGCCCATGGCGTCACACATGCATGGTAGTAAACATTCAGGTCTGGACCTGTGTGTGAAGGATTATGTATAGGTTTCCACTAAAACCATCAAGTGGAAGTGTGCATCTGGGGCTCCGGGCTCTAGGTTTGTCAGTACGTATTGAGTAACAGACGTTATTAACTATTCGGCTGGAGCTACCTCAGTACTTAATACCCATGGCATTTTTCACAGGTGCAGGAGATGTGTTGTGTCTCAAGAGTGAATGGTTTTTCCACCATGACTGGTTTGCATAATTGGTAATCTTGAAGGTCAGGTGACATTGGAATGCAAGTAGATCTGGGCATCGCTTCCGTATGTGTTATCCAGACAAATCCGGCCTTGAGGGTCCTGAAGCCCCTCGTTGGGTTACTGTCACACCATGGTATCCCAGTATTAGAGACTTGTGACAGGTTTTGGGACCTGAGTCTCATTTTGCCATGCGAGACTTTTTATATTAAACATGTTTTCTTTCTTTTGGTGTACCAAGGGTTAATGTCAGTTTTTCTTGCTAGCAGCTTTTGATTACCTCTCCTCATGTGCATCCGGTTTGTGACCACACCCATCACCTTTAAATAGTAACTTGAACCACCAGATGACGCCGATTATACAGAATCTACACTTGTATAATTACCACTGAAGAGGAAGGTGGCTCTTGCAGCCACTGGCACTTTGCTGCTGCTGGAGCTCTTGTGTTGGTGAATCCCTGTGGATGTGGTGTAGACTACAGTCCTGGTCTCTGACTGCAGCTGAAAAGTTCATGTTAATCCTTTTATCCTTTTGTATATTCCCGTTTGTTAACCTTTCTTCGTGTTGTTTTAGTGCAGCGTTCGGACTGGTGTCTCTTGTGAGCCATCTCACTAGTGAGGGTGAGTGCAGAGCTAGTGAGGGATTAGGTATCCTGCCTGGCAATGGGGTGAAAGAACCTGTTGGGTCTATAAGAACGCTAGGGAGCTCAGGAAACAGCTGAGTTCAGGAGGTGTTTCTTCTCCTCTCTTCCTAATGACAGGGCCCACTATTTATAGTGTCCCCGATGTACCCTTGCTTGTAGTGGTGCTTATTGGGGGTTCAGTGGTATCTGAAGGACCCACGATAGCCAGACAGAGTGTCAACAACACTCAAGAAATAACACCTGATACAATGTAAAGTAGTCAGTGTACAGATTGTATACATTTGGTGTATCTTCTAAATAACTCAACACAGCCATTAATGTCTAAACCGCTGGCAACAAAAAATGAGTACACCTCTAAGTGAAAATGGCCACATTATGCCCAATTAGCCATTTCCCCCCCCCCCCCAGGCCTGGTCGACCAAAGAATTTGAGTGCACATATTCAGTGTCATATCTAGAGGTTGTCTTTTCAAAATAGATGTATGAATGCTGCCAACATTGCTGCAGAGGTTAAAGGTGTTAGGGGTCCACCTGCCAGTGCTGTATGAAATTGGTCTAAATGGCTGTCATCCCAGAAGTAAGCCTCTTCTAAAGATGATGCATAAGACAGCCAAAACAAAAACGTTTGCTGAAGACAAGCTGGATAAAGACATGGATTACTGGAACCGTGTCCTCTGGTCTGATGAGACCTGACAAAATACCGAGTGAGTGGAGGTCTCCCCTCACTCGGTCCTTTGTTCCCCTAAATCACTTTGTGCCAGGGTAAGTGTTATCTCCTCAAGCCCTACTTATCTAATATACGGTACTGACACTAGTCACTTTATTGGACTGCACCTCAGGGGTGCTTCACACACAGCGAGATCGCTGCTGAGATCGCTGCTGAGTCACGGTTTTTGTGACGCAGCAGTGACCTCATTAGCGATCTCGCTGTGTGTGACACTGAGCAGCGATCTGGCCCCTGCTGTGAGATCGCTGCTCGTTACACACAGCCCTAGTTCATTTTTTCGTCGTCGCTCTCCCGCTGTGACACACAGATCGCTGTGTGTGAGAGCGAGAGCGCGACGAAATGAAGCGAGCAGAGAGCAGGAGCCGGCATCTGGCAGCTGCGGTAAGCTTTAACCAGGGTAAACATCAGGTAACCAAGGTGGTTACCCAATATTTACCTTCGTTACCAGCCTCCGCCGCTCTCACGCTGCCTGTGCTGCCAGCTCCTGCTCTCTGCACATGTAGCTGCAGTACACATCGGGTTAATTAACCTGATGTGTACCGTAGCTAGGAGAGCAGGGAGCCAGCGCTAAGCAGTGGGCGCGGCTCCCTGCTCTCTGCACTTGTAGCTGCAGTACCCATCGGGTTAATTAACCCGATGTGTACTGTAGCTAGGAGTTTAGGGAGCCAGCGCTAAGCAGTGTGCTCGGCTCCCTGCTCTCTGCACATGTAGCGACGTTATGATCGCTGCTGCGTCGCTGTCTTTGACAGCTAAGCAGCGATCATAACAGCGACATACAAGGTCGCTGTTGCGTCACAGAAAATGGTGACGTAACAGCGACGTCGTTGTCGCTGTCGCTATGTGTGAACCCAGCCTTATGTACATCCGCACTTTAGCTCTATCCCATTGCTCATTACCTTCCTAGCAATGGGTTAATGGCTTTTGAGATAGCCCTATCCCCTGTTGTGCTTTAATTTATTATACTATCTATTTGAAAGATATATGTTTTGTAGATATATGCACATAGGCACTTTATTGATTAATTATTGATATTTTATCATGTGTTGTCATTAATTACTGTGATTTATGGGATCATTGTGTCAGCCCCTCACCTTATGCTATTATTATACGTCCCTTTACTATGTTTCATGATATTGTAATAAAATAACTCTTATTGCATTTTAAAAACTCCTTTTTTTGTTTCTATTCCAGAAAACACTGTTCCAATAGCCTTTTAACTTCTCCAAGTGATCTTTATCAAACTGCAGATTGGCAGCAATGTTCTTTTTCAAGAGCAGTGGCTTTTTCCTTGCAATTCTGCCCATGTACACCATGGTTGTTCAGTGTCCTCCTGGTGTCGGAATATAGTGCATATTGCGTTGTGATATACATTTATGGCTTTTTCAACGTATAACATAATATTATATATTAATATATAATATTTTTAATATTGTTTATTATGCAGTTCCGTCTCATGCCTAAAAATATGTGCTGAGTCAATTGTACTGTTGGATAAAAAAATCAAACAAAGTCACAGTCTAGGATTTGCCCGTACATTATACCTTCTACCAGATATGTAGCCAGAAGTGAGTGACTCAGTCTACAGCATGACTCTAAAAGTCTCTATCAATACCAGTGTCTGGAGCATAAAGGATACCATTGCCAGCTCATGTGGCTCCAGCTGTCTTTCTCCCTCTTTCAAAAAGACAGTCAAGAATTTCAGCTACGCTCTACGCAAGGAAAAGGATTTGTCACTGCTGATACATTAGACCTCGGCCTAATGAGTGATCAGTTTTGTTACCATTTTTGGGTAATGTATGCTAACACCTCCATCAAATCGGAAGTCATCTATTAAAGGTGAGTAGGAGGTGACTGCATAAAAAATGGCTACAGGTCACTCATGACTTTCATTTTTGTGCATTTTATCTTTTTAACTTGAACAAGTGAGATTTTAATTGAAGAGTTTCAAGAACAAAACCTAATTACAAAATAATGTATTTTAAATGTATACTCAGGAAGAATATCAGAAGTGTTCTAGAATTATATCACTTCCCTGATGGAGCAAGATTTGTGGCATAGCAAACACCACTGCTCATCATGAATGTGACGAGTAGCTGTCCCCACGGCCCTGTTCTACCCCAGATCCGCTCACTTTGTCGGAGCTGAGTGAAAAGGTAGTGATAATGCCAAAAGTCACATCATTTTAGTACAGCCTGCAGTTGCGCTAAAATTAATTGACTTTTCAAAGTTTTCTATGACAAAATACTGACGTCAAAGCTTTGATGAGCCGGGCCCCATGTGCTTGTTTGAATTTTTCACACTACAGATCACTGGATCTTTTAAAATTTGAATTTGGCGTCTTTGCCAAATTTTCCAAAAATGTGATTTGCGGTGAATACATATGCGCAAATCTTAATATTGGAAAGCTTGCAGTTGTTCAGAAAATACATGTGGGGAATCAGAGAGAGAGAGAGAGAGAGAGGATGCTGCTATCCCCAAAAAGCTTTCACTGTGCAAGAGAGAAAGACTTAGGGCTCATTCACACCGCCGTATATTTCAGACGAGTCTTATTCGATTTTTTATCGGATAGCATTCTGACCAATATTTGTCCTTGCCCCATAGTATAATCAGTATTCTCTTTTTTTACATGTGAAAACATGCGGACTCAAAGAATGGGAAGATGGAGAAATTTTGTTCTCCGTCGTCTCTTAACTGTGCTCCGATGTTCTCATCTGAAAAAATCTGATCACACTAGGCTGACACTGATTAAACTCGAATCAGAGTTCGATTGGAGTGTGATTACCATAATCAACCCAATTTTCTCACATAAGAGAATTATCGCTTGTGTCATCCTGAATAGTTGAACGAGTACCTAACTATTCGTACTCGCTATACTCATAACTAGTGATGAGCGAGCATGCTTGTCACTACTCGGTACTCGCACGAGTATCACTGTACTCGGGCTGCTCGGCGGGGACCGAGTAATCTCGCGATACTCGTGCTTTACTCGTGGTCTTCATTTCTGCATGTTGGCGCTCTTTTGAGAGCCAGCCCTCATGCAGGGATTGGCTGGCAGACCACTGCAATGCCACAGCCCTGTTAGTTGTGGAATTGCAGTGATTGGCCGGCCTGCACAGCGTCACCGAGCCTTTATATAGGCCGGCGCGCTGTGCTCTGCTCACAGCTATTCTGACAGTGAGTGTAGGGAGAGTGTCGCTGATTCAGGGAAAGCTTTGCGGCCCTTTATAGCTTTTTCAGTTGCAGGGCTGCAAACAGTGTGACCAAAAGTCCTTCTCAGGACTATTCTAGTTGTATACAGGCAGGCAGGGTATAGCCAGGTCGGCGTACAGTAGCAGAGTCCTTCTCAGGACTATTGTTGCTATATACAGGCAGGGTATAGCCAGGTCTGAATACAGGCTAGTGACCAAAAGAGTCCTTGTCAGGACTATTGTAGCAGTATACAGGCAGGCAGGCAGGCAGGGTAGTGGTGACCGTATACCAGCCTTCATATCTGGGGCTGGTGTACACAGTGTAAAACAGTCCAGATAGTGTCTGACTTGTCTGTACTGTAATTGTCGCTCCCCAAAAAAACCTGTTAGGTTATTATTGCGTCCGTGCTTGGTTTTTAAAACCGCACGTGTGTGCCTGTTGGTGGCAGCGTACAGGTGCACTGGTGTGCGTTTTTACCAAACTATTATATAACGCACAAGTGTAGTGTATAATACACGTCAGTCAGCAGTGGCTGATAGTGTCAGAGTTCTTAATTTTTGCTCCTAAAACCTGTGTTAGGTTATTATTGCGTCCGTGCTTGGTTTTTAAAACCGCACGTGTGTGCCTGTTGGTGGCAGCGTACAGGTGCACTGGTGTGCGTTTTTACCAAACTATTATATAACGCACAAGTGTAGTGTATAATACACGTCAGTCAGCAGTGGCTGATAGTGTCAGAGTTCTTAATTTTTGCTCCTAAAACCTGTGTTAGGTTATTATTGCGTCCGTGCTTGGTTTTTAAAACCGCACGTGTGTGCCTGTTGGTGGCAGCGTACAGGTGCACTGGTGTGCGTTTTTACCAAACTATTATATAACGCACAAGTGTAGTGTATAATACACGTCAGTCAGCAGTGGCTGATAGTGTCAGAGTTCTTAATTTTTGCTCCTAAAACCTGTGTTAGGTTATTATTGCGTCCGTGCTTGGTTTTTAAAACCGCACGTGTGTGCCTGTTGGTGGCAGCGTACAGGTGCACTGGTGTGCGTTTTTACCAAACTATTATATAACGCACAAGTGTAGTGTATAATACACGTCAGTCAGCAGTGGCTGATAGTGTCAGAGTTCTTAATTTTTGCTCCTAAAACCTGTGTTAGGTTATTATTGCGTCCGTGCTTGGTTTTTAAAACCGCACGTGTGTGCCTGTTGGTGGCAGCGTACAGGTGCACTGGTGTGCGTTTTTACCAAACTATTATATAACGCACAAGTGTAGTGTATAATACACGTCAGTCAGCAGTGGCTGATAGTGTCAGAGTTCTTAATTTTTGCTCCTAAAACCTGTGTTAGGTTATTATTGCGTCCGTGCTTGGTTTTTAAAACCGCACGTGTGTGCCTGTTGGTGGCAGCGTACAGGTGCACTGGTGTGCGTTTTTACCAAACTATTATATAACGCACAAGTGTAGTGTATAATACACGTCAGTCAGCAGTGGCTGATAGTGTCAGAGTTCTTAATTTTTGCTCCTAAAACCTGTGTTAGGTTATTATTGCGTCCGTGCTTGGTTTTTAAAACCGCACGTGTGTGCCTGTTGGTGGCAGCGTACAGGTGCACTGGTGTGCGTTTTTACCAAACTATTATATAACGCACAAGTGTAGTGTATAATACACGTCAGTCAGCAGTGGCTGATAGTGTCAGAGTTCTTAATTTTTGCTCCTAAAACCTGTGTTAGGTTATTATTGCGTCCGTGCTTGGTTTTTAAAACCGCACGTGTGTGCCTGTTGGTGGCAGCGTACAGGTGCACTGGTGTGCGTTTTTACCAAACTATTATATAACGCACAAGTGTAGTGTATAATACACGTCAGTCAGCAGTGGCTGATAGTGTCAGAGTTCTTAATTTTTGCTCCTAAAACCTGTGTTAGGTTATTATTGCGTCCGTGCTTGGTTTTTAAAACCGCACGTGTGTGCCTGTTGGTGGCAGCGTACAGGTGCACTGGTGTGCGTTTTTACCAAACTATTATATAACGCACAAGTGTAGTGTATAATACACGTCAGTCAGCAGTGGCTGATAGTGTCAGAGTTCTTAATTTTTGCTCCTAAAACCTGTGTTAGGTTCTTAGTGCGTCCGTGCTTGCATTTAAAAACCGCACGTGTGTGCCTGTCGGTGGCAGCGTACAGGTGCACTTGTGTGCAATTTCCAGAAACTTTGATATAACGCACAAGTAGTGAATATACACGTCAGCAGTGCACAGCATTGCAAAATGCGCAAGGGCATTGGCAAGGAACAAGGAAGTGGACGTGATGGTGGTGCAGGCAGAGGCCGAGGTCGTGGGCAAGCTCTAATTTCGCCACAACAAAGGGCCACATCTAGTCGCTCGCACGTCCTGTCCCAAATTCTTGGGGACCGCAGCAGTACACCGCTCTTGAACCAAGACCAGTGTCAACAGGTTGTTAGTTGGATAGCGGATAATGCTTCCAGTCAGATTGGCACCACCACAAACACTCTGTCTTCCACACGGTCAAGTGTCAGTAGCCGTGATACTGCACCGCACATTTCTGAACCTGATCCTCCTTCCTACCACCAGGCTGAGTACACGTCCTCCTCGGACATTAATGATCCCACACTTGGACACTCGGAAGAGCTGTTCACGTTTCCATTCACACATTCTGGCCTCTCGCCAGCTCATATTGAAGTGGGTCATGAGGAGATCGTCTGTACAGATGGCCAAATATTTGAGCAGCCACGTTCTCACGAAGTTGGCAACGTGTCTCAACAAGTGGTGGACGATGATGAGACACAATTGTCAGCAAGTCAGGAGGAGGAGCAGGGTGCGGAAGAGGAAGACGACGTGGTGGATGATCCAGTAACTGACCCAACCTGGCAGGAGGATATGCAGAGCGAGGACAGCAGTGCACAGGGGGAGGGAGGCGTAGCATCACAACAGGCAGTAAGAAGCAGGGTGGTGGCCCCAGGCAGAAGTCAGGCAACCGTTCCCCGGAACAACACGACGACACAAGGTGCCTGTACAAATGTTAGGTCTTCACGAGTCTGGCAGTTTTTTAAGTTGGATCCAGATGATTCAAAAAAGGCCATTTGCAACACCTGCCGTGCCAGCATCAGCAGGGGTACCAAAACTAGCAGCCTGACCACCACCAGCATGATCAGGCACATGTCAGCCAAGCACCCGACTTTGTGGGAAGTACAACAGAGTCGAGGAGCAGTGCTTGCTGATGTCACTGCTACGTCTTCGCTGGTTGTGCATGCGAGCCAATCCTCTGTCCATGCTGCCTGCGAACAAGCCTCCTCCACTCCTGCACCTGCAGTTGCCTACGCAGAAAGAACACCATCATCAAGCACGTCCTTGTCCCAGCGCAGCGTTCAGTTATCCATTCAGCAAACCTTTGAACGCAGGCGCAAATACACTGCCAACACCCCACATGCCACAGTTCTAAATGCTAACATTTCGCGACTGCTTGCGCTGGAAATGTTGCCTTTTAGGCTGGTGGAGACAGAAGCATTCCGTGACCTGATGGCGGCAGCTGTCCCACGTTACTCGGTCCCCAGCCGCCACTATTTCTCCCGGTGTGCCGTCCCCGCGTTGCATAACCACGTGTCACAAAACATCACACGTGCCCTGAACAACGCTGTTTCACCCAAGGTCCACCTAACCACAGACACGTGGACAAGTGCTTGTGGGCAAGGCCGCTACATCTCGTTGACGGCACACTGGGTTAATATTGTGGAAGCTGGGACCCAGTCTGAGCGAGGGACGGAACACGTCCTTCCCACACCAAGGTTTGCAGGCCCTACCTCAGTCAGTGTTTCACCCACACTCTACAGCTCCGGAATGTCATGCTCTTCAGCCTCCTCCTCCTCCTGCGCATCCTCATCCACTGTGCCCTCCACACCAGTCACAAGCTGGAAGCACTGCAGCACTGCCTCGGCGAAGCGGCAACAGGCTGTGCTGAAGCTAATCTGCATAGGTGACAAACCCCACAATGCAGAAGAGCTGTGGACAGCTCTGAAACAGCAGGCAGATCACTGGCTCACACCTCTGAACCTAAAGCCAGGAAAGGTCGTTTGTGACAATGGCCGGAACCTGGTGGCGGCTTTGAGGCGAGGCCAGCTGACACATGTTCCATGCGTGGCCCATGTGCTCAACCTCGTGGTTCAGCGGTTTATAAAGTCATACCCAGAGCTGTCTGATCTGCTGGTAAAAGTTCGCCGCCTGTCTGCACATTTTCGAAAGTCACCTACTGCTTCAGCCGGCCTTGCCGGCTTTCAGCGCCGTTTGCATCTTCCGGCTCACAGACTGGTGTGTGATGTCCCCACGCGTTGGAATTCAACTCTGCACATGTTGGTCAGGATATGTGAGCAGAAGAGGGCAGTTGTTGAGTACCTGCATCACCTAAGCCGTCGGGAAATGGGTCAAACTCCACACATAACACCTGAGGAGTGGAGATGGATGTCAGACCTATGTACCATCCTCCAAAACTTTGAGGACTCCACCAAGATGGTGAGTGGTGATGACGCCATTATTAGCGTCACCATACCGCTACTCTGCCTTCTAAAACGGTCCCTGCTGAAAAACAAACATGATGCATTGCAGGCGGAGCGCGATGAGTTGCAGCAAGAAACAGTAGTGGGTGTGGGTGATAACACACAGCCCAGCCTCGTCTCATCACAACGTGCAGTGGAGGACTATGACGAGGAGGAGGATGAAGACATGGAGCAACTCTCCGGCCAAATTGAGGATATGACATGCACACCAGTCATATCCTCGATTCAGCGTGGCTGGCCAGAGGACAGGGTAGATGAGGAGGAGGAGGAGGAGGAGGAGGAGGAGGACAGCATGTTCAGTCATCTTGTTGGTCAGGCTACTGAAGTCCTGGCTGTTAAGAGTCTGGCGCACATGGCTGACTTTATGGTAAGCCGCCTGTCTCGTGACCCTCGCGTTAAGAACATCTTGGCCGACAATCATTACTGGTTGGTAACACTGTTAGACCCACGCTACAAGGAGAACTTTTTGTCTCTTATTCCCGTGGAGGAGAGGTCAACCAAAATGCAGCAGTTTCGGAAGGCCATACTCACGGAAGTAGGCAAAGCATTCCCCTCACAAAACGCTAGCGGCATAGGTCAGGAATCAGTGGACAACCGAGGCGTACAGCCGAGAGAGGCACAAGTCCAATCCGCCAGAGGTAGGGGAACAGTCTTTAAGATGTGGGACAGTTTTCTCAGCCCCTCACGTACCACAGCCCCTGAGGTGCGGGGTAGTGCCACAAGAAATCCTAAGTTTGCCCAGATGCTGAAGGAGTACCTTGCAGATCGAACAACTGTACTCCGACATTCCTCTGTGCCTTACAATTATTGGGTATCCAAGCTGGACACGTGGCATGAATTGGCTCTCTACGCCTTGGAAGTCCTGGCCTGCCCTGCTGCTAGCGTTTTGTCAGAGCGTGTTTTTAGTGCCGCAGGTGGAATCATTACAGATAAACGCACCCGCCTGTCAACTGAAAATGCTGACAGGCTGACTCTGATAAAGATGAACAAGGGTTGGATTGGGCCAGACTTCACCACACCACCAGCAAATGAGAGCGGAATTTAAAGTTTGCCATGTACCTCCACTCACCCATGGGTACACTTCTCGACTTTGGATAATCGCTGGACTGCTCCTCCTTCTCCTCATGCGCCATCATGATGACCGTTACAATAGTTAGGTCTTTGTTTCAGGTATACCCCCAGTGGTAAATTTTTTCGCCCATTCTTTGCAGAATGGACATTACAACGACAGGAGACCCGCTCCTTTGCAATGGGAACAATGTTTTGAGGCCCTCATGCACGTCTCTACCCAGGGACAACGTGGAGCCTCCCAATTTTTGGCTGCCCTGCCTAAGGGCTATACTGAAATACACCCACTTCCTTAAAATGGACACTTAATGTTTTGAGGCCCTCATGCACGTCTCTACCCAGGGACAATGTGGAGCCTCCCAATTTTTGGCTGCCCTGCCTAAGGGCTATACTGAAATACACCCACTTCCTTAAAATGGACACTTAATGTTTTGAGGCCCTCATGCACGTCTCTACCCAGGGACAATGTGGAGCCTCCCAATTTTTGGCTGCCCTGCCTAAGGGCTATACTGAAATACACCCACTTCCTTAAAATGGACACTTAATGTTTTGAGGCCATCATGCACGTCTCTACCCAGGGACAATGTGGAGCCTCCCAATTTTTGGCTGCCCTGGCAAAGGGCTATACTGAAATACACCCACTTCCTTAAAATGGACACTTAATGTTTTGAGGCCCTCATGCACGTCTCTACCCAGGGACAATGTGGAGCCTCCCAATTTTTGGCTGCCCTGCCTAAGGGCTATACTGAAATACACCCACTTCCTTAAAATGGACACTTAATGTTTTGAGGCCATCATGCACGTCTCTACCCAGGGACAACGTGGAGCCTCCCAATTTTTGGCTGCCCTGGCAAAGGGCTATACTGAAATAGACCCACTTCCTTACAATGGGCACTTCAGGTTTACAGGCCATAATGCACGGCTCTATCCAGGGACAATGTGGAGCCTCCCAATTTTTGGCTGCCCTGGCAAAGGGCTATACTGAAATAGACCCACTTCCTTAAAATGGACACTTAATGTTTTGAGGCCCTCATGCACGTCTCTACCCAGGGACAATGTGGAGCCTCCCAATTTTTGGCTGCCCTGCCTAAGGGCTATACTGAAATACACCCACTTCCTTAAAATGGACACTTAATGTTTTGAGGCCATCATGCACGTCTCTACCCAGGGACAATGTGGAGCCTCCCAATTTTTGGCTGCCCTGGCAAAGGGCTATACTGAAATACACCCACTTCCTTAAAATGGACACTTAATGTTTTGAGGCCCTCATGCACGTCTCTACCCAGGGACAATGTGGAGCCTCCCAATTTTTGGCTGCCCTGCCTAAGGGCTATACTGAAATAGACCCACTTCCTTACAATGGGCACTTCAGGTTTAAAGGCCATCATGCACGTCTCTATCCAGGGACAATGTGGAGCCTCCCAATTTTTGGCTGCCCTGCCTAAGGGCTATACTATAATACACCCACTTCCTGACAATGGACACTTAATGTTTTGAGGCCCTCATGCACGTCTGTATGCAGGGGCATTGGTGAACCTCACAATTTTGGACTGCCCTGGCAAAGGAAAATACTACAAAGACTCACTTCCTCAAAATGGGCACATTAGACTCAAGAGGCCTTCATGTACGTCTCTTCTCAGGGACATCGGAGTGCCACACAATGTTTTCACGTAAAATCTTTCATGTATTAATCTCAAAAAGTAACATACACCAGATCTATCTCACTATTGGGTATGTGCCCTTAACATTTCCGCCATGAAAAATCATTTTGGGGTCATTTTGGAAGGTTTTCTGGTGAGTCCGTAAAAATGGCGTAAAACGCGGACAAAATTGTTCACAGCTGTGACTTTTGAGTGATAAATGCTTCAAGGGGTCTTCCCCATGCTGTTGCCATGTCATTTGAGCACTCTTCTGAGACTTTTGTGCCATTTTTAGGGTTTCTCCATGCTGCCGGGAGGTCATTTCACAAAAATACTCGGGTCTCCCATAGGATAACATTGGGCTCGTTGCTCGGGCCGAGTACACGAGTATCTTGGGAGGCTCGGCCCGAGCTTCGAGCACCCGAGCTTTTTAGTACTCGCTCATCACTACTCATAACGATTACTGTCTAATACTCGTGCATTCGTTCCGAATAGCATGTGCAATGCAAGTCAATGGAGAAAACCTTGCAAAGTAACGAGTAACCTGAATGCCATACTATTCGTGCGAGTAGCGAATAGTGTGAAATTTGGGTTACTCGTTACATTGCAAGTGTTCCCCACTGACTTGCATTGCACACACTATTCGGAACGAATACGCGAGTAGTAGACCATACTCGTTATGAGTATAGTGAGTACGCATAGTTAGGTACTCACTCAACTCTAATCCCGACCTTATCAAGTGACTCTGTTAATGGAAAACAACTCCATACAAGCCGTATAACTTTTTGTTGTAGTTGGATTTGAACATTTTTCTCAGATGCTTTTTAAAAAAAGGCAAAAAGTTTCAGAATTTTTATGCAGTGAGAAATTTTATGATCTTCTACAAGGCAGAAAACTGTCACAGATGGAATAATAAAGTGCCCCCTTTGCCTCTACACCCAAGGAATAAGAATAGGCAGCAAACTGAAAGGACATTTTAGCAAAGCATTTTCATCAACTAGATTCATAAAAATTCTGTCACTTTATGATCTCATCAGAATAGATTACTTAAAGGTCATGGCCAACGGGCGCTTTGAAAAAATGCTATTCAGGATATTCAAAGTCTACTAATTATTAATGAAGATGAAGAGACTTGTTTCCATTGTATGTGAGAGTCTAACCTTTGGGGTTCACTATGTATATCTACAACTGCAATAAAATATAAAAGATTATTAACTAACTTCTTCAAAATTAATGTCATACATTTAAGGTTGTGCCATTTCCATGAGGTGTGTAGATTTGTTTTTAAATTAATCTCTCTAAATTGAAATTTTTCTAAGCGTCCACCAATACGTTATTTTTATACATTAGTTACTGAATGCCTTTCTTACTAAATATTGAATGTGCTACTACAGTAACTACTATTTGAAATCCTAGTGGCTTGACACTTTGGCCCCTAATGTCCAATTTGTATAGAGCACTTACTGTAATAGCCACTTTGTAATAAAAAATGTGTGTATGCTTTGTTAATTATTTATTTTTCCTATACAATTGCAGCATCATTATTGGGCTTCCTGTAAGCAATTGTAAGCAAATTGATGTTTTATTTCTCTGTCTGCCACAAAAATGCAAACCGAAATTCCTTTCCTCCTAAATTGTATTACGGGTGCACCTGTTGCTAACCGAAGCAAATTTCAGGAGCTCAGTGAACTGGAACTTAAAAGTGCTGTATTAGATCAACATTGGGGATTCAGTCAACTTATCCTATTTGCGGAATGGTGTAAGAGAGCTTGGTATGAGCATGTCAGGTTGTTTCGTAAGGGCTAGATGCCGGGAAGGACACTTGGATGTGTTGAAAGCATCCGTTACTTTAGAATTCCACTCTAATCCCATCAGCTCTGTCTGCTCTAGAGCAGCATTAAACAAGTATGAAATACTCGCATTTACAGTTAGTATACAAGACATCAAAATGAATTAGAAGAGCAAAGGGATGGGCAAACATTTAAAAAATTTCACAAAGTGTTAATATGTGCGTGTATTAAAAAAAGTGACACCTTACAAGGAAGCTCGTAATAAACATTTTGCTCCAGGTATCCAAAATGTTGAGGTGTTATGCCTCACCTACAATTAAAAAATACCAAAAATACTAGCAAGAGACAAGTTTTGGAACAAAACTGGTCTAACGTCTTACAAAATCGTTCACTGTGTGGCAATGACGGTACACATGAAAATAAGCAATATCTTATCAGACACATTAGCTTCTTTCTCTAGCAGAACAATAATAATTAAAAAAAAGGAGGTTACCGCCTTTTTTTGATATCCCTCAGCTGTCTGCTTTACCTTGGCTGATTATAAAAATCAGAAGGGATCGCACGCCGTTTGTTTTTAATTATTTAATTAAATAATTTGAAAAAGTGTGTGGTTTTCCCATTATTTTTCATAACCAATCAAGGTAAAACAGGCAGCTGTGGACTGGTATTATTAGACTGGGAAGGCACATGGTTATTTGGCCCTTCCCAGTTTAAAAATACCAGCCCACAAAAAAGCCAAAATTGGCGCATCCATTAGATGTGCCAGTTCTGCGTCCTTGCTTGACACTTTCTTTTGGGGTTGATGTCAGCTGTGAATTGGCAGCTTACATCAAGTCCAGGGGTTAGTAATAGATAGAAACCTCCATTACTGACCCTGCAAGTATAGTTAAAAAACACACACACACACACACACACACACACCCACACACACGCACACACGGGGAAAAAAATGTTTATTTGAATAAATACTCCCCCACCCTTCTTTTTTCATCCAGTTTATTACTTCAAAATGAATCCTGGAGGTTCCGACATAATCAAAAGAGTAATGTCCCACAATGTCCGTTAATTCTCATGGAGCTTAGTTTTGAGAACTTTCTCAGAACAACACTCCATAGGTAACTGCTGGCAGAGAATTTCAAGAGCAACGCCTTTAACACTATGCTGTAAATTTAGAGTTCTTCGGGGTTAATACCTGTTACATTTATGGCACTTACTCAATTCAGGTTAATATTAATTGCCACTAAATTTGGTTTCTAAGTTCAGCAGTCATACATGTTTTCTTGTCATTTTTGGGAGTATAACTTTTCCACATTAGAACTAATTTAAATAGTAAATGTAAATACTGTCAGCTGTTATGTGTGGGTTACATGTAACATTATGGATTCTGTGATCTAGACTGTCACTGCTGTATGACACTGACTCTTGACTAAGAATATATAGGAGGCAGTATATAATATGAAAGGTAACACTAAGCCCTTGGACGGGTCAGCAAACATGGCATTAAAACTTTAAAGAGATCTATCTCTACTGAAAGAGAAAACATTTTTCTCTAATTCCAAAAGCTAAAAAAAGTTAAAAAATAAAACAGATTTGTTTACTACTGTTTACTAAGAAAATGAGTTCTGCTACCAACCAATTATTTGTAGCCCCTAAAATAGAAAGCATTAAATATTTAATTATTACAATTTCAGTAGTTGACTGCACTAGAGAAATAATGGGGCAGATTTTGTATTACTGACTTATATTTAGACAGTTTAGAATATGATGATCTGAACCAGATCTATCAAAGTAGTTCATCCCAGATGATATTCAAAGTCATGTCTAGACATTTTTGTGTTGACTTCCTGTAGACTAGTTTTTTTGTGCTAAAATGTTGGTATAATTTGATGCCTCATGATCCTATTTTTTTTTACCTGCTAAGCCATTCTTTTTGTGTTTAAACAATGCAGAGTGTGTGGGAGCTGTAGTCAGTTTATATTAATAATCTGCAATGTATGCATAACGCTTATACAATGTCTATGAAGAGATGAAGTGCAGCTCCTTGCCACAGAAACTAACTGGCACAGCATATAGAGTGTGTTCTGTCAGTATAGTGTTAAAATGCTGCTGCATCTAAATCTCAACATCAATGGTACTATATAGTTATCATCTGACATTGTTTCTTTTCGTTATTTGGACTTTTACTTGCAGCCTATTGCCCTTCATCTGGAATCTTATGTCTATGACTCTGCTGATCTTATCCTATGGCTCAAGGAACTGGTCATTCCTGAAGGTACTATTTTGGTCACAATGGACGTGGAGTCGCTCTATACCAATATCTCACATGATTTGGGTTTGGGGGCGGTCTCGTATTTTTTGTCCAAACAAAGTACTGGATCCAGGGACCATGACGCATTCTTATTGAACCTGCTTTCAATGATCATCAATTTTAAATGTTTTGTTTTTGACAGGGTCTTCTATATTCAGGTGCCAGGGACAGCAATGGGGGCATGTTGTGCCCCCTCAAAACGCAAATATTTACCTTGGATGGTGGAAGGAGACAAAAGTGCAGAAAATATTCACTTATGGAAGATATGTTTGCCGCTGGTTCAGATATCTGGATGATATCTTGATGCTATGGACAGGTTCGTGGAGGGAGTGTGAGGAATTTATATCAGAGTTGAATAATAATTTGTTTAGGATTTTCCTCACATCTCATTTATCTCTTACCACAGTGGAGTTCTTGGACCTGAAACTGTCTTTGGTGACCTTGAGGATTGTGACTGATTTATTTCGGAAACCAACTTCAACTAACAACTTCCTGCACCATATACAGTAAGTTTGCATCCGGCACATCTACATAATGGAATCCCAAAGGGCCAAGTCCTCCGCCTTCGAAGAAATTGCAGCAGAGAAGCAGATTTCCTTATACAATCTGGAGATCTGACGGAGAGGTTCCGTGCAAGGGGATACTCTATAAAGCTAATCTCCCGTGCATTTCAATATTCTGTTTCTAGAGAAAGACGAGATGTACTTGGCAAAAATTACAATAAAAGAACATCTGATCGTAAAAGTAGTATTATTACCACCTTTAATAACCAGTGGTCAGACTTGCGACAGATTCTACAGAACAATTGGGGAATTTTGCGGAATGAACCTGCTCTGGCACATCATGTATCTGATGTACCTGTGATGGTTGCCAGAAGGGCAATAAACCTCAAGGATTATCTTACTGCCAGCCATTTCATTGGACCTACTAGAAGAAATGATGGGGTACTACTATGGAGGGAACATACCCTTGTGGCAATTGCAATGTCTGTCCCTTGATGATTGCTAAAAACTTGACTTTCTCTAATAGGTTCCGTCTTCACAGAAGCCAAGAGGATTCTTTAATTGTCGAACAAAAAACCTGGTTTATGGACTGATCTGTGGATGCCCCAAGATCTATATTGGACAGACTGGCCAACAACTAAGAAAAAGGATCCAACAACATATGTCAAACATAAATACAGCAAGAACGGACTTGGAGAAAGGCAAGACAATATCTTCAGTGGCAGCACACTTTCTGGAAGAACATAGTGGACGAACGACCAATGTTAGGGTTCTCGGACTGGAAAGAATTAGAACAAAACATCGGGGGGGCAATATCTCTTTGAACCTACTTAGGTGTGAATCTGCTTGGATTTTTCGATTAAATAGCCTTGTCCCTACAGGGTTAAATGAGGAACTCTTTTTTACAGGGTTTTACAAGCAAAAATGATTTTTATGATTAACATCTACTCATGACATCTGAGTCTCTTTGCCACCATATATCTATATACTGTATAATATATACGGCATATACAATATAGAAATTAGCAATATTTTTAGTTATGCCCGAATCTTTCTTTGGGCATGACTATATATCTACTATATTCTTTGGAATTTTTCTGTATTGTATTAATATCTAGGTTATTGTTCTGAGTAGTCCATGGGATATACATTGGTGATATATAACCTATATTAGGTATTGGTGATCCTCTAAAGAAATGGAATCTATATGCTTATATGTGGAACCTTTGGTTTAAACTTGAATTTATCTCTGTAACATCTTTATTATTCTAATATCTGTTTTCCAATATATTGTTTTGAATCCATCATTATATATATATATTGGGGACAGATTACTGTGTGCCCTTGGTTAAACCTATAATATAAAGGACTATATCTTTACCAATCTCTCCTTTAAACGCTTCAATATAATTTTGTCTCCTAACATGGTGGCAGCCATTTTATTGGAGTCTTGCGCATGCAGAGTACGCTGATATCCTCCTGTATTCCTCTTTAATTAGTGCATGCGTGAATGATACTTCCGGGACGCCAGGGATATGCATGGCGCGATAATCACATGATCTCACAGCTGATGAGGTAAACATCGGGTATTTAAACCCGCGTTTTGAGGCAGTCTACGACCCACCCCTGATGAAGTTGCCCTGTGCGGCAACGATACGCATGGCAACTCTGCCATTTTACCCTCTCTCCTTTGTATGGATCCCCTTACTTGATAAACCCAGCATCTGGCTGGTACAAGTTGGGCTTTTCATTTCAGGGATCTCTCGCCATGTAATTACCTTGGGCTTGGTTTAGGCAACCTTATTACAACTTGTGTGTTTTTGGGAGCATGCTCTATTTGCATATGAATGTATTTAGTACCTATTATCTATTGGTCTGTAATTTATATATACGGCTTGTATTCAAATAGATGTATGGAGGCTTACTCTAATGTTTGATGCACCTGGGGAACTATATTATATAGTGTGACAACCGTTATAAATTCAACATAAAATCTATTATTTACATCGGGTGCATCTCGTTTGTATATGAGCTCTATATATTTATATGTATATATGTGTATGCTCCTTTGTCCATTTAAGTACTACATAATCTGGAACCAGACCATATGCATATTGACACAATTTTGTATATATTGTTATATCCTAGCAATTATCGGGGAGTTATTTCATGTGAAGCCCTTCATTACCTTGTGTGAGATATATATTTTGAAGCCCTATATATGTACCCTACTTGCAGGGGTTGCTGAGTATATGGGAGAAAATTATTCTATTTGGATTTATTGAGATAAGTGAAATGATTTATGGCTTTTAAATGTTTTTAATATGTGGATTGTTATTACCGTAATGTTTAAATAAAGACCAATTTTTGTAATTTCTTAAGTAGGTGTATCCGTACACAACCCCTTTTTTCTTTTCTTCCCATTAGGTTTCTTTCCAACTAATGATGAGATGACTCTGCTAACTCAATCTCAGATTATACAACAAAGCTATCAAATAAGCTACAGAAACCAAGTATCAGCCCATTGTTTGTATTCTAGTGTCTGTTATAAGATTTATTTGAACAATATTCCATTATCTGATGATTTATTAGTTTTGAGCAAGGTACGTTCTGATAGTTTTTCAGATGACTTTTCCAATTCTTTTTCAACTTTTTCTTCTTCTCTTTTTCAGATTCTCCATTGCAATGCTGCTTTCAACATCTGTTCACAAAAATAGCCACTTTTCTACTTAAAGGGTTGTCCACTACTAGGATAACCGCTTCTAATTCCACATGTTTCCCCCAGGTAAAATAATAAAGATGATACTCACCTCCCGTACCGCTACACTTGTGATGTCACATGAGTCCAATCAGTGCCGTCTTCCTTCTCTCCACCTTCGGACCAAAAAAGTTAATCAACAGGAAGTGACCGTTGTGGCTGAGCTCACTTCCTGTTGATTGTTCGTTTGGTCTGAAGGCGGAGAGAAGGAAGCTGGCGCTGATTGGATGAGGGGAAAAATGTGACGTCACAACCCCATGTGAACTCAGACACCGATGGAAGGGTGTCGGCATGGGAGGTAAGAATAGGGTTAATTATTTAACCTGGGGGAAACATGTGGAATCAGAAAGTGGACAACCCCTTTAAGGAAAAAAAGGAACTGTATGAAACAGGTCCACAGAATGCAATTCAAGAGCTGTTGTTGACTGTGACTACTGTTCTTATTTATTCTTTTTCTTTTTCCACCCATAAACCTAATTTACAGTGTTTTAATTAATAGCCACGATCTCCTTTACTTCTTTCTTGAGGAGCAACTTATGCAGTCTAACCGATAAACCTACCTTAGTGCATCACGGTCGTCTCCCTGTTTTTAGAGACAAGTGCCAGCTTCTGGACTGCAGCTTCTCAACTCCATCAGGTTATCCACATTTAAATGTGGTTTTGTTTCCTTTATCTGGCAGTTTCTCCAGCAATCCCTTGGCGAGTGCTTCAGCTGCAATTACTTTGTAGTCATTTCGTTCCGGTTTAAATAAAGGCATTACCCAGCAATCCCTGCTGTTGATACAAATTCATATGTATACTGGTCCCCCTGGTGGAAGGAGCTGAGTTGAAGTATTCCAGAAGATGGACTTTATCCTTTTAAATTACAGTTTTTCCCCTGTTCGTCTCCCCTACCCTCTTGTATTATTAGTGCAGTGGTGGGTTTAATGAACCTCACCTGCCTCTCACTAGTCAGGGCATCTATAGGGTTTTCCATGGACTCAGCGTGCTGCTCAGTGACAGTTGTAGAGACTGTATAAGGATAAGGCTGCACATCAAACTTAGATAATAGTATAATGCCTCAAGCATATGGAAAAATATTGGAAAATACAATGAAAAATGCTACTTGCTAACTTGAACATGTGAATAATGAATTGCATACCTGCCATGAATATTAGTAAAAAGGAGATATTTAGCAATCGCATTGATCAATGTAACTGAGCCCCAGAACCTCGTCAAGGTATATCTCTATATTGGGGTCCCTAGCTCTGTGACCCTAAATGTGTGTCATCTCATTGCAATTAAAAACTGCTGTGTGTGGAGAGGGGTAACCAAGGACTTTCTTATATAGGAGATGGAAAAAACATGGCCGAAAGGGGCGGAGCTGTGTTCACATTCAGAAAAAAACTACATATAACTGAATAGGATAACTGAAGTGAGCACTAATATATATATTATGAGTGCAAGCCAAAAAATACATACTATATAAGGATAAGGCTGCACATCAAACTTAGACGAGGTTTTGGGGCTCAGTTACATTGATCAATGCGATTGCTAAATATCTCCTTTTTCCTAATATTCATGGCAGGTATGCAATTCATTATTCACATGTTCAAGTTAGCAAGTAGCATTTTTCATTGTATTTTCCAATATTTTTCCATATGCTTGAGGCATTATACTATTATCTAAGTTTGATGTGCAGCCTTATCCTTATATAGTATGTATTTTTTGGCTTGCACTCATAATATATATATATATTAGTGCTCACTTCAGTTATCCTATTCAGTTATATGTAGTTTTTTTCCGAATGTGAACACAGCTCCGCCCCTTTCGGCCATGTTTTTTCCATCTCCTATATAAGAAAGTCCTTGGTTACCCCTCTCCACACACAGCAGTTTTTAATTGCAATGAGATGACACACAGTTAGGGTCACAGAGCTAGGGACCCCAATATAGAGATATACCTTGACAAGGTTTTGGGGCTCAGTTACATTGATCAATGCGATTGCTAAATATCTCCTTTTTACTAATATTCATGGCAGGTATGCAATTCATTATTCACATATTCAAGTTAGCAAGTAGCATTTTTCATTGTATTTTCCAATATTTTTCCATATGCTTGAGCATTATACCATTATACTATTATCTAAGTTTGATGTGCAGCCTTATCCTTATATAGTATGTATTTTTTGGCTTGCACTCATAATATATTAGTGCTCACTTCAGTTATCCTATTCAGATATATGTAGTTTTTTTCTGAATGTGAACACAGCTCTGCCCCTTTCGGCCATGTTTTTTCCATCTCCTATATAAGAAAGTCCTTAGTTACCCCTCTCCACACACAGCAGTTTTTAATTGCAATGAGATGACACACAGTTAGGGTCACAGAGCTAGGGACCCCAATATAGAGATATACCTTGACGAGGTTTTGGGGCTCAGTTACATTGATCAATGCGATTGCTAAATATCTCCTTTTTACTAATATTCATGGCAGGTATGCAATTCATTATTCACATGTTCAAGTTAGCAAGTAGCATTTTTCATTGTATTTTCCAATATTTTTCCATATGCTTGAGGCATTATACTATTATCTAAGTTTGATGTGCAGCCTTATCCTTATATAGTATGTATTTTTTGGCTTGCACTCATAATATATATATTAGTGCTCACTTCAGTTATCCTATTCAGTTAGTTGTAAAGACTGTTTAGGGACTAGCTAGGAGAGTAGGGAGAGCTACAGGTGAGGTCAAGAGGTGCCCATCAACCCTCTCACTAGTGCCAGGGCCCATTATTGTTATTGTGTTCCCGGAGTCCCCCTTCCCTTGTTTGTTGTGTTGTTGTGGTGTTTTTTCATTGTTCATCAGACTCCTTTTTGGTCTGAACTTGCTCGCCGCGCTTGTAGCATGACATTGTGTTCTCCTTGCATTCCCACAGCACTCTTTGTGACTAATTACCATATGAATACATGATAACAATTCATTTTACATCACGTAGAAGCCTATAATTAATGTTAAGTAATTTATAGGTGGTTATTGATAATTCTGGCCCTGTTGTTTTAATACTGGCTTAAGGGTGCTTTACGCGCTGCAACATCGCTAACGATATATTGTCGGGGTCACGGTGTTTGTGACGCACATCTGGCGTCGTTAGCAATATCGCAGCGTGTGACAGCTAGGAGCGATGATCAATGATCAATGATCACAAAAACGGCAAAAATCGTTGATCGTTGACACGTCGCTACTTGTTATAATATCATTGGTGGTGCATGCCGCAGGTTGTTCGTCGTTCCTGCGGCATCACACATCGCTATGTGTGACACCGCAGGAACGACGAACATCTCCTTACCTGCGTCCACCGGCAATGAGGAAGGAAGGAGGTGGGCGGGATATTCCGCCCACTCATCTCCGCCCCTCCGCTTCTATTGGACAGGTGCCATGTGACATCGCTGTGACGCCCCACGAACCGCCCCCTTAGAAAGGAGGCAGATCGCCGGCCAGAGCGACGTCGCAGGGAAAGTAAGCCCGTGTGATGGGTGTAAGCGATGTTGTGCGCCACAGGGCAGCGATTTGCCTGTGATGCACAACCGACGGGTGCAGGTACGCCTGCTAGCGATATCGATAGCAATATCGCAGCGTGTAAAGTGCCCTTAAGTCTATACTCTACGGCAAAGTTAACCGTCTGATACAAATGTAATAGCCCACAGTTTACCTGCTGTCAGATACACAAACGTAAAGTGGTTTGATTTATTTCATGTACAGTATGTCTTCTATGTGCGTAGAACCATAAGTATATTATGGCTGAACTGTCTGCCTTAATCTATCAATTAGGTGGCATAGTGATACATATTCTGCTAGGAAACCTGAGAAATAACATCCTGGGAAGGAAACTAGATCTGTTACCAAGACATATACAGCTGAACATGTCTCTGACTAAGAAGTCAAGGAATTTGTGAGGCTCCTCCGTCTGTAAAAAGAGGTTAGAACATTTAAAGGTTATATTATATAACCAGTGTTTTACAAACACTCAACTCATGAGCTGCATTAGTTTAAATCAACCCTCAGTTATTCTATTCACTAAAATCCTTGAAACCAGGAGACCTTACACCTTGCACCTTCCATATCAAGTTTAAATATTTTGAAAAAAATGTTCGCTGCTCATGTTAAAAACATATTTTGTCTTATATAAAGTACAGAGTTATGTAAGATCATAAATCTAAATGCCATAGAATCTCCCTTTAAGTCTTCCTAGCTGTCCTCCGTAAATCATAAAACTATGCAAGTGAGATGATATCTACTGGCAAGTGTGGATCTTTTCTATAGTTGACTAGTCTGAAGTGTATGTGCAGAATGCATCTCAAGTGCTGCTGATTAGATTGCAGTTTGAGAGTGTGTAATACTGAGAATGCACGCTGCAGCTTATCAACGAGTTCAGAAACTTTCCAAACTTTCCAGGCCATTGAGTATGACACAAATGATCTGAACCAGATGACAGGTCATTGTGATATAAACACTTTTTCTGCCAAAAAATAACACCTATTTTTAACCGTTACTATGACAATAATAATATCTATAATAATATCATAGATCTGGCATACAGTACATAATTTTCGGCATGTGTGATTTGATAAAGCAGAACACATTGTAAGGGTGGTGGATATGTTATTCCGGGATGTGACTGGTTGGGAGAGTGACGGGGGACCCCTGCCGCTTACCCTCAACCTAAATGGGGTACCCTAGGCTTACCCTCAACCCAGAATTACACTTGAAGGTAGCGACGTCTGAGCCCCCAGCCTCTCCCTATTTCCTGTCCTGGCCCTGATGATATCGTCCCCTCCACACCCACCACCCAAGGGGGCAGACCGGGACAGAAATCCCCAAAAACTAACCAACAAAAGCGACAGACTGGGTAGTAACTGAAACACATGCACACCAATAATCCACATCAGGGAACTCCTAAAGGTGTACTTTGAGGTGTAACAAATTAAAGAAGGAAGGTTATGTGACGCCCTGGCCGGGCCAGGTAGTCACAAATAGGGCCCCACACAACACCCTTCCCTCACTGGTGACATCAGCCAACCTCAAAACCCTAGTCACCTCCCTCGGGGCTTGATAGACACACCAGGGGGTGGAACAAGGCGGTTTGAAGATGCCCACCTAGGAGTTTTAGACAGCCCGAGGGCGGGAAAACAGTCAGATAGTTTGGACAGTTCAGTCAGTTCAGTGGAGTTCAAGGAGAGTGGAGGCCAGGCCTGTGTCTCAGGCCTGAAGGAAAACTGACAGGTACCAGGGTAGGAGCCCTGGTGCCTTTGCCTAGGAGGCAGATGGCGGTCTCCGTCTGCAGGAGCCAGGAAGGCAGCTCGGTGGAACCGAGGTGGACCAGGACAGGGTTGTAACCCGCCGGTACCAACCCGGGGAACCGACTCGGAAACCGGAGCACACAGGGGGGTACTCAGACCCTGAAGCTAGGTCCAGAAGCGACTGGAACTGATTAATTAACTGATTGAGGCCAGGACTAGAGGCCCTGTCCCACCCAAGGTCCCGATTGAAGGCAACAGCACACCGAGGGGGATAATAGACCACCGCCAGGGCTCAGTGATCCCACGGGCCAGTGTCTGCGGGCAAGGGCTCCTTAGGCCACATCCAGCCAGGAGCGGATTCCTGAAGTTGCAAGCACACGCAGTCCACCGTTCTAAAAAAGGTGCAGGAGAAAGACAGAGACCACCAGCCGGGTGGGGGGACCAGAACACAGCCGGCTGTGGGCACCGACCACCATCACCTTGGTTTACCAGAGACTCGTGTGTTTCCTTAATAGTGAGTACACCAGCACCCTGCGGTCGCCCATCTCCCTGCACCATCGACCTCGACGGGTCCCGGGGCCATCATCCCTGCCCACGGAGGGGTTAACAACTTGCTGCACAACATCTCGCCCGGGTGCCCTGTAGCTGCAGCGGTGGTGTCCAATATCACCACATACCGTGGGTGGCGTCACAAACCTAGTACAACCCAGCCCTTACATATACGTCCACCACCCCCGACCCTTTTCATTCGGAGTGTCCGCGGGATCCCCTGGGTCCGGAGACCCTCGAGCCACCCACCGGAAGGTCCGGACCCGAGCAGCGGCAGGCTGCTGGCATGGGGGCGGCACACCTTCACACAGGGAACTCACTAACAACTAAACAGCAGCAGAAGCAGCAGCATCCAACACCGCACTACTCCAAGCTTAGCTCCAAACTGAACTAAATAACCCGCACTCTCTGCAGGAAGCAGAGGGCTTATATCCAGGCCGGAAGTGGTCAACTGCTGACAGCTGAGCAGAACAGAGAAGTCTGCTGCTACAACAGAAAGAAAAGTTAGCCTCTCATGTGCCCAAAGGAAAAAAACATGTTTAATGTGCATGGTCTCAGATGGAAAAGAAAAGCTAGCCCTGAGCCTGTCCCTAATCACAAGACATAATGACAATTCTGACAGGTGAGATGTTGATGAGCCGCTTAAATGTAAAATAGGATACAGTCTTTTGGGTGGTAGGGTCACTGGGAGGTAATAAACTTAATAGTTATTTTCATATAATACACTGAGCTTGGTTGTTCCAATAGTCTTTCAATAGGCAACAGCTTGACCTACGCAAGGATTCATACTTGCAACATTTTACTGATACTTGTAACAGTTTGCTGGCAATCTGCTTAGCAGCTCTTCCTCCAAATTTTGGACACTCTGTGTCACTCTATGCAATCCAGCCTACATTCAGAGTGCTTGTCAAATTACCTTTCCGGTGACCTCCTAGCAGCAATGTCCTGAGATGTGGGTACTACCTTGCACACTTTCACAACCTTCTTCTTTCAGTTACAGCATAGCTGTTACTCATCTGTCCTGGCTCTAGTGCTGGGTATTGTTTCCACTGTCCATCTTCAGCGTTATTCCCTTCATTGATGTTATACTGAGTAACCAGGTGATAAATATCCACCACAGTATTATGATTTTCATCTTTATTAACCTTCTGATAAACCCAGCTCTGCTTTACTGGTGGGTTCTCTGCGTTGGAATCTGTTACAATACTATAATGGCTACTGTATATAACTGGTTACTGTGCTATCCCACTGGATACTCTGCGGTGGAATCTGTGACCAAACCAGCTCTGCTATACCATAGATTTTCTGCTGTGCCAGCTCTTGATTGGATTCTGTGACAGGTTTAGCTCTGCTATACTATAGGTTAAATTTGCTATACTGACCTATTGGTGGCAGTTCCTCACATTCAGGTACCAGTCTCAACCATCTCTGGTGTGGACCTCCTATTTACACTTCTCTGTTGTAGCTGAAGAGGGGAGCCGTGTGATGGCCGGAATTGCTTGCCGTGACTTCTATAACAATAAATGTTTTGGTGTGAATCGTTACCCTCGGGATCATCCTCATCTCTTTTTGCGGGAATCCTCGTCTTAGATGGGTTAGGGGCGGCAATGACCACACAACAGTCTTAAAAATAACTGGAACTTCTTTATTCTGGTATGTTTAGTATCCGTACTTCTGGTCCCTAGGACTCCCGTGCTGTGTCCTTCATCCTTGGGGGAAAGCTCATTGCTCCTGGTCCACTTTCCCTGGGTACTTTCCTTCAGCGGCTAAGCCCGATAGATCCTCTCCTCCGGAATCCCTTCTATGCGGCTACTGTGTCTTACTCTTGCCCATATCTGGACACACCCGCAGCCTCTCCTGGCCAGTACGAGGTCCCGCTGGGGTCTCTGAGTCCCAGTGTCCCGCCTGTCCGAGGTCGATCTGCCACCGTTCGCTGGGTGAGGACTTGATGCATATAGGAGGATACCCCCCCAGCTCAGGGAGATCCTAGCATGGAGTCCTGCCTAGCTTTCACAGTTCCTGCCGCTTAACTGACTAGAATCTTACTGCACACATGCTGTAACCCTCTGCTTACTCCTCCCACCTATCTCTGTCTCCTTGGCAACCCTCTTACAGTACTTTCTGTGTTCCCTATTCTAACTTTTATGTTAACTCCCTCCTCCTCCCCTCCTCCTCCTGCAGCTTGTTCCCTAGTTCCACTAAACCCTACTTCTATACCTGGCCCTGTACTTCATCTCCTGCCGTACACAGCACGAGGGACCAGTACATACTATACACAGTATTTACAACATATAAACGCATACATTTTCTCACTATCTAATCTATACCAGCGATATCTGCTCAGTGAAACCGAACTGCGCGCCCGTTTGGCTCTGCTACATCCTACCTTTCTCATTACACATACAATACGTATTTACACCATCTTCATAAGAGAGGGCACTATTCACCGTCCTCCCCCACTTGGACAGCTCTAACTCTAAGGCGGGCTTTGCACACTGCGACATCGCAGCCCGATGCTGCGATGCCGAGTGCGATAGTGCCCGCCCCCGTCGCAGCAGTGATATGTGGTGATAGCTGGCGTAGCGAAAATTATCGCTACGCCAGCTTCACACACACACTCACCTGCCGTGCGACGTCCCTGTGGCCGGCGGCCCGCCTCCTTGTTAAGGGGGCGGGTCGTGCGGCGTCACTGTGACGTCACACGGCAGGCGGCCAATCGGAGCGGAGGGGCGGAGATGAGCAGGATGTAAACATCCTGCCCATCTCTTTCCTTCCGCATATCCTACGGAAGCCGCAGTGAGGCCGGTAGGAGATGTTCCTCGCTCCTGCGGCTTCACACACAGCGATGTGTGCTGCCGCAGGAGCGAGGAACAACATCGGACCATTGCGTCAGCGTAATTATGGATTACGCCGACGCTGCACCGATGATACGATAACGACGCTTTTGCGCTCGTTAATCGTATCATCTAGGCTTTACACACTGCGATGTCGCATGCGATGCCGGAAGTGCGTCATTTTCAATTTGACCCCACCGACATCGCACCTGCGATGTCGCAGTGTGCAAAGCCCGCCTAAGCCCTCATAAATCTAGGAGATGCTCTATTCCATCAGGAATATGCCTCATTGTTCCCCTTTGCCGTGGTAATCCTTACCTTCTCCTAATGGCAGTCCTATCATGCCTGATCTATTCCAGTTGTGGACAAAGAACATTGACTATCACTCTGGCTGGAATTTTGTGAAACAATAGCAACAAATGCAAACACACCCATCTGTATGTAGCCTAATAAAACAAGATAAAAGATTAGTAATAGGGATGATTGAATACCTCAAATATTCGGCTTCGCGTATATCCGACGAATAGGTCGTCGCTATGCGAATATTCGATGCGCAATATAAGTCTATAGAAAGCCCGAAAGGTTCTGAATAGTTGTTATTCGGGTTTCCCATTGCGCATCGAATATTCGCGAATAGTCAAATAGCGGCGACCTATTCGGAAAATATTCGCGAAGCTGAATATTTGAGGTATTCGATCATCCCTAATTAGTAATAGTAAAATGAATAATGTAAAAAAAAAAGTCTGTGCCTTCTCTAGGTAAAAGAAAATAGCATAACTAATAATGCATGAGGTCCCGTAAGTAAGATTTGCTGACCGAAGTATTTTACAATGTAAGTTTGCTGTATATGTTGAAAGCGTCTGTTAAAAAATGCATACATGGTCCTGACAATCCTCAGTTCAGTGGACCACAAAATACAAAGTGGATAATGGTGTTCTCTTTTCTTATAGCATTTCCATTAATGTAACTTTTATAGTTTAATCTGATTGGTTATTTTTAGGGATGATCAAATACTTTGATTATTCGGCTTCGCAAATATTTTCCGAATACTTCGCCGTTATTCGACTATTCGCGAATATTCGATGCGCAATGTAAGTCTATGGGAAATCCGAATAACAACTATTCGAAACTATTTGGGCTTCCCATAGATTTACATTGCGCATCGAATAGTCGAATAGCGGCGAGGTATTCGGAAAATATTTGCGAAGCCAAATAATCGAAGTATTTGATCATCCCTAATTATTTCATATAAACACTGATTAAATATTGTAAAGATATTGTATTGTTAGAGGAGTTGTCCAGTGAAAACAAGTCATCACTATCCCCCAAATAGCTGACAACTTATTGATCTAACTTACAGTATTGATCAGTATGGTCCAACCGCTGGGACCTACACCCATTGAAACAACTTTTATCCATTTTAGCATGTGGCGACAATGTGCACACGCAACCACCGATCCATTTATTCCAAATAGAGCTGCCAAACACTTCTTTCTGCTTGTTCCAGCAGTCACATAAAGAGTGCATTATCAAGCATGGGCTCTGTTGCTCCAATTTAACATTGATTAAAGGGTCTTGTCTTGGATGAAACATTTGGGTTCCATCAATCGGTGTGGGCTTGAGTGGTTGGGCAACCACAACCAATGAGTTATCATCACCTATGTTGCTGAAAACCCCAATTGCTTCCTCTATAAAAATAGAATGTGTCTTACATGTGAATTCATCCACATGTAGCAGAAAATGTCCTTAGAATAACAAGAATGTTGCAGATTTAGAAATCACTAAACATGCTCATTATGCTGCAGAAGTGCCATGGATGTCTATCAAGGATTTTACCCACTTAATGTGTAAGATAAGATTTAATTTGCAGTGAAGCCAGGGCACAATACACAAGTCATGTCTGCAGATTTTACTGTGGAATTGCCAACGCATTCACTGACAAATTGTATTGAGAGGCGAAGAAGCAAAATGTGCATTGGGGTGTTTTCTCTGATGTCCCGTTTACATGATTCTCCATATCCACAGGTATTTATATGCTACTTATTGATATTTTGTTATCATGTTGTGAGAATTTGAATCTTTTCAAATATTTGTATACAAGAGGGTGGACCTACGGCCGTGTGCCCCCTGAATACATAAATACATACAGCTGCACTCTAGAATGCTAACATGGAATAAGTGAACTCTGGTATTGCATTACTGCTATAGGAATATTTGAAAAAAAAGATACTTAGCTTATGTATTGGCCAATGCACGTCAGCCCGATAACAACGACAAGGTGATTTCTTATATATCTGTACCCTAACTTGAAATGCCGCTATCTGGGTTAAAAACCTACATATCTGGGCAGAAAGGTTCAAGCTATAAAGGAGGATGGACACATACTGGTTATAGGGTGGATTGCTCAGACAGAAAGAAATGAACTACAAATATATTTTTGATATATTTTTTGATATACGTGTACCCCCCTGAGGACATCAATGGTTTATTGCAAATGTGTGATATGACTTTTATATGCTAAGTAGTGATGAGCGAGTACTAAAAAGCTCGGGTGCTCGAAGCTCGGGCCGAGCCTCCCAAGATACTCGTGTACTCGGCCCGAGCAACGAGCCCAATGTTATCCTATGGGAGACCCGAGTATTTTTGTGAAATGACCCCCCGGCAGCATGGAGAAACCCTAAAAATGTCACAAAAGTCTCAGAAGAGTGCTCAAATGACATGGCAACAGCATGGGGAAGACCCCTTGAAGCATTTATCACTGAAAAGTCACAGCTGTGAACAATTTTGTCCGCGTTTTACGCCATTTTTACGGACTCACCAGAAAAGCTTCCAAAATGACCCCAAAATGATTTTTCATGGCGGAAATGTTAAGGGCACATACCCAATAGTGAGATAGAGCTGGTGTATGTTACTTTTTGAGATTAATACATGAAAGATTTTACGTGAAAACATTGTGTGGCACTCCGATGTCCCTGAGAAGAGACGTACATGAAGGCCTCTTGAGTCTAATGTGCCCATTTTGAGCAAGTGAGTCTTTGTAGTATTTTCCTTTGCCAGGGCAGTCCAAAATTGTGAGGTTCACCCATGCCCCTGCATACAGACGTGCATGATGGCCTGTAAACCTGAAGTGCCCATTGTAAGGAAGTGGGTCTATTGTAGTATAGCCCTTAGGCAGGGCAGCCAAAAATTGGGAGGCTCCACGTTGTCCCTGGGTAGAGACGTGCATGAGGGCCTCAAAACATTAAGTGTCCATTGTCAGGAAGTGGGTGTATTATAGTATAGCCCTTAGGCAGGGCAGCCAAAAATTGGGAGGCTCCACATTGTCCCTGGATAGAGACGTGCATGAGGGCCTGTAAACCTGAAGTGCCCATTGGAAGGAAGTGGGTCTATTGTAGTATAGCCCTTAGGCAGGGCAGCCAAAAATTGGGAGGCTCCACGTTGTCCCTGGGTAGAGACGTGCATGAGGGCCTGTAAACCTGAAGTGCCCATTGGAAGGAAGTGGGTCTATTGTAGTATAGCCCTTAGGCAGGGCAGCCAAAAATTGGGAGGCTCCACGTTGTCCCTGGGTAGAGACGTGCATGAGGGCCTCAAAACATTAAGTGTCCATTGTCAGGAAGTGGGTGTATTATAGTATAGCCCTTAGGCAGGGCAGCCAAAAATTGGGAGGCTCCACATTGTCCCTGGATAGAGACGTGCATGAGGGCCTGTAAACCTGAAGTGCCCATTGGAAGGAAGTGGGTCTATTGTAGTATAGCCCTTAGGCAGGGCAGCCAAAAATTGGGAGGCTCCACGTTGTCCCTGGGTAGAGACGTGCATGAGGGCCTGTAAACCTGAAGTGCCCATTGGAAGGAAGTGGGTCTATTGTAGTATAGCCCTTAGGCAGGGCAGCCAAAAATTGGGAGGCTCCACGTTGTCCCTGGGTAGAGACGTGCATGAGGGCCTCAAAACATTAAGTGTCCATTGTCAGGAAGTGGGTGTATTATAGTATAGCCCTTAGGCAGGGCAGCCAAAAATTGGGAGGCTCCACGTTGTCCCTGGGTAGAGACGTGCATGAGGGCCTCAAAACATTAAGTGTCCATTGTCAGGAAGTGGGTGTATTATAGTATAGCCCTTAGGCAGGGCAGCCAAAAATTGGGAGGCTCCACATTGTCCCTGGATAGAGACGTGCATGAGGGCCTGTAAACCTGAAGTGCCCATTGGAAGGAAGTGGGTCTATTGTAGTATAGCCCTTAGGCAGGGCAGCCAAAAATTGGGAGGCTCCACGTTGTCCCTGGGTAGAGACGTGCATGAGGGCCTGTAAACCTGAAGTGCCCATTGGAAGGAAGTGGGTCTATTGTAGTATAGCCCTTAGGCAGGGCAGCCAAAAATTGGGAGGCTCCACGTTGTCCCTGGGTAGAGACGTGCATGAGGGCCTCAAAACATTAAGTGTCCATTGTCAGGAAGTGGGTGTATTATAGTATAGCCCTTAGGCAGGGCAGCCAAAAATTGGGAGGCTCCACATTGTCCCTGGATAGAGACGTGCATGAGGGCCTGTAAACCTGAAGTGCCCATTGGAAGGAAGTGGGTCTATTGTAGTATAGCCCTTAGGCAGGGCAGCCAAAAATTGGGAGGCTCCACGTTGTCCCTGGGTAGAGACGTGCATGAGGGCCTCAAAACATTAAGTGTCCATTGTCAGGAAGTGGGTGTATTATAGTATAGCCCTTAGGCAGGGCAGCCAAAAATTGGGAGGCTCCACGTTGTCCCTGGGTAGAGACGTGCATGAGGGCCTCAAAACATTAAGTGTCCATTGTCAGGAAGTGGGTGTATTATAGTATAGCCCTTAGGCAGGGCAGCCAAAAATTGGGAGGCTCCACGTTGTCCCTGGGTAGAGACGTGCATGAGGGCCTGTAAACCTGAAGTGCCCATTGGAAGGAAGTGGGTCTATTGTAGTATAGCCCTTAGGCAGGGCAGCCAAAAATTGGGAGGCTCCACGTTGTCCCTGGGTAGAGACGTGCATGAGGGCCTGTAAACCTGAAGTGCCCATTGGAAGGAAGTGGGTCTATTGTAGTATAGCCCTTAGGCAGGGCAGCCAAAAATTGGGAGGCTCCACGTTGTCCCTGGGTAGAGACGTGCATGAGGGCCTCAAAACATTAAGTGTCCATTGTCAGGAAGTGGGTGTATTATAGTATAGCCCTTAGGCAGGGCAGCCAAAAATTGGGAGGCTCCACATTGTCCCTGGATAGAGACGTGCATGAGGGCCTGTAAACCTGAAGTGCCCATTGGAAGGAAGTGGGTCTATTGTAGTATAGCCCTTAGGCAGGGCAGCCAAAAATTGGGAGGCTCCACATTGTCCCTGGATAGAGACGTGCATGAGGGCCTGTAAACCTGAAGTGCCCATTGGAAGGAAGTGGGTCTATTGTAGTATAGCCCTTAGGCAGGGCAGCCAAAAATTGGGAGGCTCCACGTTGTCCCTGGGTAGAGACGTGCATGAGGGCCTGTAAACCTGAAGTGCCCATTGGAAGGAAGTGGGTCTATTGTAGTATAGCCCTTAGGCAGGGCAGCCAAAAATTGGGAGGCTCCACGTTGTCCCTGGGTAGAGACGTGCATGAGGGCCTCAAAACATTAAGTGTCCATTGTCAGGAAGTGGGTGTATTATAGTATAGCCCTTAGGCAGGGCAGCCAAAAATTGGGAGGCTCCACGTTGTCCCTGGGTAGAGACGTGCATGAGGGCCTCAAAACATTAAGTGTCCATTGTCAGGAAGTGGGTGTATTATAGTATAGCCCTTAGGCAGGGCAGCCAAAAATTGGGAGGCTCCACATTGTCCCTGGATAGAGACGTGCATGAGGGCCTGTAAACCTGAAGTGCCCATTGGAAGGAAGTGGGTCTATTGTAGTATAGCCCTTAGGCAGGGCAGCCAAAAATTGGGAGGCTCCACGTTGTCCCTGGGTAGAGACGTGCATGAGGGCCTGTAAACCTGAAGTGCCCATTGGAAGGAAGTGGGTCTATTGTAGTATAGCCCTTAGGCAGGGCAGCCAAAAATTGGGAGGCTCCACGTTGTCCCTGGGTAGAGACGTGCATGAGGGCCTCAAAACATTAAGTGTCCATTGTCAGGAAGTGGGTGTATTATAGTATAGCCCTTAGGCAGGGCAGCCAAAAATTGGGAGGCTCGACATTGTCCCTGGATAGAGACGTGCATGAGGGCCTGTAAACCTGAAGTGCCCATTGGAAGGAAGTGGGTCTATTGTAGTATAGCCCTTAGGCAGGGCAGCCAAAAATTGGGAGGCTCCACGTTGTCCCTGGGTAGAGACGTGCATGAGGGCCTTAAAACATTAAGTGTCCATTGTCAGGAAGTGGGTGTATTATAGTATAGCCCTTAGGCAGGGCAGCCAAAAATTGGGAGGCTCCACGTTGTCCCTGGGTAGAGACGTGCATGAGGGCCTGTAAACCTGAAGTGCCCATTGGAAGGAAGTGGGTCTATTGTAGTATAGCCCTTAGGCAGGGCAGCCAAAAATTGGGAGGCTCCACGTTGTCCCTGGGTAGAGACGTGCATGAGGGCCTCAAAACATTAAGTGTCCATTGTCAGGAAGTGGGTGTATTATAGTATAGCCCTTAGGCAGGGCAGCCAAAAATTGGGAGGCTCCACGTTGTCCCTGGGTAGAGACGTGCATGAGGGCCTCAAAACATTGTTCCCATTGCAAAGGAGCGGGTCTCCTGTCGTTGTAATGTCCATTCTGCAAAGAATGGGCGAAAAAATTTACCACTGGGGGTATACCTGAAACAAAGGCCTAAGTATTGCAATTTGTAACGGTCATCATCATGGTGGCGCATGAGGAGAAGGAGGAGCAGTCCAGCGATTATCCAAAGTCCAGAAGTGTGTACCCATGGGTGAGTGGAGGTACATGGCAAACTTTAAATTCCGCTCTCATTTGCTGGTGGTGTGGTGAAGTCTGGCCCAATCCAACCCTTGTTCATCTTGATCAGAGTCAGCCTGTCAGCATTTTCAGTTGACAGGCGGGTGCGTTTATCTGTAATGATTCCACCTGCGGCACTAAAAACACGCTCTGACAAAACGCTAGCAGCAGGGCAGGCCAGGACTTCCAAGGCGTAGAGAGCCAATTCATGCCACGTGTCCAGCTTGGATACCCAATAATTGTAAGGCACAGAGGAATGTCGGAGTACAGTTGTTCGATCTGCAAGGTACTCCTTCAGCATCTGGGCAAACTTAGGATTTCTTGTGGCACTACCCCGCACCTCAGGGGCTGTGGTACGTGAGGGGCTGAGAAAACTGTCCCACATCTTAAAGACTGTTCCCCTACCTCTGGCGGATTGGACTTGTGCCTCTCTCGGCTGTACGCCTCGGTTGTCCACTGATTCATGACCTATGCCGCTAGCGTTTTGTGAGGGGAATGCTTTGCCTACTTCCGTGACTATGGCCTTCCGGAACTGCTGCATTTTGGTTGACCTCTCCTCCACGGGAATAAGAGACAAAAAGTTCTCCTTGTAGCGTGGGTCTAACAGTGTTACCAACCAGTAATGATTGTCGGCCAAGATGTTCTTAACGCGAGGGTCACGAGACAGGCAGCTTACCATAAAGTCAGCCATGTGCGCCAGACTCTTAACAGCCAGGACTTCAGTAGCCTGACCAACAAGATGACTGAACATGCTGTCCTCCTCCTCCTCCTCCTCCTCCTCCTCCTCATCTACCCTGTCCTCTGGCCAGCCACGCTGAACCGAGGATATGACTGGTGTGCATGTCATATCCTCAATTTGGCCGGAGAGTTGCTCCATGTCTTCATCCTCCTCCTCGTCATAGTCCTCCACTGCACGTTGTGATGAGACGAGGCTGGGCTGTGTGTTATCATCACCCACACCCACTACTGTTTCTTGCTGCAACTCATCGCGCTCCGCCTGCAATGCATCATGTTTGTTTTTCAGCAGAGACCGTTTTAGAAGGCAGAGTAGCGGTATGGTGACGCTAATAATGGCGTCATCACCACTCACCATCTTGGTGGAGTCCTCAAAGTTTTGGAGGATGGTACATAGGTCTGACATCCATCTCCACTCCTCAGGTGTTATGTGTGGAGTTTGACCCATTTCCCGACGGCTTAGGTGATGCAGGTACTCAACAACTGCCCTCTTCTGCTCACATATCCTGACCAACATGTGCAGAGTTGAATTCCAACGCGTGGGGACATCACACACCAGTCTGTGAGCCGGAAGATGCAAACTGCGCTGAAAGCCGGCAAGGCCGGCTGAAGCAGTAGGTGACTTTCGAAAATGTGCAGACAGGCGGCGAACTTTTACCAGCAGATCAGACAGCTCTGGGTATGACTTTAGAAACCGCTGAACCACGAGGTTGAGCACATGGGCCACGCATGGAACATGTGTCAGCTGGCCTCGCCTCAAAGCCGCCACCAGGTTCCGGCCATTGTCACACACGACCTTTCCTGGCTTTAGGTTCAGAGGTTGAGCCAGTGATCTGCCTGCTGTTTCAGAGCTGTCCACAGCTCTTCTGCATTGTGGGGTTTGTCACCTATGCAGATTAGCTTCAGCACAGCCTGTTGCCGCTTCGCCGAGGCAGTGCTGCAGTGCTTCCAGCTTGGGACTGGTGTGGAGGGTACAGTGGATGAGGATGCGCAGGAGGAGGAGGAGGCTGAAGAGCATGACATTCCGGAGCTGTAGAGTGTGGGTGAAACACTGACTGAGGTAGGGCCTGCAAACCTTGGTGTGGGAAGGACGTGTTCCGTCCCTCGCTCAGACTGAGTCCCAGCTTCCACAATATTAACCCAGTGTGCCGTCAACGAGATGTAGCGGCCTTGCCCACAAGCACTTGTCCACGTGTCTGTGGTTAGGTGGACCTTGGGTGAAACAGCGTTGTTCAGGGCACGTGTGATGTTTTGTGACACGTGGTTATGCAACGCGGGGACAGCACACCGGGAGAAATAGTGGCGGCTGGGGACCGAGTAACGTGGGACAGCTGCCGCCATCAGGTCACGGAATGCTTCTGTCTCCACCAGCCTAAAAGGCAACATTTCCAGCGCAAGCAGTCGCGAAATGTTAGCATTTAGAACTGTGGCATGTGGGGTGTTGGCAGTGTATTTGCGCCTGCGTTCAAAGGTTTGCTGAATGGATAACTGAACGCTGCGCTGGGACAAGGACGTGCTTGATGATGGTGTTCTTTCTGCGTAGGCAACTGCAGGTGCAGGAGTGGAGGAGGCTTGTTCGCAGGCAGCATGGACAGGGGATTGGCTCGCATGCACAACCAGCGAAGACGTAGCAGTGACATCAGCAAGCACTGCTCCTCGACTCTGTTGTACTTCCCACAAAGTCGGGTGCTTGGCTGACATGTGCCTGATCATGCTGGTGGTGGTCAGGCTGCTAGTTTTGGTACCCCTGCTGATGCTGGCACGGCAGGTGTTGCAAATGGCCTTTTTTGAATCATCTGGATCCAACTTAAAAAACTGCCAGACTCGGGAAGACCTAACATTTGTACAGGCACCTTGTGTCGTCGTGTTGTTCTGGGGAACGGTTGCCTGACTTCTGCCTGGGGCCACCACCCTGCTTCTTACTGCCTGTTGTGATGCTACGCCTCCCTCTCCCTGTGCACTGCTGTCCTCGCTCTGCATATCCTCCTGCCAGGTTGGGTCAGTTACTGGATCATCCACCACGTCGTCTTCCTCTTCCGCACCCTGCTCCTCCTCCTGACTTCCTGACAATTGTGTCTCATCATCGTCCACCACTTGTTGAGACACGTTGCCAACTTCGTGAGAACGTGGCTGCTCAAATATTTGGCCATCTGTACAGACGATCTCCTCATGACCCACTTCAATATGAGCTGGCGAGAGGCCAGAATGTGTGAATGGAAACGTGAACAGCTCTTCCGAGTGTCCAAGTGTGGGATCATTAATGTCCGAGGAGGACGTGTACTCAGCCTGGTGGTAGGAAGGAGGATCAGGTTCAGAAATGTGCGGTGCAGTATCACGGCTACTGACACTTGACCGTGTGGAAGACAGAGTGTTTGTGGTGGTGCCAATCTGACTGGAAGCATTATCTGCTATCCAACTAACAAGCTGTTGACACTGGTCTTGGTTCAAGAGCGGTGTACTGCTGCGGTCCCCAAGAATTTGGGACAGGACGTGCGAGCGACTAGATGTGGCCCTTTGTTGTGGCGAAATTAGAGCTTGCCCACGACCTCGGCCTCTGCCTGCACCACCATCACGTCCACTTCCTTGTTCCTTGCCAATGCCCTTGCGCATTTTGCAATGCTGTGCTGACGTGTATTCACTACTTGTGCGTTATATAATAGTTTGGTAAAACGCACACAAGTGCACCTGTACGCTGCCACCGACAGGCACACACGTGCGGTTTTTAAATGCAAGCACGGACGCACTAAGAACCTAACACAGGTTTTAGGAGCAAAAATTAAGAACTCTGACACTATCAGCCACTGCTGACTGACGTGTATTATACACTACACTTGTGCGTTATATAATAGTTTGGTAAAAACGCACACAAGTGCACCTGTACGCTGCCACCAACAGGCACACACGTGCGGTTTTTAAATGCAAGCACGGACGCACTAAGAACCTAACACAGGTTTTAGGAGCAAAAATTAAGAACTCTGACACTATCAGCCACTGCTGACTGACGTGTATTATACACTACACTTGTGCGTTATATAATAGTTTGGTAAAAACGCACACAAGTGCACCTGTACGCTGCCACCGACAGGCACACACGTGCGGTTTTTAAATGCAAGCACGGACGCACTAAGAACCTAACACAGGTTTTAGGAGCAAAAATTAAGAACTCTGACACTATCAGCCACTGCTGACTGACGTGTATTATACACTACACTTGTGCGTTATATAATAGTTTGGTAAAAACGCACACAAGTGCACCTGTACGCTGCCACCGACAGGCACACACGTGCGGTTTTTAAATGCAAGCACGGACGCACTAAGAACCTAACACAGGTTTTAGGAGCAAAAATTAAGAACTCTGACACTATCAGCCACTGCTGACTGACGTGTATTATACACTACACTTGTGCGTTATATAATAGTTTGGTAAAAACGCACACAAGTGCACCTGTACGCTGCCACCGACAGGCACACACGTGCGGTTTTTAAATGCAAGCACGGACGCACTAAGAACCTAACACAGGTTTTAGGAGCAAAAATTAAGAACTCTGACACTATCAGCCACTGCTGACTGACGTGTATTATACACTACACTTGTGCGTTATATAATAGTTTGGTAAAAACGCACACAAGTGCACCTGTACGCTGCCACCGACAGGCACACACGTGCGGTTTTTAAATGCAAGCACGGACGCACTAAGAACCTAACAGGTTTTAGGAGCGACAATTGCTGAGAAGTCTGACACTATCAGGACTGTTTTAGACTGTGTACACCAGCCCCAGATATGATGAAGGCTGGTATACGGTCACCACTAGGAATGGCTATATACCCTGCCTGCCTGCCTGCCTGCCTGTATACTGGTACAATAGTCCTGACAAGGACTCTTTTGGTCACTAGCCTGTATTCCAACCTGGCTATACCCTGCCTGTATACAGCAACAATAGTCCTGAGAAGGACTCTGCTACTGTACTCCGACCTGGCTATACCCTGCCTGCCTGTATACAACTAGAATAGTCCTGAGAAGGACTTTTGGTCACACTGTTTGCAGCCCTGCAACTGAAAAAGCTATAAAGGGCCGCAAAGCTTTCCCTGAATCAGCGACACTCTCCCTGCACTCACTGTCTGGATAGCTGTGAGCAGAGCACAGCGCGCCGGCCGGTATAAAGGCTCGGTCACGCTGTGCAGGCCGGCCAATCACTGCAATTCCACAACTAACAGGGCTGTGGCATTGCAGTGGTCTGCCAGCCAATCCCTGCATGAGGGCTGGCTCTCAAAAGAGCGCCAACATGCAGAAATGAAGACCACGAGTACAGCACGAGTATCGCGAGATTACTCGGTCCCCGCCGAGCAGCCCGAGTACAGCGATACTCGTGCGAGTACCGAGTAGTTACAAGCATGCTCGCTCATCACTAATGCTAAGTTATTGTAAGGTGTTATATCCCTCATGTCCGCAGTACTGCCAAATGGTCACAAGATGTCACTGTTCTCCTCTTCACTACTATATAGAGATTGTGAGAACATAGGTCTTATTAGCAACAGACAGCAGGGACAGTTATGACAGGGGTGAGTGCATGGCCGGCCAACATTACTTGGACATTGCCAATGTCAAGGCTATTCTCACCTTCGGTGCTGGTTCGGTTCTACCAACGTCAAAACTGACATTCACTTCATGTTCATTACTTAAACCGTACGAAGGCAAGGAGAAGAAAGCTGGTGCTGATTGGTCCCAGTGTCATAACAATGTCTCGTGGGCCCCAGGAACACAAGTTCCGTCATCGCTGCAACCGCCCTGACACCGTAGGTGGGTATAGGCTTTGTTATTTTTATGGGGGCGCACATGGGGAATGAGAAAGGGTTGCCTAGGTAGTGGACAACCCCATAAAATGCAATCTTATTCACAAAGAGACAAGATTTTTTCTCTCTACCAGAGATACACTTTTAATTGCAGCCAATCTCTCTGAGGCTAATTGGTGGGTGTTTCAAACTTGAGAGACCCCACTATTAACACAGTGCGACCTAATTTTCTAAATTATACAACCTCTTTTTATAAATATGTAATTAATCCTATGTTTTAGCATGCAGAAACATAAAGGGTTCTTCTACTTCGCCAGAAAACAATAGTTTGATTGATTGGACCATTGTTCATTTTAAGAACACATTGATTTACAATTTCATTAAGAATAAAGTTTATACTATTTTTTTTAAATGTTAATATTAGAAATGCATTTTAAATTTTCTTTAGCGCCTTGTAGATGACTTTACTAATTTTGAGTAGAAATATTTGGTTTCCGCTCCTACAATTTACATAGGCGTTAAATATACAATACTTTATCGGCTTTTCACCCTGCGAGCAACAGGTGCCTTGCAATTAGAGTTAGCTGCTCAAAACAGATTAAACACATTAAGTTTATTTCAGCACTTGTTCTTACAGTCACAGCTGCTAGCCTGAAAGCAAATTTGTGGTCAGGACCCTGCTTATCGAATTCAGTGTTCACAATGTGCTAAAGAGTGAAGCAGTTTGGGAATTAGCAGCACTGCTGGCCAGTCTTGTTCTTTCCTTTCTCAGATTTTCTTTGTTTTAATATGGTTTAAAAGGATATGTTATTACTTGTACAATTGCTTTCCATAAAGGCCAGTGCTGAGTGCTAATTAATTAAACACAATGGGGTATTTGTCGGCAAACTCCTTTGCTTTTATTACACTACAAGACATTCCGAGTTCCAGATTAAGAGGATTGGGTTGGGTTGTTTTGAGTTGAGGGACATTTTACAACCTTCTTTTTAAAGGAGTTAGAAAGTATTAGAAAAAAAACACTGCCTGATTTTAAAAAGTTGTGGACCCCTTATGTGTCCAGAGAAGTCGATGATTGACTGCAGCGTTCACATTTATACATGTGAAAGAAACAGTGTTTCTTCCACTCAGATAAAATGTCCAGTTGCATCGATTATATGGCAGTGCTTGTAATCAGACAAAATATTACCGCTGCAGCTGATCAGCAACCGCTGGTTCCCTGCAACGCTTAGATGATCCTGTTAGATGTTGATTCCATTAGATTTGCAGGGGGCACAGCACCGAACATAAAAGAGTTGCGCCTATCCAGGAAGTGAGTAGTGTGCTTCTGATTTTTGTTTCAGCTCACCAGGGCTAATATAAAAAGTTGTTAAGTATTGGACAATCTCTTAAAATTTTATACACTCATTAAAAACACTATCTGGTTGTCAAGGATGGGCTTGTGGAAGGCTCGGCTTGTGACAGAACACACAACAAACAGGGTTTTCACCATGACAAATAAGGGGTACACTGAGAGCACTTTAACAATAGTGAACCCAAGCGCTAGTGAGAGGGAAGATGGACACCTCCTCCACTTACCTGCAAATGTACCCTGCACTCCTAGCCAGTCCCTATACAGATTCCTCACCTGTCGCCAAACAGGAACCTGATGCCTTGAGAGATCCTACAATATTCCTGGCTAATTAATGGCCAGGTAAGGATCGCTAGTCCTACTGCTGCACTAAAACAACACACAAGGTAAGGAAGACAAACAGAGGAATCAACAAAGTATAAACTCCATGTTCTTGTCTGTAGTCAGGCACCAGGACTGTAGCCTGCACAACAGACAGAAAGGGTTCCAACAGCTCCTTCCACCTCCAGGCCAAGTCTAAGAAATTGGACATTGATCATTGAGTACCCTTTCTGAGCACTCTCCATTGATACCATTTCCTGGTATCAACTATGATGGCAGAGGCCTCGCCCCTTCTGGTCACATGGGTATGACATCAGCAGAGTTCATTCTAGCCACTGAGATTTAGACATTATCTTTTACTAATATCTTCACTAAGATGTCTAGAAGGACCTTGTTGATGTCATATACCGATGTGACCAGAAGGGGCGGGGCCTCCACCAGCATAGCTGATACCAGAAAGCAACATTATTTTCTAAGTCCATGTGGTCCTGGAGTTGATTATAATAGAATCGGGAGTCTGGGGTAAGACCCTCAGATGGGGGGTGGTGGGGGGCAAATTCACCCTTTGCATCAATATACTGGACAGAACGAAACATCACCACATCTACTAACCAAGCTGGTCATGCCCACTAACCAAGCCGGTTATGCCCACTAACCAAGCTGGTCATGCCCACTAACCAAGCCGGTTATGCCCACTAACCAACTGGTCAAACCCAAGGTCCTTCTAGCCCCTGGGATATAGTCACAACCATTAGTAAAATGCTAAAATGGAATTTGCATACATAAAAGGGGATGGAACAACAAGCAGGGGTGGGAATCACTATGACAACCCACCCCTGCTATTATCTGCTTCGCAGCTGCTGCCAATCAAAAAGCTGTACATTTCACAAACATTACTTGCTTAGATTTAACAAACTGTACATCTGAGCTTACAACTAATGGCATGTATAGAATCAGCATGATAGGGGCAGTATAGCACTGGCTTTATGTTATATAGGAAAATCCTGCTGATTGGCATGCTTTAAGGACTCTGTTCAGTGTAGGTTGAGACAAATTTAATTCTCTCATTTTTATGATCATAATGTTTGTGATGACTATATAATAAAGAACAATGGTCCATGCCCTCATCTTTTCATCCAAGTTTTTCAATTAATCTCTTTGGGCACCCTATCTCCTCAAATTTATGTGTCATTTGGGTCGAACAATTTTGTTTTTGTTCTTCCTCCATTGTAATCTGTGCCACCCTAAGGGTACCTTCACACTTTAGCGATGCAGCAGCGATCCGACCAGCGATCTGACCTGGTCAGGATCGCTGCTGCATCGCTACATGGTCGCTGGTGAGCTGTCAAACAGGCAGATCTCACCAGCGACCAGTGACCAGCCCCCAGCCAGCAGCGACGTGCAAGCGACGCTGCGCTTGCACGGAGCCAGCGTCTGGAAGCTGCGGACACTGGTAACTAAGGTAAACATCGGGTATGGTTACCCGATGTTTACTGTTTACATTAGTTACCAGCGCACACCACTTAGCTTAGCGCTGGCTCCTTGCTCTCCTAGCTACAGTACACATCGGGTTAATTAACCTGATGTGTACAGCAGCTACATGTGCAGAGAGCCGGAGCCGGCAGCACATGCAGCGTGAGAGCGGCAGAGGCTGGTAACTAAGGTAAATATCGGGTAACCACCTTGGTTACCCGATGTTTATCTTGGTTACAGCTTACCGCAGCTGCCAGACGCCGGCTCCTGCTCCCTGCTCACTTCATCTGTCGCTCTCTCGCTGTCACACACAGCGATCTGTGTGTCACAGTGGGAGAGCGCCTTTGAAGAAAACGAACCAGGGCTGTGTGTAACGAGCAGCGATCTCGCAGCAGGGGCCAGATCGCTGCTCAGTGTCACACACAGCGAGATAGCTAATGAGGTCACTGCTGCGTCACAAAAAGCGTGACTCAGCAGCGATCTCGGCAGCGAGCTCGCTGTGTGTGAAGCACCCCTAAGAGATTTATTATAAGACAAAGACTCACACATCTTTATACAGGTATGTAAATACAGCAGCACAGAGAATGCAGACTAAAGGCCGCTTTACACACAACAGAATTCGGGACGCACATCTGGTGTCGTTAGCGATGTCGTTGCGTGTAACATCTACGAGCCACCGCTAACCATCAAAAATACTCACCTAATCGTTGATCATTGACACCTCGTTCATTTTCAAAATGTCGTTGCTCATTGTGGACGCAGGTTGTTCGTCGTTCATGAGGCAACACACATCGCTACATGTGACACCCCGGGAACGACGAACAACAATGTTCCTGCGTCCTCTGTCAACAAGGTGGGAGTGTCGTTAATGCGGCTGCTCTCCGCCCCTCCGCTTCTATTGGTTACCGGCTGTGTGACGTCGCTGTGACGCCGCACAAACCTCCCCGTTAAAGAGGAGATTGTTCGCCGGCCACAGCGACATCGTTAAGAAGGTAAGTACGTGTGACTCCTACTAGCAATATTGTACGCCACAGGCAGCGATTTGCCCGTGACGCATAAACGACGGGGGCGGGTGCAATCGCTATCGTATAAAGCAGCCTTTAGTGGTTTGATGAAACAATTTATTAATTAACTACAGTAATGCCCAAGAGTGTTGGCACTCATAAATTTGTTAATTTCCTTTGTGTGTATAGGAGCTACATGAAAAAACCAAAAAAATGAAAAAAAAGGCAAATTGAACATAAATTCACACGAGACCCCAAACATGGGCCAGGCAAAATTGTTGGCACCCTCAACTTAATATTCAGTTGCACACTCTTTGGAATGAATAACTGCAATCACTTCATATAACCATTAATAAGCTTCTTACACCTCTCAACTGAAATTTTGGATCACTCTTATTTTACAAACAGCTTGGGTCTCGCATATTTGACCACTGCCTTCTCCCAACAGCAATTTTAAGATCACTCCACAAGTGTACAATAGGACTTAGGTCTGACACTCATTGCTGCCACTTCAGAACTCTCCTCCACTTTGTTTCCATCTATTTCTGGGTGTTTCTTGAAGTATGTTTTGGGTCATTGTCATGCTGGAAGACCCATAACTAAAGATGAAATGGTGTTCAGTGTTGGTACCAAATACAGATTTTACAAAAAAAGGAGTTTGGGTTTGGAGTTCGGATGCTTTACCTATGCAAATTACTTGCTCAGCCCAGTGCATGTTGATTGCAGTGTTTGAATGGCTCGCACTGTGGGTAACAACAGCATGATTGGATGTAGTGTGCACCAAACAAAATCAAATGGAAAAACCCCACCGTCCCGTCCCTGGAAGTGATCTGTTAATGGCTGCCTGCATGTGGGCGGAAATCCTGCCTAATTAGTGACTTCCATTGGGGTTCAGGTCAAGTCCGGGTCTAAAACCTAACTTTATCTAAAGGCTGGCTGAACCCACCGAAACATACTTCCACGGGTTCACTCATCTCTACCAATGATCTAGGACGCATACCCAGCTTTCTGACACTTAGCACTACATTGCATCCAAAATCCTTTGGTACTCTTCAGATTTAATGATGCCACAGTCAAGGTAACCAGTGCCAAAGGCAGCAAAACAACCACAAAACATCTTTGAATCTCCACCATATTTGACTGCATATACTGTGATTTTTTTCTTTGTAGGCCTCATTCCATTTTTGGTAAACGGTAAAATGATGTGCTGTCCACAAGATGCTTTCCCACAAGGATTTTGGCTTACTCACATACATTTTAGCAAACTGCAGTCCAGCTTTATTATGTCTTTGTGTCAGCAGTGAAGTCCTACTGGGTCTCCTGCCATACCACTTCATTTCATTCAAATGTCGACAGATACAGATAGTTTGCGGTTACACTGATGCACACTGAGGCTGCAGGACAACTTGAATTTCTTTGGAACTTGATGGGAGTTGGTTACCTACAATCCAGTCTATCCTGCGTTGCAAACTTTCAGCAATTTTTTTTCTGGCATCCAGGTACAGGGAGATGAGCTACAGTGCATGGGTTGTACAATGACTGTGACACTACCTCCCAAAAAATGAAAATGTCACACTGTCTTCCTTAAATTATCCTCTTTGTGACATTGAACATTCTGGGTATGCCCTAGCTGTCAGTGCCTTAACGACCAGAGACGTACCAATATGTTATGACAATTTTGCGGGCACAGAAGCTGTGTCTGCTATATCAGCACTAGGTCTCTGGCTTATATTAAAGTCAAAACCCAGGTCCCACCGCAATGAGCATTGTTCGCACTAATCAGGGCAGTTTCACACCTTAACTGCTGCGATCAATAGCAATTACAACATTTATGTGCCCGGGAGAGAATCCCGCTCCTCTCCGAAGTGAGTAGGACACCCGTGACGTGATCACGGGGACTCGATCGCTGCCATGGTAACCCAGGGTCATTGTCAAGACGAGCTCTGGGTCACCCAGCTACGAAAAGCCTCACACACTATACCAGATACATGGTGTGAGAGGCGAACTGTCATTGCTGCAAGTACAGCATTAACATATACAATCCATTGCAATGATCGTGCATTGCAATGGATTATATGAATGATCATAGTGATAAAAGCTAATGTCCCATAACCGGACTAAGTAAAAAAGTTAAAAAAATGAAAAAAAAAGTAACAATATTTTTTAAAAAATTAAACAAAATAAAGAGCAAAAAAATGTGAAAAAATAATATATCAATAAGTATAAATATATTCATGTAAAAAAATAAATAAACAAAAATAGTACACATATATTGCCACGTCCGGAACAACCTGATCTATAAAACTGTCACACTAGTTAATTCCTTCAGTGGTCACCATAAAAAAAATACTGTAAATAAAAAAACATGGCAAAAACACTATGCTTTTTCATCATACAGCAGAAAAAAATGGAGTCAAATGTGATCAAAATGTTCCATGTAAATAAAAATGATATCAATGAAAACGTCATCTTGTCCTGCAGAAAAAAAGTTGCCATATTTCTCCATCAGAGGAGAAATAAAAAAGCTATTGCTCTCAGAATACAGAAATGCAAAACAATTTTTTTTTCTAAAAAATTATTTTAATAGTGTATATGCGGCAAAACATAAAAAATATAACTGTGGTATTGGCGTAATCGTACGGAGCTGAAGAATAAAGGTTTCTTATCACTTTTACGACACAATGAACGGAGTAAAAACAAAACCAAAATAAAACAATTCCTGAATTTCTTTTTTCTTGATTCTGCCTTACAAAAAGCAAAACAGTAAAGAATCAAAAACATTATGTGGCCCAAAATGGTAGCAAAAAAACTCCAACTCATCCTGCAAAACCACAAGCCCTCATATGACTCTGTTGGCAGAAAAATAAAAATCTATAGCCTTCAAAATTCAGTCATGCAAAAAACCTTTGCTTTGTAAAAAAAAAAAAAAAAATGTTTTTAGTGTGATAGTGGCCAAACCTAAAATAACCTATATAAATTTGGTATTGTTGTAATTGTGTCGACTGGAAGAATAAAGCCACCTAATCACTTATAATGAATGGTAAAATAAATAAATTAAGCTAATTCTTCAACTGCTGGTGATTTGTTCATTCTGTCTCCCAAAAATCGCAGCACGGTGCAGCTCATATTTATCCTGTACTCTACGCTGATCACTTACATTATTTTACTTAAGTGAAATCTCAGAAAAATGTGATTCAAACAAAATTCCCAACAGAAAATTCACTATAATGATCCAGGGGGAGTCACTTTGAACTCCCATCTCACCAGTTGTTTTGTACACCTTTGAAAAGAAGGACACCGATGAATAGCACTCAACTCAACCCACAAAAAGGCAAGTCATCACTCAGGTCCATCATCTGCTAATGGAAATATTGGGGACTTCCATGTTACTGGTAGCACAAAGGCTCTGAAAAGCAATATGATCCTTGTTCCTCAAACAGCAAACCATCAAAACCTGCGTTCCTAGATCTAAATTCCCCCCCTCCCATCTGAGGACCAAAATATGCTTAAACAGTTGAAGTCCACATGTTTGGCATTCTTGTGGTCAGGAGAGCCCACTTAATTTAGGGGTTTCAGTTTTCCAGAAGCTTGAGCTGGGTACAATGTATGGGCACAATGTATGGGCACTGCAATGTAACAAGGACTTATTTGCAATTTTCAATTCTGTAATATCCACTGCGTTTGACTCCATGGGTGTTTTGCAGAGATAAAATCGTCACTATACCCATAGATTAACTCCCAGAGGAGTGTAATTTCAAAATTGTGGTCACTTTAAGGGACTTCCACAATTCTGGAACTTAGGGACTCTGCAAATAGAATAGACAAACTATTTAGCAATATCAGTGCTCCGAAAATCAAATGTCACTACATCCCTCCAGAGCACTGGCGTGTGGCCAAACAGTACTATACTGTCACATGTGGGGCATTGCCATGTTCACAAGAAATTGTGTAACACATTAGAGTTTTTTTTTTTTTTACCTATTTCACTTGTGAAATTGGAAATCTGGGGGTAAAACAACATTTTAGTGGTAAAAGTGTAATTATTTTTTTTTCAATGCCCAATAGTACAAAATTTAGTGACACACCTGTCCATTTGCTCACTGCACTCCCGGAAGAATTCATTAAGAGGTGCAGTTTGTAAAATGGAGTCACTTTGGGGGGATTTCTGGCGTTCTGGCACCTCAGGGGCTCTGCCAATGTATCATGGCACCCCCAAAGCATTCCAACTAAATCTGAACTCAAATATGGCACTCCTTTCCTTCTTCTTTTTGTACGGTCTCTCAAAAGTAGTTTTCAACTACATATGGGGCATTTGCGTACTCAGGATTAATTGCACAGCAAATTGCACAATGCATTATTTCCTGATACTCTTGTGAAAAGGAAAGATTTGGGAGTAAAGCAACATTTTGTGGCAATTTTTTTCATTTTCACGGCTCAACGCTATAAAATTCTGTGCAGCAACTGGGGGTTGAAGAACCTCACCAAACATCTAGATAAATTCCGTGAGGCATCTAGTTTCAATAATGGGGTTACTTGTGGGGGAGGTGCACTGTTTGGGCACCTCAGAGGCTCTCCAAATGCAACAAAGTGTCCGCTAATGATTCCAGCCAATTTTACATTCAAAAAGTCAAATGGTAATCCTTCCCTTCCGAGCCTTGCCGTGTGCCCAAACAGTGAATTTCCACCACATATGGGGTATCAATGTACTCATGAAAAATTGCACAACAAATTGTATGGTGCTTTTTCTTCTGTTATCCTTGTGAAAATGAAAGATTTGGAGTTAAAACAACATTTTTTGTGATAAAAATGTATTTTTTCATTTTCATGGCTCAACATTATACATTTTTGTGAAGCACCTGGAGGTTCAGAATGCTCACCAAACAGCTTTATAAATTTCTTGAGGACTGTAGTTTTCAAAATGGGGTCACTTGTGGGGGAGCTCCACTGTTTAGGCACATCAGGGGCTCTCCAAATGCGACATGGCATTCACTAACAATTCCAGCCAATTTTGCATTCCAAAAGTCAAATGGTGCTCTTTCCCTTCTGAGCCCTGCTGTTCGCCCAAACACTATATTTCTACCACATATGGGGTATGAGCTTTCTCAGCAGAAATTTCCCAACAAATTGAATAGTGAATTTTCTATTGTCACTTTAGTGAAAATTAAAGATTTGGGGTGAAAGCAACATTTGTGTGGTAAAAATGTACTTTTTCATTTTCACGACTCAATGTTATAAAATTCTGTGAAGCATCCGGGGTGTTCAAGTTGCTCACCAAACAACTAGGTAAATTCCTCAAGGGGTCTAGTTTAAAAAATGGGATCACTTGTGGTGGAGGTCCACTGCTTAGGTTAATTAGGGGTTCTCCTTGCACTCCAAAATTCAAATGGCGCTCCTTCTTTTCCAAGTCCTGCCGTGTGCCCAAACAGTAGATTTCCAACACGCATGAGGTGTCGGTGTAGAACAAATTTTATGGTCCAATTTTTCTTGTTACCCTTGTAAAAATGCAAAATTTGGGGCTACAGTAACATTTTTGTGGGTAAAAATACAATTTTCATTTTTTTCCTTCCACATTGCTTTAGTGCCTGTGAAGCATCTAAAGGGTTAATAAACTGCTTGGATGTGGTTTTTAGCAGCTTGGGGGGTGCAGTTTTTAGAATGGTGTCACTTTTTGGTATTTTCTGTCACCTAAGCCCCCTTAAAGTCACTTCTAACATACTTCTAATATTGCTGATAAACTTTGAACTCTTCTAACTTCCAAACAAAAAAATATGTTTCAAAAATTGTGTTGATATAAAGTAGACACATGGGATATATTATTTTTATTAACTATTTTATGTGACATAATTCTTTTGTCTAAGAGCATAAAAATATACATTTTTAAAATTGTGAAACTCTCTAAGTTAATGCTAAATGTCCAATATTTTCAGAAATAAATGCAAAAAATATCGTCCTAAATTTACCACTATCATAAAGTACAATCCGTCACAAAAAACAGTCTCAGATTCACTGGGATCCATTGAAGCATTCCAGAGTTATAACCTTTCAAAGTGACACTGGTCAGAATTGAAAATGGCCAGGTCATGAAGGTGAAAACCAGGCTTAGGGATAAAGGGGTTAAACCTATCACACCTGCCTCAATTATGACTTATGATCTCAACACTGTCTTCACATCATGCTGCCCTCTATTCACAATGTCTCAAGCATGCTGTCCCGACTCCATACTGAGTCCTCCAAGCTGTCCCATTCTATACTGTGCCCCCACTTCTCTCTATACTGTGCCCTCACATTGCCCCTCTGTATACTGAACCCCCTTGCTGCCCCTTTCCTGTAATAAGTTTCAAAGACTGACACTTTTACATAATGAGACCCTTCACGCTCACCCCTCTCCACAATGAGACCCCTATGCTGACACCCTTCTATACTGAGGCCTCCATGCTGCCCCGCTCATCATACTGAGATCACCACACTGCCTCACACCTAATACTGAGACCCCCCCACACTGCCCCCTATCCATGCTGAGACCCCCATATTGTACCCCACCATACTGAGTCCTTTCGCTGTCCCCATCCATTTTGTCCCTTGCACCATCTCTCACTCTGTAAGCTACTCTTAGGGGCACTTTGCACACTACGACATCGCAGGTGCCATGTCGGAGGGGTCATGTCGAAAGTGACGCACTTCCGGCGTCGCACTCGACATCGTAGTGTGTAAATCCAAGATGATACGATTAACGAGCGCAAAATCGTCCTAATCGTATCATCGGTGTAGTGTCTGGGAATTCCATAATTACGCGACTGCGACAGGTACGATGTTGTTCCTCGTTCCTGCGGCAGCACACATCGCTGTATGTGAAGCCGCAGGAGTGAGGAGCATCTCCTACCTGCGTCCTGCAGCTCACGCCGGCTATGCGGAAGGAAGGAGGGGGGCATGATGTTTACGTCCCGCTCATCTCCGCCCCTCTGCTTCTATTGGCCGCCTGCCGTGTGACGTCGCTATAACGCCGCACAACACGCCCCCTTAATAAGGAGGCGGGTCGCCGGCCAGATCGACGTCGCAAGGCAGGTGAGTCCATGTGAAGCTGCCGTAGCGATAATGTTTGCTACGGCTGCTATCACAAGATATCGCTGCTGCGACGGGGTCGGGGACTATCGTGCTTGGCATCGCAAGCATCGGCTTGCGATGTCGTTGTGTGAAAAGTGCCCCTAAGGCCAGAGTCACACTTGTGAGTGACTCGCATCGCATCACCTGGCACAGCCTGCTGCTCTACGGATAGGAGTGTCTCAGCTGCATAGAAATAAATGCTTTGTATTAAAAGATTGTAATAGCCCCTCTAAAAACTATTCTGTAGTAATAGCCCCCATAATCCCTGTCTACAGTGATTGGCCCCTGACCCCCAGACTACAATACTATGAGCCCTAACCCCCAGTCTTTAGTAGTTGGCCCCCTAATTTCCAGTCTATGTCAATAGCCTCCCCCCAATTCTGAATCTTTAGCTTTAGCCTCCCTCCAATCCCCAGTGTGGTTCCCCCTAATTCCCAGTTTATAGCATTAGTCTCCTCCCCCAACCTCCAGTCTACAACATTAGCCTCCTTCCCCCAATCCCCACCTATAGAATTAACCTTCCCTTCCCAACAACTAATCCCCAGTCTACAGCATTAGCCTTCCGAACAAACCCCAGTCTATTGCATTAGCCTCCTCTCTCCCTAATTCTCAGTCTATAACGTTAGCCTCCTCTCCCTAATTCCCAGTCTACACTATTAGCCTCCTCCCCATTCCACAGTCTATAGCATTAACCTTAAAGGCAATCCCTAGTCTATAGCATTAGCTTCCCCCTCCCCCCAATCCCGAGTCTATAGCATTATAGTATTAGCCTCCTCCTCTTCCCAGTCTCCAGGCTATAGTATTAGTCTCCCCCAAATCCCCAATCTACACCATTAGCCTCCTCTCCATTCCCCAGTCTATAGTGTTAGCCTTACCCCCAATCCCCAGTCTAGAGCATTAGCCTCCTCCTCCTTTAATCTCTAGTCTATAGCATTAGCCTCCCCCCAATCCCCACTCTACAGCATTAGCCTCCTCCTCCCTCTTTTAATACCCAGTCTATAGCATTACCCTTTTATTGATCTACACATTACAGAGTTCAACAAACTCCTTCATCAGAATTAAATGTAATTGCCAATAAACAAACCATGGGAAAAAAGTGTTAAGTGTTTGAATGTTTACAGAATAAAATATATAAAAAGTTTACACGCCCCTCTTAAAATAACAGGTTTTTCTCATGTAAAAAAAAAAATCATTAGAGGAAGAATAATTTTACATGTTTTTCCACCTTTAATGTCACCCATACTCTGTACAATTCAATTGAAAACCAAACAGAAATCTTTTTGGGTGGAAAATGAAAAATAAAGAAGAATAATGTGGTTGTATAAATATGCACACCCTAAACTATTAATTAGTTGAAGTACCCTTTGAATTTTTTACAGCATTCAGTCTTCTTGGGTAGGAGTCATGGCACATCTAGAACTGGCAATCTTTGGCCACTCTTCCTTGTAGTAGAGCTTCAAATTTGTCAGATTGCAAGCCCATCAGCTTTTTAACACAGACCGGAAAATTTTATTGCAAAATTGACTGATATTATGAACTGTTAATAATTCCCTCCACTTTAATTAAAGCCCTAGTTCCAGGTGCCGAAAAATAGTCCTCAAAAGCATAATCCTGCCTCTAGTCTACTTCACGTTTGGTGATGTGTAGTGTTGTCTTAGCGCCAAACTTACCTTTTGGGATTATGGGCCAAAAGGGCAACCTTGGTCTCATCAGATACATGAAAAATATGGGGAAGTCTGTTGTCACATACAGTAAACAGCTAGTTTTTGACAAGAAATCATGCAGCTCCTTTAATGTTGCTGTAAGCTTCTTGGCAGCCTCCTGAACCAATTTTCTTCTTGTCTAAGTATTGTCAGTGTTGTACCAAATTTAAGCCACATCATGATGATGTTCTTCACATTGTTCCATTGCATATTTAATGACTTGGAAACAACTTTCAACAATTAAGGCCCCATCACACTAAGCAACATCGCTAGCAACATCGCTGCTAACAAACAACTTTTGTGACGTTGCTAGCGATGTTGCTGTGTGTGACATCCAGCAACAACCTGGCCCCTGCTGTGAGGTCGTTGGTTGTTGCTGAATGTCCTGGGCCATTTTTTAGTTGTTGCTGTCCCGCTGTGAAGCACAGATCGCTGTGTGTGACAGCGAGACAGCAACAACTAAATGTGCAGGCAGCAGAAGCCGGCTTCTGCGGAGGCTGGTAACCACAGTAAACATCAGGTAACCAAGAAGCCCTGTCCTTGGTTACCCGATATTTACCTTTGTTACCAGCCTCCGCCGCTCTCACTGTCAGTGCCGGCTCCTGCTCTGTGCACATGTAGATGCAGCACACATCGGGTTAATTAACCCGATGTGTGCTGTAACTAGGAGAGCAGGGAGCCAGCGCTAAGCATTGTGCGCGGCTCCCTGCTCTGTGCACATTTAGCTGCAGCACACATCGGGTAATTAACCCGATGTGTGCTGTAACTGGGAGAGCAGGGAGCCAGCGCTCAGTGTGCGCTGCTCCCTGCTCTCTGCACGTGTAGCTGCGTGCGCTGGTAACCAAGGTAAATATCGGGTTGGTTACCCGATATTTACCTTAGTTACCAAGCGCAGCATCTTCCACGCGGCGCTGGGGGCTGGTCACTGGTTGCTGGTGAGCTCACCAGCAACTCGTGTAGCGATGCTCCAGCGATCCCTGCCAGGTCAGGTTGCTGGTGGGATCGCTGGAGCGTCGCAGTGTGACATCTCACCAGCAACCTCCTAGCAACTTACCAGCGATCCCTATCGTTGTTGGGATCGCTGGTAAGTTGCTTAGTGTGACTGGACCTTTAGAATGCTTTGGTTTGTTGTAAGCTGTTTACTGACCCTAACTAGCCTTTGCTGTGAAATGCAACTAAGAAAAATATTAGGAAAATCCCATTAGAACAGCTAAACTTTATATGGGGATAATCAAAATCACTTTAAATTATGGCAACTGTTTACTGATTACTATTTAACAGATTAAATGTGATTGACTAAATGTGAACATAACCACATCCCCAATTATAAGATTCTGCTCACACACATGCAACCACATTATATTAGTTTTATTAGTTTTCTCTCCCCCCCCCATAAATTTGTTTTTCAATGGATTTGTACAGATTGTGGGTTATATTAAAGGTGGTAGAAGTTCTGAAATCATTCTTCTTAGTATCATTATTTTACATGACAAAAAACATTTTACAGGGGTGTGTATACTTTACATACCAACTTCTTTTTCAAAACATATTGGTCAATAAAGGGTTAAAAAAATGAAGGGTGGAAATAATAACATTTAGCATTAGAACTGTTTTCAAGTACACTTGGAAATAGTAATTGGTTTCATTTTGACTTGTGCCCTTGTGTCGTGAAGTATGCCCATCATGGTTTGCCAGCTCTCACAAGTCTAATGTTAATGTCTTCCAATAAATCCTGTTCTTAACATTGTAAGGTAATCCTCCACGTCCACTAATGTTCCAGCCTCATGGATTGGAAACTTGGAATGTAAAAATTAATTCCAAACTCTGCAGGATATGGAAGCCTGATAGTCCCCAGAATATCTAAAGGCTTTATGTTCGTGCCAGCCATACAAGGTTGCTGTAGCAACTACATTAATCTTTGACTGAACCGTTCCGATTAAATCAGAAGACAGACAGGAGTTCAGTATTTCTTAGGTATTTTGCACTGCTCTATTTACTTATAAATAATGTTATTGCTGGCTACTTCTCTTCAGATTTTTTTCTATGTGAATTTAGTAAAATTTGGAGACACCTGATAGACGGGTGAATCGGAAGAGAATCTAATTCGGTAAATCATTCAAATTTGACAGGGAAATTCGATTTTAATGTAAGTTATTTGATGCCAACTAAATGTTTTATGTTCTAGACTCTAAAGCATAATAAACATAGGATGCAGAGCAAAAAAATATTAATACTCACCTCCCACCGGTCTTGCAACCCACACAGGTCACCACCTGGTCCTCTGGGCCTCTTCTTTTCGCCTTTCACTGCCTCGTGTATCCTTTTTCAGCCTTCTTCATTCTCACTGGGCCATCACAATGCACATCAAGATGTGGCGATATTATAATGTGTATCGCTCAAGGTCTAGTCAGTACCTTAAAGAGGTGGTTCACCCCTTTTCATTACTAGCCACATCGATATTATGTTGAAAGACAAGGTTTCTCTCAAATGCCTTGTGTTACCAATAGTGCTTCTGAGCAGCGCTATAGTGGTCCACTCACCCCCTTCGCGTGATCCCCAGGCTTCATGACCTTTGATATCCGGTGAGGTCACATCAACTGAGGTGGGCCACAGTCTTCCTGAGTGACTGGGCTGTGGGCGGCGTTTCACCACCTGTTGCAGCCCAGCATCTCCCTTCTCTCTCCTTCACTGCAGAGAGCTTCAAGCAGGAGTGACAGCTAAGCTGTGGTGAGTGGTGAAACTCCCCCACAGCCCAGTGACTCATGGAGACTGAGGCCAGCTGTGGTGATGTCAGGTTAAGAGGCAGTTGACGTGACAGCACTGAATCCCAGAGGTCACGGACGTCAGGGAGGGTCATCACAAACGGGGTGAGCAGACTGCAATAGTGCCGCTCATAGACACTATTGGCAAAGCAAGGTATTTGAGAGAAGCCTGTTTCTCAGCATGATATTGATGTGTCCAGTAATGAAAAGGGATGAACCACCTCTTTAAGGGATGTGCGACGTCGTGATGTTACAACATACCTCGCTACTGCATAGTGACATCACAGGCACACTTGGTGCCAGAAGACCCAGCACAAAGTGAAGCAGGCCAAAGAGGATGTACTGTACGTGACCGGTGAAGGAAAAAGAAGTGGCACAGAGGCCCAGGCAGCAGCCTGGATGGTATAGTGAGTATTCATTTTTTTTACCCTTTTGCCAACTCTCTACAATTCAGTGAAATGGTGGTCGTGGCAAAAAGTTTAGATTCTGGAATAAGCTTAGTAAGTGTCTTTTTGCTTTTTTGTTTTTAAAGTGTTCACCCTGAGAGATTTATAATGATAAAGTTTTGTTGCAATGGTTATTACGAATGTGCTGATATCAGATATGTGTCATTATGTAGGAAGTTTGGGAGTTTGTTATTAAATTAAGCAAGTTTTATTCAGAAAAACTATATTTTTATTTTGTTTATATTTTTTTAAACTCTTATAACAAAACAGAACTATTTGCGCCCTAAAAAACAAAAATGTATGTTTTTTTAATTTGTCATATTCCATGGGCCATATTTTTTATTTTTCATTAATTTAGCTGAGTGAGAGCTTATTATTTCAGGACAACTTGTATTTTTCAGTGGCACCTTTTTCAGCTCAATATAACTTATCCACTAACTTTATTAACTCTTTCTTTTGAGGAAACCAACAGTAATTCCTATATTGTATGTTCAATTATAAATTTAGCGGCATTCACCCTCTAGCTCATTAAGCGCATTCCTCCATTCATCATGTGGCACCACAATCCTAGCCAAAAGCATAGCATTTTATTAGAAAAGCATTTTTTTTAAAACATGATTAGTGATCAAACAAAACCGAACATTACCGACTTTTGGGGAAAGTGCTCGGGTTACCGAGCCTAGACCAAATAGGCTATGGCTTGTAACGAACTTGAAATTGTCAAACCTTTATTGAACAGGCTCGCTCATCTCAAGTGATTAGAGGACAGAGCTTCCTCTGCAAGTCCATTTACCCATACGTTGGGATTACGCACAGGGACCTAATGAAAATCCCCCGTCTGACATCTTAGAACTCTTATTAGATGCTGCCATAAGTCTGTTAACATCATGTTGACAGACCTAATGCACTGCAATACTGGGGTATTGTAATGTAGTATATGAGCAATTGGGCTCCGTGGTGTTCCTGCTCTGTTGTAACGCCTGCCTGGATCCACAGACTCAGACAGGCTGTAATGGACAGGCTAGAGGGAAGCCACTTACCAAGCAGGACCCCCAGAACCCTGAAACCCTTTAACCTCTATACAGGGATTTGGAATTACCCAGGGCCCTGGAGATCACTACCTGTTGGAGGCTGCAGTCTGAGAGAGTAGTCAGGCAGGGTCAAACCAGGAATTGCGGAACAGGGACAGAATCAGCAGGCAAGGACGTAATCAGAAACAAGCAGAGGTCAAAACAGGATCGGGCAGCGAGGTACAAATACAGCAGGCAGAAGGGTAGTCAGGAAACAAGCGGTAATCAGCACACAAAATCACAGAACAGGATGAAACAGGAGCCAGAATTTTCAGAACTATCTCTGGCAGAGGTCAGCAGAAAGGAGGGGCATTAAAAAGGGTGTGGTGTCTTCCCATAGGCTGTAGCTGAATAATGGTACTTCAGTTGGGAGACACCCACCACCTACAGTCAGCCAGTGGCACTGCAGATCCCCAGGAAACCCAGACCAGTGGATGAGCGGAGCCTGCGCCCACCGGCGCCGCTGGCATCAACTCCTCTCCCATCATCAGCACTATCCACGTCAGGAACATGGCGTTGCCTGGCGATTGGAGTAGAAGTCGATGGAGCGGACTCCGGTGGTGACGTAACATCTGTACACTGTGTATTTCTGGCAGCTATGGGACCTGGTAACACTTGATTGGTGAGGGCGCTGGACCCTATCAGATCTAATATTGATAGCCATGATACTGATAACCTATCCTAAGGTTAGATAATAAATGTTGTAGCTCTGGACAACCGCTTTTTGTACAGGTCTTCGTAAGTATTAACTATAACTACTATAACCATATTTCAAATGTCAGTAGTTTTTCATAATTGTTCGAAAATTGCCATTGGCACGGACACACAAAATTACTCTTTGTGAAATTGCATAAAACAATTTGAAGAATTGTCAGTATGCATGTGATTTATTCTGATAGATGTCATATTTGTCTGGTAAAGAATTTTGTTTTTTTTCAATGTTGTTAACTATTTCTGTTCCCATTGCAAAGATTTTCCTGACGTTTTCTCTCAGCGTTTCCTCTATGCTATGCAATCTAAAAAGAAAGGACTAAGGGCATGTGCGCACGTTGCATTCTGTACCTTGCAGAAATAAACGCATCCTCTGGCAGAATTTGACAATGTCAAATTTGGTTTTGACCACAAAAACGCTTGAAAAACGCATGCGTTTTGAGTAAGTTTTCATTGCGTTTTAGGTGCGTTTTGATTGCTTTTCACGTGCGTTTTTCTTGCTTTTTAGTAGTTGCGTTTCCAATACATTGTCATGATAGAATAAATCTTCCAGAAATGAAAAAAAAATAAATAAAAAAAATAAACATCTACTGATGTCATTTCATGCTACCAAACATTCATTGCATTCTGTTGAATAGGTAGCATCTCTTAGAAAATGTCTTTGCAAAATGGAATTCTACGTTAGTTGAGGATGTGATGTAATCAGGGAAGCCCTTGTGCTCACTACCAGCCAAAAATGGATGCCTTTTTGTTGACAAATATACACGCGGATCGCATTAAAAATGCAAGTAAAACGCAATGATTTGAATTTAGGATGCGTTTTGATCATTCTCATTGACTTCAATGTTAGCAAAATGCTGTCAAAACGCTCAATAGAATTGACATGTTGCTTCTTCAAATGCAGAGATTTTGACAAAATTTTGTCACAAAAATGCAGCTTTTTTGGACGCATAGTGTGCACAAAATATACCTATTTCCCATAAGCTTTGCTTGGAAAACAAAACGCATGCATTTTGGCATTAAATTGCTGCAGTTCAAAACACTGCGGAAACGCATGAAAAAACACAACGTGCGCACATGCCTAAGGCCTCATTCAGACGTCCATTTTTCGCATGTGATTTCTGTGGTTTTCACGGACATTATAATGGTATAGGCATCTTTCGTAATATTTTTCTCTCTACTATCCCGCACTGCTTTCGCTGTGGTAGCATTATGTGACAGTCACATATCCGTGTGTTACGGTCCGATCATGAACTATGATGCATGGACTGTTTGAGAGTGAACTGACCTCAACTTGGGAGCCTCATAGAAGCATATGAGGCTGTCAAGTTCAGATCAGAAAACCCAGTCTCAGTCTGTACTCTGTCTATAATATATGGTTGTTTAAATGTGGCCTTACAAGTAGGATCGTTTTAACAGTAGTCAAAAACTGGTGTTACAAAGATAAAAAAAAATAATCTGAGATAAAAAATAATCCAAATGACCTTTACTTTTGGGGAAATAATGTAAACTATCAACACAAAATAAGTAGACAAAAGGAGGAGGGCAGTCTGCACACAATCCATTGGCTTAGACGTGGGTATAGGTATGAAATGACCAGATCCGTTTATACTAATCTGGTCTTTATTAAAAAATTTAAATTTTTTAAACATTTTTTTTAAAAACATCGCTTGCTGAACTACGCGTTTCAGCAGTATTTGCCTTCATCAGGTACATAATGAAGTTCATATGAGTGGGACATATATATACACATAGTCTCCTCCAGTACCACCCGCAGGCAAGGTAGCACAGCAAGCGATGTTTTTATTTTTTTTTAAAAAATCTTACATTTTTAATGGACACGATCAGTATAAATGGATCTGGTCATTTTGGACCTATACGTCTAAGCCACTAGATTGTGTGTGGACTGCTCGCCTCCTTTTGTCTTTTTGTTTTCTGCTCGGAGCCAAGGAAGGACCTCTATTCAGTGGGCAAACCAGCCGCCGCTGGATAGACCGGTTCCCTGGATTGCATGCATGATCCATTTTACTCCAGGGTGAGTGTATTACCATTCAAACACTCCTTGTGATCACAAAATACTGCACCCAGAAATGCGGCACCTGTCTCTCTTCCTTTCTAGGATTTTTTTTCCCACTCTGCATAAACACAAATTAAGTGTCATCACATTTGTAATACCTAGTGATGAGAGAATATACTCAGCACTATTCGTTACTCACACGAATATTAAGGTATTCACAATATCTGTTACTTGATGAACAGTTTGGTATTCGACTTCTTAATTTCGAGTTCCCTCCCCCACTTGTTTGACACCAGATTTTCAGCCACTAAACATGTTCAGAATGCTTGGTAATCACAGTAATGCTGTAGCCTAGCCATCTTTGCTACTGGCATTACAGTGATTGGGAGAATTTGGTTGCAGACATTTCTGCACCAAATCTGCAGCTCTTAGCAAAAAAAACTTGCTGAAACTGCATCAAAATGCATGCGGTATCGGCGCGATTTTTTTGCCATGAGATGCAGATTTGGTGCAGAAATGTTTGCAACTAAATGCTAAACGTGCGCGCATACCCTAATCCGTTAATCTGGCAGTAAGTTCAATGACTTCACCTGAGGTCACAGCTTGGGTTCCAATGGTACTGGTACTGAACGTGTACACATAGCCTAATTCAGTAATCTGGCATTGACTTCACCTGAAGTGAGTTCAATGAGTCTACCTCAGGTGAGTTCAGCTGAAGTCACAGCTGGGGTACCATGGGAACCCAATCTGGTAATCCGGCTTTCAGTTAAATTACTTCACCTGAGGTGAGGTCACTGAATTCAAATGGTTCACCTCAGGTCAGATCACCTGAGGCCACAGCTGGGGTACCATGGGAATCCGGACTGTGATGTCAGGAGAACCCACTGAAGTCGCCACTCTCACAGCTGCAGCTCTGTCAGCATGTCCTTGATGCCACAGTGCTCAGTCGTGTTTTCTAATGTGAAGTAGCAGAGCCGGGATCAGTGTGGGTCGTTGTGTCTGTGGAGTACATAGGACTTGCAAGGGTGTTTTGGGGGTTAATAAATTGGAGAGAAAGGTTTCTGTTTTTTTCTATGTTTTGTGTTTATTTCTTTTGACTGACATGGTAGCAATTTGGGGGTCCGATAGACCCCTCCCTATTTATTACTAAACTTGGGCTTGATGACAGCTGTGATTTTTTCACACTTAACAGCTGTCATTAACCCCCTTATATTATTACTCTGATAGCCATAGTACCAGGGCAGTTGGGTGAGCTGGGCAAAGCTCTGGAATTGGCACATCTAATGCCAATTTTGGGGTGGCTTCAGGCTGCTATTTTTAAGCTGGGGAGGGCTCAATAATTATGGGTCTCCCAAGACTGAGAATACATGCCCCCAGCTGTCTGCTTTTTCTTGGCTGGGTATCAAAATTGTGGGGGACCTCACAATGTTTTTTTTTAAATTATTCATTTAATTACTTAAAAAATGACTTTATGGGGTCCCTCATATTTTGACACACAACCAAGATAACACACACCTGATTGCTGCAGTCTGTAGCTGTCTGCTTTATCTCCAGTGGGTATCAAAATACAGGGACCCCATGCCATTTTTTTCCAATTATTTATTTATTTTTACACTTCACTTTGGGAACCCAGACAGCTACTATGAAGCAACCAATTACAGTTGCCGGAACAGAGGGTGGGTGGGGGAAGCTGGACTGCAACCAATTGCAGACACTGTCACAGAAGGTGGGCAAAGGAAGCAGTGCTTATTCATGAACTTTAATGATCCAACCAAGAAGCAGTGTTACATCTGTGGGAAACTCAGTAAGTGTAAAAATTCTGCTGCTTTAATGCCCATAATACTCTGATAACATTATTCCCAAAAAACAACTGTGAGTCAGAAATGCATCCAAGCATCCAACTCATTGAAGAAAAAACAAAAAAGCTAGCACTAAATGTGCACTACAGCACAAAAAATTCCAACTGTACTTATTATAAATTTGAGATTTTTGGCAAAAAATTGCAATTTCTTGAGCCACCCCGCCACGTCACGGCAAATCTCTATTGGGGCAGTCCTACTCTAAAATATTTTTATAAAATGTGCCAAACGGCCTCACATATGAAATAGTTGACCTGCTCTTAGCAGCACTCACCTGGTCTATTTCAATACCGTACCCATGACTGAGTCATGGCTGTGGGCGGGACAGGTCCAAGCAAATGCTGCATGAAGTAAATAGCCTGTGGACAGGGCCTGATGACTGAATGTGAACAGTCACCAACTGCCAAAATCTAGACAGGTGGAATACATCCCAAATTGGGGTGCATAGCAAGGTGGGGGTCAGCTACCGACAAATTCAATGAAGAAAAAACAAAAACTGTACTTATTATAAATTTGAGATTTTTGAGATGTTTGGCAAAAAATTGCAATTTCTTGAGCCACCCCGCCACGTCACGGCAAATCTCATTTGGGGCAGTCCTAACACTAAAATATTTGTATAAAATGTGCCAAACGGCCTCACATATGAAATAGTAGAAAAAGACCAGGTGAGTGCTGCTAAGAGCAGTTCTACTATTTGTGCTAGCTTTTTTGTTTTTTTTTCATCCAACTCATGCTGTTTACATTTAGTTTCAGCACTTTTCCATCCATTGCAGCATTTTTACAGCTCTGCCAGATCTACTTCCAAGGTTATTTAGCTCTTCTCAGTCTAAAAATAGCAGCCCACAGGAACCCAAGAGGTGGCACATTCATTAGATGTGCCAACTCTTGTGCTTTGCCCAGCTTTTGCTGATTGCCCTGTTGCGGTAGCAATCATGGTAATACTTGTGGGGTTGATGTCAGCTGTGAATTGACAGCTGGCATCAAGCCCAGGGGATATTGACTAACTATATACTAACCCGGTAAGTATAGAGTTAAAAATACACACCCACTGGTAAAAAAAAGAGTTTATTTGAATAAACACTCCACCACATTCTTTCATTCAACAATTTATTGATTAGCAAAATATCCTTGAAGATCTGACGTAATCCAAATGAATAAAGATACCCCCACACTCCCTTGTTCACCAATTTATTAAGTAAATAAGTAAAGTAAAAAGAAATCCTGGAAGTTCCAACTTAATCCAATAGAGTAATTTTCCACGATGCCCATAAATTCCTATGGAGTTTCGTTCTAAGAATGTTCTCAGAACGAGGCTCTATAGGTCACTGTCAGTCAGCGATGTGTACAGATTTTTTCATGGGTTTGGGATCAAGTACGGGTTCCAAACCGAATTTTTAACTAAAGTCCAGTTGAACCCGGGAAACCCGAACATACACGTGTCCTCTTATTATTTTATGAGAAAAATAATTAAACTGTTTGAAAAAGGGCATATATAGCAAACTATGTAAAGAGCAAAAAAGCTGCTGCAGAAACAGTCATATTTCACTAATGATTTTTGTCAAGAAAATCAATCAAGCCATGTGATTGCAAAAAGGCACAAAAAACAAACGAGAATAGCTAGTGCACCAGGGAGAGAACATATTTGTCCATAATGTTCCAGTTGCAAATTCTGCAGATTCTTGTAGTGAAAATGAAGCTTTTATAGAAATAGTTTTCAGAACAATAGCTGGTAAATGCCAGCTTTCCTGTTCAAGCCTAGGGTAATGATTAGCAGCCCTCCCTATATTTTCCTCAAACATTTCACGGTAGAAATAGAAGGGGTGTGCATCTACATTTGAAGCACATGGTCTTTCTGGTAAGAAAAGCTCAGTGTGACATTAAAATTCTGCATTTTATTTTGAAATTTAATGTACAGAGCACAAAAGCATAAATTGTGTTTCTCCATCTCTCAAGGCCTCCTTTCTAAAGCACAAAAAAAACAAAGACTCATATGCTGATGCACAAACAAAAGTATAATTTAATCAATGCTTAATATGTGTATTTGTGTTATGTGAAAAGCTTTGTAAGAATCCAGCGTATTTGTTATATCTCTGGAAGTGCTGATGGGAAGTGTTGAGGTCACAGCTATGGCTGTGTAGACTTCGCCTTATTTCCCAGGCTTTTGTGTCTAAGGGAGCCCAATATGCCAATGTGTCACCCAGGGAAGGGGGTACTCGGTCCCGGGCAGTACTTAGAATTGGGAATGTCACTTTGGTGGCCGTTGCCTGGTTCTGTGCCCTGGGCCCCTTTTGTAAGGAGGGATATTTACAGGAGAGATAAGAGTTTTTGTCATGTGACGCCACCTGCGGGTTGCGGTTAAGGTTAGAGAATGTTTGGTACTGCCAGGGCTGGTGGTGATTGCAGCAATGGTGTTAGGCCCTCCGCAGGTAGGACTGTTCCTGGGAGATATAACGGGGGTAATAACGGAGACCACACCAGGTTGTCTTTACCAGTCTCTAATCACTGTGGACCTAGGAGTTGCTGGTTTAGGTCCCAGGAGGACCAGTGCCAATGTGTTGACCAAGGTTGCTCTGTCCTCGGCACTCTCAGTTGATTGGGTCCCCGTAGCATGGAGCATTTGGGGGCTCTGACTGTCCCTTTGGGGTACAGTCTCCTTCTCCGTACGGCGGGCAGTGCAGACCCTGCGGGGAGGTAAGTGTCCGAACCCCGATCCTAGTTTACTGCTGATGCCCCCGGATTATTTGGTTCAGTGAAATCTGTGAAGGTGTTCTCACAGGGCAGGTGTTTATCAAACAATTTGAAACTGATGCTTGACCTAGGGCCCTGTGCCCCATTCGTCCTCCGGTCCCAGCGGTATCTCGGTACCCGACCTGGCGACCTCTCTCCTGTGCCCCGGGGTTACCGTTACATGGACCCAGCTCAGGCACGTCCGCACACCTCTTCTGTGTGCTCACTCTCCTCTGACTACCGACTAACTGACTGCTGACCCCTCCCAACAGGCTGGCTAAACCCAGGGGCTCGTTCTCATGGCGGCCATGTCCTTACATGGTAAACCCTATGTGCCCAGTGTGGAGAGGAGAACTAGGATTTTGGTTGTGTTTTGGTGGTATCGGCACTGGTACTCCAGGTCGCATGGGGTAGGTCCTGCATCCCCAAGAGGATGCAGTTCCCTGTAGTGCCCTGAGGGACTCAGGGGTGCTACACCAATAAGACAAATAAATTGTTACAAATGACAAGCCAACTCTTGTTCACTCAATGTCTTGTCAACTTTCCCAAATCTTCAAGGCAGCTCTCAGAAAAACAATTGACTTTCCAGACTCCCAGACCCTACCAAAATGTCCCACTTCTATCACCAAGACTTCACTTCTGCTACACCAATTTTCTGGAATGCACTATACCACATGATCTGATTAATATCTAGAGGCTATGTTTTTAAGCATGCTCTATAAACACATCTCTTTAGATAGGCTTATCACCTCGCTTCACTAATCTAACTCTTCCCTGTTCTCCCTTTGTAAATTTTCCTAAAGGCCCCGTCACACTAAGCAACATCGCTAGCAACATCGCTGGTAACGAACAACTTTTGTGACGTTGCTAGCGATGTTGCTGTGTGTGACATCCAGCAACAACCTGGCCCCTGCTGTGAGGTCGTTGGTTGTTGCTGAATGTCCTGGGCCATTTTTTAGTTGTTGCTGTCCCGCTGTGAAGCACAGATCGCTGTGTGTGACAGCGAGACAGCAACAACTAATGTGCAGTGAGCAGGGAGCCAGCTTCTGCTGAGGCTGGTAACCAATGTAAACATCGGGTAACCAAGAAGCCCTGTCCTTGGTTACCCGATATTTACCTTTGATACCAGCCTCCTCCGCTCTCACTGTCAGTGCCGGCTCCTGCTCTGTGCACATGTAGCTGCAGCACACATCAGGTAATTAACCCGATGTGTGCTGTAACTAGGAGAGCAAGGAGCCAGCGCTAAGCATTGTGCGCTGCTCCCTGCTCTGTGCACATTTAGCTGCAGCACACATCGGGTAATTAACCCGATGTGTGCTGTAACTAGGAGAGCAAGGAGCCAGCGCTAAGCATTGTGCGCTGCTCCCTGCTCTGTGCACATTTAGCTGCAGCACACATCAGGTAATTAACCCGATGTGTGCTGTAACTAGGAGAGCAAGGAGCCAGCGCTAAGCATTGTGCGCTGCTCCCTGCTCTGTGCACATTTAGCTGCAGCACACATCGGGTTAATTAACCTGATGTGTGCTGTAACTAGGAGACTGGGGGCTGGTCACTGGTTGCTGGTGAGCTCACCAGCAACTCGTGTAGCCACGCTCCAGCGATCCCTGCCAGGTCAGGTTGCTGGTGGGATCGCTGGAGCGTCGCAGTGTGACAGCTCACCAGCAACCTCCTAGCAACTTACCAGCGATCCCTATCGTTGTTGGGATCGCTGGTAAGTTGCTTAGTGTGACTGGACCTTTAGAATCTGGTCCCTCTTATTCTTCAGTCTCCACATCCTCCATGCACCCAATAGCACTTAACTGCGTTTAGGCAGATACTGGCTGATGATTAGTTCATACAGCTTTATAAGACAACCCCTATTTATTCTAATGATGGCTGGACCATACCTAACAAGCACTTTGTACCTATTGTGTGCTCCCATCTGCATCTCCTTATAGGTTGTAGGCTTGCGAGCAGGGCCATCACTGCTCCTGTAACTATTGAACTATTGTGACGCCCTGGCGCCGCCAGGTGGTCACAGAAGTGTATTTCACCCTGGACCCTAGTTAGAAGACGGTTGCAAGCCCCTTCTCTAATTCACCAGGCCGGGAGCAGGTTTCAAGCCTAGTTCCAGAAGTGTTAGCCCAGATAGAGCGAAACAGTAGCCCACCGCGGGGAATAGGGTATCCGCAAACACCCACTGAAATCCTAAGGGTCAGTTTTCGTGGGCACGCCTCCCAACCAGAACATACCGGGAGTGGACTTCCCCATTCCAGATGGAGTCGTCCAAAAGTGAGGAAAATTACTGCGTGCCGGAGGAAGGGACATCGGTACACCAGCCGGGTGTGGAACCCGAGTACACCTGGACGCGGCAGGCGGCCACTGACACCTAGTGAAGCCTGCGGTCCCGGTGGAGACTTCTGTGATCCTCCCCAGCGAGTGGCAGCTGATGCCGCTGAGGCACTGCCCGCGCTGCCGGAGGCCACTTCCGCAATTACAGTACTGATGAGGATTTAGAGTCCATGGAGCAAGAAGAGAGTGACTCCGGTACTAGCACCCCAGAAGCTGCATATATTCCGCGATGCGGCGGGAACGGATACCGGATGTCTTTATTGTCCCGGACGATCCACATGATGGAGGTGTATGAGATGGAAGCAGAGTCCACCTCTGAGGATGAGTTCCCGCCTGCTGCTGAGGGTGTGATAGTGCCAGTCTGCCGGCGCTGTGATCTACCGGGCACTTCACCAGTGTTTGCCCCGGAGGCGCCCGGCCTTAAAGAGACCGGAACCCGCAGCAAGTTCAAAGTTTCAAGTTAAAAGACTGCTATCCTTGTTGAACGTCCTCGTGTTCCAGAGAAGGCCATCTGGATCCACAGGTGGAGGGTAGCAGAGCAGTTACAAAAGTTAACTAGTTGTGAGTCTCATCCTTGTTGAACGTCTTCACCCCTGTCTGTTGAATGTGAAGAGGCCATCCGGGGTTGGAGCCCTTGGTGGAGGATGGGACCGGACACGGAGGAGCAAACGCACACGCAAGCAACGAGAGAACGGAGTCTCTGGACAGTACAACACCGTGAGTGAAGGTGGCACTGGGGACCCGTGTTGCTCGGCGGTGGTCTTGTGGGAAAAGCTTCAGTAAGTGTCTGCCCCGGCAGCGGAATTAGAACGGTTCCACCTACCTTCTTGTTATTCCTCATCAGCTACACTGCCTCTGGAGAAGTAGATTGGAGGAAGGGCCTGCGGTGGAGTAGGCAGAGGCCCAGTCACTATTGAAACCGGTGGCTAACCTCCAGGTAGGTGCTGTTTGGAACCAAGGGATATGCGGGTGTCACACGAGACGATCTATTGTGCGATGCATCATCGGGGTCATGGTTTCGTGACGCACATCCGGCATTGTTCACGACGTCGTCTCGTGTGACACCTACGTGCGATCGCAAATCGGTAAAAAATGGTCGATCGTGTACTCCTCGCTTATTTTTAAAAAATCGTTTATTCTTAATGGCGCAGGTTGTTCATCGTTCCTGTGGCAGCACACGTCGCTCCGTGTGACACCCCGGGAACGATGAACACAGCTTACCTGCGTCCCGCAGCACCCGCCAGCTATGCGGAAGGAAGGAAGTGGGCGGGATGTTTATGTCCCACTCATCTCCGCCCCTCCGCTTCTATTGACCAGTGGCTGTGGGACGTCGCCGTGACGCCGAATGACTCTCCCCCTTCAGGAAGAGGATGTTCGCCGCCCACAGCGAGGTCGCTCAGCAGGTAAGTGCGTGTGACGGCGGTTTAACGACTTTGTGCGACACGGGCAGCGATTTGCCCGTGACGCACAAACGACAGAGGCGGGTATGATCGCTTGTGCAATCGCACGATAGATCGTACCGTCTGAAGCCCGCATTAGTTCTGCTTTTAATGTGTGAGGCCGCATAGCACCCATTGATCACAATGAAATGTGTTAGCGTAGGACTGCCCCACGGAGATTTGCCTTGGCGAGGCGGGGTGGCTCAAAGGATTGCAATTTTTTGCCAAAAATCTCTATTTATTAATTAGTACAGTATGGAATAGTGCTGGCTTCTTTTTCTATAAAATATATATATATATATATATATATATATATATATATACATATATATATATATATATATATTACATGCACAAATAAGCTCAAATATTATAGTAATATACGGTAAAATTTAAAGTTTGAAATCCCAATGCAATAAAAGTGTATACATATGTCTTCCAGGAAAAACTATTGAATATATGACAATGGAAATAACAAAAATATTTAAGTGTAAATATATGTAAAAAGTGCATTATTTATTTTATTACAAGAAATAAACAAACAACTTATCGTATTTTTCGGACCATAAGACGGACCTAGGTTTCAGAGGAGGAAAATAGGAAAAAAAATGGAAGCAATAAATGTGGTCATGACATACTGTTACAGGAGGGATCTGCTGCTGACACTGTTGCGGGGATGTCTCTATCATGGGGTGTGAGGGGATAACTGGGTACCAGGGCTCCTAGACTGGCCCTCAGGCAAGGGGGCCCTAGCTGTTCCTAATCCCAGAGATACTTCTAATGGTGAAGATATCTGGACCATCTTCCTTGCCCTGCTACTGTCCAGCCCTGATCTAATACCCCCTCTCCCTCACCCCAGGAAAGGGCTGGGACAGAAGTGGTTCAACCGACAGATACTCAGAAACAGGGAAACCAAAAACTCTATCACACAGCTAGTACATACAGAGATAAAACTCAGTGTGTAATAAGGAGGAAATAAATAGCAGGGAGGAAATAACCAGATGACAAGAGGATTTCCACAGCACACCAAGCAGCATGCAATAGATCAACAGCAACAGGAACATAACAACACATGGACTGGTTCAGCAAAAGCTATAGTTGGCATGGGAAGATGGGCTCCACCATCTTAAGAAGGTGGGGAGTATCTATGATAAGTCTCCCACAACATGTGATCCAAGAGGTAACCAGCAGACTAGCAGAGATTAACTCCTACAAGCCTGATTACTAATGAGCACACAGCTGGTCGATACCCCAGCGTGTCTGTGCAACTCAGAAGCACCAGAGAAGGCAGAATGTGGAGTGTCAGATTCTGTAGTGTGAACAGAGTCAGATGGTGCCATGACAGTCGGCGAGTTTAGAGCCAAACACTGTGTGACAGTCCCCAATTCTGTGCTAATGTTTCTGCTATATATGTCACCCATCGTGGTATAAATGTGACCCATCCTGGTTTATATATTCTTCATCCTGGTATATAAGTCCCTCACCCTGGTTTATATGTCTCCCATACTTGGCCCATCCTGGTATATATGTCCATCATTCTGGTATATATGTTCCCCTTCCTGGTATATATGATCCTCATTGTGGTATATATGTTCCCCTTCCTGGTATATATTATATGATCCTCATCCTGGTATATATGTTCCCCTTCCTGGTAGATATGTCACCATCCTGGGCTAATTTTGGTACAGTATATATGTCGCGGGCGGAGGAGGGGACGCTGCGCTCACCCACTGCTTGGATCCGGCTGCTGCTGCTGCTCGGTGGTGGCTCGAGCGGTGGGCCGGATGCCGGGGTCTCGAGCGGCGTTCCTCGCCCGTGAGTGAAAGGGGGGAATGGTGTGTGGTTTGGGGGATATTGTCCGTGATGCCACCCACGTTTGTGGTGAAGTTGTGACACCACCGCTGCTCTGGACGGGGATCCCGGGAGCGATGACAGGGAGCAGCTTGGATGTTGGTTCTCCCCTCCGTGGGTAGGGGGTTGGTTATCCCGGGGCCCCGGTGAAGGTGTTAGGGATAGCAGGCGGGTTACGGGGCCTGGTGAGGTGCAGGGTCGCGGGGGCAGCGCTGTGCCGCATGGCACGGTGGTACTCACTCAGCCAGTAATTCACACAGAGTCTCTGGTCAAACAAACGGCTGGATGGACGGGTCCCACAGGCGGCTGCGGTTGTTCTCATCCCGGCAGGTTGATGGTGACTGCCTTTCCCTGCACCTGTGTTGTGTTTACGGTTCCAATGGCTTCCCACCGGTAACCCGCTCCCCAGCTTGGATGGATGCTGAGGGAGCCCCTCTTGCCCACAGGCTCTGGCCCTGGGAACTGTAGCCTTGGCGGTGACTGTGTTTCCCTCTACGGTGTGAGCTGTTGCCTTCAATTGGGTCTTGGCTGCTGGGAAACCCCGGAGGTTCCCTTCGCTAACGGATTTGACCGGTTTTACGGCGACTCCTAGCCTGGTCGGGGTCCGTAGGCCCTGCCGAACGATGCTGGCTTCTCTTCACTCCCCGATCCGGTACCGGCGGGCCACCGCCCGTCCCCGGTCTGTACGGTTCACTTCGATCAGCCTCTCCTGCAGACGGTCACCACCGTCTGCCAACCTTGCTGTATGTCCGGGCCACACACCCGGACACGGTCAGTCTCCTCTCCTACCACTTCATAGTATCATACTATCATAGTTTTTAAGGTTGAAGGGAGACTCTAAGGGCGGCTTTGCACACTACGACATCGCAGGTGCGATGTCGGTGGGGTCAAATCGAAAGTGACGCACATCCGGCGTCACTTGCGATGTCGTAGTGTGTAAATCCTAGATGATACGATGAACGAGCGCCAAAGCGTCGTTATCGTATCATCGCTGCAGCCTCCGACATTTCCATAATGCCGGTGCAGCGACAGGTGCGATGTTGTTCCTCGCTCCTGCGGCAGCACACATCGCTGTGTGTAAAGCCGCAGGAGTGAGGAACTTCACCTTACCTGCCGCCGGCTGCAATGAGAAGGACGGAGGTGGGCGGGATGTTTACATCCTGCTCATCTCCGCCCCTCCACTTCAATTGGCCGCCTGCCGTGTGACGTCGCTGTGACGCCGCACGACCCGCCCCCTTAGGAAGGAGGCGGGTCGCCGGCCAGAGGGACGTTGCACGGCAGGTATGTGCGTGTGAAACTGCCGTAGCGATAATAATCGCTACGGCAGCTTTCACTATATATCGAACGTGTGACGGGGGCGGGACTATCGCTGCAGCATCGGTAACACATTGTTACCGATGTCGCAGCGTGCAAAGCACGCCTAAGGGCGGCTTTGCACGTTGCGACATTGCACGTGCGATGTCGGTGGGGTCAAATCGAAAGTGACGCACATCCGGCGTCGCAGTTGATATCGCAACGTGCAAATCCTTTTTGATACGATGAACGAGCGCAAAAGCGTCGTTATCGTATCATCGCTGCAGCCTCCGACATTTCCATAATGCTGGTGCAGCGACAGGTGCGATGTTGTTCCTCGCTCCTGCGGCAGCACACATCGCTGTGTGTGAAGCCGCAGGAGCGAGGAACTTCAACTTACCTGCCGCCGGCTGCAATGAGAAGGACGGAGGTGGGCGGGATGTTTACATCCTGCTCATCTCCGCCCCTCCGCTTCAATTGGCCGCCTGCCGTGTGACGTCACTGTGACGCCGCACGACCCGCCCCCTAAGGAAGGAGGCGGGTCGCCGGCCAGAGGGACGTCGCACGGCAGGTATGTGCGTGTAAAGCTGCCGTAGAGATAATAATCGCTACGGCAGCTTTCACTATATATCGAACGTGCGACGGGGGCGGGACTATCGCTGCAGCATCGGTAACACATTGTTACTGATGTCGCAGCGTGCAAAGCCCGCCTTAGTCCATCTAGTTCAACCCGTAGCCTAAGGGCGGCTTTGCACGTTGCGACATTGCACGTGCGATGTCGGTGGGGTCAAATCGAAAGTGACGCACATCCGGCGTCGCAGTCGATATCGCAACGTGCAAATCCTTTTTGATACGATGAACGAGCGCCAAAGCGTCGTTATCGTATCATCGCTGCAGCCTCCGACATTTCCATAATGCTGGTGCAGCGACAGGTGCGATGTTGTTCCTCGCTCCTGCGGCAGCACACATCGCTGTGTGTGAAGCCGCAGGAGCGAGGAACTTCAACTTACCTGCCGCCGGCTGCAATGAGAAGGACGGAGGTGGGCGGGATGTTTACATCCTGCTCATCTCCGCCCCTCCGTTTCAATTGGCCACCTGCCATGTGACGTCACTGTGACGCCGCACGACCCGCCCCCTAAGGAAGGAGGCGGGTCGCCGGCCAGAGGGACGTCGCACGGCAGGTATGTGCGTGTAAAGCTGCCGTAGAGATAATAATCGCTACGGCAGCTTTCACTATATATCGAACGTGCGACGGGGGCGGGACTATCGCTGCAGCATCGGTAACACATTGTTACTGATGTCGCAGCGTGCAAAGCCCGCCTTAGTCCATCTAGTTCAACCCGTAGCCTAAGGGCGGCTTTGCACGTTGCGACATTGCACGTGCGATGTCGGTGGGGTCAAATCGAAAGTGACGCACATCCGGCGTCGCAGTCGATATCGCAACGTGCAAATCCTTTTTGATACGATGAACGAGCGCAAAAGCGTCGTTATCGTATCATCGCTGCAGCCTCCGACATTTCCATAATGCTGGTGCAGCGACAGGTGCGATGTTGTTCCTCGCTCCTGCGGCAGCACACATCGCTGTGTGTGAAGCCGCAGGAGCGAGGAACTTCAACTTACCTGCCGCCGGCTGCAATGAGAAGGACGGAGGTGGGCGGGATGTTTACATCCTGCTCGTCTCCGCCCCTCCGCTTCAATTGGCCGCCTGCCGTGTGACGTCACTGTGACGCCGCACGACCCGCCCCCTAAGGAAGGAGGCGGGTCGCCGGCCAGAGGGACGTCGCACGGCAGGTATGTGCGTGTAAAGCTGCCGTAGAGATAATAATCGCTACGGCAGCTTTCACTATATATCGAACGTGCGATGGGGGCGGGACTATCGCTGCAGCATCGGTAACACATTGTTACTGATGTCGCAGCGTGCAAAGCCCGCCTTAGTCCATCTAGTTCAAACCGTAGCCTAACATGTTGATCCAGAGGAAGGCAAAAAAAAACCCCCAATGTGGCAAACAAGTTCCAATGGGGAAAAAATGTCCTTCCTGACTCCACATCCGGCAATCAGACTAGTTCCCTGGATCAATACCCTGTCATAAAATCTAATATACATAACTGGTAATATTAAATTTTTCAAGAAAGGCGTCCAGGCTCTGCTTAAATGTTAGTAGTGAATCACTCATTACAACATCATGCGGCAGAGAGTTCCATAGTCTCACTGCTCGTACAGTAAAGAATCCTCGTCTGTGATTATTATTAAACCTTCTTTCCTCAAGACGTAGCGGATGCCCCCGTGTTCCAGTCGCAGGCCTAGGTGTAGAAAGATCTTTGGAAAGGTCTCTGTACTGTCCCCTCATATATTTATACATTGTGATTAGATCCCCCCTAAGCCTTCGTTTTTCCAAACTAAATAACCCCAAGTTTAATAACCTGTCCTGGTATTGCAGCCCACCCATTCCTCTAATAATCTTGGTGGCTCTTCTCTGCACCCTCTCCAGTTCAGCTATGTCCTTCTTATATATCGGTGACCAGAATTGTACACAGTATTCTAAGTGCGGTCGCACTAGTGACTTATACAGGGGTAGAACTATATTTTTTTCATGAACACTTATACCTCTTTTAATACATCCCATTATTTTATTAGCCCTGGCAGCAGCTGCCTGACACTGGCCACTAAAGTGAAGTTTACCATCCACCCATACACCCAAGTCTTTTTCTGTGTCTGTTTTACCCAGTGTTCTACAATTAAGTACATAATCATAAATGTTATTTCCTCTACCCAAGTGCATGACCTTACATTTATCTACATTAAACTTCACTTGCCACTTCTCAGCCCAATCCTCCAATTTACATAAATCTCCCTGTAATATAAAATTATCCTCCTCTGTATTGATTACCCTGCAGAGTTTAGTATCATCTGCAAATATTGAAATTCTACTCCGCATGCCCCCAACAAGGTAATTTATAAATATGTTGAAAAGAAGCGGGCCCAATACTGACACCTGTGGTACCCCACTATGAACTGAGACCCAGTCCGAGTACGTACCATTAATAACCACCCTTTGTTTCCTATCACTGAGCCAGTTTTTAACCCAGTTACACATATTTTCCCCTATCCCCATTATTCTCATTTTATGTACCAACCTTTTGTGTGGCACCGTATCAAAAGCTTTTGAAAAGTCCATATGTGACGCCCTGGGCAAGCCAGGGGTCACAGGTCATTACACTACCACACCCTACACCCCAGTTAGGAACACCAAGGCTACCAAAATCCTTGTTGCCTTCCTCCAGGGGCTGATGTTCACACCAGGGGGTGGGCCAGTCGGTTGGCTCCGCCCACCGAGGAGTTCACAGCCCTGGAGGCGGGAGGAACCAGGCAGATAGAGTTTGGAGGAGGAAGTGAGAGGAGTTGAAGTCTAGCTGAGGGCTAGAGAGCAGTTCAGTTAGGGAGGTGAAGGAGTAAACAGTGGAGTGAGGGAAGTGAAGTGAAGTAGAAGGAAGTAGTAGTAAAGCCTGAAGTTGGTCCAGCTGTGTGCCCGGACAGGGACAGCAAGGTCAGCAGACGGCGGTGATAGTCTGCAGGGGGACTGCTCGGAGGTTGCTGGAAGGACCTCAGACGGGTAGTGGCCCGGCGGTCTGGAGCAGTATACGAAGAACAGTCAGCACCAGGGCAGGGGCCTTTCGGATCCCGGCAAGGCTAGGAGTCGCCATAATTTGCCAAATCCGTCAGTGAAAGGGACGTCTGTCTCCAAACAACCAAGTCCCGATTGAAGGCAACAGTCCGACTGTTACGGAGAGACACCGCCACCGCCAGGGCACCAGTTTCTCAGGGCCAGCGCCTGCGGGCAAAGTAGGGCTCCTCCGGCCCATATCCAAGCCGGGGAGCGGGTTACCGGTGGGAACCCATCGCAACCATCATCAACTTAGGTGCAGGACAGAGGGACCGTCACCGTCACCTACTGGGGAAAGCAAGTGCAGCCGTCCATGGGAACCGTCTTTCCAGCCGTGTGTTTTACCAAAAACTGTGTCAACGTCTCAGGCTGAGTGAGTACCACAGTGCCGCAAGGCACAGCGCTGCCCCCGCGTCCCTGCGCCAACCAAGCCCTGCATCACCCACCTAATCACTGAGCCCCGGGATCACCAACCCCTACCCACGGAGGGGCAACACAACAACTGGCTGCTCCATACCATCCTTCCCGGGATCCCCATACAGAGCAGCGGTGGTGTCAACAAATCACCACAACCGTGGGTGGCGTCACGGACAATAACCAATCCCCACACCCAAAATCCCCTTTCACTCACGGGCGGGGAGCGCCGCTAGAGTCCCCGGGATCCAGCCCATCGCTCGAGCCACCGAGCAGCGGCAGGCCGCAGCAGCTGCGGCAGCCGGACCCGAGCAGCAGTGGGAGAGCGCGGCGTCCCCTCCTCCGCCCGCGACACATATACACAACATCCACTGCATTTCCCTGGTCCAGGCTTGAACTTACCTCTTCATAGAAGCTGATCAAATTAGTTTGACAGGATCGATCCCTCATAAACCCATGTTGATACTCTGTCATAAGGTTATTTTTCTTGAGATACTCCAGTATAGGATCTCTCAAGAAACCCTCAAGGATTTTACCAACCGTAGAGGTTAAACTTACCGGCCTATAATTTCCCGGCTCAGTTTTTGTCCCCTTTTTGAATATTGGCACCACATTTGCTATGCACCAGTCCTGCGGTACCGACCCTGTTATTAAGGAATCTGAGAAGATTAAAAATAATGGTCTATCTATCACAGAACTCAATTCCTGTAGTACTCTGGGGTGTATGCCATCCGGGCCCGGAGATTTGTCAACCTTAGTGATTTCGAGGCGGCGGCGTACTTCCTGCTGGGTTAAGCAGGTAATATTCAAGGGTGAATTTATGGTATCACTGGTCATGTCATCTGCCATGGCATTTTCTTGTATAAAAACCGTAGAAAAAAAGTCATTCAGCAGGTTGGCTTTGCCCTCATCCCCTTCCACCATTTCACCAAGACTATTTTTAAGGGGGCCAACACTATTGCTTTTCAGTTTTTTACTGTTTATGTAGTTAAAGAATATTTTAGGCCAAAACTCTCCCAAACTTAACTGAACACTTTTCCCGCCTCCAGGACTGTGAACTCCTCGGTGGGCGGGACCAACCGCCTGGCCCACCCCTGGTGTGGACATCAGCCCCTGGAGGAAGGCAACAAGGATTTGTGTTTGGCTTCGGTGTGCCTAGCCGGGGTGTAGGGTGTGTTGGTGTAGTACCTGTGACGACCTGGCTTGTCCAGGGCGCCACATATATGTCCCCCATCCTGGTATATACAGTATGTCCCTCAATCTGGAATATATGTTCCCCATCCTGGTATAAATGTCTCCATCATGGGCCCATCCTGCTATATATGCCTCCCATTATTACACTTTTTTTAACACATAAAAAAAAAAAATAATTCTACTCACCTTCTCTCCACTCCCCTGGCATATGGCGTCCTCTTCTGATGCCGGCAACTGACTTTGGCGCAAAAGCGATGAGCAACACATGGCATCAATGCTATGCACCCATAGTCACTTGCCAACATCAGCTGTTGGCTAATTCAACATGAATATTTACTGCTCCTTATGCCCAGCATACTGGCGTCAGTCATTTATGATCACTAACCTCGATGCTGAGAGGTAGGCAAGATTATGGGTGTGGGGAGCTGTGAATATTCATTTTCTTTAATAGCAGAAACACATAATCGCTCTATTCCTGCTGCTGCTGACTTTCTGAAGGAACAACCTTGCTCCTTTCTCCTGTGAAACCGCTCCACTGCCGCCCCCTCCCCATAGAGAGCCAGGTACATCTCGGACTATAAGGAGCACCCCCACTTGTCTTCAAAATTTGGAGGAAAAATAGGACACCATTCACCGTGTGGTAAAAGTGAAAAGACAGCTTTAGGCTATGTGCCCACGTTGCGTTGTGTGCCTGCAGAAATTTCTGCAGCGATTTGAACAGCACATGTGCGCTTCAAATCGCTGCAGAAACACTGCGTAATGAATGCAGTGAAAGCCGATTTCATGCGCTCTGGTTGGAGCCCCCACCATAGACAGAGCGGGACCTGCATCCAAAGAGCACGGAATAAGTGACATGTTGCTTTTTAGAAATCAGCAACTTGGCAGCATGCAAATCGCTGCGTTCTAAAACGCAACGTGCGCATGGATTATGCACAATCTTCAGAGATTGTGCTGGGGACGCAGGACGCATGCAGTTACGCTGCAGTGCAGATCGCAGCGTAACTGCATGCTAATACGTAATGTGGGCACAGAGCGTTATTCTTCTAAGTAAATATGATTACAGCGCACTCCCTCTCCCAGCCCATTAATTGCTGCAATTGCAATTGGTCGTTGCATTTAGAGGGTTAAATAGCCAGGGGCTGTGTGGGCACCGGCCCTGACTGTGTCAGCCGGAGCTTGGCTATCACTTTCACTGAGCTCTTGACAGTGATCGTGGGGGCACAGATATTTCTTCATTACTGTGCAAGGAATATAGCATAACTGTAAGAAGAGTAGGATGATAGACAGAGATGAGAGAGATGTACAGAGCTGCAACACTGTGGAGAGATTTGTGGATGAGACTGTTTTTAAAATGAAATCTGAACTGAATGAGTAACCAGTGCAATGGCTGGCACAGAGTGGAGTCATCACTGTATAAACTGGATAGAAAGATGAGCATGGCTGCTGCATTTAGGATAGATTAGAGGGGAGAGTTTAGCGAGGGAAAGACTCACTAGTAGTGACTTGCAGCAGTGAAAACAAGAATGAATCAGAACAAATATAAACATTTTGGCAGAATCCACAGTACGAAAAGGGCAGATTCTCAACATACTGTATATTTGAGGTGCAGTTGGCATAAGTGTGCATGTTATTGAACAAATGCCAAAGAAAGGAAAGTTTGCTGGACTCACCGCATGTGTTGGCTTCTTCATCACCTGTGCATGGCCATGATAGCCTGCAGCATAGATGAGAAAATTCAAAGAAAGGAATTGGCACTCCCAGAAGAGATATCAAAACAGAATTTTCTCTATTGATTTCTTTTGTGAGGTATCAACCGGCTGTATTACAAAGGGCCGGTATGTTTTGCAGAAGCGTGGGTGCTCTGCAATGTGAAGCTGGCTGGGACCTGTGGTTCCACAGGATTGCATTACATGCAGAGCCATGGAAGGGTGTGTGATGCTGATTACACACTCCTTACCACCTGTGGGTGTGGCTCCATGGGTTAAAGCAATCCTGTCTCTGAACCTGGGAGAAGTGTGTCTAGGGCAGTCTAGAGAGAGGCTGGCTCTAGATGTCCAGTGTGTGGACTGGAAACAAGTGAGAGCAGAGCCAGGAGCTCTGGGTGTTTCAGCCTGCATGGAGGCTGATCACAAGTCTCTGATATTGAATCTGAGGTGAGTGCAGCCAGGCCAGGGCTGTAGGGCCGAATCTCTCCAGGAGGAGAGACAGACAGGGGTCTGCAGAGGGCCCTGGGTGCTGGAAGGAACCTTGGCTAGAGTTGTACGCTGGCAGGAGCCAGAGAGTGGGGAAGTTGCTAAACTTCTATTATGGACTTATTGTTTATGTTTGAGGGCAGTTTATGCTGAGTGTTTTTAAATAAACTGCCAGAATTTCTATGAAGAGACTGTGTACGTGTGTTGCTGAAGCTACCTCACACCGCTGCAAGCGAGTGAAACCCCCACGTTGCAGGGCGCAACGTTCACATATGGTGTCTCGAATGCGGGCATGCGGTCTGGTTTCTAGGGGCAACGCAGCCTGGTTGCTAGGGGCAACGGCCTAGGACATATTCCTGTGGATACGGACTGCTTGCGGTGGGTCGGAGGGTCCACGAAAATTTTTTGAAGCGGTTTGCGGTGGATCGGCGGGTCCACGAAAATTGTCTGCGCACTCAAGCAGCTGGCGGTGGATCGGCGGGTCCACGAACAGGGACAGCGCTCTCAAGCACCTGGTGGTGAATCAGCCGGTCGTTGGGGACCCGTGCTGCAGTGGCGAGAGTCCAGCGACTGGAGGTTCCAGGCCAGCCGGAATTGCAAGGCCCTGCTTAATGAGCAGTGATACACCACAGGCTGGAGATCCTGGTTGTACGGGCGGTACAACCCGGAAAGGTTAGTGGTTCTCTAACCCCCCCCCCCCTGTCTTTGACCACCGGGTATTACCCATTGGAGCGCCCCTCCTGTGCCTCTTTTTCGTTACAGCATGGAGGAGCTCCTGAACCAGCTGCTGCAGAGCCAGCAGCACCAACAGCATGTGCCTGGAGGTCCAGTGACAGCAGTGGGGGCTAAAAGCCAAAAAGAGGGAATGGACGTTGTGGAGGAGCTGTACCAGTTCCTGGTCCAGGGACAGCAGGAGCTGTCGGTGTGTAGCGATGTCACAGCCATGGACCAGTTTGAGCGTTCCCTTCAGGGGCCAGTATGGACACTGGGTGCCCAGGGAGACAAGGGCAAACTGTGTGAACTGGGGGCTAAGGACATTGCATGGAAACCGCAAAAGGGGGCGGAGTCCCAGAAGGGAATAGTTGCCCATAAGGGGGTGGAGTCCCATAAAGGGGTGGTTGCCCATAAGGGGGTGGAGTCCCATAAAGGGGTGGTTGCCCATAAGGGGGTGGAGTCCCATAAAGGGGTGGTTGCCCATAAGGGGGTGGAGTCCCAGAAAGCGGTGGTCCCCCAAAAGAGAGCGGAGCATCCCAAATCCAAGGGTGAAGTGGTGCAGATGGACTGTAGCCAGGGACAACAGTGTTCATGCCTTAAGTGTCCTGTTTGCAATATAGACCACCCATCCGACGAGAAGCCACGTCTGTGTTCCGTGGAAGTGGATGGGGAATCTGTAACAGGAGTCGTAGACTCAAGGAGCTTGGTGACCCTGGTGAGGGCCACTTCTGATGTCCACTTGAGTCCTGGAAGGAAGATCCACGTCGGCTGCACCCACAGTAATGAGACAGAATACCCGGTCTCCAGAGTGGTCATTAAGACAGCCTGGGACAGTGGTTCTCATGATGTTGCTGTAGTCTCAGATTTACTGCACCCAATTATTATAGGTTGGGACTCTAAATTATTTGTGCACTTGTGGAAGCAGGGGGACGTATACGGTTGCTTGTGTAAGAGCCGGAACAGCCCAAAGGAAACCCCACCACATTGGGAGGTGAAAAGGGGTCCTTGTTGTGCAGTTATGTGTGGTAAGGAGGAGATAGCACCTCCTAAAATTGACTGTCCTAAGTTAGGGGTGACCAAAGAAAATGATGGACGGACCCAACTTAGTGTCATAAGGACTAAGGGAATAACCGATAGTGTGACCGTTAAAAACGGGGTAGCTCCAGAAAGGGAGGCAGATATCTGGTTAAGTGGGGACATGATAGTCCAGGATGCCAGGGGGAGTGATGATGACTCCAGTAAAGACACTGACTCTAGTAAGGTGACAAACGAGTACAGTGTGGTACAGATGGGCGAGAAGGGCAAAACTTCCTCCCGAAGACGTAATAAGCGCCGAGAGGGGGCACAGTGTAGGCCGTCTGAGGGTGCAGAGAAAGTGATATGCCTGGTTAATGAAAACATGGTGCTAGTAACACCTGCTACGGAAGAGTCAGACAGTGATATCCTGCAAAAGAAAGAGGAATCAAAGACTGAACTGACACATTGTCACGACAGAAACCAGCAGGGTGAAATTGCAGGGGAGGAACCAACCAAAGACGTAATGGCGGTGTCTCCTATAATTTCCATGCATGAAGCTGGAGGTCTGTTGGATGATAGCGCTGTACGAGATGACATCCTACAGAACAATATAGAAGGAATCCAGGGCAGTGTTGGTGGAGTACAAATCCACAAAGGTCATGGTGAGCAGACTGGTAAGCTACCCAGTGGTGAAGTGATGAATGTTGAAAATGGTGCCAAGGTTCTAAGAAGAACAGAGTACCGTGCTGAAGGGCGTAACACCCTGGTAGAAGGCGATGCTGTAAATGCCCAAGAGACGGCAGAGGGTGACACTGCAGAAACCCAAGTGGAAGTTGGAGGGAATGCAGTGAAGTCCCAAGACACCGCAGGTGCTGTAAAAGCGGAAAGAGCCTCTGAGGAAGAGGTGAAGTCTGGACATGAGGTCTCATCAGAAGCTGAGAGCCTGACTGACTCAGTGGGTAAGACCAAGATCGCAGACAAGAAGATTGGTTCAGCTAAGAGCATGAAACCCAAACGTTCTGAAGCTGAGATGGAAGAAACCTCAGAAATAGTGTGTCGTAGACCAGAGAGGTCCGCAAGTGAAGACTCATTCAAGAGGATGAGCAAAGACCATCTGCAACAAGAGATACTTCTTAGGCAGGCTACTGAGAGTCGAGTAAGGGAGCTGGAGAAAGAAGTGGCTGAGCTCCGAAGTCGCTTGGCAGAGTACCAGTCCAAGTCCCAGGGAGCCTTGGAGCAGATGGAGCAGCGAGTGTCAATCCTGACCAAACATGTTGAAGCAGGGGAGGCCCAAAGAGAGCTGACTCTGGAAGCTAAACTTGACAAGCATGTGGCAGGGATGAATGAGACTTCTGTAGTCAAGTGCATGGTGGATATACCTAAGGACTTAAGAGAAGCGTGTGCCACCGAGTGCATGCTTGACGAATTTAAGAGAGCTGTGGAAGCGTGTGAGGTCTACTGTACCCCAGGGGCTGAACAGTTAGTGATATTGTCCACCAGTGAAATTACTGGGCAGCGGGTGGCTATTCTAAAGGACATGCACTTCAGATGTGTTCGTATGAAGTGGCAGGTCCAACTGCAAAAGGAAGAAGCCACTAGACAGCTAGAGTATAAAAGGAAAGCGCAGAGTCTGGCGGAAGATATTGTCCAAGTACCCCGGGCTCTGGTGGGGAGAGTCATTGGAAAAACCGGACGAGTCATGCAAGACATGGTGAATAAATCAGGATTGGTGAGATTAAGAATCCCTGCTGCTAATGAGAGCAAGATACCCAGGGAAGCTGGTATGGTTCCGTTTGTCTGTGTCGGGACTGTAGAGAGTCTTGGAAACATTCGAAGCCTTATTGAATATCGGGTACACCATGTACGTGACATGGAGCGGTTGTGGCAAGAAAACCTGAAAATTAAGGAGCAGCTTCGCCAACTGTGTGGGGGACAGCAGCCGTCTTCCACCCGTTGTTCAGGGGAAAGAAGTGGAAGATGGCGTGTCGGTCCAGTAGTTCAGACGCGCGATAAAAGGAATCGCCGACAGAGTGGTAACCTACGATGTACTGTAGATAGTGGCCGCTATGAGCTTAGAGTTCCCGACAGTAGCCTTGGGGGTACTCGAGAAAGCCTAGGTTCGGACAAGACTGTAGGTTTGACTGGGGACATGTCTCTCTACTACGGTGACCCTGGGAGGGGGTCAGGGAGAGAACGGTCTGGAAATGGGACGTCCTTTAACCCTAGGTTGACAAGACAGGGTTTGGTGACAGTGTCGGGCGATGCCTCAGGGACTACTGCTCTTGGACGGCCCTCTCAACTGGTGGGGCATGGCAGCGGGGATGCCCTGTCTCGCGGCCCCAGGTCATTGGCAAGTGTTCTCCCCTACGGGTCTGAACAGAGGGGGAGGGTATGTGAGGTATCAACCGGCTGTATTACAAAGGGCCGGTATGTTTTGCAGAAGCGTGGGTGCTCTGCAATGTGAAGCTGGCTGGGACCTGTGGTTCCACAGGATTGCATTACATGCAGAGCCATGGAAGGGTGTGTGATGCTGATTACACACTCCTTACCACCTGTGGGTGTGGCTCCATGGGTTAAAGCAATCCTGTCTCTGAACCTGGGAGAAGTGTGTCTAGGGCAGTCTAGAGAGAGGCTGGCTCTAGATGTCCAGTGTGTGGACTGGAAACAAGTGAGAGCAGAGCCAGGAGCTCTGGGTGTTTCAGCCTGCATGGAGGCTGATCACAAGTCTCTGATATTGAATCTGAGGTGAGTGCAGCCAGGCCAGGGCTGTAGGGCCGAATCTCTCCAGGAGGAGAGACAGACAGGGGTCTGCAGAGGGCCCTGGGTGCTGGAAGGAACCTTGGCTAGAGTTGTACGCTGGCAGGAGCCAGAGAGTGGGGAAGTTGCTAAACTTCTATTATGGACTTATTGTTTATGTTTGAGGGCAGTTTATGCTGAGTGTTTTTAAATAAACTGCCAGAATTTCTATGAAGAGACTGTGTACGTGTGTTGCTGAAGCTACCTCACACCGCTGCAAGCGAGTGAAACCCCCACGTTGCAGGGCGCAACGTTCACACTTTGTTAAAAAAAAAATTTACATTTCAGCTCAGCTCAATGTTAACCCTTTGACGCATTCCTCGCATATCCCACACAGTTAGTAATAGAGTCAGTTGTATAAAGCCTTATTAGGGGACCTGTAGGCTTTTGTGGGCCCTTTATCTGTTGCAGTTCATATCTATCAGATGCTCTATTAGGTTGGTATTCTCAACTAAAAGAATCATATGCAGCCTATAGAGTGATTAATTAGAACTCTGTAGTACAAAGAAGTAATGGATAGTAGCATAATTATTGCGGTTGTAGAGGCTGCAAATGCAAGTTAGCATATGTGGGAGGGGGGGCCTGCCAATGCTATCACTTATTTTTCTTGGGTGTGCGTCCATTCAGCTAAAATGTATTGTGCAGCAACAACCCACAGACTCTCTGCACTGCAAAACACGTCACCGCCGATCTAGAGGACAGTAGCAGATATTAGCTTGCCCATGAAGAGTGGCACATGGCAGTGACATTATGTGCTGCTTGTGCCGACGCGCCATAGTTAGTTGTCGGCTTCTGCGCCAGCTATGGAAGTTTGACATTACACGTCGTGGGGTTGGGGGAAGGTATAAGTAATCATTTGTTTTGTTCAAAAATGTGCTAGAGAAGAATGGAATGGTACTACTGGAAGGTACCCAGGAAGGGGAACATTATAAGAAAGAGACCAGAATGGGGGATGGGGCATTATACCAGGAAGGGCCCAGGATGGGGGACATTGTATCAGGAATAGATCTAGGATGGAGGACATTACACCAGGATGGGCAAAATTATATGAAGAAGGGGCTTGGGATGGGGAACATACATTGGGGCATGTATATCCTGAAGAGGTCCAGGATGGGGGATGGTATCATAGAAAGATACCCAGTATTGGGAAATTATTGCTGGAAGGGGCCAAGGTTAGCAAGCATTAGCACTTAAAGGGATCACGAGAGGTGTATCACAGGAATGAGACATGATGGGGGACATTACTACATGTTGGGTGATCACGTATGTTTTTATAGAATCTCAGAATGCTACAAGATTCCATTCATCTGACCAACATGCCAATGGGGGCCTAAGTCCAAATTTTGGACCAGGAACCGTCGGACTCCAGTTATGCCATTGGAGGTGGACCACCGTGCACATGACTGCTATGCATACAACCATTAAGATACTGTATATAGAAAAAACAAGACACCACAATATCATGGAACTATTACCAGGCTAAACGTAAAAGATACAAATGTATGTAGTATAGACAGACCTTCAGTCTCAGTTAAGACTAAAGGCCCCGTCACACACAGAGATGAATCTTTGGCAGATCTGTGGTTGCAGTGAAATCATGGACATATTGTTCCATTTGCACACAGCCACAAACCTGGCACTGATTGTCCACAATTTCACTGCAACCACAGATCTGCCTCAGATTTATCTCTGTGTGTGACAGGGCCTTAAGCATCCAATTAAAACAATTAAATCTGAAAAGTCTTTGTGATATCCGATTGAACGGGAGACAAAAGAAAGTTTTGCTACAAAGAGTATGTTTAATAGATAAAGAGCATGCAGGAAATAGTGACAACAAATATACTGTAGATTTATGCACATATTATAACATTAATCTTTAAAGGCAATATCAGGTTATGGCTATTTTGTGAGAAGGAAAATCAAAGTTCACTCTTGAATGTGTCCCTTAGCCAAGCTTAAAATCATGCTGACAAAGCTTTAAGTCTTTCTCAGTCATTTAAGCTTTTTGTTCCGTTGGACATTTTTTATTAATGGCAAAGGAAAGTTCTTTAGAGCAGTTGATTCCTCTCTGTACTAAAAATAATCTTTATAATGGAAGTTCTTTTCTGTAGAGTATTTCTTAAATACAGCTGGTTGTCCAAAAACTCTTGCTGCCCTTTTACCGGCATTATTATCCTCTAGACTATTAAGAGATGCCATGACCGGCTGCAGTGTGATGGGTAGCAAGACACCATCTTCTAGCAGCATTCCTGAGAAATCTTAGCCCTTTCCACATGAGCAATTGCCTCCAGTTCATCAATATTCTTTGGTTGTTTAGAGAGTGGGCCAAAAAGTTAAGATACAAGATCATTGCCTTGCACAAACAAGGGAAAGACCAAAGATAATAGGCATTGAATGTTTCTACAGAATCAACCAGAAGCATTGTCTGCAGGTTCAAGGGGAAAGGAACACCGACTACACTATCTGGACTTAGGAGCAAGAGAAAGCTATCACCAACTAACACCAGATTCCTGAGGAGCCAGGAGGTCATAAAATCCACTTGCCTGACTGCAAAAGACCTGCAGCAAGATTTGGTGGCAGCAGGCTCAGAATTTTCAGTTTGCACAGTAATGCGAATACTAAACACTGGAGGTCAAAAGCCCCGAACTCTTAGATGCAATATCTACTAAAACAAAAATCAAAATCATGTATTTTGCCACGTAAGTTCTATGGAGTGATGAATCCCAACTGTAAATTTTATTATCTATCGAGAAGTGCTATGTTTGGAGGAAGAAGAATGAAGCATACGCTGAAAAGTATACTGGGAAGCAAGGTGGTGGCTCGGCCATGCTCAGAGGTTGATTACTTTCCTCCTGCACTGGAAACCTTCAGTATGTGGAGGGAAAGAAGGAATAAAACAAAGAATCAGGAAAACCTAGAAGAAAACGTCATGTCTTCTCTGAAGACGCTAAAGTCAGGGCGTCATTGGACCTTCCAACAGGACAATGATCCCAACCATACAACAAAGGCTTGGTTTCACTACTGGAAGATTCTGGATTTGCCATCATAGCTATTTGACTTGAAACCATAGGAACGTTTGGTGGGATTTCAACAACAGCACACAAACTCAAGAATATTAGTGAGCTGAAGGCCATTGCCAGTGAGAATTGGGCTAAAATTCTTTAGGAACGATGCCAGAAACTGATGTTTGATTCTGTATCACATTTGCAATAGGCTATAAGAGCCAAAGATATTCTATATAATAAGATGCTAAGTGGGCTGACTAGTCGGGGAGCTAGTGTGATGCCCTGGTCTATCAGGTCGTCACAGGGTATTGTGCAATCTGCCCTTCTGTCCAATATCCACCTCCTCCTTGGTTATGGGTCCCCAACTTATGGTGTTGCCAACAACAGTCAATCAAAATCCTAGTAACACTCTGCACCACCCCCACCAGATACACCAGTGGACGGCCTGAGTGGAATAGGGTCGCCCACTTGGGGGGTTGGTTAAGGGGAGGTCAGGAGTTTCAGGAGTCAGTCAGAGAAAGGGAGAGTGAAGCATAGGAAGTGAAGGAGAGAGGAGGTCAGGAGCCGGGCTCCTTGGAAGTAACTAGGTGACAGACGGTGGTCTGGGCCTAGTAGGAGCTGGACCCCTAGTCGCAGGGGATCGTGACAATGGGCACGGAACTGTCAAGGAGGACAGCCGGCGGCCTTGTACCATCACCGGGCTGGGACCAGGGCACGACGGGGTACGTGGACCCTAGGTCAGGGAGTAGCTTCAGGCAACCTGACAATTTACTCGACGAGAACGGAGCCTTCAAGATCCGCTCTCCACTCCCTTCAAAATCGGGGTACTAGCGCAACGAGGGGGATAGGACTTTCCACAAAAACTGTCCTGAAAATCCCAAGCGTGAACCCTGAGAGCAAGCTTCCTCAGTTAGCCATACTGGGGAGCAAGACCCGACTAGTTTCATGCTACCGGGGCCAACCAAGAAGTGAACTAGGTAACAGGGGAAAGGTCACAGGTCATCAGGCAACACCGTCGGGGACGGGACCCAAACTAGCTCTCCTCAGCGGCAGCGGTGTACAGAACTTTGGTATACCAAGTTGTCGGTGTCAGCTTTATGGACTTAGTGAGTACACAATTGACCCTTTCACACCCAACAGCACTTCCCAACTCCACCACCAAGGCCCGGGGCATCCCCCCTACCCGTGGAGGGTCGCAACACCTGGCTGCCCCTGTCATCACCCCGGGTACTTCCCTACGGCAGCGGTGGTACTCCACCTTACCACACACCACGGGTGGCGTCATGAACTTTAACTATACAACCCCCTGTAAATACCCCCTTTATTTGAGTGGCCGCACGACCCCCGGGTCCGGACGCCCCTCGAGCCACCGCAGATCAGGATCCGAGCAGCCCGGCTGCTGACGTGGGGGCGGCACACTAGCGTCCCTTTGGCTAGTCAAAGCCCTAATTAGCATATCATAAACAGACATTAGCAATACTTTTCATAATGATCTCTACATGAAGGGACTATTGGGTAGGCAATATACAGTAGATATATGTGCACAGTGGACCTGACAGGTTCCCTTTAAAAACATCTTTTTGGCAAGTGGGAAGGAGACTATTTACTTTTGATATGTAATACTCTGTGTATTTATAATGGGATCACCAAGTCCTATGGGTACACTTAGGAGTTAATTTATTATAAATGGCATTGAGCACTCCAGTCTTAATGAAGGGCTCGTTGGAGACCATGGGCCAAATTCATTAAGAGGTGATTGATTGCCAATTAATGAATTTGGCGCATCTTCACAGCGACGTTCACTTCTGTGCTCCTCTTAGAAATGCTACTCATCTCATGGACTGAAATAGCATTTTTAGAGTAAGGGCGGCTTTGCACACTACGACATCGCAAGTGCGATGTCGGTGGGGTCAAAACGAAAGTGACGCACATCCGGCGTCACTTGCGATGTCGTAGTGTGTAAATCCTAGATGATACGATGAACGAGCGCAAAAGCGTCGTTATCGTATCATCGTTGCAGGCTCCGACATTTCCATAATGCCAGTGCCGCGACAGGTACGATGTAGTTCCTCGCTCCTGCGGCAGCACACATTGCTGTGTGTAAAGCCGCAGGAGCGAGGAAAATCACCTTACCTGTCGCTGGCGGCTATGGAAGGAAGGAAGTGGGCGGGATGTTTACATCCTGCTCATCTCTGCCCCTCCGCCGCTATTGGCCGCCTGCCGTGTGACGTCGCTATGATGCCGCACAACCCGCCCCCTTAGGAAGGAGGCGGGTCGCCGGCCAGAGCGACGGTCGCAGGGCAGGTGAGTGCATGTGAAGCTGGCATAGCGATAATTTTCGCTACGCCAGCTATCACAAGATATCGTACCTGCGACTGGGGCGGGGACTGTCGTGTGCGACATCGCAGCATCAGCTTGCGATGTCGCAACGTGCAAAGCTCGCCTAAGGGAAGTTATCACTTTTGCTGAATTTGTCAGGCAGGTGTAGCAATGCCCTGGTGGATCCTTTCCAGATACCCTTCTCTTTTTGATGGTGCTACTTCAAACTGTTGTGAAAATAGTAAAACGTACCGCTGAGTGTAAAGTTTCCTGAATCTTTTTATTTGCCGAAAGCTTTTAAATCCTAAGAATAAACTATAGCAAAATAGCAATAGGGAATGTCGTAACTTCCATAATTCTATGGGTTTCTCGAAATGACAGGGCTGTCAGCATCTCTGATTTATTGTATTTGGAATTAGCAAGCAAACAAGTACATGCACTTGATTCATGTCATCACATAAGCTTTGACATAAACTAAACAAACTTCAAAGACTCTGATAAGATATGTTCAACCTGCAACTGATAATCAAAGTTCCAGGACAGAATTCTCCATCAAGAGTAGTTATAAAGCTGGTGTCACACATAACGACGACGACAACGACGTCGCTGCTACGTCACCATTTTCTGTGACGTTGCAGCGACGTCCCGTCGCTGTCGCTGTGTGTGACATCCAGCAACGACCTGGCCCCTGCTGTGAGGTCGCCGGTCGTTGCTGAATGTCCAGCTTCATTTTTTGGTTGTCACTCTCCCGCTGTGACACACACATCGCTGTGTGTGACAGCGAGAGAGCGACGAAATGAAGCGAGCAGAGGGAGCAGGAGCCGGCGTCTGGCAGCTGCGGTAAGCTGTAACCAGCGTAAACATCGGGTAACCAAGGGAAGGACTTTCCCTGGTTACCCGATATTTACCTTCGTTACAAGCCTCCGCTCTTGCTGCCAGTGCCGGCTCCTGCTCTGTGCACATGTGGCTGCAGTACACATCGGGTAATTAACCCTATGTATACTGTAGCAAGGAGAGCAAGGAGCCAGCGCTAAGCAGTGCGCGCGGCTCCCTGCTCTCTGCACTGACATGTAGCTGCAGCACACATCGGGTTAATTAACCCGATGTGTACTGTACCTAGGAGAGCAAGGAGCCAGCGCTAAGCGCGGCTCCCTGCTCTCTGCACATGTAGCACAGCGACGTTATGATCGCTGCTTCTGCTGTGTTTGACAGCTAAGCAGCGATCATAACAGCGACTTACAAGGTCGCTGCTACGTCACAGAAAATGGTGACGTAACAGCGACGTCGTTGTCGCTGTCGCTTAGTGTGACACCAGCTGTCCTGAATATAGAAAAAAAGAAGCAGTGATGATTTACAAGCCTTAGATCTTGAGATCTTTTGATGCTATATGGATCATATGGGTCATTTTATTAATGGCTTGTTTCTTCAGCAGACGCGGATGTTTTGGATTCAAATTTATTGCAAAATATATTTATTTATTGAGCCATATCATAATTCTATAGGGGTTCCACCTGAAACCTATACCGTTATATTGGCTTAATACTGTAGTTTATGGCGTCTAAACTGTATACTTCTGTTTTAATATAAAACCTGTTTTATGTCAGACAAAAAATGTGGCATTCTTCCTCAGCTGCTGCTTTATAAGCATTACTTGCATAATACAGTGCCATACATTGATCTCACCGACCTCTCCGCCGCCATCGCGTCCGAGCTGGATTTCGGCTCAGTGCGCATGACCCCGGAGGTTTGGTCATGCGCACTACTTCAGATTGAAGCCAGGACGTGTACACCCGGCTTCATAGTGCACATGACCGGATCTCTGGGGTGATGTGCACTGAGCCGAAATCCTGCGTCAGACGCGAAGGTAGCGGAGAGGTGAGTGACATCATCATCTGATGCTGCACATTCATTAGCATGTTTGCCTGTCCACAGGGGTGTGCTAACATGCTGATGGAGCTGACCAGCAAGGGGAACTATTGCACAGGGGACTAGTCCCCTCGCTCATTAGTATATGGTAAAAGATCTTTAGATAATTTTTCTAAAGATCTCTTTATGTATGCTACCAGATACAGGGACAATTAGGCAAGGATTAGCAATATGCACCCAGAACTGCTCGTGGCTCTGGGTGCATATTGAACCTGAGGTTCACTTTAATCAGTTACCTAAAGCTGGTTTAGTAGCGGCATATCAAGTATGGAGTGCAGTCAACATGCAAAGGCCAAAACCCAGAAGTGAGGCAAAGACCGCTAGCTTATGCGCATGTACTAGAAACGGTGAGTATTACTAGTACAGTAGTGTATTTGCACAGGGAAGGAGGCACAGTACTGTAGAGGGGTGGGGAGGGCTCACGTGATGCTTGTATTGAGAAATCTTGCTCGTCTACTAAAATACAATTTTTATTAAATGTTCGCTTGTCTTGCAAAATGCTCTCAAAACCAAGTTACTCTTAATCCAAGGTTTCAATATATTGAACTCATGCTTCCAGCACTGCACAGCAAAGCACCCAATGCCAAGCAGCAATGCACCCAACCCATGTGGGGCCACTCAGTTTTGGGTAGTGCTTATGTGCCGCCCCCACGTCAGCAGTCGGGCTGCTCGGATCCGGATCCGCAGTGGCTTGAGGGGTTTTCCGGACCCGGGGGTCGCGCGGACACTCAAATAAAAAGGGACGTATATGTACGGGGATTGTTGTAGATACTTCGTGACGCCACCCACGGTGCGTGGTAATATGGAATACCACCACTGCTGTTGGGAGGCACCCAGGGGCGATGGAATAGCAGCTGGTTGTTAACCCCTCCGTGCATAGGGGTGGATGCCCCGGGGCTCAGTGTCCAGGATACGGGTAGCGATGTAGGCCGGAGGTGGCGTGCTGGGGCGGACCGGGGAATGTTGGTGTACTCACTGCTGAACAATTGCACATGAGTCTGTTGGTAAACCAAGGTGTCAGTGGCCGGCTGCCGCGTCCAGGTGTACTTGGGTCCAACACTCGGCTGGTGTACCAATGTACCTTCCTCCGGCACTCTGTAGTTTTTCCTCACTTTTGGACGACTCCATCTGGAATGGGGAAGTCCACTCCCGGTATATTTTGGTTGGGAGAAGTGCCCGCGAAAACTGACCCTTGGGATTTCAGTGGGTGTTTGCGGATACACTATTCCGTGGTGGGCTGCCGTTTCGCTCTATCTGGGCTAACACTTCTGGAGCTAGGTTTGAAACCTGTTCCCGGCCTGGTGAATTAGAGAAGGGGCTTGCAACCATCTTCTAACTAGGGTCCAGGTACCCCGCCTGTGCACGGTTTCGGGACCGGATCTCCGCGGTCGGTACCGGCGGGCTCCAACCCTGTCCCGGTCCACTCTGGATCTCCCGCGACCTTACTCCTTTTGCCTTTGGACATGGTCTACTGCTTGCCACCTAGCCAGTAGACCAGGGCCACTACCCTGGCTATCCTCCACTAGGCACAGCCTTCACCTCCAACTTCAACTTGAACTTCACTCAGACTACTCTATTCCTGCCCCTGGATCCTCAAGACCCCTAGGTGGGTGCTCCCAATCCGCCTGGTCCCGCCCACTGGTGTGTCCTTCCTACCCTGGGGGGGTGGCTAGGATTTTGTGGCTGATGGAACCCAGTGTGGGATGGTGTAATGTGGGGTATAGTGTTCTTCTGTGACCACCTGGCGGCACCAGGGCGTCACACTTACATAAACGCTAACCCTTTTCAACCTGAAACAGACCCATATTTGCAGAGATTTTTTTTGAAAGACCAGGACCAGTGTTGTAACTCGAAGGTTGTGTATCTCAATGCAAAAACCACCAGCAGGGTCCGTACAGCATGAATTGCAGCAAGGAATAATACTTTCTGATACGATTTCAGAAAAAGTATACTTTAAAATTTAGTCAAGGACCATAGTCGAAAAAGAGACTAATTTGGCACCGCCCCTGGCCGGTTCTTCCCAGCTCTGCTTAAGTTCATTGACAGGTATCTTCCTCTTGTGCACTTATTAAAAACATGGTGCAAAGCAGAGATAAGTCAGCCAGGGGCGGCACCTGACTAGTCCGGTCTAACGCTTTGGTCCTCAGTCAGATTGTCAATGTATATTTTCTCTGAAAGGGAAGAGGTTTCAAAGAATATACCTGGCTGCAATCATGCAGAGAGCTTCTCATTCATGTTGCTCATGGTTTGAGTAGTATGAATCACTTGACAGATTCCCTTTAATAGTATTGAATGTCATATAGTGACCGTTTGGATCTCGTTAGACTCCAGTGCCTAGGTTTGACTGCCATCCTTGCGCCCACTATAGTTTAAGACAATATAGACTATTAGCAATTAGCAGACTTATAGGGATTGATACAGGCTTGTTAAAAAAAGAGGTGACATGAGATTACAAAATCTCACTGCATATTAATTATCAAACATTATTAAAAAGAGACAAAAATGGTATCTCTAATCATGGAAGACGGGCTGGCTGGAATTAGAAACATTCTTTAACAATAACCTCCCAATTCCGTCCTTGATTCATGCCTACACTCTTGATTTTAAACCTAAAACTCCCATATTTCCCATCTCTCAAAGTTTGAATATTCATCTGGAACAAACTATACAGTATATGTAAAGAAAACCTATCCAAACTTAACACCAAAAACATCCACAACCTGTTTGTTCTCAAAACCATAACTTCTGGAATCTTTCATGTCTGACATTCTACAAGAATACAATCAAATTTGGAGTTCACTCACCATTTTCCGTGAGATGGGAGTGAATTCTCCAGATACAAGAAGTATTCACTGCACACTCGTATCTTGCGAAGGTGAAGATATTTTTATTCACGTGTTACAGACATGTGCAAATATATAGTGTTTGTGAGATACATTAGGTGCTGTACATGTGCTCTTTAGGCGACTGTTTGAAAAAGAATAATTGAATCAAAACGTCACATTTGCCAAAATCCAGGAGCATGACTATATATGTGCACATTTCTGTAACTCTTGAATAAAAACATTTTTACCTTTGCATGATACTGGTGTGCAGTGAATACTTATTCTACAATTATACGACAATAGTCAATTTAAATCCTTTCATGCCCTCAAATCCAACTTTCACATGAGTGATGTAGATATAAGTAAATATGCAAAAATTTGAGACTAGATATTCTCCAAAATTACAAACCATAACAACTGGGAAAGAGATATTAACATCTACCCCACAAACAAATGGTCTCCAGCTCTTAAATGGACCTACTCATTTGTAGCCTGCGTTTCCCTACAGGAAAACCATTGTAAATTGCTCAATATTATCTCATCCTCGTATTCCAATAATTGCTTGGGAAGTTGTAGTCAGAAGGTTGATACAGAACATCCTTTTTGGAAATGTGACTGTCTAAAAATCCAATAATTGTGGAAACATATTCATGACCTTATTCAAAAATAGCAAAACAAAAATTCACTCTATCCCTATAACTTCAAAATTAGAAGAGGAAAATAGGAAAAAAATATTTTTAATGTTAAACTGAGGGTCCGCTTTATAATCCTTTTGTGTCATAATCTTAATGCTCACCAAGAGGGAGTGGCGTTAGTGGAGCAGCTCAGGAAGGTCACAGGAGGCAGGGGCAATGTTGCGAGCTCAGAGGAGGGACTGTTGCGGCTCAGGAGGGTCGGCGATACTCTTTGCTCAGGGATGTCATGGTGGCGGCAGACGCTATTGATCTGCCGGCGGGCGGCGGGGGTGTCGCTGTGGCGGGCACCATTGATCTGCAGCGGGGCTGTGGGGGTGACACTGCAGTGGAGTGACTCAGGAGGGTCACAGGACGTAGGGTCACAGGATGGGATGTTTCGGTGGCAGGTGCCATTGATCTGACTTCGGGCTTCGTTGAATCGCCCGAAGTTGACGAGATGGGATGGACTTCAAGAAAATGTCCACAGAGGTGGCGCATGTGCAGATAGGACTTTGCAACCATTTTCTTGAAGTTCATCACATCAATCTGTGCACAAGCCACCTCAACGAACAATTTCTTGAAGTCCATCGCGTCAACCGCGTGTGATTCAATGGAGCCCGCAGTCAGCTCAATGCTCCTGCTGTCGAGACACCCAGTCCTGTGACCCTCCTGAGTCGCTCCACTGCAGTAACACACCCAAAGCCTGCCGGCAGATCAATGGTGCCCACCACTGCGACCCTCCCCCGCAGCCAACCTGCAGATCAATGGTGCCTGCCGTGACACCCCAAAGCCCAGCCTGTGACCCTGCCTCCTATGATCCACTCCACCACCACCGCTCGGTAAGCCATATCTGTTTTGTAAGACGCACCCCCATTTTACCCCCAGTTTTGGGGAAAAAGTGCATCTTATAAACTGGAAAATACGGTAACTGGTTAATCTGGTACCACGTATAGCGTACTAAAGTTAAAACTTCTAATTTCTCAGACCTTAAAAACACCTTATTCACTGGTCAAAGTTAATAATGAGAAAGTTTATAGTATTAATAATTATAATTATATTTGCAGTTATATAATAATAACACATCAAATACAAATCAAAATAATTATTAAGGTTTTATTTAGCATTTTATTTTTTATCATTTATTTTACTGTCTTTCACTTCATTTTTTCAATCTAAAAGCATTAAGGCAATATTCCCACATGTAAAAACTCTGCTTTCTTTCCACTACATTTTCTCTTCGGCTGTTTGCATTAAAATAAGCAATAGCAATCTGTACTGATGATTCTGTTTTTGCTGCTTTTTTATGCAATTTCTCCTTTTCTTTACATGCTTGTGATATAGATTTTACTCAACATTTTTTAAAGCTTTTCTAGCATACAAACTGGGATTCTGCATAACTGTGTTTTCCACATGCATTTTTTCATCCCATAGTAGCCTATACGGAAAAAAGGCACCAAAAAAACGCACAATTCAACAGCATATTTAACCGCTCAGCGAGCATGATGTTTTAGGAAATTGACTTTTGTTAAACAAAGCAGATTTTCTGCCAACAAAATGCAGCAGAAAACTTCATGGGAGGATGGCCTAAAGGGTGCTTTACACACTGCGACATCGCTAACGATATATCGTCGGGGTCCCCTCGTTAGTGACGCACATCCGGCGTAGTTAGCGACATCATAGCGTGTGATACCAAGGAGCGACGATCAACAATCACAAAAAGGTCAAAAAACGTTGATGGTTGACACGTTGCTCCTTTTCAAAAAATCGTTGGTGGTACATGCCGCTGGTTGTTCGTCGTTCCTGCAGCGTCACACATCGCTATGTGTGACGCCGCAGGAACGACGAACATCTCCTTACCTGCGTCCACCGGCAATGAGGAAGGAAGAAGGTGGGCGGGATATTCCGCCCGCTCATCTCCGCCCCTCCTCTGCTATTGGGCGGCCGCTTAGTGACGCCGCAGTGATGTTGCTATGACACGGAACGCACCTCCTCCTTGAAGAAAGGATTGTTCAGCGGTCACAGCGACGTCGCTGATCAGGTATGTGCGTGTGACACTGCCGTAGCAATATTGTTCGCTACGGCAGCGATCACCATATGTCGCACAAACGACGGGGGCGGGTGCTAGCGATGTCGCAGCGTGTAAAGCACCCTTTAGGCTGGTCATATACACTGAGCAAAATGGTAATAATGTTTTGAACTTTTGACTTTAATGCTCCCTATATTAATATCCATCTTTGACCGTGAAACTACCATTATTTTATAAACAATAATCTTGGGTATTTTATGCATAAATTTGACTTGCAACTATTTAGCATATAATTAGTTATGCAAATTCTTGTCATGTCACTGCATTGTTACTGTTTTGCTCCTGGTGATAGAAAAATCTTTTTCTTTTTGTACACTACAATTTACAACTTGTTCTCACATTCCCTTATAGCACAGTGTGTTATTAGGTTAAATCCCAAGTGAGAGGTCACTGGCTCGAATCGAGGAGCAGCCATGAAGAAGATTTCCCAAGAAAAGAAAAACAGCATCATCCAGCTCATCGATAGCGGTCTCTTGGCTGAGAAAATTGCCAAACTGCATCATGTGAGTGCCATAACAATTGGAAAAATATTAAAAGAAGTCCATCAATACCCTCTGAGGGGTGCAAATGGGTCTCAAAGAGAAAGGGGAAAAAGGGGTCAATGGATCGAGAAATTGAAGGAACTGTTAAGTTTTGTGGAGGAAGCCCGATGATATGGGGTTGTTTCACAGCCAAAGATGATGAATACTTAACCAGGATCAATGGTGGTCTCATTACTGACCAATATGTGAGTATCCTACAAGTATCCTACAAGACGAGTTACTTCATACACTCGAGTACTATGGGTATGAAAAGGTCGACATAGTGTTCCAGCAGGACAACAACCAGAAGCATTTTTCGAGATTGACACGGGTGCTAGATTGTCCTCCACAGTTGCCAGACCTCACTCAACCCAATCAAACACTTGTGGAATATTGGGAACATGTAGAAGTGATCTGGGACCAGATTTTGGTTGAGACATGCTTGAATCTCATTGTGAGCATGCCCAGAAGGATTCAGGCAGTGTTGAAAGCCAAAGGTGGATTTACAAAATACTAACAACATAATAACAATTTAAATTTAGATTTTGTTGGCGCTAAACAGTAGCAATGCAGTGACATGACAAGAATCATAATAATCATATGCTAAATAGTTCAAGTAAAATTTATATATGAGATAGCCAAGATGATTGTCTATAAAATGAAGGTAATCTCACATTCAAAGCTGTAGTGGATGGTGAAATGTGGAGCATGAAAGCCAAACGTTCAAAGCATTGTTACCTTTTTGCTTATCAGTGTATATAGGATTTCACCGATTTTAGCAACACCAAATGACTATCTACTGTATTTAGTGGGGGTGGAACAACAGTGAATGTTGGGGGGAAAAAAATATCTATTTCATAGATTTCAGCTCATCTGATAATTTTGCTCTCTACCACCAAAAGTGATTGGCAGCACTTCTCTCTCTCTCTTGATTGAGAAAAGATGGACATTCATTTAAGTATAGTGGGTCTGCTCATGTCCCACCTAGAAGAGAAAAAGAGGACTGTTATGATGTGTAATGTGCATTGTGACACCATGTCACTGACATGCGTTATTAGTGATAGATTGTGTTTTGTCCGACAGTAGGGAGAGTTAAAGTTAATGTTTGGGACTAGTCTAGAGTGGGAAGGGCTAAAGTAAAGGGACCGAGACAGTTTCCTGTCAGGAGGTCAGTGTGTAGTAGATCAGACCTAACATCTGACTAGGGAGCAGAGCCACATGACGTGGGTGGAGACCGAGACAGGATAGCGTGATCCTGAAGAGAGAGAATTGACCAAAGGACATCGGACTCAACTGGAGACGGGATGCCTAGCAGTACGGCCCTGAGTATATAACTAAGAGAGATAAAAGGCCAGGATGGAACAGAGAACATGAGATAAAGAGAGTGCCTTGGCTGGGGGTTCCAAAACATCAAAAGTAGCTAAGGTAAGTACCGTCCATATTGGGAAACTAATCCTTTTAGAAGGGAAGAAGACGCAGAACTGCAGGTTGACAATAGGACACTCACAAAATGGACCAGCAGGCGAAAGGAATTGAGACTGTATATGAAAAATGCTCCATATTGTGAAGGAAACATTTTTTAAGCTGTCTACCCGCTAACTACTGTACATAATCCTCACAAGTTATCATTTAGTAAAAAGTTTAATTTCGAGCGGTGGTCTCTCTTATTAAACTGTTCAACATCTGGTCCTAGCCAGCCGAAGTCACTGGCATCATACGGTATGCAAGGGTGTAGCGCCCCTATAGCCCTTGTGAGAACCAGCTTAATGAACCAGCCAAAAAGTAGTATGTATAAAGGCCATCATAGTCAAAAATGTAAGTGTAATCTATTATGCATTTTTATCAGATTTCACAATGTTTCGAATTGTTTATACATGTTAATTGGTCTTTATTGTGCAAAGAACTGGTATATTCCAATATTAGAAAAACTCTGCTTCAAAACCAATTACTTTTCCCCGTTGTGTTTGTATGCTTAGTATTAAAGAATGTAAGACCTTTACCTGGTCCTCTTTATATGTACAGTATTGGATAACAACTGCAAACAGTGAAGTGCTACATATTAATGGGTGACATTTTCTAGCAACCTTAAGTAGAACACTCAAGGATTTCTCAAAGTACATGACTTTGCTTGGTGTTCATACGTTTACAAGACATTTCCTTTTATCAACTATTCATTGACACATCTCTATGATTAAGTCATAATATATTTTGGAATCTGAATAGAGATTAAGATAAAAGGTACATACGTATGTGAAAAGCACGCAACACCGCACATAAGTAGTGGACAATGCCGTATACGGTAAGCGGCAACTACGGAAGGTCACAAGGTACTTGTTATGTAGGAGCGGGCTGAAAATACAAATCTTGTGTACACATAACTAGGACTGGATGTCAGGGAGAACAAAACAATGGCTATCAGCCCTTGTGTAGCATGTGAAGACAAATTTTAATTTATAATTCAACACAAAGCAAACTTGTCAGCAGGATTTTGTAATTTAAAGTAAAACCATGGGTGTAATGATGACGCTGTAATACTAAATAAATTGATATCTTTGGTAAATAAAGCCGCTTTGTGGTTTTTCTTTAATAACCATTTGAAAGTTTCTACTAATTAGATTTAGGTGCATAGGGGCTGGACGGTACACTAGGTCGTCTCCTCCCTGTCTGTGTTTCCCCGACTCCTCCAACTGGTTCCGGTCTATGAATGACCTTCCCGGCTGTTCAAAATCTCAGCAGTGATCTATCATTCAAAGGCCATAGATGAGCTGAGTCAGGGAATCACCCTAAGATTCCTAGAAAAGGAACCTGATGATGATATTGATTCAATTCCGAGAGGATAAACATGAAACAGGTGCAGCGAAAAAGACATCAAATTGTCCAGTTGTGATTGTGAAAAATAACACTCTCATTAGCACTTTAAATTTAGATGTGAAATATAGCAGAATGGTAGAAGACCAAAGAGGAAACGACAATAAAATGGAGTACATCATGTCCTAAGTTCATAGACACCCCTTTCTGTGATTCCTCAGCCCCTTTGCCTGCCTCCAGTCCAGGTTGCTGCTGAGATTTCAAACAGAAGCTAGCCGAACTCTGGCCTTTATAAATGCATATTATAGCATGTTGCTACCATGTTCCCCCAAAAAGAAACCCTACCCCTAAAATAACCCTACCCCGAAAATAAGCCCTAGCAGGGATTTTCGGCCTTTTTCAGAGTATGGCTTAAATATAAGCCCTAGCCCGAAAATAAGGCATAGTTGAGGTTCAATAATGAAGTGTCCATGCAGCTAAAAAGGTTATTGCAGGACACTTCATTAAAGAAATCAGACACCCCGAAAAGAGAGAAGACAGATCCCACAATCATACTCACCAGGTCCCGAACAGGATGCTGTGGAACCTGAGGACCTGTGGTGGAACGCACACACACACACACACTCACACTCACAGCCATTGATACCATACTGCTCCGGAGGCTCCACCGCAGGTCCTTGATGCGTTCCACTGCATGTACTTGCGTTCTACAGCGTCCCAAGTCCACCTGTTGGCTATATGGTATCACTGGATGCTGTGGAGCTCACAAGGACCTGCTGGTGTGGCGCCCTGGGCAAGCCAGGACGTCACAAGCACTACACCAACACACCCCACACTCCTGGTCAGGCACACCGAAGTCAGACAAAAACCCTTGTTGCCTTCCTCCAGGGGCTGATGTCCACACCAGGGGGTGGGCCAGGCGGTTGGTCCCGCGCACCGAGGAGTTCACAGTCCTGGAGGTGGGAAAAGTAGGGAGTTGAGTTTTGGAAGTGAAAGGGAGAGGAAGGAAAGTGGTAGAGGAGCAGAGAGAAGTGGTCCGGGTGTGTGGCCCGGACGGATCAGCAAGGTTGGCAGACGGTGGTGACCGTCTGCAGGAGAGGCCTATTGGAGCTAGCCGTAAGGACCGTGGACGGGCGGTGGCCCGGCGGTACCGGACCGGTACCCAAAGAGAAGCCAGCACCATCCGGCAGGGGCTTACGGACCCCGACAAGGCTAGGAGTTGCCGTGAATTTGTCAAATCCGTTAGCGAAGGGAACCTCCTGGGTTTCCCAGCAGCCAAGTCCCGACAGAAAGCAACAGTCCAACCGAGAGAGGGAAACACAGTCACCGCCAAGGCTAAAGTTCCCAGGGCCAGAGCCTGCGGGCAAAAGGGGCTCCATCAGCACTCATCCAAGCTGGGGAGCGGGTTACCGGTGGGAACCCATTGGAACCGTACACACTACACAGGTGCAGGGAAAGGCAGTCACCATCAACCTGCCGGGAGGAGAAACACCGCAGCCGTCCGTTGGGACCCGTCCATCCAGCCGTTTGTTTTACCGGAGACTCTGTGTACATCATTGGCTGAGTGAGTACCACCGTGCCCTGCGGCACAGCGCTGCCCCCGCGACCCTGCACCTCGCCAGGCCCCGTAACCCGCCTGCAATCCATCCCTACCCCATCACCGGGGCCCCGGGACAACCAACCCCCTACCCACGGAGGGGAGAACTAACATCCAGGCTGCTCCCTGTCATCGCTCCCGGGATCCCCGTTCAGAGCAGCGGTGGTGTCACCAATCTCACCACAACCGTGGGTGGCGTCACGGACAATATCAAATCCCCACAATCAATCCCCACCCTTTTCACTCACGGGCGAGAAACGCCGCTCGAGTCCCCGGGATCCGGCCCACCGCTCAAGCCACCACCGAGCAGCAGCCACAGCAGCAGCGGCCGGACCCGAGCAGTGGGAGAGCGCAGGGTCCCCTCCTCCACCCGCGACACTGGGAGTGCCCATTCTGGATCGCAGGAGGACCTGGGAGCAATGCAGATGTCCAGGTTCTGGTAAGTATGATTCTCCTCGGGAGTGTCTGTCTTTTTTTTGAGGGGGTAAACTTATCCCCAACTTGTGTTTCCCCAAAATAAGCTTAGCGCATTTTGGTGGGCAAAAAATAATATGACAGTGTCTTATTTTCGGGGAAACACAGTATTTGGTATTATTAAGGTGGTCACAGAGTTAAGTGAGAGCTATGTGCAGAAACATGCAAAAATTGAGAATACTACTGCTGATAAAATAAAAAAAAAACAAAAAAAAAAAAATAGGGTTCCCTAAATAAATAAATGAACGAATAATTAAAACAAAAGTTTTGGGACCTGGACTCCATTGGACCACCCATTCCACATAGAGGACATGCAATAGCAAACACATATTGGAGAAGTGGTCGCACATTCACATGGCTGGTTAAGAAGACATGCAAACCAATGACACCTTTATGCCCTTCTCCTGAGAGATAAAGGGAGTCTGTCACCACAAAAACTGAATTTGAACTATTTATACCTTCATATTCTTTAGCCCCTTAGCCCCTATGAATACTGGAATATTTGCATTACAATGTGTATAATGGGGCTTCGGTGAACCCTTGCCATGACCAAGGGCTCAGTGCACAATTCCGCCCTCTCAATTATCATCCACTCCTCCTCTTATAGCACTACCTTATCTAATTACTGATATTGCAGGTGTCAAGCAGGTGAACACACACACACAAGTTCTCATCCCTCTCCTGATAGTAGCGAAAAGCAGCTGCTAACAGGAAAGGGAGATGAGAATGTGCATACACTGACACTTTTTGTGCATGTGTGACGCCCTGGTCTAGCCAGGTAGTCACAGACACAACACCATACACCCCCCTTCCCTGGACAGGTCACACCAGTCACACATTAAACCCTTGTTGCCACCCTCCAGGGTTGATGTCAACACCAGGTGGGGCGGTTGACCCCGCCCATCGAGGAGTTCACAGGCTGGAGGCGGGAAAACATGACAGTTGAGTTCAGTGAATCCAGTTGTGGGCAGTGGAGTGAGAGGAGTCAAACTGTTGGTGTCTGGGTTGGAGCCCAGTCACTTCCAGCAAGGTAGGCAGACGGTGGTGGCCGTCTGCAGGAGTTGGCTAAGGTCAGCGGAACCGTAGGACCGGGGTCGGGCGGTGGCCCGCAAGTACCGAACCGGGGAGCCGATTGGAGCCAAGCACCAGGCAGGGTACTCAGACCCCGACTAGGCTCGAAGTCAACCTTTAGTCAAATTTACTGATTGCGGTCTGGACCTCAGGGGTTCATTCCCACCCAAGTCCCGATTGAAGGCAACAGCCCAACCATTCCGGATAAGCGCCACCGCCAAGGGCCAGAGATCCACAGGGCCAGCGTCTGCGGGCAAACGGGCTCCTCCGGCACGTATACGTCGGGGAGCAGACTACCGGTGCTCAGGCATTGGAGTCAAGACACAAAACACAGGTGCAGGGAAACGACAGCCACCATCAACCCATCCAGGGAGAACACCGCAGCTGGCTGCGGGCCCCGTCCATCCAGCCGTTTGGTTTACCAGAGACTCTGTCCATCTGTGTCTGAGTGAGTACACCCGTGCCATACGGCACCGCGCTGTGCTGCACCGCAACCCTGCACCCTGCCAAAACCCATCCTGCGGAACTCTCCCTCCTACCGGGCCCCAGGACCAACAGCCCCTACCTACGGAGGGGTCAACACCTAGCTGCTCCCCGCCATCACTCCCGGGAACCCCGTTACCAGCAGCGGTGGTGGCGTGGTGCCCACCATCACCACAACCCGTGGGTGGCGTCACGAACTCTATACATATATCCCAAAAAGTCCAATTCCTTCCTTTTTCACTCGTGGGCGAGGAGCGCTGCTCGAGCCCCGGGTCCGGCCTGCTCGAGCCACCGAGGAGAAGGCACCAGATCCGAGCGCAATCTCCCCGAGCAGCCCCCGCGACGGGGAATCTGTCCCCCACCCCCGACACATACAAATAGCGTAGCTACTGGGGTGGGTGGCAGGCAGAAAGGGCAGTTGCCCCGGGCCAGACACTTAGAGGGGCCTAACTGTGTTGGCGTGGGCAGCACGCTAATATAGCTAAGCTGTGTGGTAAAGCAGGGAACGTTGATCTCCCTGCACTACCGCTATCCATTCTATAGACCGCAAGTTGCTTTATGCCTGAACAGCTGAGTAATACAGGGACAGAAGCGCCCACACACACACAGGACGTCAGAGTCCCAGCATGGTGACGTTATTGCAGGTGGACTCAGGATCCTGGATAAAGTGAACATATTTTTTTATTTTAATTAAAATGTATGGTGTGACTGGGGGGCATCATAAAGTATTGGAGCCTCTTTTACATTGTAGAGACTACTGCAGGGGGTTCTCATGTGGTGTGGGGCTACAGTGGGGGGCCTCATACAATGTGGGGGCTACTGTGGGGTGCCCCTCTCATACATTGTTATTGTGTTATTGTGAGGGGCCTCTATAACATGTGGGTGCCACCATTGGAACTAATGTTGGAGCTATTATAAAGTTTGGGGTCTACCATGGGTGCCATCATGCGGTGCGTGAACTACTGTGGGGGCTATTATACAGTGTAAGACCTATAAGGGGGCCATTATACAGTGTGGGAGCTAATGGGAGGTCAATATACAGTACAATTTGAAGGCTTCTGTTGTACCCTTATACAGATTGGGGACTCTCATAGAGTTTGATGACTACTGTGGAGGCCATTATACAGCATGAGGATTTTGGTTACTTGTGTGGAGCTGCATTGGGAAGTGGGTTATAATACATATGTGGGGAATGGAGTGATGTTACGTATGTGAGTAAGTTGTCCTCACCCCACAATTCATTATATGGCCTTGATAGAGTCCTCTCCATCCCACAATTCATTATATGGCCTTCATAGTGTTCTCCCCACCCCACAATTCATTATATGGTCCTCAGTGTCTTCCCCACCCCACAAGTCAGTATATGCACCCAATAATGTCCTCCCCACCCCACAATTCATTATATGGCCCTGATAGCATCCACCGCACTCCACAATTCATTATATTCATAGCCGTCTCCCCAAGCCACAATTCATTACATTATATGATCTCTATGTAATATATATACAGTGTATATATATATATATATATATATATATATATATATATATGCACACACTATATATATATATATATATAAAAAAATATGTGTGTGTGTGTGTGTGTAATATACTGTATGTATACATATATATATACATAAATATCTATATATGAAGCTTTGTCACCATAAAAGGAAGGAGGGCCAGGTACAATTTCTTGCACAAGGGCCCCAAGTTGTCAGTGTCTACCCCTGCTCCTTCATCAAGGAAAAAAAACAATGTAAGACACACCAAGGGTGCACCATAGTGACTGCCCAATCTACAAAATGAATATTGAGGTAATAATCAGAAGGGTTCCTTGCACCCTCCTGAGAAACTTGCTTAAAAACTCAACAAGTCTGGAAGACTTGGTCTGGGCTGGAAGGTTGGTAGATGGAGGCTCACCACATCATTGATGTCTACAGGTCACTATTAATTTGAACTGTGGGGTCTAACCAATGTGACTTTGATAGGAAAAATAGCACTGTTTTCAGTTTAGGAATCTGTGATGGAGTCTAAAGGGTGCTTTACACGCTGCAACATCGCTATCAATATATCGTCGAGGTCACGTCGTTAGTGACACACATCCAGCGCCGTCAGTGACATCGCAGCGTGTGACACCAAGGAGCAACGATCAACGTGCGCAAAAATGTGAAAAATCGTTGCTCGTTGACACGTCGCTCCTTTTCATAATATCGTTGCTACTGCAGGTACAATGTTGTTCGTCGTTCCTGCGGCAGCACATATCACTATGTGTGACACCGCAGGAACGCCGAACATCTCCTTACCCGCGTCCACCGGCAATGAGGAAGGAAGGAGGTGGGTGGCATGTTCCGGCCGCTCATCTCCGCCCCTCCTCTGCTATTGGACGGCTGCCGTGTGACGTCGCTGTGACGCTGCAAGAACCGCCCCCTTAAGGCCCCGTCACACTAAGCAACATCGCTAGCAACATCGCTGCTAACGAACAACTTTTGTGACGTTGCTAGCGATGTTGCTGTGTGTGACATCCAGCAACAACCTGGCCCCTGCTGTGAGGTCGTTGGTTGTTGCTGAATGTCCTGGGCCATTTTTTAGTTGTTGCTGTCCCGCTGTGAAGCACAGATCGCTGTGTGTGACAGCGAGAGAGCAACAACTAAATGTGCAGGCAGCAGGAGCCGGCTTCTGCGGAGGCTGGTAACCAATGTAAACATCGGGTAACCAAGAAGCCCTGTCCTTGGTTACCCGATATTTACCTTTGTTACCAGCCTCCTCCGCTCTCACTGTCAGTGCTGGCTCCTGCTCTGTGCACATGTAGCTGCAGGACACATCGGGTTAATTAACACGATGTGTGCTGTAACTAGGAGAGCAAGGAGCCAGCGCTAAGCATTGTGCGCTGCTCCCTGCTCTGTGCACATTTAGCTGCAGCACACATCGGGTAATTAACCCGATGTGTGCTGTAACTAGGAGAGCAGGGAGCCAGCGCTAAGCATTGTGCGCTGCTCCCTGCTCTGTGCACATGTAGCTGCAGCACACATCGGGTTAATTAACCCGATGTGTGCTGTAACTAGGAGAGCAAGGAGCCAGCGCTAAGCATTGTGCGCTGCTCCCTGCTCTGTGCACATTTAGCTGCAGCACACATCGGGTAATTAACCCGATGTGTGCTGTAACTAGGAGAGCAGGGAGCCAGCGCTCAGTGTGCGCTGCTCCCTGCTCTCTGCGCGTGTAGCTCCGTGCGGTGGTAACCAAGGTAAATATCGGGTTGGTTACCCAATATTTACCTTAGTTACCAAGCGCAGCATCTTCCACGCGGCGCTGGGGGCTGGTCACTGGTTGCTGGTGAGCTCACCAGCAACTTGTGTAGCGACGCTCCAGCGATCCCTGCCAGGTCAGGTTGCTGGTGGGATCGCTGGAGCGTCGCAGTGTGACATCTCACCAGCAACCTCCTAGCAACTTACCAGCGATCCCTATCGTTGTTGAGATCGCTGGTAAGTTGCTTAGTGTGACTGGACCTTTAGAAAGGAGGCGGATCGCCGACCACAGCGACGTCACAGGGAAGGTAAGTCCGTGTGACGGGTGTAAGTGATGTTGTGCGCCACGGTCAGCGATTTGCCCGTGACGCACAACCGACGGGGGCAGGTACGCTCACTAGCGATATCGGTACCGATATCGCAGTGTGTAAAGTACCCTTAAGGCACAGATTCAAACACATCAAGATGAACATGCAATTGAAAAGCTTGAAAAAGCGAACAGTAGACAGAACATTTCGGAAAAACATTATTCATTTTTTTTCGTCATGAACAGAAGTGGATGAAATCTTGGAAACTTTAAACTGTCAAGGTATCATGGATTCTATAAATAAAGATCATCAAGATTTTGTGTTATGATGTGTCTCAATTTGATCTGTAAACGCCGACTGCAGCTTCCGTAATTATAGTTATGTGGAGTCTATTTATGGATGAAGAATGTACAAGAAGATTCTACCTACATATTCCTTGAGTGTTTAACATGTAAAAAAAAAACTGCATCCCCTGTGGCTGCGACGTCAAGGATCAATGCTCAACGCCAACTTGTTTGCAAATAAACTGAACAGAAGAACCCCCTTTACTAATTATAAATTATAGGTCTATCTGGCTGTTCATTTGTAAAAATTCCACATTGCCATCTGTAAGAAATAAAGTCAGAACTTTATGATCATACCTGGTAGTTTTAGGCTTTCAACCTTTTTACATCAAGCACTAGGAGGAACTATTATTTTTTGTGATTAAATTGAAGTGCGGTGCACTGTGTTCTTCTCTGAAGTGTACACAGTGTTACGGCATCTCCAGATCATAGGTGTACACTGTAAATTATAATTTCACTCCTTATGACTGGTCCAATGAGAAATGAAGCAGACACGCACATCTGCTTACATCCTCTCAAACCTTTCTGATCTATGTTCAAACAATACTAGCACAATCAAACAGATGCTAGAGTTTATATTCATAGCGAAGCTTCCTATGGGAGCGTTTAGCAGATGTGTTCTGTTTCAATAATCTTTGTATACAGATTGTTTAATTCTGTGTTTGAGGACAGAACTGCCTGCGGTAATTTATAAGCATCAGGCAAATTGTCATTGCAATTATATGTGCTTATTTAACCAGATTCAAAGTATTTTTGCTCAAAATAAACTTATGTAACTTCTCATACATTCTGTATTTTAAAGGGGCTCTCCGGTTTCAGAGGAAAAGTCTGTACTCACGCTATGTGAATATAGATTTCCAAATCTTGACAGTTTGCGCTGCACACAACATCACGATTACCCTGTGTTCCTCGTCCGGATGGACAGTCACATAACTACATGTATGCGATGTGCCATCTCTCTCATTAGAAGAGAACTGGGAGAAGTGCAAAAATATAGTCAGCATGTGAATGCATATACAAGTGCATCTCAATAAATTAGAATATCATTAAAAAAGTTAATTTATTTCAGTAATTCAATACAAAAAGGGAAACCCATATATTATATAGTCATTACACACAGAGGGATCTATTGCAAGTGTTTATTTCTGCTATTGTTAATGATTATGGCTTACAGCCAATGAAAACCCAAAAGTCATTATCTCAGAAAATTAGAATAATTGCCACAAAACTCCTGCAAAGGCTTCCTAAGCATTTAAAATTGTTCTTTAGTATGGTTCAGTAGGCTACACAATCATGGGGAAGACTGCTGACTTCACAGATGTCCAGAAGGCAGTCACTGACACACTCCACAAGGAGGGTAAGCCACAAAAGGTTATTGCTAAAGAAGCTGGCTGATCACAGAGTGCTGTACTGCTGCATTTAGGGTAGTTTAGAGAGTCCACAAAAGCATTAAAACACTTATTTCCCTTTACTTGCGAATAACTTCAAACACAGTTTCTTACAAGGCACTGTCCTTCCGTTCTTCATTCTAACGCAAACCCGTTCTTCCAGGAGAGCACAGACAGAATTTTAACTCTTTCCACCCAGTCTGCCAGGTAGGCAGGGGCAGGTTGGCTCATCTATATCTAACCAATATCAAACTACACGGCCCAGCCCTGCTACACTACTTTTACCTGGAATCACTCCTAGAGCCGATACTCCTGTTCTAGTGTCCTTTAGCTGGGCAGCCTTTCCCTTTATAATAGGTTCTCATTATTCACATTATACCCCCTGACGTAGGTGACACTGTCACCGAAAAGTGTCGAGGTTGGGCACCGCATACTGCCAGGACGCCATTCCCTGTTCCCTTACAGAGACTTAGACACTGAATATTTTCAGGACACTATTCCTAGACCCCTTACTGGTATTGTGTAACTCTTACCATTTCCCTGTATATAGGTGCTTGGTGATGGACCTCGACATGGGGTTCAATACATGATAGTCATACTAGTAGTTGTTATAATATGAAAACCTTCATTTATTTTATACCTAGTGTGATGTGATCACTGGTGATGTGCACGAGGGGAGATATGTGTCGTTGCGACTACTGCAATCAGTGATGTGAACCCGGATGTAGTATTCCAGCATATTAGGTGCTGAGAGGGTTAATTTGTATTACCTGGACCAGGTTTGTTGTAGACAGCTAAAGAGATGGATGGGATGGCTGTTCACCATATCTCCACCTCGGGGTGTGGTCCCAGAGGTAAAAGCCAGGCCTCTGGATACACTCGTGGTCTGCTTTGTATTTTCCTGTGCTGGAGGAAGTAGCTCTGTCTTTTGTAAATGGATTGTGGCTGATGATAATAAACCAGGTGAAAATCGACATGTGAGGTGTTCCTGCATCCATCTCCTACTGCTGAGAGAGTGGCCCTACCACAAGTGGTGCAGACTGCGGGCAGGAATCCCGGGGCCGTTTATACCTGCTACAGAGGAGCTGGATGTCATGGGTGAAGACAGCCATGAGCCAGGGAACATGGTAAGACACCATGGAGGACCTGATTAAGCACCTGGTGCAGGCCCAACAACAACAGCAGGTGGCCCAGCAGGAGACGAACAAGCTGTTGATACAGCAGCAGCAATTGGCTCAGCAGCAGCTGCAGCAACAGCGGGAGCAACAGCAGCGGCAGATGGACGTCCTGGCAGAGGTAATCCATGGCAGAGCAGTGACTATAAAAACAATTTGTGAGTCGGAGTCTCATGAGGTTGGAGTGGTAAAAGGTCTGTTGCACCCAGTAATAATAGGGCGAAACTTTGCTTTGTTCTGGGAGTTGTGGAGTAAAGGGGTGGAACCCTGTGTCTCAGATAAAGGACAGTTAGCCCTCAATGATAAGACTTAATTTCAGTCGGAGGCGGATGAATGTGTGTTGGTGGGTGAAGAGGACGAGGCCGAGTCCCAGAAGGTTAACATGCAGGAGTTGGCCGTTACTGAAGGGAACTTTGGGACTGTTCAAATGAGAGACCTGACACTAAAAGGGGCATTTGAAAATGTGACTGTCATAAACGGGGTTGCTCAAGAGTCCGGGGCTGACACCAGATTCCCCACCTTTGCAGTAAATGGGGAATTGTTATATTGGGTTACCCAGTTGAGAGGTGAGATAATTGAGCAACTATTGGTACCAGGGCCTTTTAGACGCCGGGTGTTATACATGGCCAATTCTCATGTCCTGGGTGGTCACCTGGGGGTAGATAAAACACAGGAGCGGATTCTTCAGAGGTTCTACTGGCCGAGGAGTCATCGAGAGATTCTTAATTATTGTAGATCCTGTCCCACCTGCCAGCTAACTGCACCAGTTTCACATTTTCGAAGTCCCCTTGTGCCATTACCTATAATAGAGGTCCCGTTTGACCATATTGCCATGGATCTTGTGGGCCCCCTGGTAAAATCCGCTAGGGGGCACCAGTATATCTTAGTGGCTCTGGACTATGCGACTCCATACCCTGAGGCGGTACCATTGAGAGATTGTTCCTCTAAGAATATAGCCAGGGAGTTGGTCCATATCTTCTCTTGGACCGGACTGCCAAAAGAGATCCTGACAGAACAAGGGACCCCCTTTATATCGAAAGTCATGAGGGAACTGTGTAAGGTGCTGCGGATTACACAACTGAAGACTTCAGTCTATCACCCACAGACAGACAGCCTTGTGGAGAGATTCAATAAGACCTTAAAGTCCATGCTTAAGAAGGTCGTGGAGAAGGATGGCCGAGATTGGGATTGCCTGCTTCCATACTTGCTCTTTTCTATCAGGGAAGTGCCACAAGCCTCTACCGGGTTCTCTCCCTTTGAACTTTTATATGGTCGACATGCCCGAGGGTTGCTTGACATAGCCAAAGAAACCTGGGAAGCAGAGGTTACCCTCCCATAGGAGTGTCATTGAGCATGTGGCCCAGATGCAAGAGAGGATGGCTGAGGTGATGCCCATTGTGAAAGAGAGTCTTCTCCGGGCTCAAGAGGCACAGGCGAGAGTATATAATCGCTCTGCCAGGGTGAGACAGTTCAGCCCTGGCGACCGGGTGTTGGTGTTGTTCCCTACTATGGAAAGTACATTTCTGGCCATTTTGCAGGGATCCTATGAAGTGGTCGAGAAACTGGGAGAGGTGAATTATAAGAGCCACCAACCGGGTAGACGGAAGCCCTACCAGGTGTACCATATTAATCTTATTAAGCCATGGCGAGATAGGGAAGCGGTGGAAGCTCTGTGTCTAACTGCCAAGGTGGACACTGATATCGAGGACGTCACAGTGGCGGAGACGCTGTCAAGGGCCCAAAAGCAGCAGTGTCGGGAGTTGCTTTATCAAAATCGAGATCACTTTTCAGAATTGCCAGGGTGTACACAGGTTGTGGAACATGAAGTTCTGACGGAACCACACGTGAGAGTACATCTGAAGCCGTACCGGATCCCCGAAGCCCGCCGAGAAGTGATCTCAAAAGAGGTGAAGAGGATGCTGAGCCTCGGCGTGATTGAGGAATCAAGAAGTGGCTGGTCTAGTCCTATCGTCCTTGTGCCAAAGCCGGATGGAGAATGGCGATTTTGCAATGACTACCGCAAGTTAAATGAAGTCTCAAAATTTGACGCTTATCCGATGCCTTGAGTCGATGAGCTCATTGAAAGGCTTGGGACAGGCAGGTATATTACCACCCTTGACCTGACAAAAGGGTATTGGCAAATACCCATGTCTCAAGCGACCAAGGAGAAGACGGCTTTCTCTACACCTGACGGATGTTTCCAGTACACCAGGATGCCGTTTGGGTTGCAGGGAGCCCCAGCCACCTTCCAGAGGGCCATGGACCGGATCCTAGCTTCTCATCAGAAGTACGCTGCATCTTATCTGGATGATATTGTGATCTTCACACCGGATTGGGGGAGTCATCTACTGAGGGTCCAGGCAGTTCTGGATGCATTGAGGAAGGCGGGGTTTACCATAAACCCAAAGAAGTGTACCATAGGGAAGGAGAAGGCCAGGTACCTTGGCTATGTTGTCAGTAGGGGCCTAATCAAGCCACAAGTGAAAAAAGTGGAGGCGATCCAGAATTTTCCACCACCACTCTCTAAAAAGCAAGTTAGGGCATTTCTGGGAATCCAAAAAAGGAGGGGAGCCAGAACTGCTTATGAGTGGCATGCAACAATGAGAAAATAAAAAGTGTATTATTCGCAAATTCATTCCTACTGTAACAATTCAATGAGATTTTTTGCAAATAATTGATCAATGATTTGAGCCCTCCTGCCCCGTCACAGCAAATCTCTATAGGGGGGTCCCTACACTATATTTATAATTTATATATGTACCATAAGGTCTCGTGTAATGCGCAGGACCGTATAAGAACATCACCTACCTGAGAAATGTCAGAACCGCTCCCATGCTGCAAGGGCTGACAACTGCGAGTAAAAGGGCAGCTCAGGTGCCAGTGTGTGTGGCAGAACCACACACACCAGCACAATGTCAGAACTGGCCCCCACAGTGCCAGACCAGCAAACATGGATGAGGGCGGAACAGCCCCAGGCAGGTGGTGCTTAAGTAATAATGCCTATGAAACAGGGGGCGGTGGCTGTATGTGAACAGGCCCCAACATAAATTTTGATAGCAACAGAAGGAATTTGCAAACCACACTGGGCGTGCACGGCATGGTGGCGGTCAACCACCGACCAGCTAACGCAAAAAAGGAGGGGAGCCAGTACTGCTTATGAGTGGCATGCAACAATGAGAAAATAAAAAGCTGCCCTTTTACTCGCAGTTGTCACTCCTTGCAGCATGGGAGCGATTCTGACATTTCTCAGGTAGGTGATGATCTTTTAGGGTCCTGCGCATTACACGAGACCTTATGGTACATATATAAATTATAAATACAGTGTAGGGACCCCCCTATAGAGATTTGTCGTGACGGGGCAGGAGGGCTCAAATCATTGATCAATTATTTGCAAAAAATCTCATTGAATTGTTACAGTAGGAATGAATTTGTGAATAATACACTTTTTAGTTTCTCATTGTTGCATGCCACTCATAAGCAGTGCTGGCTCCCCTCCTTTTTTGCATTTCTGGGAATCGTCGGATACTACAGCCGGTTTGTACCGAAGTGTGCTATTCGGGCCGTTCCGCTGACTGATCTCCTCAGGACTGTGAAGCCATCGGTGGCCCAGTGGACCTCTGAGGCGGAGGTGGCGTTCCAGGACTTGAAGTCTGCTCTGTGTCGGCAGCCAGTCCTGGTGGCACCTGACTTTACAAAGGAGTTTGCGCTTCAGACTGATGCTTCGGAGGTCGGGTTGGGAGCTGTGCTGTCGCAGGAAATAAATGGCGAGGAACATCCAGTGCTTTACCTGAGTAGGAAACTCTCCTCTTGTGAGAAAAACTATGCCATCATGGAAAAGGAATGCCTGGCCATTAGGTGGGCAGTGGACTCTCTAAAATACTACCTACTAGGCCGTAAATTCAGGCTAGTGTCTGATCATGCGCCACTGACCTGGTTGAGAAGTAGACAGGGAAAGAATGCTAGGGTGACCAGGTGGTTTCTAGCCCTTCAAGACTTTGCCTTCCATGTAGAGCACAGGCCTGGGAAGTTACATGGGAATGCAGATGCCCTGTCGCGGCTCCCCTGTTTAGTGGTTGATGGTGCCCATGCCCCCGGCTTTGGGCAGAGGGGGGGAATATGTGATCACTGGTGATGTGCACGAGGGGAGATATGTGTCGCTGCGACTACTGCAATCAGTGATGTGAACCCGGATATAGTACTCCAGCATATTAGGTGCTGAGAGGGTTAATTTGTATTACCTGGGCCGGGTTTGTTGTGGACAGCTAAAGAGATGAGTGTGATGGCTGTTCACCATATCTCCACTTCGGGGTGTGGTCCCAGAGGTAAAAGCCAGGCCTCTGGACACACTCGTGGTCTGCTTTGTATTTTCCTGTGCTGGAGGAAGTAGCTCTGTCTTTTGTAAATGGATTGTGGCTGATGATAATAACCCAGGTGAAAATTGACATGTGAGGTGTTCCTGCATCCATCTCCTACTGCTGAGAGAATGGCTCTACCACACTAGTTACATGGGACAATATACTTGGGCTGTGCAATCAATATTTATATCATGAAACGATAATTTTTCTTTATTTATTTTTACACATTATCCTATACATAACATTTTTGCATGGTCCCTGTTTTTGTGGTTAAAAAATTTGGGGGGTTAACAATTAGCATTTATTACTATTGTTTCTTCAGGGAGGAAGGAGACGAATTCTAGTGCCACTTATTGGAAGTAGCAATCCTAAAAGTCAAAAGGGGCCCTTTAACAAACCTTTTCATATGACCTAGGATTTATGCCAGATCAGAAACTCAATTTGCAGACAAGGTGTTTTGGGATGATTGTCCCTCGTCAGTGCAAAGTATGAGATCTGATCTGGCTTTGAGAAGCTAAAGTGGAGTCTAAGGCGGGCTTTACACGCTGCGATAGCAACCGCCACCTTCGCACATGCGATATGTGGTGATTGACGTCGCGGTGACGTCGCTGTGACGCCGAACGCACCTCCCCCTTGAAGGAGGGATTGTTCGGCGGTCACAGCGACGTCGCCAACCAGGTATGTGCGTGTGAAGCTGCTGTAGCGATAATATTCGCTACGGCAGCTTCATACGCGCATACCTGGTCGGCGACGTCGCTGTGACCGACGAACAATCCCTCCTTCAAGGGGGAGGTGCGTTCGGCGTCACAGCGACGTCACCGCGACGTCACTAAGGGGCACGCCAATAGAAGCAGAGGGGCGGAGATGAGCGGGAAATAACATCCCGCCCACCTCCTTCCTTCCGCATTGATGGTGGACGCAGGTAAGGAGATGTTTGTCGTTCCTGCGGTTTCACACACAGCGATGTGTGGTACTACAGGAACGACAAACAACATCGTATCTGCAGGTGTAACGACATTATGGAAATGAACGACGTGACACAGATCAGCGATTTTTTACGCTTCTGTGCGCGTTCATCGTCGCACCTAGGATTTACAAGTTGTGATGTCGCTACCGGCGCCGGATGTGCGTCACTAACGACGTGACCCCGACGATATATCGGTAGCGATGTCGCAATGTGTAAAGCCCGCCAAGGGGAGAACGTTTTTCCTTGCAGAGACTGACAAACCAATCTGGCTGCAATGCTCCTCTGGGATATATTCAAATTGTTCCTCCAGTGAGGAAGGAGACGAACTCCACTGCCACCTATTGGACGTAGCAATCCTAAAAGTCAAAAGTGGCTCTTTAACAAGCCTTTTCATATGACCTAGGATTTATTATTATCCCTCAGGTATTCTTTGTATATATATATATATATATATATATATATATATATATATATACACACACAGTACCTTTTCACACTGACGCATACCTCATATTAGACCTTTTGGTTTTGTAATTGGCACTTTATCACTTTTCATTTGTGGTCACAAATCCTTGGTCCAGTTATTTATTCCATTTTTTTTTTTACTTGTGTCCTATTGTATATTTCTTTGGAATCCAACTGTGATATATACATGGTATTGTATATGTCCTGCTTTCAATCATGTTTTGTACTTGATGAACTGTTAGTTTGCATGATATTGTACTTGTTTGCATGTGGTTTTTGTGCGCCTCCTTGCTGTTTTCCACCACTCTATTTTACTTGGTATTAATTAAATAATAAAATTGTTTTATTCACAATAAGGTTTTTCTTTGAAGTACCCCTCAGTCGGTTCCCAATATACGCTGGCCTGACACTAGATCCGCACCTGTTCACACAGCTTGCAGTTTGCCTAACGGGAGCCCCCCTTTTTCTTCAGTACGTCTCCGTAGAGCTACATCTGCAGCCTGGGCCTGGTCACCTCTTCTTCCTCCTGCACTTGCCTTCTCCTTTCCTCTTCCACTACACAACCACAACAACCAGGAAAAACCCTCTTCCTGTTTCCCTTACTCCACCACACTATAGGCTGGCTCCTCATTTAACCCTGACACTGTCTGTATTCCCAAAACCGATCTACTCTCTACAAACAGTGATCCAGAACCTGGTGACATCCTGTGGTGGTTGTGTGATGCCCTGGACCCCAGGGGTCACAGGTCACAACACTCACCACATACACCCCCACACTAGAAAGGTACCACCAGTCAACCACAAAGACCTGATTGCCTCCCTCAGTGTCAGACAGGCACACCAGGTGGGCGGAGTCAGGCGGAAAGACATGCCCCCCAAGGAATCTGCTGGCCTGAGGCAGGAAAACAGTAAACAGACGGTTCAGACAGTCAGTGCAGTGCAGTGGAGGCAGAGAGTTCTGTTCAAACAGTCAGGCAGGCAGACGGCAGTGGCTGCCTTCAGGAGACCGGGAATACGACCAGCGTAGTGGCCCGCCAGAACCGAACCGTGGAGCTAACTGGATACCGGAGCACCAGGCAGGGTACTCAGACCCCGACTAGGCTATATGCTACCACCATAGTCAGATTAACTGATTGCGGTCTGGACCTCAGGGGTTCATTCCCACCAAAGTCCCGTTTGAAGGCAACAGCCCAACCCATCCGGATAGTAGCCACTGCCAGAGGCCAGAGATCCAAGGGCCAGCGGCTGCGGGCAACAGGGGCTCCTACGACAATACACGCCGGGGAGCGGGCTACCAGCGCCCAGACACGGTGGTCACACTACAAACACAGGTGCAGGAGAAAGGCGGACATTGCCAACCCGACTAGGAAGCTGCAGCCGGCTGTGGGCCCCGTTCATTCCTCCGTTTGGTTTACCAGTGACTCTGTGTGGTTTAATCATGAGTACAACAGTGCCATCAGGCACCGCACCGCGCTGCATCGCAACACTGCGCCCTGTACCCCTGCCCACAGCCCGACCGGGCCCCGGGACCAACATCCCCTACCCACGGAGTGGTCAACACCTAGCTGCGCCACTACACCGCTCCCGGGAGTCCCCATACCTTCACCGCAGCGGTGGTGCCCACCATCACCACAACCCGTGGGTGGCGTCACGAACAGTCATCCCCAAAAAACAAATACCCGTATCCACCATGTGTAATGTCAACCCCCCTTGCAGAGCGACGTAACCCCCGGGTCCGTGAGAGGCTCGAGCCACCACCCGTAGAACGCGAGCACGGATCCGAGTGGCTCGGCGGCCGCAGCCGAGTCCGCGGGGCGGTACAGTTGCAGTACTGTGGCACCAGGGAATTGAGCAATAACTCTACTAGTGATGGGCAGTCCGGCTCTTTTTGGTGATCCGGTTCCCATGGCTCCGCTCACCAAAAAGAGCCGGCTTTTTCGGATCGTTCATGGATCCCTATTAAATATATGTTCACCCCAGGTGAACACATATTTAAGCTTGTGTTAATGTCACCAAAACCCTGCCCACCCGTGGCTAAACCCCTCCCAACGGTCCAATTAACTTGCTGAGTGGGCGGGGTTTGTTCAGGTGGGTGGGATTTCGCCCACCAAACACTAATATTTTACACCCAGTGAGAGTCGTTAAGAGAATTTAGTGACATAGTGACACTCACTGGAGTGCCGCCTCCTGTCAGTCACAGCAGGGAGCCGGATCTTTGTGTTGGATCGTTCACGACTGACATATCACTAAATTCTACACACTTGCACATATCACGCATTAATAATAAAATCAGTGGGGGGAGACACTGGAAGTCACCCTATTAGAAAGGGTACAAATGTCTGTTCTGTTTCCTGCCTTGCAATAATCTGTACGGTCAGAAGTGGAAGCTTAAAGCAATGTTTACTTTGCGTTTCACTTCCATTGCATTACCAGGTATGGCAAAGGTGAGCCCTGAGAATTAATGTCATTGATGGGTCCTATGTACCCCAGTCTAACAATGAACACAATGGTGAAACTGGGAGCTATCAGATCCCTTCTCCACGATTCAGCTTGTCTGTATGAGTTACCTTCTTCAAAGAGCACCAGTCTTCTTGCGGCACAGAGCGAGGCAGCATAAAGGGGAAAGTGGCTAGGCAAGTCGTGTTTTTCTTTCTTTTATTAGTCAGTACTTATAGGGACTATGATACTCTGTAGTGGTGTGATCCATTATGGGAGCGTTGTGTGTGTGTGTGTGTGTGTGTGTGTGAATTGTACTGGTGGGGCCATTATAGTGTGCGAGGTAACATGGGGGTCTCATATTGAGTGGGGTGTCATATTGTTTGGGTGTATTTACTGTGGGGACAGCATACTGTTTTGGGGACATAGGTCATCATATTTTGTGTGCAGTGGAATTCACTATTGTGTGAGGTATCATGCAGTATGTTAGATGCATTTATGGACTCTGTGGGGTCATGAAAGGGATATTTTAGTGGGAGAGAACAGTGAGGGGCTTCAATAGGATTAAAATTACTGTGTTTGTGCCACAAAACGTGTCCCTCTCCCTGTTTTCAAATTTATGAGACATGCCATTCTGTGACTCCTCCTATGTGCCTTTGTGACGCCCTGGGCAAGCCAGGGGTCACAGGTCATGACACCACCACACACCCCACATTCCCTGCAGGCGCACCAAGGTCAGAACACAAATCCTTGTTGCCCTCCTCCAGGGGCTGATGTCCACACCAGGGGGTGGGCCAGGCAGTTGGCTCCGCCCACCGAGGAGTTCACAGCCCTGGAGGCGGGAAAACCAGGCAGATAGAGTTTGGAGTTGAAGTGAGAAGGAAGTGGTAGAGGAGCAAGTGAAAAGAGCTGAAGTGAAGTAGAGTAACAGAGCCTGAAGTTGGTCCGGGTGTGTGCCCCGGACTGAGACAGCAAGGTTGGCAGACGGCGGTGACCATCTGCAGGAGTGGCCTATTGGAGTCTACCGTAAGGACCGTGGACGGGTGGTGGCCCGGCGGTACCGGACCGGTACACAAAGAGAAGCCAGCACCATTGGCAGGGGCCTTTTGGATCCCGGCAAGGCTTGGAGTCGCCGTACAATTTGCCAAATCCGTCAGTGAAGGGGACCTCCGGATCTCCCAACAGCCAAAGTCCCGATTGAAGGCAACCGTCCAACCATATTGGAGAGACACCGCCACCGCCAAGGCACCAGTTTCTCAGGGCCAGCGCCTGCGGGCAAAAGAGGGGCTCCTCCGGCTCATATCCAAGCTGGGGAGCGGGTTACCCGTGGGAATCCATCGCTACCAACAACCGTATTTAGGTGCAGGGAAGAGACAGTCATCGCTAACTTGCAGGGAACATCAACACCGCAGCCGTCCGAGGGACCCATCCAACCAGCCGCTTGTTTACCGTGAACTGTGTCATCATCCTTGGGCTGAGTGAGTACCTCCGTGCCGTGCGGCACAGAGCTGCCCCTGCGTCCCTGCACCTCAACAGGTCCCATAACCCGCCTGTCAACCATCCTAACTCCCCATCATCGGGCCCCGGGACCACCAACCCCCCTACCCACTGAGGGGGAGGGCCAACATCTAGCTGCTCCATACCACCACTCCCGGGATCCCCATACAGAGCAGCGGTCAACGGACAATAAATCCCCAAAAACCAACCCCCCCCTTTTCACTCACGGGCGAGGAGCGCCGCTCGAGTCCCCGGGATCCGGCCCATCACTCGAGCCACCGAGCAGCAGCGGCCGCGGCAGCAGCGGCAGTCGGACCCGAGCAGAGGGAGAGCGCGGCGTCCCCTCCTCCGACCGCGACACCTTGACCCTGCCTCCTTCACTAAGAGGGAAGCGGAGGCCCCGTTTGGGACTTTTGATATGGAGTCTCATGATTTCTATGTACACTCCTTCATTCACAACATATTTCATGGAGGAATACCAGAAGAAACGTTCAAATTAAATTTGTTCCAGCATTGATTTTGGTTTGCAGGAAGGACAATATTGTCTAGAACAGACATGTTAGCAGTTTGGTTTGTTTTTATGGGCTGGAAAGTTTATGGTTATCATCATCTTTTTGTATTATTATATCAAAGTGACTTGATATATAGTTTATTTCCATTTCTGTTTGGGCTTTTTGAAGCTGTTAATCTGCAGTAGGAAGCTGTGACCCTTTCCTTCATGTTTAGGAAAAAGAGCCTTCAGTGGATATTTTGATCTAATATTGGAAATACCAGGGTGCTGAGGTAAATACAGGCTACTCACACTGCTGTCCTCTGTGTGTATCTAATCTAATACTGGCGATACTAGCGTGCTGAGGTAAGAAGAGGCTGCTCACACTGCTGTCCTCCATGTGTATCTAATCTAATACTGGTGATACCAGGGTGCTGAGGTAAGGAGAGGCTGCTCACACTACTGTCCTCTGTGTGTATCTAATCTAACACTGGCGATACCAGGATGCTGAGGTAAGGAGAGGCTGCTCACACTGCTGTCCACCTTGTCGGTGCCAGTGGCTCTGGTGGAGGCAGGCTCCACCTATCCACTAAACTGGGTTTAACTAGGACCTGCAGTACCAAAGGCTGATGGTGGTGGTGTGTGTCTTCCAGCTGGAATTATCACCTTTCAGCTATGGCCAATAGGAAAGCACCACACCCTTCTTATTCCTCCTCCAGTCTGCTGGTCACCACCAGATCTACATATTCACTGCTGCGTCTCTGGTTCCTTACCCTTGTACTTTTGCTACCTGTGTTTTGACCTCTGCCTGATTTCTGACCATTCTCCTGCCTGTCATTTTTGTACCTCACTGCCATCTCTGGTTTGACCTTAGCCTCATTTACTGACCACCCTTTGGCTGCTGATTTTACCTCTTCTGTACCTCCGGGTTTTGACCCTACCTGGTGACCACTCTTCTCCGAACTGCAGCCTTACATAGGCAGCAATCTCCTGGACCTTGTTGTAATTCCAGATCCCTGTACAGGGGCTAAAGGGTTTCAAGGTTCTTGGGATCCTGCTGAGAGGACGGCTATCCTCTACTCTGTCCGTGACTGTCACCCTGAGTCTGTGGCTTTGGACAGACGTCACAGTTTTACAGCAGCTGAGTTATGTATTATAATGGCACTGTATGGAACTTTATTGAGTCTACACATATATAGCTGACATATTGAAAGTCTACTGGTATGTATTATATATTTACTCTGCTGTTATTTTGTACTTTCTTCCACTAAAGTATTCTCTAGGCTGTACCCTGCTTTCTACTTCATCTGGAGCATGTAGCAATTTGTCATGCAATTTAATTCTTTTTAGGAAATACCCCCTTTGAGAATGTACTTGAATGATTCATGACGCGAAATAATGTAATTGCTTAAGAAACACATGCAACATGCATGGTCACTAAAAGCTACAAACATTTGTGTCTAGACAGCTGTTAGGCAGCCCTGCTCTCCTAACTCCGAACATTTAAGGACTTGTCCTCTACGTAAGACAAGAAGCAACATCTCTAAGCAGAAATTGAATTTACACTTCCAAAACCACAGAAATGGAACAAGAATGATACACAGAAAGATTGTGGATTGTTATGGAAGTTCTACATAGTATAAAACATCATTATTTATTTATATCTAAATTGAAGTTATTAGTATCAATCTTTTAGAACCTGAGTAATATTTTATGCATGAACTCACTACTACTGGAAGAAAACAAAATCTAGGTATAGGTACATAGTTTGAGAGATTGTAAGAAGACCTTAAAAATCCATCAGGATTTTTATCATACAATATTGTCGTAAAAATCAATAATGAAGAAGAGACTAAAAACGGAGATATGACCAAATCCGGTAAAATTTTCACCTGTAAATTTAACTCATATCACTAATGGGTATGTGCTAAAATGTCTTTTTCAGGTGCATTCTGCATAGAATCCAACTGAAAAAGTACTGCAAAAAGTGCAACGAAAAATAAACATAAAACGACACTGCTGCACATATGTATGGCACTTCTTTTAAGCTTTTCAAGGTTCGGAAACCTTAAAGCTGTTAAAAAAGTAACTTTTCATTCTTCAGGCAGCTTTGTTTGGAAGCCAATCTAATATATAGGAAATTCGGCAGCTGTCAGTCACATGACCTGTCTATATGTGTATGTGTGAGCTAATATATACTGTCAGGGGGAGGGCTTTCTGTTGCCTGGAGATTTATCAGGCTGCCAATAGCAACCAATCACAGTTAGCTTCTATTTTGCTACAGTTAATTAATCTGAGCTCTGATTGGTTAATATAGGCAACAATTTAATAATTACTTTTCTATTTGTTTTGTGGTTTTTGTGTGCAGAATACATTTTTGTTAATACATTCTATTTTGTTAACAGCAGTTATTAACCCGGGCGAAGCCGGGTAGTACAGCTAGTCTAATATACAGTTAGGTCCAGAAATATTTGGACAGTGACACAATTTTCGCGAGTTGGGCTCTGCATGCCACCACATTGGATTTGAAATTAAACCTCTATAACAGAATTTAAGTTCAGATTGTAACGTTTAATTTGAAGGTTTGAACAAAAATATCTGATAGAAATTGTAGGAATTGTACACATTTCTTTACAAACACTCCACATTTTAGGAGGTCAAAAGTAATTGGACAAATAAACCAAACCCAAACGAAATATTTTTATTTTCAATGTTTTGTTGCGAATCCTTTGGAGGCAATCACTACCTTAAGTCTGGAACCCATGGACATCACCAAACACTGGGTTTCCTCCTTCTTAATGCTTTGCCAGGCCTTTACAGCCGCAGCCTTCAGGTCTTGCTTGTTTGTGGGTATTTCCGTCTTAAGTCTGGATTTGAGCAAGTGAAATGCATGCTCAGTTGGGTTAAGATCTGGTGATTGACTTGGCCATTGCAGAATGCTCCACTTTTTTGCACTCATGAACTCCTGGGTAGCTTTGGCTGTATGCTTGGGGGCATTGTCCATCTGTACTATGAAGCGCCGTCCGATCAACTTTGCGGCATTTGGCTGAATCTGGGCTGAAAGTATATCCCGGTACACTTCAGAATTCATCCGGCTACTCTTGTCTGCTGTTATGTCATCAATAAACACAAGTGACCCAGTGCCATTGAAAGCCATGCATGCCCATGCCATCACGTTGCCTCCACCATGTTTTACAGAGGATGTGGTGTGCCTTGGATCATGTGCCGTTCCCTTTCTACTCCAAACTTTTTTCTTCCCATCATTCTGGTACAGGTTGATCTTTGTCTCATCTGTCCATAGAATACTTTTCCAGAACTGAGCTGGCTTCATGAGGTGTTTTTCAGCAAATTTAACTCTGGCCTGTCTATTTTTGGAATTGATGAATGGTTTGCATCTAGATGTGAACCCTTTGTATTTACTTTCATGGAGTCTTCTCTTTACTGTTGACTTAGAGACAGATACACCTACTTCACTGAGAGTGTTCTGGACTTCAGTTGATGTTGTGAACGGGTTCTTCTTCACCAAAGAAAGTATGCGGCGATCATCCACCACTGTTGTCATCCGTGGACGCCCAGGCCTTTTTGAGTTCCCAAGCTCACCAGTCAATTCCTTTTTTCTCAGAATGTACCCGACTGTTGATTTTGCTACTCTAAGCATGTCTGCTATCTCTCTGATGGATTTTTTCTTTTTTTTCAGCCTCAGGATGTTCTGCTTCACCTCAATTGAGAGTACCTTAGACCGCATGTTGTCTGGTCACAGCAACAGCTTCCAAATGCAAAACCACACACCTGTAATCAACCCCAGACCTTTTAACTACTTCATTGATTACAGGTTAACGAGGGAGATGCCTTCAGAGTTAATTGCAGCCCTTAGAGTCCCTTGTCCAATTACTTTTGGTCCCTTGAAAAAGAGGAGGCTATGCATTACAGAGCTATGATTCCTAAACCCTTTCTCCGATTTGGATGTGAAAACTCTCATATTGCAGCTGGGAGTGTGCACTTTCAGCCCATATTATATATATAATTGTATTTCTGAACATGTTTTTGTAAACAGCTAAAATAACAAAACTTGTGTCACTGTCCAAATATTTCTGGCCCTGACTGTATAAAGCTGAATGTGTGTATGTGTGTGTGTATGTATGTATGTATGTCCGGGATTGGCATCCACACCGTCGCAGCTACAGCCACAAAATTTTGCACACTCACACTTCTGCACCCCGAGAGCGTCATAGGCTATGTTTTGAGGGGAAATTTTAACTCCGCTCTTTACAGTTATTCAACAAAAAACCTGCCTCCATTAACACTAGAACTACTGAGGTAGTCATTTTGACTACTTTGCACTATGTACTGTATTTCTATATAGGTGTCACGAGTCCAGTAGTTCTAGTGTTAAAGCGAATGGAGCTGGGAGCCACAGTGCAGCCAGAACTTCAGAAGAATGCATGGCCACGCCCTTATATGGAATGTTGGCGTGTCACAATGCAGCCAGGGAAAGAGACAGACATAGACAGGGTAAGAGACAGACACAAAGAGACAGACACAGACAAAGAAACAGACTGACAGGGAAAGAGACAGACAGGGAAAGAGAGGTAAAGAGACAGACAGGGAAATAGACAGACAAGGAAAGTGACAGAGATAGATAGACAGACAGGAAAAGAGATAGATAGACAGACAGGGAAACAAATTGAGACAGACGGAGAAAGAGACAGACAGTCAGGGAAAGAGACAGACAAAGAGAGAGACAGAGAGATATATACAGAGGGGGAGACAGACAGAGAATGGGAGAGAAACAGAGACTGTTGCTATCCCGGGCAGCGCCGGGTGCTATGTTGTGAGGCGAAATTTTAACCCCGTGCGTTCCAATTTACCAATCAATTTTGCCCCTATCTACATAATGGGGAAAAAGTGAAACGAAAAGTGTTGGGGGCAAATTGACAGCTGCCAGATGTGAACAAGGAGGACTTAAAGAATGAGAGCGATGGCGCCAAAGAGTATATACCGTACAGTTGCTAAGGTGGGTCCCCGACATGGGATACTCACCACACTCGGGGATATGAACACACACACACAAAATGCACCACACACTACCACGCACTTGAACACATACACCACCCTCAGCACACATTTCACCACACATATACCAACCTCGCCACATAATTGCCCTAAACGCACACAAGTCTGGTATTATCCTTCAAAAATAAAAATCTGATTAATAAGCAGCCAAACTACAAGAACAACAAATGTACCACATAGGAAATACGGCAGCTGTCAGTCACATGACCTGTCTATATGTGTATGTGTGAGCTAATATATACTGTCAGGGGGGAGGGTTTTCTGTTACCTGGAGATTTATCAGGCTGCCAATAGCAACCAATCACAGTTAGGTTCTATTTTGCTATAGTTAATTAATCTGAGCTCTGATTGGTTAATATAGGCAACAATTTAATAATTACATTTCTATCTATTTGTTTTGTGGTTTTTGTGTGCAGAATACATTTTTGTTAATACATTCTATTTTGTTAACAGCAGTTATTAACCCGGGCGAAGCCGGGTAGTACAGCTAGTTACTCTATATACTTGAATATGTCCCGTAAAAACGATGGCAAGACCACCAGAGAAGGTGAATCAGGAAAGCTTTTTCTTGAAGTGGCTTTTACAGGAAACTGAGGAGAAATTCCAAATTTTTGAGTTTTGAATTTTTGAGGAGGATTTGATGTTTCCTCTCAGTTTCTGCTCCAAACACTCCTAAAAAACCTCATGTACACATAGCCGAATTTACCATGTGTACATACCCCAAATCTTCCTGAAAAACTCAAAACTCCTCAAAAACTTTGAGACTCTACTTACTTTTTGCTTCAAAAACTCAGCAAAATGACTCAGTGTGAATATACCCAGCATGTCTCACTTTGCAGGACATGTCAACTCAATGATGTAATGCTAAATTTACACATAATATTTGATTCATGGGTATTCAAGGACTTTTTGATACGCTCTGCTCCAAAAAATGCATGAAAAATTGCTCAGATTACTGCTTGAAAGGCTCTTCCTATTCATTTCTATTGTAAAACCACTTTGCGGTATACAGTGTCCACCCATATCCTGTCCACCGCCATTAACTTGAGAACGGCGGCAGCTATAGGCATAAAAGTGGTGTCTAGGTATAGTAAATTAGCCATGCGCTACTCAATGAAACCACCTATAGCGCCACCTGGTGGAAAACAATGGAGTTAGCATTTTTATCTCGAAAATGGAACGAGATAGAGAAAAAAAGTGAATTACAAAGTTGTAGGGCGTCATCAATTCAATACGAATCAACACCTTGCATACAAAAATGCTTTGATTAGAATGTGTAAAACTCACAAGGCTGTGGACGTGAAGCGAAACCTCATGGAGACCTTCCTACAAGTCATTGGGTATAGTGGCTGCATGGAGTGGTCTGACCCCATTGGACTTCTTTCTGTGAGGTCACATCAATCAGCAGGTGTATGCGACCCCTCCACCAACATTGCAGGACCTATGATGACGTATCACAGATGCTTGTGCAAACGTGTCACCTACCATATTGCACAACGTGCAGCAAGATGCAGTATGCTGTCCAGAGTCCAGATGTGCATTGCAGCTGACGGTGGCCACTTTGAGCATCAAAGTTAAATGAGCACCATATGCGTGACCAGCATTCCATGTTTTGGTGGGGCGGTCATGGGTTTCATATCATAGCATTTCTGTATGCAAGGTGTCGATTCGTATTGATCCAGTCCACTAGACAACCAAGTGGGAGGGGCAGACAGTGGACAGTCAGACAGCAATCTGCAGGAGTCAATGACAGAGAGAGAAAGTGAGCAGATGCACCGACAGGAGTGTGACAGTGACCTGAGGGCCCAGGCGATTAGTTGCCGGTGGAGTACGGTGGAGTGCTCCTGGAACCACAGCACCGACGGGGTACAGAATCCTAGGTCAGGCAAGTGCTCCAGGCAGACCTGATAAAATCTGCACAGTGAGGGGACCATCAAGGACCTCACTGACCTTGAAGTTTGGGACTCAGTAGCAATGGGAGAACTGGGGACAGGACCAGACACTCCAACCACACAGGATTCACACTACCGTCATACGGACTGCTGTAAAAGACTACCAGGAGGGGATCTCAAGCCGCTCCAAACCACGGTGACCCACCAACCAAAGATAGGTGCAGGGGAAAGAAGCCACCAGGTCACTAAACCGGCACTGGGACTAAGGGGACCTACGGTCAACACCGGCCTTCCTCGGGTAACCAGTTTACATCTTGCCGTGAGTAAAGGAACCAGTTACACTTCAACTCCTTGTGTGGCCTATCTTCTTTCTGCACCTGTCCACATCACCTATCCTCTGGGGCCTGGCTCTGCTTGCGGAGGGCCTAACATCCAGGCTGCCGCTAACACCAACCTCAGTAGTGAGTACTGTGCAGCGGCGGCTCCATTCACATAGCCGCAATCCGCAAGTGGCATCACGTGATAAACTTTCATTTAATTCCCTTGTAAATATACCCCTTTTAAAAAGCACCCAGGGAACGGGCAACTAGTGATATTCCCCAGGTATACACCGCCCGGGACCGAGTATCCCATACCTCTGGGCGACACAATTACATTTACTTTACTTTAGAGAATAAACACAATATCATCCAGTTATTAAAAGCAGTGTAAAGTAAAGATCATTTCAGGCAACATTTTGGCACTTGTTGGCAAAAAATTGTATGTTCTCATAGGTTTTCCAATGGATTTGCCGGCTCTGTCCCAAAGTCTTACAAATACTGGCAAGTTAATTGGTACCTGATAAAATACTTTCACTGGAGCAGTGTATATATTTTAACTGCAATCACTGTGAAATAAAAATATAATGATTAGTGATGAGCGAGTACTAAAAAGCTCGGGTGCTCGAGGCTCGGGCCGAGCATCCCAAGATACTCGTGTACTCGGCCCGAGCACCGAGCCCAATGTTATCCTATGGGAGACCCGAGTATTTATATGAAATGACCCCCGGCAGCATGTAGAAACCCTAAACATGTCACAAAAGTCTCACAAGAGTGCTCAAATGACATGGCAACAGCATGGGGAAGACCCCTTGAAGCATTTATCACTGAAAAGTCACAGCTGTGAACAATTTTGTCCGCGTTTTACGCCATTTTTACGGACTCACCAGAAAACCTTCCAAAATGACACCAAAATGAATTTTCATGGCGGAAATGTTAAGGGCACATACCCAATAGTGAGATAGAGCTGGTGTATGTTACTTTTTGAGATTACATGAAAGATTTTACGTGAAAACATTGTGTGGCACTTCGATCTACCTGAGAAGAGACGTACATGAAGGCCTCTTGAGTCTAATGTGCCCATTTTGAGGAAGTGAGTCTTTGTAGTATTTTCCTTTGCCAGGGAAGTCCAAAATTTTGAGGTTCACCAATGCCCCTGCATACAGACGTGCATGATGGCCTGTAAACCTGAAGTGCCCATTGTAAGGAAGTGGGTCTATTGTAGTATAGCCCTTTGACAGGGCAGCCAAAAATTGGGAGGCTCCACATTGTCCCTGGATAGAGACGTGCATGAGGGCCTGTAAACCTGAAGTGCCCATTGTAAGGAAGTGGGTCTATTGTAGTATAGCCCTTTGGCAGGGCAGCCAAAAATTGGGAGGCTCCACATTGTCCCTGGATAGAGACGTGCATGAGGGCCTGTAAACCTGAAGTGCCCATTGTAAGGAAGTGGGTCTATTGTAGTATAGCCCTTTGGCAGGGCAGCCAAAAATTGGGAGGCTCCACATTGTCCCTGGATAGAGACGTGCATGAGGGCCTGTAAACCTGAAGTGCCCATTGTAAGGAAGTGGGTCTATTGTAGTATAGCCCTTTGGCAGGGCAGCCAAAAATTGGGAGGCTCCACATTGTCCCTGGATAGAGACGTGCATGATGGCCTGTAAACCTGATGTGCCCATTGTAAAGAAGTGGGTCTATTGTAGTACAGCCCTTTGGCAGGGCAACCAAAAATTGGGAGGCTCCACATTGTCCCTGGATAGAGACGTGCATGATGGCCTGTAAACCTGAAGTGCCCATTGTAAGGAAGTGGGTCTATTGTAGTATAGCCCTTTGGCAGGGCAGCCAAAAATTGGGAGGCTCCACATTGTCCCTGGATAGAGATGTGCATGAGGGCCTCAAAACATTGTTCCCATTGCAAAGGAGTGGGTCTCCTGTCGTTGTAACGTCCATTCTGAAAGAATGGGTGAAAAAATTTACCACTGGGGGTATACCTGAAACAACGGCCTAACTATTGTAACGGTCATCATGGTGGCACATGAGGAGAAGGAGGAGCAGTCCAGCGATTATCCAAAGTCCAGAAGTGTGTACCCATCGGTGAGTGGAGGTACATGGCAAATTCCCGTTACAAACTTTAAATTCCGCTCTCATTTGCTGGTGGTGTGGTGAAGTCTGGCCCAATCCAACCCTTGTTCATCTTGATCAGAGTCAGCCTGTCAGCATTTTCAGTTGACAGGCGGGTGCATTTATCTGTAATGATTCCACCTGCGGCACTAAAAACATGCTCTGACAAAACGCTAGCGGCAGGGCAGGCCAGGACTTCCAAGGCGTAGAGAGCCAATTCATGCCACGTGTCCAGCTTGGATACCCAATAATTGTAAGGCACAGAGGAATGTCGGAGTACAGTTGTTCGATCTGCAAGGTACTCCTTGAGCATCTGGGCAAACTTATGATTTCTTGTGGCACTACCCCGCACCTCAGGGGCTGTGGTACGTGAGGGGCTGAGAAAACTGTCCCACATCTTAAAGACTGTTCCCCTACCTCTGGCGGATTGGACTTGTGCCCCTCTCGGCTGTACGCCTTGGTTGTCCACTGATTCCTGACCTATGCCGCTAGCGTTTTGTGATGGGAATGCTTTGCCTACTTCCGTGACTATGGCCTTCCGGAACTGCTGCATTTTGGCTGACCTCTCCACCTCGGGAATAAGAGACATAAAGTTCTCCTTGTAGCGTGGGTCTAACAGTGTTACCAACCAGTAATGATTGTCGGCCAAGATGTTCTTAACGCAAGGGTCACGAGACAGGCAGCTTACCATAAAGTCAGCCATGTGCGCCAGACTCGTAACAGCCAGTACTTCAGTATCCTGACCAACACGATGACTGAACATGCTGTCCTCCTCCTCCTCCTCCTCATCTACCCTGTCCTCTGGCCATCCACGCTGAACCGAGGATATGACTGGTGTGCATGTCATATCCTCAATTTGGCCGGAGAGTTGCTCCATGTCTTCATCCTCCTCCTCGTCATAGTCCTCCACTGCACGTTGTAATGAGACGAGGCTGGGCTGTGTGTTATCACCCACACCCACTACTGTTTCTTGCTCCAACTCATCGCGCTCCGCCTGCAATGCATCATGTTTGTTTTTGAGCAGAGACCGTTTTAGAAGGCAGAGAAGTGGTATGGTGACGCTAATAATGGCGTCATCACCACTCACCATCTTGGTGGAGTCCTCAAAGTTTTGGAGGATGGTACATAGGTCGGACATCCATCTCCACTCCCCAGGTGTTATGTGTGGAGTTTGACCCATTTCCCGACGGCTTAGGTGATGCAGGTACTCAACAACTGCCCTCTTCTGCTCACATATCCTGACCAACATGTGCAGAGTTGAATTCCAACGCGTGGGGACATCACACACCAGTCTGTGAGCCGGAAGATGCAAACGGCGCTGAAAGCCGGCAAGGCCGGCTGAAGCAGTAGGTGACTTTCAAAAATGTGCAGACAGGCGGCGAACTTTTACCAGCAGATCAGACAGCTCTGGGTATGACTTTAGAAACCGCTGAACCATGAGGTTGAGCACATGGGCCACGCATGGAACATGTGTCAGCTGGCCTCGCCTCAAAGCCGCCACCAGGTTCCGGCCATTGTCACACACGACCTTTCCTGGCTTTAGGTTCAGAGGTGTGAGCCAGTGATCTGCCTGCTGTTTCAGAGCTGTCCACACCTCTTCTGCATTGTGGGGTTTGTCACCTATGCAGATTAGCTTCAGCACAGCCTGTTGCCGTTTCGCCGAGGCAGTGCTGCAGTGCTTCCAGCTTGGGACTGGTGTGGAGGGTAAAGTGGATGAGGATGCGCAGGAGGAGGAGGAGGCTGAGGATCATGACATTCCGGAGCTGTAGAGTGTGGGTGAAACCCTGACTGAGGTAGGCCCTGCAAACCTTGGTGTGGGAAGGACGTGTTCCGTCCCTCGCTCAGACTGGGTCCCAGCTTCCACAATATTAACCCAGTGTGCCATCAACGAGATGTAGCGGCCTTGCCCACAAGCACTTGTCCACGTGTCTGTGGTTAGGTGGACTTTGGCTGAAACAGCGCTGTTCAGGGCACGTGTGATGTTTTGTGACACGTGGTTATGCAATGCGGTGACGGCACACCGGGAGAAATAGTGGAGGCTGGGGACCGAGTAACGTGGGACAGCTGCCGCCATCAGGTCGTGGAATGCTTCTGTCTCCACCAGCCTAAAAGGCAACATTTCCAGCGCAAGCAGTCGCGAAATGTTAGCATTTAGAACTGTGGCATGTGGGGCGTTGGCAGTGTATTTGCGCCTGCGTTCAAAGGTTTGCTGAATGGATAACTGTACGCTGCGCTGGGACAAGGACGTGCTTGATGATGGTGTTATTTCTGCGTAGGCAACTGCAGGTGCAGGGCCGGAGGAGGCTTGTTCGCAGGCAGCATGGACAGGGGATTGGCTCGCATGCACAACAAGCGAAGACGTAGCAGTGACATCAGCAAGCACTGCTCCTCGACTCTGTTGTACATCCCACAAAGTCGGGTGCTTGGCTGACATGTGCCTGATCATGCTGGTGGTGGTCAGGCTGCTAGTTTTGGTACCCCTGCTGATGCTGGCATGGCAGGTGTTGCAAATGGCCTTTTTAGAATCATCTGGAGCCAACTTAAAAAACTGCCAGACTCGGGAAGACCTAACATTTGTACAGGCACCTTGTGTCGTGTTGTTGTTCCGGGGAACGGTTGCCTGACTTCTGCCTGGGGCCACCACCCTGCTTCTTACTGCCTGTTGGGATGCTACACCTCCCTCCTCCTGTGCACTGCTGTCCTCGCTCTGCATATCCTCCTGCCAGGTTGGGTCAGTTACTGGATCATCCACCACGTCGTCTTCCTCTTCCGCACCCTGCTCCTCCTCCTGACTTCCTGACAATTGTGTCTCATCATCGTCCACCCCTTGTTGAGACACGTTGCCAACTTCATGAGAACGTGGCTGCTCAAATATTTGGGCATCTGTACATACGATCTCCTCATGACCCACTTCAACAGGAGCTGGCGAGAGGCCAGAATGTGCGAATGGAAACGTGAACAGCTCTTCCGAGTGTCCAAGTGTGGGATCAGTAATGTCCGTGGACGTGTACTCAGCCTTGTGGTAGGAAGGAGGATCAGGTTCTGAAATGTGCGGTGCAGTATCACGGCTACTGACACTTGACCGTGTGGAAGACCGAGTGTTTGTGGTGGTGCCAATCTGACTGGAAGCATTATCCGCTATCCAACTAACAACCTGTTGACACTGGTCTTGGTTCAAGAGCGGTGTACTGCTGCGGTCCCCAAGAATTTGGGAAAGGACGTGCGAGCGAGTAGATGTGGCCCTTTGTTGTGGCGAAATTAGAGCTTGCCCACGACCTCGGCCTGCACCACCATCACGTCCACTTCCTTGTTCATTGCCAACGCCCTTGCGCATTTTTCAATGCTGTGCTGACGTGTATTCACTAGACTTGTGCGTTATATCCAAGTTTGTGCAAAACGCACACAAGTGCACCTGTACGCTGCCACCGACTGCCACACACGTGCGGTTTTTAAATGCAAGCACGGACGCACTAATAACCTAACAGGTTTTTAGGAGCGACAATTACTGAGAAGTTTGACACTATCAGACACTGCTGACTGACGTGTATTATTCACTAGACTTGTGCGTTATATACTAGTTTGTGCAAAACATGCACCTGTACGCTGCCACCGACAGGCACACACGTGCGGTTTTTAAATGCAAGCACGGACGCACTAAGAACCTAACTGGTTTTTAGGAGCGACAATTACTGAGAAGTTTGACACTATCAGACACTGCTGACTGACGTGTATTATTCACTAGACTTGTGCGTTATATACTAGTTTGTGCAAAACGTGCACCTGTACGCTGCCACCGACAGGCACACACGTGCGGTTTTTAAATTCACGCACGGACGCACTAAGAACCTAACAGCTTTTTAGGAGCGACAATTACTGAGAAGTCTGACACTATCAGCATACCTCCCAACCGTCCCGGATACAGCGGGACTCTCACGCTTTTGAGCCTTTGATCTCGAGTCTCGCCCGTGAGGCTGTGTTTCCCGTGGCTCCGCCCACCCACTGTAGCCCCGCCTCGCTGTTTCTCCCTTGTATTCATTACAGTGTCGAGTGCGCACCTTGAAACTCCCGTGACTGCCGCTGAGGTATGAATCCCCCCTGCAGCAGAGCCAACCCCCCAACCCCCCCTGCAGCAGAGCCGACATCCCCAGCTCCGGAGCCTGCGCTTCTCTGCAGCTGTTCTCTCTGATTCCCCGTGTGTGGCTTCTCACTGCTGGAGTCACACGGGGAATCAGGAAGCTGAGGAAAAGACCGTGCAATCAGCACTTATCTCTCCTGCAGATAGCACTGGCCAGTAATAACCTATGCAGCAGAGTGACATCTGGAGACTTCTATTAGCTTACCGATCAGTGGTCATCTGCCTGTGGAGCTGCTTGGTCCTAGCTGCCCAACAGGTTCAGCTCTGCTTTATCCTGGCTCCCCTACCAGTTAAAGGGAAACTGTCAGCAGAAATTTCACAATAAAAGTAAAAGATTCCCCTTCTGCAGCTCGTGGGCTGCATTCTAGAAAGGTTCCTGTTGTTATTGTGTCGCGGGCGGAGGAGGGGACGCCGCGCTCTCCCACTGCTCGGGTCTGGCTGCCTCGGCTGCTGCGGCCTGCCGCTGCTCAGTGGCTCGAGCGATGGGCCGGATCCCGGGGACTCGAGCATTGCTCCTCGCCCGTGAGTGAAAGGGGATTGGGTTTTGGGGATAGTTTATTGTCCGTGACGCCACCCACGGTTGTGGTGATTGAATGTACACCACCGCTGCTCTGGCTGGGGATCCCGGGAGTGATGGTATGGAGCAGCCAGTTGTTGTGTTGCCCCTCCGCGGGTAGGGTTTGGTGATCCCGGGGCCCAGTGATGGGGTGTTGGATGGTGGACAGGCGGGTATGGGGCCTGTGGAGGTGCAGGGGCGCTGGGACAGCGCTGTGCCGCACGGGACGGTGGTACTCACTCAGCCCAATGAAGCACACAGAGTCTCTGCTGAAACAAACGGCTGGATGGACGGGTCCCACAGGCGGCTGCGGTGTTTTTCCCCTGACCCCAGGTTGTTAGTGTAAGTCCTTTCCTTCGTCTCCGTGCACACTCTTCCTGCTCTCCGGTTTCCAGCTGGCTCCCCGATTCAGTACCGGGGGGCCACCGCCCAGCCCCGGCTACCTGCGGTTCCACCAACTGGCTTCCCGGCTCCCTGCAGACGGCCACTACCGTCTGCATGACTTTCTGCACAGGGGCCCTAGGCTCCAACCTAGGCCCCAGTCTGCGTCTGCCTCCCTGCAGACTTCCTCTCTCCTTCACTCCTGAACTTCTCTCTGGGCTTGTTTCCTGCCTCAGGCCAGCTCACTCCAGGGTGGGCGTCTCCATCTCCTGACTCCGCCCACCTGGTGTGTCAGTCTGAGCCTGAGGCAAAAAGCAGGTCACTTTGGGGATGTCTGCTGTGAACTGCTGGGGGTGGGGGTGTGTGTGTGTTGTTACCTGTGTCCTCTGGCTTGTCTAGGGCGACACATTCCCCCTTAGCAAAATGCAGACCGTCCTCAGGCTGCCCGTCCATCACCGGTTTTATTTTTCTTTTAAACTGCAGAAGATAAGGAAAAAAAACAATACAAGGATACTAACATCATCCCACAACGGGAGGCATATCAAACATTAAACACTTTTAATAACGGCATCGGGTCCTTCAGTCACCCACCCAAATAACCTAGCAAGGTGCTGCCCCTAGGAAGTGGGCAGCACCCCATGACCCCAGTCCAGGAACGGCTCCAGATTGGTCAACGGGACCGGTACTTCGCTGCCGTTGCGGCCGGGCGGACTGCCGGAGCCGTCGTCATCTCCATCGCGGCCGGGCGGACTGCCGGGGCCGGTGGCAGGGCGGTGACAAAGGTGAGGCCTGGGGACCCCAGGTCTGGGTCCTCCCCCACAGACGCTGCGGGCTCCGCTACCGGTAACAGGGGTAACGGGTCAGTGCATCACTGCGGCGGCCTCTTCCAGGAACCAAATGCTGGCAGAGTCCTGGCGTCCCTGCTTCCACAGCCGCGGTTCACATGCAGCCGGACGCCATCCCGTCCCCCTTAGCCTCTTTTTAGCACTTCCTTCTTCAGGGGGCGGGGCTCCACTTTCGTGCCTTTCCTGCTCGGGGAAGACTCTTGAGCGGGAAATCTTCGCGCCCAAGATGGCGGTTTTACAAAATTTTCGGCCGGACACCTCCGGCGGTCACAAGGCGCACCTCTACCCAACGGCAGAGCGGTAAGATCCTGTTCGTGACGCCAAGTTGTCGCGGGCGGAGGAGGGGACGCCGCGCTCTCCCACTGCTCGGGTACGGCTGCCGCGGCTGCTGCGGCCTGCCGCTGCTCGGTGGCTCGAGCGATGGGCCGGATCCCGGGGACTCGAGCGGCGCTCCTCGCCCGTGAGTGAAAGGGGATTGGGATTTGGGGATAGTTTATTGTCCGTGACGCCACCCACGGTTGTGGTGATTGAATGTACACCACCGCTGCTCTGGCTGGGGATCCCAGGAGTGATGGTATGGAGCAGCCAGTTGTTGTGTTGCCCCTCCGTGGGTAGGGGTTGGTGATCCCGGGGCCCAGTGATGGGGTGTTGGATGGTGGACAGGCGGGCTATGGGGCCTGTGGAGGTGCAGGGGCGCGGGGACAGCGCTGTGCCACACGGCACGGTGGTACTCACTCAGCCCAATGAAGCACACAGAGTCTCTGCTGAAACAAACGGCTGGATGGGCGGGTCCCACAGGCGGCTGTGGTGTTTTTCCCCTGACCCCAGGTTGTTAGTGTAAGTCCTTTCCTTCGCCTCCGTGCACACTCTTCCTGCTCTCCGGTTTCCAGCTGGCTCCCTGATTCAGTACCGGGGGGCCACCGCCCAGCCCCGGCTACCTGCGGTTCCACCAACTGGCTTCCCGGCTCCCTGCAGACGGCCACTACCGTCTGCCTGACTTTCTGCACAGGGGCCCTAGGCTCCAACTTAGGCCCCAGTCTGCGTCTGCCTCCCTGCAGACTTCCTCTCTCCTTCACTCCTGAACTTCTCTCTGGGCTTGTTTCCTGCCTCAGGCCAGCTCACTCCAGGGTGGGCGTCTCCATCTCATGACTCCGCCCACCTGGTGTGTCAGTCTGAGCCCGAGGCAGAAAGCAGGTCACTTTGGGGATGTCTGCTGTGAACTGCTGGGGGTGGGGGTGGGGGTGTGTTGTTACCTGTGTCCCCTGGCTTGTCCAGGGCGACACAATTGTGCCCCCTTTGAAACCTAAAAAAATACTTTATAAAGTCTTACCTTTTTGTATGCAAATGCGTTTTTATGGTCACGGGGGCGGGCTGTCTGGCATCCGTTATTCCCCCTCCTGCCGCTTTACGCAGTCCCCCATTGCTCATTTACATACACAAGAACGCCTTCCTCATGTAACTGTCCTCCCGAAGTTTTGCGCATGCCCAGTGCCACTCTCGCAGGACTGAGTACTGTGCAAAGTGTGAACGCTTTTGAGGTGATTGCGCAGGCGCGAGATTATGGGCGGCACTGTGATTGTCATCAGCAGTGTCATCCAAGTACCTGCCCATAATCTCGTGCCCGCGCTTCTCCCTTTGACAGCACCGCTATGCGCAAGCGCTGGCCATATGAACCATGTTACCTATTACCGCGGGCACGAGATTATGGGCGGATACTTGGATGACGCTGCTGATGACAATCACTGCGCCGCCCATAATCTCGCGCCTGCGCAATCACCTCAAAAGCGTTCACACTTTGCACAGTGCTCACTCCCGCGAGAGTGGCACTGGGCATGCACGAGACTTCGGGAGGACAGTTACATGAGGAGGGCGTCCTTGTGTATGTAAATGAGCAATGGGGGACGGCGTACAGCGGCAGGAGGGGGAATAACGGACGCCAAACAGCCTACCCCCGTGACCATAAAAACACTTTTGCATACAAAAAGGTAAGACTTCATAAAGTATTTTTGTAAGTCTCAAAGGGGGCACAATAGAAACAGGAACCTTTCCAGAATGCAGCCCAGGAGCTGCAGAAGGGGAATATTTTATTTTTTTGCGAAATTTCTGATGACAGGTTCCCTTTAAAGGGAACCTGTCAGATGCAATATGCACTCAGAGCCAGGAGCAATTCTGGGTACATATTGCTATTCCCTGCCTAACTGTCCCTGTATACGCTAGCATAGATAAAGGCATCTATAGAAAAAGTATTTTTAAAGATCTTATATCTTATGCTAATGAGCGCGGGGACTAGTCACAAGGGAGTTACTTCACTTGGATAGTCGGCTCACATAGCGTGTTAGTACTCACACAGGGGCGTAATAACATGCTAACATGCTATGTGAGCCGACTAGCCAAGTGAAGTAACGCCCTTGTGACTAGTCTCCGCACTCATTAGCATAAGATATAAGATCTTTAGGAATACTTTTTCTAATGATCTCTTTATCTATGCTAGCGTATACAGGGACAGTTAGGCAGGGATTAGCAATATGCACCCAGAACTGCTCCTGGCTCTGAGTGCATATTGCATCTGACAGGTTCACTTTAAAGGGAACCTGTCACCAGATTTGGGGCCTATAAGCTGCGGCCACCACCAGTGGGATCTTATATACACATTCTAACATGCTGTATACATACCTCCCAACCGTCCCGGATACAGCGGGACTGTACCGGATTTCAGCGGGTGTCACGATCGTGAGGCTTTTGTCCCGTGGCTCCGCCCACCCGCTCTCTCCCTGTCTGACTTTCTCCCCCTCCTAATGCACATGAGCAGAGCCAAGCGCTGCTTCACTGCTCTGGCTCTTTGGTGCCGCTGTTATGGGTGGGCGGCAGCAGCATTTTCCTGGCTGCCGGCGCTTTAAATCGGTACCTGCAGCTCAGCGTGCACTCACTGCTCTCAGCTGGGCTGCTTGTCTACTGAAGTGCATCTGTGGGTGGAGCTACCGAGCAACATGCTGAGCTCTGTCCACAGATGAAGAGACTGGATGAAGAGGAGCTGCAGCACCAAGGAACGCTGTATGTGACCCCCCCCCACCTACCCAGAGCTGTATGCCCCAACCCCCTCCTCACCAGAGCTATATGCCTCCAGTCACCCCCCTCACCACATCTGTATGGCCCCCTCACCAAATTTGTATGCCCCCCCACCAGATCTATATGCCCCCAGCACCCCCCAGCTCTGTATGCCTCCAGCCCCTCTCCCACCAGATATGTATCCCCCAACCCCCCCTCACCAGATCTGTATGCCCCAGCAGCCCTCTCCTCACCAGAGCTATATGCCTCCAGCCACCCCCCCTCACCAGATCTGTGTGCCCCCCAGCCCCCACACCAGATTTCTATGCCCCCATCCCCCCCATCGGAGCTGTATGTGCCCCCAGAGCTGTATAAGCCCCAACACCAGAGCTATATGCCCCTTAGTAATATCTATGCTACCAGTAATTTGTATGCCCCACAGTAAAGTGTATTTCCCCCAGTATTGTGTATACCCCTTAGTAACGTGTATGCCCCTCAGTGAAAAACACAGACATTCTTCACTGACGTGTTAAACACGCATATGTCCCTTCATACTCCGTGATTCACGGCACACAGTGGTTGTCCATTTGCCATCCATGATACGTGATCCGTACTCCGTGATTGCACATGGACATATACTCACCTGTCCCCGCTCCTGCTCTCCGTGGTGCTGAAGAGTCCCGCGATTCAGCATCCAGCCACCGCTCTCTCACCTCTGCAGCTACTTCCGGGCTGGCTCTGGCTGCATAAATGAATACGCATGCCATAATGTGCCGGTCAGGAAGAAGCAGAGAGCAGCTGCTGAATTCTGTTTTTCTGGTACGCGTTTCATGGATCACACCATAGTGTGGTCTGTGGGACATCAGTGATGCCAGAAAAACAACTGGACATGTTTCTGTGCGGCAATCACGGATACGCATGTACGCCACACGGAGACACGGTCAGTGAAAAATCACTGATGTGTGTGCAGACCCATTGATTATGATGGGCCTGCATAGGTCAGTGATTCTGGTACGTATAAAAACTAGCACATACATACCAGAATCACTGACATCTGAAACAGGCCTAATATGTATGCCCCTCAAGTACTGTCTATGCCCCCAGCCCCTCCTGTGCTGTGCATACTGTAGCCCCCAGCCCCTCCTGTGCTGTATATACTGTAGCCCCCAGCCCCTCCTGTGCTGTATATACTGTAGCCCCCAGCCCCTCCTGTGCTGTATATACTGTAGCCCCCAGCCTCTCCTGTGCTGTATATACTGTAGCCCCCAGCCCCTCCTGTGCTGTATATACTGTAGCCCCCAGCCCCTCCTGTGATGTGTATATACTGTAGCCCCCAGCCCCTCCTGTGCTGTATATACTGTGATATATATATATATATATATATATATATATATATATATATATGTAGTGTATGTATCACAGGGGAGGATGGGGGTTTTATATATTAGTATATAAAACCACCATCCTCCCTTGTGATACATACACAGCGGTGTCAGTGTGCACTGTGCGTGGCTAGGTGTGTTAAAGTGTTGCCAAGTGATCACATGCCGAGGAGGAGCTGCACAGAGACAAGCGGGGTAGGTGAGTGCGGCTGCTGCCGGCTTCCCCATATTATTACCTCCAATGTGTGTATATGTATGATGTATATATCCATGTATGTCAGTGTAGATGACTGTGTATAGATTTGTCTGTTTATATGTATTTTAGGGAATTTGTCTTCAAATATGTACCGTATATGTGTGTATGCCTGTACCCACGATCAGGACTCACTGTGTCCTGGAGGCAGCGGGTCCTGACCTGCGGGGCTGCACGTCTCCTCCGCAGGAGAACGCAGGAGACCGCAGCTGCCTGTGCCCATGATCAGGACTCGCTGTGTCCTGGAGGCAGCGGGTCCTGACCTGCGGGGCTGCACGTCTCCTCCGCAGGAGACCACAGCTGCCTGTGCCCATGATCAGGACTCGCTGTGTCCTGGAGGCAGCGGGTCCTGACCTGCGGGGCTGCACGTCTCCTCCGCAGGAGACCACAGCTGCCTGTGCCCATGATCAGGACTCACTGTGTCCTGGAGGCAGCGGGTCCTGACCTGCGGGGCTGCACGTCTCCTCCGCAGGAGACCACAGCTGCCTGTGCCCATGATCAGGACTCGCTGTGTCCTGGAGGCAGCGGGTCCTGACCTGTGGGGCTGCACGTCTCCTCCGCAGGAGACCACAGCTGCCTGTGCCCATGATCAGGACTCGCTGTGTCCTGGAGGCAGCGGGTCCTGACCTGCGGGGCTGCACGTCTCCTCCGCAGGAGACCACAGCTGCCTGTGCCCATGATCAGGACTCGCTGTGTCCTGGAGGCAGCGGGTCCTGACCTGTGGGGCTGCACGTATCTTCCGCAGGAGACCACAGCTGTTTGTGCCCACAATCAGGGTTCAGTGCGCTTCGGTCTCCTGCTGTGTTCTCCCTACGGAGGACGCATGCAACTGCAGCAAACAATTGATATGCTGCAGTCTGGAAAGCTGCTCCGCAGGTCAGTGTTTGCTGCAGAAAAAACAAGCACAGTGGGCACGGGATTTCTAGAAACCCTCCACTGTGCTTGTACTGTACAACGCAGGGTTTTAGACACAGCAAAAACACGCTACATCCAAAATGCTGCAAATACTGATCGTGAGCATGCAGCCTTAAACAATGTGATCAGCAGTGCTGAAAAGGATTGGATGTGGGCGTGACAGATTGAAAAATGGGTGTGGTTAGGGGGCGTGGCTTAAAATTGCTACGCGCGCCGCATACTTTGTCTCTCTTTCTCATCTTTAAATGTTGGGAGGTATGCCATCAGGACTGTTTTAGACTGTGGACACCAGCCCCAGATATGATGAAGGCTGGTATACGGTCACCACTAGGAATGGCTATATACCCTGCCTGCCTGCCTGTATACAGCTACAATAGTCCTGAGAAGGACTCTTCTGGTCACTAGCCTGTATTCCGACCTGGCTATACCCTGCCTGCCCTGCCTGTATACAGCAACAATAGTCCTGAGAAGGACTCTGCTCCTGTACTCCGACCTGGCTATACCCTGCCTGCCTGTATACAACTACAATAGTCCTGAGAAGGACTTCTGGTCACACTGTTTGCAGCCCTGCTACGGAAATAACTATAAAGGGCCGCAAACCTTTCCCTGAAGCAGCAACACTCTCCCTGCACTGACTGTCTGGATGGCTGTGTGCAGAGCACAGCACACCGCCGGTATAAAGGCTCGGTCACGCTGTGCAGGCCGGCCAATCACTGCAATTCCACAACTAACAGGGCTGTGGCATTGCAGTGGTCTGCCAGCCAATCCCTGCATGAGGGCTGGCTCTCAAAAGAGCGCCAACATGCAGGTATGAAGACCACGAGTACAGCACGAGTATCGCGAGATTACTCGGTCCCCGCCGAGTAGCCCGAGTACAGTGATACTCGTGCGAGTACCGAGTAGTGACAAGCATACTCGCTCAACACTAATAATGATATATTTGAATAAATTAAGAAAACTGATACAAATGGCCTGACTCTTAAGGGTGCTTTACACGTTGCAACATCGCTAACGATATATCGTCGGGGTCACGTCGTTAGTGACGCACAACATCCGGCGTCGTTAGCGACATCACAGCATGTGACACCTAGGAGCGACGATCAACGAGCGCAAAGAAGTAAAAAATCGTTGATCGTTGACACGGCGCTCCTTTTCATAATATCGTTGGTGGTGCATGCCACTGGTTGTTCGTCGTTCCTGCGGCAGCACACATCGCTATGTGTGACACCGCAGGAATGACGAACATCCCCTTACCTGCGTCCACCGGCAATGAGGAAGGAAGGAGGTGGGCGGGATATTCCGCCCGCTCATCTCCGCCCCTCCGCTTCTATTGGACGGCGCCTTTGTGACGTCGCTGTGACGCCGCACGAACCACCCCCTTAAAAAGGAGGCAGTTCGCCGGCCAGAGCGACGTCGCAGGAAAGGTAAGTCCGTGTGACAGGTGTAAGCGATGTTATGCGTCACGGGCAGCGATTTGCCTGTGACGCACAACCGACGGGGGCGGGTATGCTCGCTAGCGATATTGATAGCGATATTGCAGCGTGTAAAGTGCCCTAACAGCTCGATGGGGCAGAAAGCAACAACAGGGACAGACTGAGTAACGATGGCAATAGACCTCATGCACAGTTGCAAAATAATAGTAGTGTTTAAAACAACTGGGAAAATTCTGAATCCTCAAAATAGCCTTTATTTCCAGATACACAAAGACACCGGGAGCACTGCACATTCAACTCCAAATAAAAACATTAACAAACTATTAATTTTTAAACAAAAGAAGAAAAAGGAATAGCAATGCAATGTCTGCAGTTTCATGGAAAACCAAATATTTACAGTCTAAACTGAAATTTGTTTACAGTTTGAGCTTTTCTGTTTGTCACTGAACTAATATTTAGTTGTATAACCTTAATTCCAGGTAAATGCTTTACATCTGTGTGGCATGGAGTCAACTAACATCGGACACCTGCAAACAGATATTCCAGCCCAAGTATTACTGGACTTCTATTACATTCTTAATAGCGATGAGCAAACCCGAAATGGTATATAAATTCCAGCATCAAATCTTCATCTCTTGGCAGAAAACCCAACAAAAATTGCGGTTTTGACACCGTATCGGTGCAGTTTTCTGCCGGGAGATGCAAATTTGGTGCAAAAATCTAGCACAGACATTTTAACAGCAAATTTGCATCTCCTAAAAGAAAACTGCACCGAAAACATGTTTTTTTTTTTGTTAGGAGATGCAGATTTGGTGCTAGAATTAATACACCAAATACCTACACCAAATCTACATCTCCTGGCAAAAAAAGCATCAAAACCACATCGCGTTTTGATGCATTCTTTTTGCTAGAAGATATAGATTTGGTGCAAGAATTTGGTGTATAAATTTCAGCACCAAATCTGTATCTCCTGGCAAAAAAAAAAATGCAAATTAGGTGCAGTTTTTACCAGGAGGGGCAGAGTTGGTGTAGAAATGTTTGCACCAGATTTCTGCTCCAAATTTGCATCTCTTGGCAGAAAACTGCACCGAATCGGTGTCAAAACTACATTTTTTGTGCTATTTTCTGCCAAGACATGCAAATTAGGTACTGGAATACCAAATTCCTACACCAAATCTTCATCTCTTGGCAAAAATGTATCAGAACCCCATTGTGTTTTTGATGAGTTTTTTCTTCAAAGATATGCAGTATTGGGGCAGGATTGGTGTATAAATTCCAGCACCAAATCTGCATCTCTTGGCAAAAAACACGGTTTTCTACCAGGAGAAGAGGTCTCATTAAGTTCACCTAAGTTGAATGTACCTGCAGTCACAGGTTGGGGGAACTATGGGAACCTCCAGCTGTGTTCGCAGGTAAACGCAGTGATGTCTCCGCTCAAAGCGGTCTGCCTGAAGCCACAGCGGGCAGTCATGTTCTCTAATGTGTCCGTGTGCTGTGACTTCAGTATGTCAGTATGTAGCAGACAATTCCGGGGCGGCTGCAGGCTGCTATTTTTAGGCTTGGGGGCCTCTCCAGGCTGAGAATGAGCTCCACTGTGGGCTTTATCTTGGCTGGGGCGACCGCACATCGTGTTTTTTAATTATTTATTTAAATAATTTAAAAAAGCCATTTGGGGTCCTTTGTATTTTGATACACAGCCAAGATGACACACATGCCTGGGGGCTGCAGCCTGTAGCCTTCTGTTGTATCTGCGCTGGTATTTTTACACCACTATAGGGACGTAGACAGTGTGTGTGATTCCAATCAATCACAGACGCTGTCACAGAGAGTGGGGTTCTGGCTGCAACCAATCACAGATGTCGGGACTGACAGTGGGAGGAGGAAGCAGTGAATATGCATGCGAAATAATGATTGGACCCAGCCAACACAGTATTGTGGCTTGAATTCAGTGGTTATGGGTCATCTCAAAAACTGTCTGCTCTCATCTGTCCATGGAATTTTGTGCCACTTCTCTTTAGGCCAGTCAATGTGTTCTTTGGCAAACTGTAACCTTTTCAGCACTTCTTGTTTTCAGCAATGGTACAAAGGTTTGGCTTCATGTAGGCGTCTTCTGATAGTTGTAGTACTCACGGGTAACTGAAGATCTCCCTGGAGCTGATCGTTGGATGCTGCTTCTTTGCCATTCTTTTTATTCTATTATCTATGCAGATGGTAGTATTTCTTTGCCTACGACGTGTTTCGATTTTTGTTTGCCATTTTAAAGTATTTAAATTCTTTTTAGGCGAGTAGCAAATTATTTCCTGCACTTCATATGTTTTCCCCTCTGCAATCAACTTCTTGATCAAAGTTCTTTCCACTTCGGTACAATGTCTGGAATGACTCATTTTACTCACTGAGCTACGGCTAAGGCTACTTTCACACATCAGTTTTCTGCATTCAGGCACAATCCTTTTTTTTCCTGATCCAAAGGATCCGGCCAAAAAATGTAAAACCGTATCCACCGGATCCGGTTTTTAACGGATCCGTTATGCCGGATGCGTATAAAACCGGAACCGGTGGATACGGTTTGCATCCGTTTTTGCATCCGGTTTGTCCTTTTTTTTTAAGGATCAGCTTTTTAAATTAATTTGGTGCATGCGCAGTTTACAAAAACGGATCCGGTAGCCGCATCCATTTTTTACCGCATTGCGCTGGATCCGGCGTCCATAGGCTTTCATTGTAAAACATGCCGTATCGCGCCGGATCCGGCGCGATGCGTTTTTTTTGCCGGACAAAAAAACGTTGCAAGACACGTTGCCTCCGGCCGCTGCTTTGATTAATTTTGCCGCATCCGGAAAAAAACGGATGCAACGCAAAGCCATCAGGTACAATCCGGTAACAATGCAAATCTATGGGGATAAACCGGATGCGGTACCGGATCCGTTTAACTCTTTTTTTTCCGGATTGTACCTGATGGAAAAAAACTGATGTGTGAAAGTAGCCTATAAGCTGCAGGGACAACATTTGCTGTCCTCCTTTAAATAAGGGCCATAATTGACACCTGTTACTTCACAGAATGAATTGAACTCTGCACTGCAATTAATTAGAACACCGTCCTTTCATTAAATGAGTCAATTACACCCAATTAGCAGCGTGCATATCATGACTGTTGATTCTGTTACTCTTCTTTAGCTAGTCATGAGTTTTTTCCCATGTTATATGATCTTTTCTGCCTAGAACAGTACCTAAACATATTCGTGATGTTAGACTGGTATAATTATGTACATACCTGTAACTACTGGCTAGATAATCCCCTAGGTGATAGTTATTATTCCCAGTTTTCCCATTAATGTGTATTTTACTTTGCCTAAGGCCCGTTTCACACGTCAGTGAAAAACACTGACGTTTTTCACTGGCGTGTAAAACACGCACATATCCCTCCGTGTGCCGTGAATCGTGGGCTGTCTAAGTGCAATCCGGGCTCCGTTCTCTGTGGCCCGTGATTGCACTTAGAGATTAACTCACCTGTGCCCGCTCCCGCTCTCCATGGTCCTGATCGCTCCCGCGGTGCAGCATCCGGCCGGCGCTGACCTCCGCAGCAGCTGCTTCCGGGTCGGCTGTGTCGTGCATCATGAATATGCGCGACAGTAATCAGCCGGCTCAGAAGCAGCAGGGAGAACAGGCTGCACAGAGCGCGACTGAAGCCGGGTGAGTAAAAATGTTTTTTATTTTAGAAGCACGTTTTTTTCTGGCACGTGTTTCACGGACCACACCACTGCGTGATCCGTGGGACATCAGTGATGCCAGAAAAAAATGGACATGTCTCCGTGCGGCAATCACGCACACGCGGGTACGCCGCACGGAGACATGTGCAGTGAAAAATCACTGACGCGTGAGCAGACCCATTCATTATAATGGGTCTGCGTATGTCAGTGATTCTGGTACGTTTAAAAAAAAGCACAAACGTACCAGAATCACTGACGTGTGAAAGGGGCCTAAGGCATGTTTCACATGTCAGTGAAAAACTCAGACGCTTTTCACTGACGTGTAAAAAATGCATATGTCCCTCCGTGTGCTGCGAATCACGGCACATGTGGGTTGTCCATGTGCAATTCGTGATCTGTGATTGCACATGGACATATACTCACCTGTCCCCGCTCCTGCTGTCCGTGGTGCTGAAGTCTCCAGCTCTGCAGTATCCGGCTGCCGCTGCCTCTGCTCTCTGCAGCTACTTCTGGGTCGGCTCCTGCAGCATAAGTGAATATGCATGCCATAATGAGCCAAGCAGGAAGCTGCAGACACTAGAGGCTGCACAGAGCGTCGCTGGAGCAGGGTGAGTTGAAAATGTTTTTTATTTTCAATGTACATGTTTTTCTGGTACGTGTTTCATGGACAACACCATAGTGTAGTTCGTGGGACATCAGTGATGGCAGAAAAAAATGGACATGTTTCCGTGCGGCAATCACACCGCATGGAGACACGGTCAGTGAAAAATCACTGATTTGTGCAGACCCATTGAGTTTAATGGGTCTGCATATGTCCGTGATTCTGGTACGTATAAAAACTAGCATATACGTACCAGAATCACTGACGTCTGAAACAGGCCTAACAGGGCAGTTTAACCCTAGAAAGCGCAAAAATAGAAATCTACAATAGAAAACAAGCAACCTAGCAGGCCTGCGAGGCCCCAGGTATGCGTTATAGGGTTACTAGAGTTAGAGGATGATAGGCAGCACTTATTTTGCACTGTTTGTCTCTAAGAAAAACAGGATTTAAAAAGATATACGATCATATCCTTATTTTCACTTTACAGAGCATCTTACAAACCAATCTGACTACTATAATTGTTTGACCAGTAAATTAAAATGGCAATAAAAATCTAAAATATTTTCTGAGATTTCACAAAACTTGGCAAAGACCAGTGAAATGCAGAAACATAAAATAATTACAGTGGCATGCAAACGTTTGGGTACGCCAGGTCAAAATTATTATTATTGTGAACAGTTAGGCTATGTTCACACATGGCGTTTTTGCTCAGGTTTTTTTCTGCAGCAAAACCTCAGGTTTTGCCAGGAAATAACCTGCAGTTTTGCCACATTTTTTTTGCTGCAGTTTTCCCCTTCCTCATTAACTTGTATGGGTAAAAACAATGGTAAAATCGTGGCAAGATCACGGTTTAAACTCTGAAAGAATTGACAAGCTCATTTTTTCAAAAATGCAGCAAAAACCAATGAGGCAGTCGGAAAAAAAACGCAGGTGTTTTCTGTGTGTGCATGAGATTTCAGGAATCTTATAGACTTTGATGAGACTGTGAAGGCAGAGTTTTATTAGCATGGATTTGCATAAAACCAAGGGAAAAGCCATGCTAAAAAATGCCCTGTGTGAACATGGCCTTCAAGGAAATCTGTGGCCACATTTGACCTATCTAAACTATTAATATGGGCATACAAGTTATGGAATGCTGACAATGTCATACCTGTTTGTCTCATATCAGATGCATTGTGAATAAATCATCTTTTGATCACTTTATGTAAATGAGCTCTTCCAGGCTATGGGGCGGATGCTGCCTGGAAGATAATTCCGCCTGCAGAGATTATTTTAAATAAGAGGGGCATTACCAGTGTGATGGCCGTTCTCTGCTCTTGTACCACCCAGCGCTCGGCCACAGCTCGTTTCTGGTGGGTAGCTCGAGCTCCTCCCGGACCCAGGGGGGTCACGTTGCTCTGAAAGGGGGGATGCTGGTGTCGCGGGCGGGGAGGAGGGTGTCAGCACACTACGCTCACCCCTTCTGCTCGGGTCCGGCGGCTGCTGCTCAGTGGTGGCTCGAGCTGTGGGCCGGATCCCGGGGGTTTCTCGAGCGGCACTCCTCGCCCGTGAGTGAAAGGGGTTTGTTGGGTGTGGGGATAGTTTATTGTCCGTGACGCCACCCACGGTTGTGGTGATTTCACCACCGCTGCTCAATATGGGAATCCCGGGGATGGTGATGCGGAGCAGCCAGGTGTTGTGTTGCCCCTCCGTGGGTAGGGGTTGGTGATCCCGGGGCCCGGTGTTGGTTTGAGAGGTGCTGGGCCTGGTGGGCGCAGGGACGCGGGGGCAGCGCTGTGCCTTGCGGCACTGTGGTACTCACTCAGCCTGAGACGTTGACACAGTTTTTACGGTAAACCAAACGGCTGGTAAGACGGTCCCACGGACGGCTGCACTTGCTCTCCCGGTAGGTGACGGTGATGTCCCTTTTCCTAGCACCTTTGTGTACTTGTTGGTTGCGATGGGTCCCCACCGGTAACCCGCTCCCCGGCTTCAAGCTGGACCGGGGAAGCTCTACTCTTTGCCCGCAGGTGCTGGCCCTAAGAAACTGGTGCCTTGGCGGTGGCGGTGTCTCTTTTACACTGGCTGGGCTGTTGCCTTCAATCGGGACTTGGTTGCTGGGGGATCTACGTCCCCTTCACTGACGGATTCGGCAAATTATGGCGACTCCAAGCCTTGCCGGGGTCCGAGAGGCCCCTGCCCTGGTGCTGACTGTCCTTCGGAACACTGCTCCAGACCGCCGGGCACACAGCCTACGGGGTCCTTCCAGGAACTTCCAAACGGTCCCCCTCCAGACAGTCACCGCCGTTGCTGACCTTGCTGACCTGTCCTGCACACAGCTGGACTACTTCAGGATTTTACACGCTCTTTCTGTTCTGTCACCACTCTTGCTTTCCTCCTTTACTACTTTTCTTCCTTCACTTTCACTTAGCTGTTTTCTTTAGCCCTGTCTGGGCTACTCCTCCACTCCTTCCACTTCCTCCTCCCTGACTAGACTGCCTGGTTTCAACTCCTCTCTAGCCCTCAGCTAGACTTCAACTGCCTGGTTTCTCCCGCCTCCAGAGCTGTGTCATCCTCGGTGGGCGGAGCCAACCGCCTGGCCCACCCCCTGGTGTGAATCATCAGTCTCTGGAGGAAGGCAACAAGGATTTTTGGTTAGCTTAGATGTTCCTACCTGGGATGTAGGGTGTGGTGGTGTGTGACCTGTGTCCCCTGGCTTGCCAAGGGCGACACATTGCCCCTTAGCAAAATGCAGACCGTCCGCGGGCTGCCGTCCAACACCGGTTTTATTTTTCTGTAAAAGATAACATGGTAAAAATAACATATGTACATTTTCAATAACTCTTCCCTTAACGGGAGGCACATTTCTTAAACGTTGCATAACGGTTTACGGTTACGGTTTCCGCTCTCTCCCACCCAAGCAACCTGGCCCTGATGCTGCCCCTAAAGCCCAGGCAGCACCCCTTGACCCACAGTCCAGCACACGGTACCCGAGCGGGATCTGTCCTTCCCTCCAGAGGGTAGCCACCGGTTCCTTTGGTGGCTGGGCCCCAGCCTGCTCTGCTCAGGGCCCTCCCTCCAACCTGCCTCTCCGGAGGCGGCATTGCGGAAAACGGTAACGGTAAACAACATATTTACAAGCCACTAACGTTTGTGGTTGCCCTGCAAGTTCACGGGCTTGTCCATGGATAGTTCCCATGCAAAACTTTAAACGGTCCCCACGGGGACAACGGTGCCGGCTCCGGCCGGTTGCAAATCACGGTAAATCAGGTGAAACTTCGGTAATCATTTCCTTATCATTCTTTCAAAACTTTTCAAACTTTTTAAACAAAGTGGTGGTCCCAACGGGGACGGTGCTACGGGCATCCGCTGCCCTACTCCAGGCCTTCAGGCTCCAGTGCTCCTTCCAAGGGAGGGGGCGCGGCGCTCACTCGGGACTCTTGACTGCCCCTTAGCTTAGCGTCCAGCGCGAACCACCCCCGCTCCCCACAGTGCCGGGTGTATTGCACAATGTCGCCCGGCATCAGGTTGCGGCCGGGATGCTCTTCAGGCAGGTGGGCATTCACATCCCGCCGGGCTATAAACACCTCGGCCTCCAGGCCCGGCTCGTATATGAACCCGTAGCCCCAGCGGACATCAAACCGCCTCACCTGCCCCTCGTACAACGGGCCCCGGACACGGAACGTGGCCTGGCGGAGATTTTCTTTTTCTCGGATAGCTCGGGCCACCAGCTCGGCCTTCTTCCGCTCCCTCTCGGCGATCTCCAGGCCCAGCGGTACCGGCTCCCTATCCCAATACGGCGCTGCCGCCAGCGCCGGCGCACGGGTCGGGCCCCGCGGGACATCCTGGACGTTGCCCACTGTCAGGAATCTGGGCGGCATGTCCCGCGGTGTCTTGGCCTTGGGCGCTGCTTTGCAGCAACAACCCGGCGCTACCTCAGCCGAGGTGTGGGGGATGGGCATAGGGGCTTTCCGCTGCTGGGCCTTCGGCTCGGAGCGGGTCATCGGCTCCGGCTCGGGGGATTTTTTCAGGGGATGCCTCCGGTTCAACTTTCGGAATCTTCCACGGTAACACCTCCGGTGTGCCGCGGGCTCCGGCTACAGGTCGGCCCGCCTGGGCGGGGACGCTGGGTACTGCTACCGGTTGCGGTGGTAGCAGGCCTAGTGGCGGGGTCACGGCCTCCGGGACGGGTGGCGAGGGAGGCAGCGGGGGGAGAGGGCTTGGACCGGGCCCCACAGCCGCGATGACCGGCCCTTCAAGGGCATCGGGACGTGGGTCACTCACCCTCCCTTTCTCCACCTCCTCCTCGCGTCTCCGCACGGTGGCTATAACGTCCGCCATGTCGGCCTCCCACTCCTCCATGAGGAGCTGCATCCTGACCTGCAGCCTTTGGTAGAGCTGCGCAGTTCGGATCTCCACCCACGCCGCGGTTCCAGGCGCGGGGGCTACGGTGTCGCGGGATGGCATCCACATGATGGCTTCTTCTTTACTCCCAGGAACGGTATGTTTGCAGAGTCCTGGCGTCCCTGCTTTTATAGCTGCAGCTACATGCGTCCAGCCGCCATCGCGTCCCCCTTAGCTCTTTCCGGCCCCTCTTCTCTCGGGGCGGGGTTTTGGCCTTCGCGCCTCTACTACTCGAGAAGACGCTCGAGCGGGAACTTTTCGCGCCAAAGATGGCGGCTTCTGAAATTTTTCTGCCGGATACCTCCGGCGGTAACAAGGCGCACCTCTACCAGACGGCAGAGCGGTAAGATCCTGTTCGTGACGCCAAGTTGTCGCGGGCGGGGAGGAGGGTGTCAGCACACTACGCTCACCCCTTCTGCTCGGGTCCGGCGGCTGCTGCTCAGTGGTGGCTCGAGCTGTGGGCCGGATCCCGGGGGTTTCTCGAGCGGCACTCCTCGCCCGTGAGTGAAAGGGGTTTGTTGGGTGTGGGGATAGTTTATTGTCCGTGACGCCACCCACGGTTGTGGTGATTTCACCACCGCTGCTCAATATGGGAATCCCGGGGATGGTGATGCGGAGCAGCCAGGTGTTGTGTTGCCCCTCCGTGGGTAGGGGTTGGTGATCCCGGGGCCCGGTGTTGGTTTGAGAGGTGCTGGGCCTGGTGGGCGCAGGGACGCGGGGGCAGCGCTGTGCCTTGCGGCACTGTGGTACTCACTCAGCCTGAGACGTTGACACAGTTTTTATGGTAAACCAAACGGCTGGTAAGACGGTCCCACGGACGGCTGCACTTGCTCTCCCGGTAGGTGACGGTGATGTCCCTTTTCCTAGCACCTTTGTGTACTTGTTGGTTGCGATGGGTCCCCACCGGTAACCCGCTCCCCGGCTTCAAGCTGGACCGGGTGAGCTCTACTCTTTGCCCGCAGGCGCTGGCCCTAAGAAACTGGTGCCTTGGCGGTGGCGGTGTCTCTTTTTCACTGGCTGGGCTGTTGCCTTCAATCGGGACTTGGTTGCTGGGGGATCTACGTCCCCTTCACTGACGGATTCGGCAAATTATGGCGACTCCAAGCGTTGCCGGGGTCCGAGAGGCCCCTGCCCTGGTGCTGACTGTCCTTCGGAACACTGCTCCAGACCGCCGGGCACACAGCCTACGGGGTCCTTCCAGGAACTTCCAAACGGTCCCCCTCCAGACAGTCACCGCCGTTGCTGACCTTGCTGACCTGTCCTGCACACAGCTGGACTACTTCAGGCTTTTACACGCTCTTTCTGTTCTGTCACCACTCTTGCTTTCCTCCTTTGCTACTTTTCTTCCTTCACTTTCACTTAGCTGTTTTCTTTAGCCCTGTCTGGGCTACTCCTCCACTCCTTCCACTTCCTCCTCCCTGACTAGACTGCCTGGTTTCAACTCCTCTCTAGCCCTCAGCTAGACTTCAACTGCCTGGTTTCTCCCGCCTCCAGAGCTGTGTCCTCCTCGGTGGGCGGAGCCAACCACCTGGCCCACCCCCTGGTGTGAATCATCAGTCTCTGGAGGAAGGCAACAAGGATTTTTGGTTAGCTTAGATGTTCCTACCTGGGATGTAGGGTGTGGTGGTGTGTGACCTGTGTCCCCTGGCTTGCCCAGGGCGACACACTGGCGCTACATGAGGGGTGGTGTTCGGTGGAGAGGTCCACGGCCGGGGCCGCGGTTGTTTGGGGATTAAGTTCGTGATGCCACCCACGGGTTGTGGTGAATGGATGGACACCACTGCTGCCGTTGACTAGGTTCCCGGGGATGGTGTTGCGCAGCTTGAGCTTGGTGTTGACCCCTCCGTGGGTAGGGGGATGATGGTCCCGGGGGCCCGAGGGAGGTGCTGAGGCGGGGGAATAGACGCGTGCTGGCGTGTCGGTACGGTACGGCGCGGTGCGCGGCCCGAAGGTACTGTTGTACTCACTATTACAGACACGCTGGAGTCTCTGGTAAACCAAACAAGATGGTGGATGGTGCCCGCAACCGGCTGCGCTTTTCCCCTTTTCAGGTTGGTGGTTTCCGCCTTTCTCCTGCACCTCACTTTTGGTAGAAATGATAACTTCTATGCCTGAGCAACGGTAGTCCGCTCCCCAGCCTTATAGAGCCCGTTTGCCCGCAGATGTTGGCCCGTGGGATCTCGATGCCTGGGCGGTGTCTTTCTATTTCTATGGTTGGGCTGTTGTCTTTAGTCGGGTCTTAGGTGAGAAAGGACCTAAAGTCCAGTCCTCAATCAGTGGATTCGACTCGGTCCAGTGGTTTCTGGGCCTCGTACTGGGTCTGAGTAGCCCTCCTGGTGCTCCAGTTTCCAATCGGTTCGCCGGTTTGGTACCGGCGGGCCACTACCTGGTCCCGGTCCCTTACGGTTCCACCGGCTGTAATCCCAGTTCCTGCAGGTTGCCACTACCGTCTGCCTCCTTGCCACGGTACCAGGACTACGACCCTGGCACCGGTCAGTGTTGATGCTGCAGACCTGACACCTCAGGCCTGCTGTACTTGAACTTGTCTCCACTCCTCACTTTGCTCCCCACGGGGGTACTACACTGCTTTTCCTGCCTCAGGGCCTGTGAACTCCTCGGTGGGCGTGGCCAACCGCCTGGCTCTGCCCCCTGGTGTGAACATCAAACCCCGAGGGAGGTGACAAGGGTTTTGTAGGTTGACTGCTGTCACCTTATTAAGGGGGGGAGGTGTTTGTGTAAGGGCCTACCTGTTACTACCTGGCTAGTCCAGGGCATCACACTCTCACTGCGGAGCTGTGTGTGATTATAAGTAGAGTTGAGCGCGGTTCGTGGTTCGTGGTTCTCCAGTTCGCGGCTCGAGTGATTTTTGGGCTGTTCGAGATCGAACTAGAACTCGAGCTTTTTGCTAAAAGCTCGATAGTTCTAGATACGTTCGAGAACGGTTCTAGCAGCAAAAAGCAGGGCTTTTTACAGCTACAGTGAGCAGGAGCCATCGCTGGCAGCCTGCCACAAGCTGGTAACCAAGATAAACATCGGGTATCCAAGCAAAGCGCTTTGGTTAGTAACCCGATGTTTATCTTAGTTACGTGCAGGAAGCCCACACTTTCCCGCTCAGCTCGCTCCACCCCCTCCTGCCCGCGGCATGTACACATACATACACATACACAAACACACACACACACACACATCCACCCCCCCCCCCCGCCCGCCCGCCCGCCCGCTCGCTCGCTCGCTCGCTCGCTCGGCTTACCTGCGGTGATGAAGTCCCGCCATCCCGACCTCAGCGCTGTCACTGTCCTCCATGGCCGCCGCTTGTCACATCACCTCTCGCTTCCGACCCGAGACTGACACTGGCGGTGACGTCACGGACCTCTCGCGATACTTGATGTGAAGGCGCCGGTCATTGACCTCAGTGACAGGGGCTGTCAGTGTGCTGGAGATCAGCGCAGGTAATGTACCTCACTGACAGCAGCACTTCTCATGCCCTGCAGTGACCTGGGCTGACCCATTGATGTTAGCTCAGGTCACTGCACTGCTCTCCCAGCCAATGGGGAACATCCTGCTCTTCATTGACTGGGACAGTGTGCATCGTCATGGCAACCCCTTGGATTACACCAGACCTGGATTTGTTTTTCAATCTAATAAATTGGTTAAAGAGGGAATGTTTTGGGGAGTGTTTTTTCAAATAAAAATGTGTTTGTCGTGTATTTTTTTTTATTACTGACTGGGTTGGTGATGTCGGGTATCTGATAGACGCCTGACCTCACCAACCCCAGGGCTTGATGCCAGGTGACATTACACATCTGGTATTAACCCCAAATATTACCCCGTTTGCCACCGCACCAGGGCGCGGGATGAGCTGGGGCGAAGCACCAGGATTGGCGCATCTAATGGATGCGCCACTTCTGGGGCGGCTGCGGCCTGCTATTTTTAGGCTGGGGAGATTCCAATAACCATGGACCTCCCTAGTCTGAGAATATCAGGCCCCAGCTGTCTGCTTTACCTTGGCTGGTGATCCAATTTTGGGGGACCCCTACGTGGTTTTTTTTTTTAATTATTTATTTAATTTAAAATAACAGCGTGGGGTGCCCTCAGTTTTGGATTACCAGCCAAGGTGAGGTTGCCAGCTGTGGTCTGCAGGCTGCAGCCGTCTGCTTTACCCTAGCTGGCTACAAAACTAGGGGGAACCCTATGTCATTTTTTTTTTCATTTTTTTGGCTAAATACAAAGCTAAGCACCCCTTAGTGCCACATGAAAGGTACCAAAGGGTGTTCCACTTTTTCTCCATTTTTTTCTCCACTTTCTCTCCACTTTTTCTCCACTTTTTCTCCATTTTTTTCTCCACTTATTCTCCACTTTTTCTCCTCTTATTCTCCACTTTTTCTCCACTTTTTCTCCACTTTTTCTCCTCTTATTCTCCACTTTTTCTCCACTTTTTCTCCACTTTTTCTCCATTTTTTTCTCCACTTTCTCCACTTTTTCTCCACTTTTTTCTCCACTTTTTCTCCTCTTATGCTCCACTTTTTCTCCTCTTAATCTCCACTTTTTCTCCACTTTTTCTCCACTTTTTCTCCACTTTTTTCTCCACTTTTTCTCCTCTTATGCTCCACTTTTTCTCCACTTTTTCTCCACTTTTTCTCCACTTTTTCTCCACTTTTTCTCCACTTTTTCTCCACTTTTTCTCCTCTTAATCTCCACTTTTTCTCCTCTTATGCTCCACTTTTTCTCCACTTTTTCTCCACTTTTTCTCCACGTTTTCTCCACTTTTTTCTCCACTTTTTCTCCTCTTATGCTCCACTTTTTCTCCACTTTTTCTCCACTTTTTCTCCACTTTTTCTCCACGTTTTCTCCACGTTTTCTCCACTTTTTTCTCCACTTTTTCTCCTCTTATGCTCCACTTTTTCTCCACTTTTTCTCCACTTTTTCTCCACTTTTTCTCCACGTTTTCTCCACGTTTTCTCCACTTTTTTCTCCACTTTTTCTCCTCTTATGCTCCACTTTTTCTCCACTTTTTCTCCACTTTTTCTCCTCTTAATCTCCACTTTTTCTCCACTTTTTCTCCACTTTTTCTCCACTTTTTCTCCACTTTTTTCTCCACTTTTTCTCCACTTTTTCTCCTCTTATGCTCCACTTTTTCTCCACTTTTTCTCCACTTTTTCTCCACTTTTTCTCCACTTTTTCTCCACTTTTTCTCCTCTTAATCTCCACTTTTTCTCCTCTTATGCTCCACTTTTTCTCCACTTTTTCTCCACTTTTTTCTCCACTTTTTCTCCTCTTATGCTCCACTTTTTCTCCACTTTTTCTCCACTTATGCTCCACTTTTTCTCCACTTTTTTCTCCACTTTTTCTCCTCTTAATCTCCACTTTTTCTCCACTTTTTCTCCACTTTTTCTCCACTTTTTCTCCACTTTTTCTCCACTTTTTTCTCCACTTTTTCTCCACTTTTTCTCCTCTTATGTTCCACTTATTCTCCACTTTTTCTCCACTTTTTCTCTACTTTTTCTATGGTCGGTCTACCCATTAGCTCTGCCATGCATAGTGTAGCTCTACACCTACTGCACATGTTACTTTATGATTGACATCTCTTTCGTACCAGAGCTGTCTAAGTCTACTCTGACCCCATATTTGTCATTACTATATTGTCCTTGTACTGTATTATGACATTTGTATCATGTGTTTCATTTCTTGCTGTGTTGCAATTTTTTTGCTGCATCCCAATTGTACCTCTACATTGTTCGAGTTTATGTTATTGTTCTCTCACTCTTATGTGATACTGATTATTGTCATTTTTCATGATTACATGCAGATAAGTCCAATCTGACGAAGGCTCAGGCCGAAACGTCATTTGTAACTTGTTTTGGACAAAAACATATATGCTTATGAAAAAAAAATTTTCTTAATACGGACCAATAAAGAGTGATTTTGCATTACTATCCGTTGTGACTTACTGACTTAGTCTGGGAGATATAGAGTGCCGAGGTTACTCACTAATTTTATCTATTATTACCTCTGAGCACCTATATACCAGTGAGCAGAGCTTCCTCTACAGTAGTTCTCCTGATTAGGCATGCCCTTACCTCATGAGCAGGGCATTGCAGCTTTGGTAGCAACCATTACGACATGGACTCTGCTGCTGTGGACCCGGGGAGAGTGAGTGCAGATTCATTGCACCCACACTCCTCACATGAAGGGTCCGCACTCCTAGAAAATGGGGGATACGTTCCCTGAGTGTCTCCCCCCCATATTCTAGACGGTCCAGAGTCGTCGTGGGACCCCTTTATTTTTTTTCTTACAATAAATTGGTGAAAGAGGAAATGTTTTGGGGACTGTTTTTTCAAATAAATTTCTTTTGTCGATTTTTTGTTTTTGTTAGTACTGACAGTTTATGATGTTGGGTATCTAATAGACGCCATGACATCACAAACTGCTGGGCTTGATCTCAGGTGACTTTACAGCTAGTATCAACCCGATTTATTACCCCGTTTGCCACTGCACCAGGGCACGGGATGAGCTGGGGTGAAGCGCCAGGATTGGCGCATCTAGTGGATGCGCCACGTCTGGGGTGCCTGCGGCCTGCTATTTTTAGGCTGTGAAGGCCCAATAACTATGGACCTTCCCACCCTGAGAATACCAGACCACAGCTGTCCGCTTTACCTTGGCTGGTGATCCAATTTGGGGGGTCCCCTACTTTTATTGTGTAATTATTAATATTTATAAAATAATTATAAAAAAGAGCCTGAGGGGACCTCCACATTGGATCCCCAACCACGGTAAAGCTGCCAGCTGTGGTTTTCAGGCTACAGCCGTCTGCTTTACCCTAGCTGGCTATCAAAAATGGGGGGACCCAACGTCATTTTTTTTTTTTAACTATTTTTTAAATAGAAAAAATTAATGGGCTTCCCTGTATTTTGATTGCCAACCAAGGTAACGGCAGGCAGATGGGGGTGGCAACCCATAGCTGTCTGCTTTATCTGCGCTGAGAATCAAAAATACCGCGGAGCGCTACGTCATTTTTTTAAAGATTTATTTTTACAGCACTGTGATGTCCAGCAATCAAAATACAGGGAAGCCCATTTTATTTTTAGTTATTTAAATAAATAATTAAAAAAAATATATGTTAGCTCCCACTGCATTTTTTGTATTGCTAGCTAAGGGTAATCCAAGCAGCTACTGGCTGCTAACCCCCACTGCTTGGTGTTACCTTCACTGGCAATGGAAAATCCAGGGAAGCATTTTTTTTTTTTTTTGCCAAAAAGCTACAAAAAAAGGACGTGAGCTTCGCCATATTTTTGTATGCTAGCCAGGTATAGCAGGCAGGTGCTGGAAGAGTTGGATACAGCGCCAGAAGATGGCGCTTCTATGAAAATGCCATTTTCTGAGGCGGCTGCAGACTGCAAATCGCAGCAGTGGGGCCCAGAAAGCTCAGGCCAACCTGTGCTGCGGATTCCAATCCCCAGCTGCCTAGTTGTACCTGGCTGGACACAAAAATGGGGCAAAGCCTACGTCATTTGTTTTCTAATTATTTCATGAAATTCATGAAATAATAAAAAAAGGGCTTCCCTTTATTTTTGGTTCCCAGCCGGGTACAAATAGGCAACTGGGGGTTGGGGGCAGCCGTACCTGCCTGCTGTACCTGGCTAGCATACAAAAATATGGCGAAGCCACATAATTTTTTCAGGGGGCAAAAAACTTCTGCATACAGTCCTGGATGGAGTATGCTGAGCCTTGTAGTTCTGCAGCTGCTGTCTGTCTGTATGGAGAAGAGCAGACAGCAGCTGCAGAACTACAAGGCTCAGCATACTCCATCCAGGACTGCATGCAGAAGTTTTTTGCCCACCAAAAAAATGACGTGGGCTTCGCCATATTTTTGTATGCTAGCCAGGTACAGCTGGCAGCCACGGGCTGCCTCCAACCCCCAGTTGCCTATTTGTACCCGGCTGGGAACCAAAAATATAGGGAAGCCCGTTTTTTTTAATTATTTCACTTATTTCATGAAATAATTAAAAAACAAATGACGTGGGCTTCGCCCTATTTTTGTGTCCAGCCGGGTACAACTAGGCAGCTGGGGATTGGAATCCGCAGCACAGGTTAGCCCGAGGTTTGTGGGCGCCTCTGCTGCGGATTTCAGTCCGCAGCCGTCCCAGAAAATGGCGCTCTCATAGAAGCGCCATCATCTGGCGCTGTATCCAACTCTTCCAACAGCCCTGGAGCCGGGTGGCTTGTTGGGTAATCATGAGTTAATACTGGCTTTGTTTTACCAGCCAGTATTAAGCCAGAGATTCTTAATGTCAGGCACGTTTGACCCGGCCATTAAGAATCTCCAATAAAGGGTTAAAAAAAACACCACACAGAGAAAAAATACTTTAATAGAAATAAATACACAGACACATTAGAGACTCCATCTTTATTACCCCCTGTCAGCCCTCCACGATCCTGCTCTTCTGTCTTCTTTCTTTCTAGTGTAGTAGTAGTGACGATTGTAGTGAGGGGCATCACTTGGGGCTGGGGAACCTCCATCCTAACTACAATGCTCACTACAATCGGGAAGCAGCGTGCAGCCTTCACTCCGTGAGTGATCACTGCTGGCTGCTAGCGGTAACAGCGGTAACGCTGACAGACGCGTTACCATAGCAACGGTGCTCCCGGAGCCGCGGTTAGCGGTGACGTCACCGCTAACTGCGTTGCTATGGCAACGGTGATCTCCGTTAATGACCGGCTGTGTCAGCCGGTCCCTAACGGAACGGGGAGTCGACCGTGTGCTAGAGCATGTCGCCGGTACACGGCGATACACATATGTGCACCGTGTACCGGAGAGATGCACTCGCAGGTCCTACATGACGTGTCATAGTCATGTGACCAGTCTGTAGCCAATGAGATAATAGCCACGTGACTGGTCACATGGCTATTTTGACGTCACGATAGGTCCTGCTTCTCTGCTGGCAGTGCAGGTCACCGGGAGGATTCAGCGATCATCGGATGGAATAGCGGCAGGAGACAGAGTGCAGAAGGGATCGCGAGGACCGGTAAGTGTTATGGCAATGTTTATTAACTGTTTGTGTACATTTATAATGCATTTTTATGTGTTTGTGATTGCCTCCCATTATAGCCTATTGGTTCTAGTTCGGTTCGTCGAACGTTCGACGAACCGAACTCGAACGGGACCCCCGTTCGGCGAACCGGCCTCGAGCCGAACCGGGACCGGTTCGCTCATCTCTAATTATAAGGGCTCTTGTCCACTTAAGATTTTCCTGTGCGAGTGTGATCCGATAAAAAATCGGATTTTTAAGCTATAAGGCATTATCCACTAGCTTAATTTTATACGACACATCTCGTGCTCTCGGTGAATTCGCAGCATGCTGCGATTTGCACTGAGTCTCAGCTTTCGTACCCCCATGCAAGCCTATGGGAGCGAGAAAAAAGTCAGAATACGGGTGGCATACGCATGTCATACAAATGGCATACGCATGTCACACGGATCCTTAACACTTGCATACATTGTCGGACTGGCTACCGGAGGAATCTCCAGTAATACCAGGCCTGGCCGTGGTTACACGCACTGAACTCCGGAGCTGTCACCTGAGCTCCGGAGTGCAGCCTGCACTGAACAGCGAGCGCCGAGTGATTGATTCCCTGGCGACTGCGGTTCAGTTCAGGACAGCTGCAAATAGACCGGGCTGAACTCTGGAGCTCAGGTGACACCTCCGGAGTTCAGTGCATGTAACTGCGGCCAGGCCTGGTATTACTGGAGATTCTTCCGGTAGCCAGTCCGGCGCTGCTTGCATAACACTCACATAGCACTCGCATGATGCTCGCATGTCATACGGATGCTATGTGAGAAAAAAACAAAACACTGTACGCAGACCATACGCAGGACACTCAACTCACATTTGTAGCCGAGTATCGGAGTGATTTTTTTAACGCAAGTGGACAAGAGCCCTAACCAACACTTGTGCAGGTTCTGCAGTATAAAGACCTAGGGGAATCCTAGGCATGACAGTCTTTAAAACCTGCTTGGCATGCCTCTAGAAAGGCAGGACAGTGAATAAGCAGGATTTCCCCATCTACTTATCTTCAGAGTGAAGGCTTTTTTTTACTAAATACTTTCCGGACGTTGGTTCAAATTTTTAATAGGTTCCCTATCCCTATCAGTGCCCTTTTCAGACCAAGTCCCATCCTGCAGATTCCATGCTTCTTATCCATAAAAGTAATAGTAACCAAAAAGAAACAAAAGCTAATTTTCTTCGACAGGTAATGTTCAGAGCAGTCCAATGTAACATCCCAAATAACACACAGCATTACCTCTTTGAGTACTGATAATATCAGAGGTGTTATTAAATTATTTCTAGAGAATACAGTATCTTCACAGATTACACAGCACACTAATACAGGACTTCCATCTTTCTACATCATACTAAATACTAAGGTATAAAGTTGCTATCCTAAATACAGACGTAGTAATTCTTGATGTATCTGATGGCACACTACATTATTAATATAGACATGTAGCTCGTCATTTGACAAGTGATGGATTTTTCTTTGTGAATAGAATGAAAACCAATAACATTATTGTAATACAGAACCATCATTGGTGCCAAAATACAGCACCAGAACCACAATCAGTACATGTGTACAACACAATAAACACCATTAGTACAAGAAATACAGCATCAGAACCATCATCAGTACACTTGTTCATTGCAAAAAAGTATGACCTCTATACTGTCCCTCTTATGATAAATGGCTTTCACAGTTTTCTCCTATAAAACATTAATTAAACACCATCCTCCCTTGGAAACTATAATCATCAAACCTTTCCCCCTTAAGAATTATAATCACCTCACTGTACGCCCCTGATAACTATTATGTCACACCTTTCTTTATGAACTATAACCACAACACCATTTCCTCTTATGAACTTCTCTATAAATGCTACATTATCCTCCCTTATGAATAATTCCACTACACCATCCACCTCAATGATCTATGGCCTATACGCTTTACCCCTCCAAACTGATCTCTTCTCTTCTGAACCATAACCATAACCTCCACACAGTCCACCAAGGGGACTTTTATTTTTATACAAGCTTAGCTTTATATTCCCAAAATATATAATTCTATACTATCAGTGATGTCTCTGATATAACTCTTTCATATGCACTGAATAATAAGCCGGCATGAAAGATACCTATTTTCAATTGTATTCTGACTTCCCTCATAATCTGTGATTTATTTGTTCCTGGCTATGAGCCATCAAGGAGAGAATGTTCCACATGAAATCTTCCAATATTATTTATAACTTTAATCACAAATTGGCTAATTGAGTTTAATTAAAAGCAGTTGAGCACCAAATGAGAATGAGAAAATTATGTTAAAACATGGTTTAATCTAACCTTTAAAAATAAATATTGGAGAGGTCACAGCAATCATTTGTTTAATAGAAATTTGGGAACTATTTCATTTATTATTCCCACATTATTTAGTACATGTAATTAGGTACATTTCTCTTGAGGAAATATTAAAAGTAATTTACAATGAGAACTGTATATATTTTATTAAAGGGAACCTGTCAGGTGCAATATGCACCCAGAACCACAAGCAGTTCTGGATACATATCGCTAATCCCTGCCTAACCGTCCCTTTATCTAGTAGCAGAGATAAAGGGACCTGTAGAAAATGTATTTCTAAAGATCTTTTATCGTATGCTAATGAGCGTGAGGACTAGTCCCAAGGGCGTTGCTTCCCTTGCTAGTCGGCCCCATTAGCATGTTAGTACACCCTGTGGTCTTACTAAAATGCTAATGAATGTGTGGTGCCCCTGAGGCTCTGGTCGCCACAGTATACTGCACCTCAATTAAGGTGCAGTATCCATTTCAGGTAAGGGGGGGGGGTTAAGCACCGGTGTTCCACATTCACACTCTACATACAGCTTAGGAGCCTTCTCACAGGGGAGGATGGATCAGGGTGGGCTGGGGGGGGTGGCAATTACGATTCATGGGACTTTCCCGGTCACTGAAGCCAGCCACCTGGGGGGCGGGGTCCACTTGAGGGTAGAGGTAAGCGCAACACACTCATATACTCAGATCCATTGGGACCATAGTTCTGACAAGACACCTCTGGAACTCTTGGACTTTACTGGGCCCGGGGCTTAAAGCGGGAGCTCAGCCCAGGTACCTAACTGCTAAGGGGGACACCCTAGGAATAGGACACTCTCTCTCTCCTTCTCTCTTCAAACACCGGTGGTGGCCCCTTTACTTGCCTAGGATTGACCAGAGCCCACGACGGCAGAGACCATCACCTGGGTGCAGCTTTATATCAGTGAGTAAAAGAACCTGGAACCGCAGTTGCCGACTCAGACTCTGATTAGCGACGCTGTCGCCCCGCGCTCCAGCGCTTCCAAGGGACTGCCAACCCCCATCATCCACCCGGGGCCTGCTCCGCCTGTGGGGAGCAATACCATCCCATCTGCCATAACATCTGCCCCAGCAAGGAATTCTGCAGCAGCGGCTACTCCCTGGCCGCACACCACAGGTGGCATCACGACAAACTCTCCCAAATACCTCACTCTCCCTTCATTTGCTGTACGCCTCTGGGCAATGGAACCAGGCAAGGCCACCCATGACATTGCCTGACCCGACCTGCGACTGCCCGGCAACCAGTAGGTTAATCACCTGCCTCGTGGGGCGCTACAAATGCGTAGGGTCAGAGGATAATCTCACTCACCTCTCCGCTGCCATCGCCGCATGACGCTGGATTTCGGTTCAGTGCGCATGACCCCGGAGGTTCGGTCATGTGCACTACTTCAGTTTGAAGCCTGGACGCGTACACCTGGCTTCATAGTGCGCATGACCAAAACTCCGGGGTCATCTGCACTGAGCCAAAATCCAGCGTCAGGCAGCGATGGCAGCAGAGAGGTGACTGAGATCATCCTCTGACCCTGCGCATTCATTAGCATTTTAGCAAGTCCACATGGGCGTACTAACATGCTAATGGGGCTGACTAACAAGGGATGCAACGCCCTTGGGACTTGTCCCCTTGCTCATTAGCATACGATAAAAGATATCTATGCTAGTGTATACAGGGAGGGTTAGGCAGGGATTAGCAATACGCACCCACAACTGATTACAGAACCATCACAGAACACCATGGTTCTGGGTGTATATTGGACCTGGCAGGTTCCCTTTAAAGGGAATTTATCATCACAAAAGACCTAATTATTTAGGTTTTTAAGTTAAATGTACTTTTTTTTAATCCATTCAACCAATTTTCCATTTTTCATTTTTGTTTTTTCTTCCCCTTCTTCCAAGAGCCGTAACGTTTTTCTTTATTTTTCTGTCAATATAGCCATATGAGGGCTTGTTTTTTACCGAACGAGTTGCTGAATAACACCATTCATTCTGTCACATATTGTACCGGAAATCAGGAAACAAATTAAGTCTGTTGAAATTGCAAAAAAAGTGCAATTCCAGTATTGATTATTTTTTTTATTTAGCATGTTCACTATATGGTAAAACTGACCTGGCATTATGATTCCCCAGGTAAGTACAAGTACATAGATACCAAGCATGTATAGTCTTAGTTTTATTTTAAGTGGTGAAAAAAAAAATCAGAAATTTGGTAAAAAAAAAAAAAGAATTGTGCTTTTGTTGCCATTTCCTACACCCGCAGCGTTCTCATTTTTTGGGATCTGGGGCCCAGTGATGGCTTATTTTCTGCATCTTGAGCTGATATTTTTAATTATGTTATTTTTGGGTAGATGCAATGTTTTGATTGCCTCTTATTGCATTTTATTGCAATGTTGCGATGACCCATAAAATGTAATTCTGGTGTTTAGACTTTTTTTCTTATCACTACGCCCTTTACTAATCACATTAATTTATTTTATATTTTGATAGATCGGGCATTTCTGAACTCGGCAATACCAAATCTGTTTTTTTTTTTAATTGCCTTATTTTAAATGGGGCAAAAGGGGGGGGGGGTGATTGAACTTTTTGGGGGGGAGATTCATAATTTTAAAAACTTCTTTTTTACAGTTTTTATTAATTTTACTAGTCCTCTTAAGGGACATGAAGCTGAGTCACTGCGATAGCCGCTGTTGTTTAGAGCCTAAAACCCCGATACCAGCGCCTCCTCTTTCAGCCATCTTTGTCCTCCTTCTTCTGAAGCCTGGGTGCATGATGCGTCCTACGTCATCCACACAAGCCGACACTGGGGTCCTGTGCAGGCACACTTTGATCTGCCCTGAGCAGGGCAGATCAAAGTATTGTAGTGCACCTGCACGGGATCTCAATGCCGGCTCGTGTGCATGACGTAGGATGCGTCATGCACCCAGGCTTCAGATGAAAGAGGACAAAGATGGCCAAAGAGGAGGTGCCAGTACCAGATAACGGAGACACTCATCCGGCCAGACTGCACTGCAACGCCCCTTAGCATACGCTCACACGAGCGTATAAATTGTACGAGTGCAATACAAGAAAATCTCGCACTCATTTGCACTCGGCCCCATGTTAGACAATGCTGCAGCTCAGATAAGCATTTTTTTTCTCAGCCCTAAACAGACTGAAGAAAAAATGGCAGCATGCTGCGATTTTCTGTGAGAGCTGTACGATATAACGCTCACGATCTTCTCCAATTCTCAGACTTCCAATCGTACTATCTGTAGTGGTTTCTCCTCACAACACATCTCAAACTCAGCAGTCTTATAACACTTGGAAGTTGGACCTTAGGTCTACTAGCCACGAACTCTGACTTCTAACTCACTGTCACTTCTTGGGAAACATTGCTCTTGTCTTCCATTCCTCTTACTCTTCTCCAGTCTGAGAAAGATTCACATTTTATCCCCACATGGTAAATTACAACACATCACATTATATGAGGGATCTGTATAGCACTTCTAACTTATTTGCCTTTTGAGTTTTTGTTAGGTGTAACTGAAGAATATTTCTACAGGCAAAAATAAGTATCCAATACAGATTAATCCAAAATCTAATACAAGCAATACTGTTCGAAAACCTATTAAAACTTTACTAACCCCTACTGGAATACAAAACAGATAATGATCAAAGTGGCACAGTATGAAACAAAATTAGAATGTTATCTGTGTAATGACAAATATGCGCGATCCTGAAAGCCATGTTCATAACATAACTGTACTTTGATCTCTTAAGTAAATCAAAGCAACCTCTGTGATTGGACTTGATACCCAGTTTAATGCATTTGGCGTTTAGTGCTAACTCTCGGGGAAGTAAATTACTTCATTTACATCTCATAAACCTATCGCATCTTATAAACGCTTAACTTTTCTGTGCCCTGTCATTTCAAATTTAACAGCTTAAAATATCTTAAAGGGGTTCTCAAAAGCCTCCGCATGGACTTTAGATAGCTGTCATTTGGCTGACAGCTACCAATTAGGGCTTGTATTTGAAGTATACTTCAAAAATCCTGAAAAATCATGCTTGGACTTATTTTCGGGTATTTCTTATTTTAGGGGAAACAGGGTATCTCCGCAGCGCTCCCATACAGGGGAGAATTAACAAAAACAAAAATTCCTAAAATTTTATTTAATATTCTTTAAAACTTTCATAGGACGTAAACTCACAAAACACTCCCCTTAAAATGGTACCCCACAGTGGGAACGGGCTGACGATATGTAGGCGACAGAACTGCAGGTCCGGATTAATAATAGGCTACAATTGCCCTGCTACTGACCAATAGTATAATAACGTTGTTACATTGGGGTCAGGGACCTTGTTGCAAAGTGGGGGCCAGGCGATTTCCATTGGCACCCTACTGAGATGTTCTTCATGGTTTTTGTATTATTTTAGTAGATTGGTGGTGGTTTGGTATCCACTTGTTGAGATAGGGACAGTTTCAGAGACTCCAAGGGAGATTCGCGGTGAGCGCTTGCACCAATTGCGTTACATAGGGTGCCGACCCCTGCAGCCAGGTAGTGTGGTCTATTAGGGACAGTAGCCGGGCAATTGAGGCCTATTATTATTTAGGAATTTTTGTTTTTGTTAATTCTAAATTAATTAATTAATCTGGCTAGTGTTATACACAGGAGAGCTCAACTGGCCATGTGCTCCTGTGTCCTCTAGAGAGAGAGTCGCTATTAGACATGTCTGATGGCAGCTTATATATTATAGAACAATATGATCAGCAGCTTGAAATCGGACACGCTGGATCCTTCTGTCCACCATTTATCGGTAAACCCCCATAGATATTTGACTATAGGCTAAACTGATTAGATGATTGTTGAAACTGCTACCTCCGGCACCCCAATGATCAGCACAATTAAGGAGGCACATAACTATGACTGCATTCACACCTACACAGGTTTTATAGACATAAACCACTGTAGACGGTAGAATCCTGTGACATGGCTGCTTACTCTTTTCCTTAAAGTTGATTTTCTAATAAGGAGTCTTTTCTTTTATATCTATATATTCATACTGATAAAATTATTACTTCTCTTATAGATTTCATGGTATTTACTCCTTGATGGGGCCAATTTTCATTTTTGCGCCTTCGTTTTTCCTCCCCTTCATCCCAGAGCCATAACTTTTTTTATTTTGCTGCCCACATAGACATATGAGGGCTCGTTCTTTGTGGGATCAGTTGAACTTTGGAATGATACAATTTATTTTCCCACATGATGCTATAGAAAATGGGATAACATCCAAATGGGGGAGAAATTGTAAAAAAAACCCATAATTCTGACATGGATTTTTGGGAATTGTGTTTACAATGTACATTTTCTGGTTAAAATTACCCTGCAATAAGATGTTCCTCATCAGAATGATTACGTCCATTCCAAACATGTCCAGTTTTTTAATTATTTTAGTGGTGAAAATAAAATTATAAGTTTGAAAAAAGAAGTTTGTGCGTTGTGTCGCCATTTTCTAATACCTGTAACATTTTCATTGTTTGGTCCATGGAGGTATCTGATGGCTTATTATATTGCGGGCTGAGACAAAATTTATATTAATACCATTTTGGAAATAGATACCATGTTTTAGTCACTCATTTTTTTCTGGTATGGGAGTGACCAAAAAAACATAATTTTGGATTTCTTGTTTTTTTTTTTATCAATTGAATGAATTATTTTTATATTTTGATAAAAGTGCGCTTTTCTGAACTCAGGAATAGCATATATGTGCATTTTTTAATTGTTTATATTTATTTTTAATGGGGCAAAAGGGGGTGATTTTAATTTGTATGGGAAATATATATGTGTTGCCAGCGTACCAGCAGTCGGGCTGCTCGGATCCGGATCTGCAGTGTGGCTCGAGGGATTCTATTGGACCCGGGGGTCGCGCGGACACTTCAAATAAAAGGGGACGTATTTGTATGTGATTTGCCGTAAACAGTCTGTGACGAGACCCACGGTGTGTGGTGAAGTGTGGCACCACTGCTGCTGTTGTGTGGCACCCGGGGTCAATGGGATGGCAGCTGGATGTTAACCCCTCCGTGGGTAGGGATGGATGCCCCAGGGCCCAGTGTCTCTGTGCTGAGGGTGGTGATTACAGGGGCCGGCGCGCCCGGTCAGACGGGGGGATGTTAGTTTACTCACGATTGAATGAATCAAACAAGTCCAATGGTAAACCAAGGTGCTGGTGGCCGGCCACCGCGGCCAGGTGTATTCTGGTCCCACACCCAGGCTGATGGTCTGTGTCACTTTCCTCTGCACTGTGTTTTTGGTGTGGTGGAGTCCGCTCCCGGTACTTTGGTTGGGAGCCGTGCCCGCTGACGCTGACCCTTGGGATCTACCGGGCCCTGGCGGATGCCCTATCCCCCGCGGTGGGTGGTTGTCTGGTTTTGGGACTTTGGTTGGGACAGGACCTATAATCCTGCCCTCAATTGGTTAATTAGCTAGGCCGTTAGTTCCGGTCCTGGCTTCAGGGTCCAAGTACCCCCCCTGTGCACGGTTTCCGAGTCGGTTCTCCGGTGTCTGTACTGGCAGGCTCCTACCCTGTCCCAGTCCACCTCGGATCTCTGGCAGCCATCTTCCCATCTCCTGACAGACACGGACCACCATCTGCCACCTAGCCAGTACGCCGAGGCTCCAACCCCGACGCCTTTCCTTTCTGTCTCAGCACTTCACTTTCTCCTCTCAACTGCTCCACTCCATTAGTCTGCCAACTTTCCACTTGAACTACAACTTTCAACTCCCTGCTTTTCCCACCCCAGGTTCTCCAGACCCCAAGGTGGGCATTCTCCACCCGCCTGGTCCCGCCCACTAGTGTGCTTTTCCTACCCTGGGGGGGTGACTAGGGTTTTGTTGGCTAAGTGTAACCCTGTGTGGGAAGGTGTTATGCGGGGGCCTATTCTGTGTGACCACCTGGCGGCGCCAGGGCGTCACATATATACAAGGTGGCCATAAAATAACCTAAGGTGTTTGGAGCCGTGTTCAGACTGACCCAGTAGACAGAGTTGGCTGAAAATCGGTATGTATGCTATTCAAGGGATGGGGAAACGGAAGGCATCTTGAAAAAAAATGTATACCAAAACTCCCCACCAGGTGAAAAAGTGGCGCTGTACAGTGAGTGAGCGGCCCAAAAACCGTGTGCCGATAATTGTAGATGTCCCAATTGTTCCACAGCCTAGCATAACTGTTCAATATGGCCGCCATCATGGATGGAGATCATGTTCATTCTATGCAGAACATGCTCAACGCTTGCGTGTAACATGTCTGGTGGGATGCTGTGCACTTCCAAAATGATGCGGTCTTTGAGGTCAGCCAGGGTGTCGACATTTCTCCGATAAACACGCTCTTTCAAGTGTCCCCACAATCAGAAATCACAAGTATTGAGATCGGGCAAACACGGTGACCATGCATTGGGGAAGGAGCAATTCAAAATCCCGTCATCGGGAAAATGTGCACACAGAACGTACTTCACATGATTTGCAATGTGAGGAGGTGCGCCATTATGCATGAAGGTGGTCATCTGAAGACACCGCCGAAGCTGGAGTTGTGGAACGACCACTGTTTTCAGCATTGTCTGATATGTCGCTGCTGTCACGGAACAGGTAGCAACCCCACTTGGCCTCATTTCTTCATAAAAGAACGGTCCAAGGATGACTGATGAGGTGAAGCCTCACCAAATGGTTACCTTTGGCGAATGCAGCAGAACCCCCTCAACCGCATGTGGATCTTCAGTAGCCCATACACAACAGTTTTGTGTGTTCACCGTTCGATTCAGGTAAAAATGCGCTTCGTCACACCACAGAACATTCCATGGCTACTTGCCGTCCACTTCCACTCTCGCCAGAAACATGAATGCAAATATTGTACGGGTATCATTGTCATGAGGAAAAAGTTGTTGATGATGACTAATTTTGTATGAGTATACCCGCAAGACCTTTCGGAGAACTTTCCACACTGTGATGTACGGGAGTCTCAATTGCCTGGAAGCACTGCTGTTCCCGGTAGGGTTGTTCGTGCCCTGTTCCACGCACGGCAGTGGCAATGTCCTCCACAACCTCTCTGCTTACCGGTAGTCGCCTGCGCCCTGGCTGAACACTCAGTAACCCTGATGCCTCAAAACGTGTCATCATCTGTCTCAGCAAATTGACAGCCATTGAACCACTACATGTGTGAAGGTCTTTCAAATGACAAAAGGCTCTCAGTGCAGCTGTAGCATTCCTGGTGTTGCGGGCGGCGGGGCGCTGCGCTCGCTAACGCTCGGGTCCGGCGCTGCGGCTGCTGCTCGGTGGCTCGAGCGGTGGGCCGGATCCGGGGACTTGAGCGGCGCTCCTCGCCCGTGAGTGAAAAGGGGTGGTTTGGTTTGGGGATTTAGTCCATGACGCCAACCATGGGTTGTGGTGAAGATGGGCACCACCGCTGCTGGTGACGGGGATCCCGGGAGCGATGGTAGGGAGCAGCTGGGATGTTGTATTCCCCCTCCGTGGGTAGGGGTTGGTGGTCCCGGGGCCCAGTGGTGTGACGGGGAGGCAGGGTTGGTGAGGTGCAGGGTTGCAGGGACAGCGCGGTGTGGTGCCGGATGGCACGGGTGTACCCACTCAGCAAGAGATGCACAAAGTCTCCGGTAAACCAAACGGCTGGATGGACGGGTCCTGCAGCCGGCTGCAGTGTCTCTCCCCGGACAGGTGATGGTGGCTGTCTTTCCCTGCACCTTTGTGTACTGTCTTGACTACGATGGGTCCCCAACGGTAGTCCGCTCCCCGGTGTATGGATGCCGGAGGAGCCCGTTTTGCCCGCAGGTGCTGGCCCTTGGGTCTCTAGCCGTTGGCGGTGGCTGTATACCCTCACGGTGCGGACGGTTGCCTTCTAACGGGTCTTGGGTAGTTAGGAAACCCCTGGGGTTCCTGTCACACTCGGATTTGACTGTTGACAGCGGCTCCAAGCCTAGTCGGGGTCCGATGGCCCTGCCTGTGTGTGCTAGCTTTACTTCACTCCCCGGTCGGTACCGGCAGGCCACCGCCCGACCCTGGTCCTACGGTTCCGCGTTGATCCACCACTCCTGCAGACGGCCACCACCGTCTGCCAACCTTGTTGTCAGTGCCTGGGCCACAAACCCAGACACTTTCCACTTCACTCCTCTCACTTCAACCTCCTGGACTAAACTATCACTTTTCCCGCCTCCAGGCCTGTGAACTCCTCGGTGGGTGGGGTCAACCACCTGGCTCCGCGCCCACCTGGTGAGGACATCAGACCCTGGAGGGAGGCAACAAGGGTTTTGTGTCTGGCTAATGTTACTGTCTGGGGGTGGGGGTGTGTTTTGTCTGTGGCTACCTGGCTAGTCCAGGGCGCCACACTGGCATTCTCATAAAACAACCGCACTAACAGCGCACGATCCAACAAAGAGACATTCATCTTGCAGACTGAGTTGCAAGGCGCGCTCACTGTACAGCGCCACTTTGTCACCTGGTGGGTAGTTTTGGTATAAAAAAAAAATGTAAGATGCCTTTCGTTTCCCCATGCCTTGAATGTCATACATACCAATTTCAGCCAATTCTGTCCACTGGGTCAGTCTGCACACGGCTCCAAACACCTTAGGTTATTTTATGGCCACCTTTTATACATATATACTGTATGTACTGTATATGTAGGGGACTTGAAGCTGCGATCGTCTGATTGCTTGTGCTACTGTATATACAGTAATGCAGCACTTGGAGCAATGCAGAATTTGGAGACAAACTATCTACCCCTACCAGATACAATTTTCTGAGGGATTCAATGCAGTCTCACCACATAATTGATAATCAACCTGGAAGTGTCTCAGTATTTGGTGACCCTGATAACAGAACAAAATGAGCATGTTTAGTAAATTAGTCCACTATCAACCAAATCACAGTTTTCCCACCAGACAAAGACAAATCAGTAATGAAATCCATGGTCTTTCTGGAACTGGCAATGGAGCAAATACCTGACTGGATGGTTATGATAGACTTTAGCACATGCTAATATAAATTCTTTAATATCATTAAGCATGGATGAAGACCAAAAGAGTCCAGCGATAGTTTTCTGCATAGCTGTGACTGCATGGTGACCACTCAAGATGAAATCTTGAAATTCCTGCAACAGATGTAATCTCAGGTACACGTGTAGGAGAGTGAGCCGTGCCCTGCAAACCCCCTGAAGACACCGGCTACTGCATTGAATTTGTTTGTCTGTTGATTGTATTATGTCTTTTAGTGTACAGTGGAACCTCACTTAACGAATAACCCACTTAACGAGAATTTCGCTTAACAAGCAAAGCTTTCTGTAAATTTGTAACTCGGTTTACGAGAAAGCTTTGCTGTACGAGCAAAATACTCACCGCACACACTTCCGGTTCCGTACATCCACCGCGCTCTGACCCACTCTTGCAGTCCACACAAACACACACAAACATGCACAAAACACACACAAACAAATACGCATGCACACACATACAGTATTATGCTCCCCTTACCTTCCGTTCCATCACTGGCCTCCTGGGTCCTGTAGTTCGCCGCTCCAGGATGTGTATCGGCAACCATAGTGACGAGGCTGTCAGACGCTTCTCAAAGGCAGCGCGCTGGCCAATCAGAAGCAAGCGACTCCTGCCTTTGACGTCAGCGCTATGGCAGCAAAAGATCCTCCCTCGTCGTGATGGTAACCCGATACACAGCCCGTACTAACGAACAGCAAGTCCCAGCAGACCGGCGATGGAACAGAAGGTAAGGTGAGCATAATATGTGCGTGTGCGTGCGTGTTTGTGTGTATTTGTGTGTGTTTGTATGTATGTGGAATGGCACAATAGGGGACCAGGATGGGATAAATGCTTGTTAAATACAAGTTGTGGAAGGAATTGTCTGCATTGCAATGATTTATTATGGGAAATCTTACTTTGCTGAACGAGTAACTTGGTTAACAAGCACACTGCCAGAATGGATTGTTCTCGTTAACCAAGGTTCCACTGTATTTTAGAAAGATGTATGTAAGTTATGTCACCATTCTGCCAGCTACCACCAGATGGCACTGGACTCTCCAAATGCTAGGAGGGAGTTCAGATAGAAGGTACAGTGGTAGGACTGCAAGGGGTTAATGTAGGAAGCCTGGCCCACAGCTTAAGAGGTAGGATTTCTTGCTTTAGTCAGTTAAGTGTAGAGATGAATGAGAGCAGTAGAAGAGAGAAAAGAGCGGTGTGGTGTGCTGAAGAACAGGAAGAAGCATTGGGCAGGAGGGAGACTGAAGTCAGTGACCTACAGAAGGTGGATACAGAGTGGTGATCCAGGAGATATATCAGCAGCAGCTCCGAGGTCAGCAGGCAGACTGAAGTAGTGCAGGAGAAGATGAGTGCCTTATTCCGATATTGCCAGTTCTGGGGTCTTCGGATGGTTAACTCAGGGTAGCCTATCCTTAGGGGAGAAGTTACTTGCCAAAAGACCAAGAGTGGAGGATCTGTATACTCTCGAGAGCCAGATTTACTTTGTATATAGCTGGTATGGGAAGAGCCGTGTTGCACTGTATACCTTTGCCTGTAAAGAACGGGTGCCTTTGCATGGGAGAAGCGTGTTGAAGTAAAGTTGAATTGTTTCACACCAACCCTGAGTATGTTTTTGATTCCTCCGGACAAAGACTAACAGCCTGTGTACAGAACCTGCAGCCCTCAGGTAACCACACCACACCGACTCCAGCACACACCCAAACCCCTTTCCATGTAGTGCGTCAGGGAAGTGCACGACTACAACCCCAGGCCTTAGCCAACACCTGTATCGACCCTACACATGGGAATAGATATTTTGGACCCTGGAGTAGTGGAAGGAGCCAATGATTGGACTTCACAACTTCAAGGATGCCATAGAAATCTTAATACCCTGAGGAAGAATGGAGGTTCAAGAGGAGAAAATGAAGGAGAAGCTGCCTGAGAAAGCATCAGGTCTCCTTCTTGGTAATGTATGAGCCATAAAAAGAGCATTATGCGTGAAACAGCTGATGTTCATCATCAGTCTCCCTCTCTTCATATTGTCTCAATAAATGCCACCAAAGTAACCAGTGGTGAGTGCCGCTATAATTTTTTGCCTACTTTATCTCTTGGTGAATGCTGATGATTAGTAATGATCTTGGAAAAGTAGTTCCTTGTTCAGCAGTACTTTATCTGAGGAGTAAAAAGGTACCTCGAAATCTGCTTGATCTACTCCACAAGAAACTTTAAGGGATTATGATGGCTTGCTTGCTTGAGGGCATATTGAGCAGTCCTTGAGAAAATGCGCAGAGCAGATTCTGAGATCACATCGACGCCTCCTCTCAACAATCCAGGAGCTGACAGCTCCAAGTTCCATCAGTTCTGGCTCATGTATGTGGACCAATTTGGCAAAAATAGCTGATAACCCTGTCGCTCATCATGCCTTTCTAGAATCCTGCAATCACACTAAATTACTTCCCACAAGAAATAGGGTGGAGTATCTATTGCCAGAGTGACCTTAAGTGTAAGTGTAAGTGAAGGCTATGGTGAAACTGACACTTGAGAGCTCCATCATTTCACAGGACCTCCATGCACAATGCCAGAACTTGGTACTGTAATCCTCAGCGGTGCGGCCCCTATGTCAGGTTCATGATCTATGCTTCCATTGGATTCTGTGAGGTTCATCATAAATTAACCTTAAGACATCAAAAAAGGTGTCTAGAGATGACCGTTCTTGGGCTCATGAGGACAAAGAAAATGTTAGAGTGCAAGGACCCGCCTTGCAGTAGGGACATTTGCACCTTGAGATTGCTTTACGTGGGGGAGGGGAGGGATGACGCGTGGAACTGTGCAATTCCCAGACCATGTGCACTAAATGTAACTGTCAGTAACTGATAGAGACATTTGAGCGATTAATGACAGCGAGAGGTGCACAACTCTGCCGGTTGCTTTTAGAGGAAGATGTAACGTGTGAATCTTAATAGTACGTCAAATATAGAGAAGGGGTTAAAGGACTTAAAACAAATCATTCACAATATAGATAATTCGCACATTACTTGTTGGCTTATCCTGATTTTACCTCTGCAGATTTTCTAAACTTTGATTTTGCATTCATACAATCCATCATGCTTGCCTATTATACACAGCAAACAAGCTGTTCATCTAATCATTGTGACAGCCATTCTTCTTTTCATTATAGTGCCTGTCACAATGCAGTCCTTTATTGACATAACTGAAAACATTGCCTCTATTTCCATTCTATACAAGCCAAAATAATTCCTATTGAACCTAGAAACAGATTTCAGTGAGGCAGAATGTGAAGAGGTCAGAGTCATCAAAGAAAACAGCTATGTTTTATTAGGCGAGTGATAGGTTAATTTCTAGGCAATACTTACAACAAAATATTGGCTGACGTAATGGAGAGGGATCACCATAAGAAAAACTGGTGCAACCCTCCTGCTGTTGGTTATGCCACCACATCTTACCATCTCTAGACTGGAACGCCTGCACTATGAATCCCAGTACAATATAGCTTCTGTTCTACACTTATGAAGGAGGGGAGTCATACGAAGGCTCATACCACCATGGTGTAACCTTAGCTGTGGTATTTCTCTTTCTTTTCATTATTAGCAACTCTAAATGAGTGTGTTTATAATAATTATTATGTTCCTGGGTAAAAAGCAGTTATTAATCCCTTACAGTTGTGGACCCGAGGGGTTACTCCCAGGATACGGCGGGTCGCAAACGAGGAACGAGACCAGACAATGACTGAGTGCGGACTCTTTTTGTTTATAAACGATTAGGGAGTGGGCAACGCAACTCAGAATATTTACTACAAACAAATATACATACACCCGGCTTAGGAAGCCAGGATCAATGCGCTGGTCCAGTGACATTTTCCAATGTCTCAGGATTTATTGAAACAATTTACCTGCCAGGAAACCTAAACAATGCTAGCACAAAACTTCTAAACTAGTAAGGAGTGTAAATCAAGAGGACCTGTCTCTGGACCAGCACAATGTTGAACAACCTTAACTACAACACTATTCTCTCTCTCCCTTTTTCACATTAACAGGCAACCCAGAGTCAAACACTTTGTTTGCAGCAATGCTGCAGTAGCTCAAGTTCAGTCCTGTGTAACTGGCTGGAGCTTATCTCAATCTGTTTGGCGGCAAAGTACTGGGTGTGTACACACTTCCTGCAAAAATAGAAAAATATATGCAAGGGGCCTGAGCTCAGGACTTATAAAACCAAAAGATAGGTCCAGGGGTATCGGGTCCAGAGAAGTCCTGGCAGGTTTCAGCACCGCAGAGAGTTCATAAGCAACCGACAGTCACCGGGAAAGTTCACCTCAGGAACGGAACACCAGTTAGGTGGCAGGCCGGCGTTACTGGAAATATTGTTCTGGTTACAGTTTTCTCTCTTTGGTAACAGTCTCTGAATGCCAGCACTTAGCTGAGTGGGCTCTATTCACCCAGTACTCAGCAGGCAGTCTCTATCAGTCCAGGTATCATAGACCAGCGCAGACAAAGCCAGCCACTGCACCTCAGAATCACTCTCACTTGTTCTCGGCACTTCCTCATTTTTCCCACTCTTTTCATTCATAAAAAATATCTTTGTGGGTAGTTATTATATTCAGATGTTCTCCATTCAGGCCACATACATTCAGATGGTGTAATAACCCAATATATCACAATCACACAAAAGGAAGCAGTCCATTTTATAAAAATAAAACAGTATTTACTGTGGAACCGGTGTAACGTATATACAAGAGATAGTAGGCACAAGACTGTTCACATCTTCATCTGTGGTGGTGTCTCCATCCCCAGCTGAACCTTCATACTGCCTACTCTACTACAGCTCTAATGGGAGACATTACATTAAATTCCGCATAAACAGTATTCAACAATAATATATCTTATATAATATCACATAAAAGACTTTAGGGAAGGTGTTGGAAAACTGCTAAGATCCAGCAGCTCTGCTATTCCTCGCGTACAACAAGTCGTAATATAATTGCTAGGTCCAAAAGAAGCATCATTTATAGTGAAATAATATATATATATATATATATATATATATATATATATATATATGTTGCGGGCAGGGGCCTCTGCCGCTTCTGGGGCCACTCGGATCCGGGTTACTGCTGCAGCTCGAGTGATGACCAGACCCGGGCTCACACGTCCGTCCTCACAACCGTCGGAAAGGGGATATTTATAGGGGAGGTGTTGTGTCTGTGACGCCACCCGTGGGTTGCGGTGAGGGATGGTGGAACCGCCGCTACCTGGTGATGGGGCGCCTGGGGCTGATGGAGCGGGGCAGCAAGATGGGATCCCCTCCACGGTAGGGAAGGTGTAGTCCCGGGGCCCATGGTCTAAACACGGGAGTGATGGCTGCTGGAGGTGGCGCGCCGAGCTGGACCGGGGGTCAATGGTGTACTCACAGTTCAGTAATTTCACACAAGTCCAATAGTAAACCAAGTTGCCAGTGGCAGGCTGCCTTAGGAGGGGGCATTCGGGTCCCGCACGCAGGTTAATGAACAGGTATCCCTTCCTCCTGCTCTCTGTGTTTGTCTTTCCTTTTGGACTACTTCGCAAGGAACGGAGAAGTCCACTCCTGGTTCTGTATGTGTTGGGAGCTGTGGCCCGCGAAAGCTGACCCTTGGGATCTCAGTGGGTTCTGATGGACACCCTATCCCCCACGTTGGGCTTCCGTTTTGCTCTATCTGGGAAGTTAACGGGACAAAGTCTGGAACCTTGTCCCCGGCTGGTTAATTGGAGAGGGGCTTGCAACCTTCCTCGCTCTAGGGTCCAGGCACCTCGACTGTGGACGGCCTCCGGACCGGATTCCCGCAGTCGGTCCCGGCGGGCTACAACCCTGCCCCGGTCCACTTTAGGTTTCCCGCGACCGGATCTCCATCGTCTGTGGCCCTGTTCACTGTCTACCTAGCCGGGTAGTCCAAGGGCTACTACCCCTGACTACACTGCACAGTCTGCACTTGACTTCCACTTTACTACACACTCTCCACTGAACTCCAAACTGACGTGTTCCTGCCTCTGACACCTCAGGATCCCTAGGTGGGCGTTCTCATCCGCCTGATCCCACCTACTGGTGTGTCCCTATTATCATGAGGGGGTGGCTAGGTTTTACTGGCTGTGTGTTGTGCCTGAGTGTGAGTTTCTGGTGGTAACAAGGAGGATGGATACTTTTGTGACTCCCTGGTTCTGCCAGGGCGTTTTATATATATATATATATATATATATATATATATATATACTGTATATATATATATATATATCTTTTTTTATTTTTTATATGTACCCCAGGGAGAAAAAGAAAGGAAGACGGTGCAGTGCTTATCTGAGTGTAGTATTATACATTTTCACTATACAGTAATCAAATAAAGATTTTTGAATTCACCTGGAGTGCTCATAGAAATGTATGAATATGCTTTTGATGCTTGGTTTCCTGCCAGACCGATCTACTATGAAAGTCCTCTTCCGTCAGAAGTATCACAGGTGCTGTATACAAAGGGATCTATGCAACTGGAATTTTTATTGTTGTATATGTTTAGTTGATCTTCTTCCAAGAGAAAATGACGTGAACGTGAATTTTCTTATAAAGTGATAAAGATTCTAAAAAGAGTTCAAATTCATTAGTATTTTGTGCTGGGCAGAAATTGAAGCCCTTGCTGAATACCTCCAGTTCTCCCAAAGTTAATGTGTGAGATTAAAGACTTAAAAATCTTCACTGTCACAATATTTTTCACTGATTTTCTCTGTCTACCTCTCCCTCCTCTTTTGCCTCTATTCTTTCTTTTCTTTTTGATGAATTGAATAGGGGGATTGGATGAATATAATTTTTGATGGTTTTCTGCTGTGGGTGTACAATGGGTGCTGGATTTGCAGTAGGACATGTTAGTCCTTTTCCTAAAAAAAAAATGTGCGAGGATGTGGAAGCTGGAGATGGTATGGGTACTGAAATGATCGTGGTGTGTTGGGGAGACAACAATGGATAGATCTGAACTGTCATGTGTGGTGAGTTCACTTATATGGAGATCAGTGATGTTTTGTTCTTGAGGGTACGCTCACATGAGTGTATGACTTGCATGAGTGTAACGTGAGAAAATCTCACATTGCACTCGGCCCCATGTAAGACAATGCTCCAGCTCATATTTGCAAGCTTTTCCTCAGCCCTAATCGGACTGAGGAAAAAAATCGCAGCCTGCTGCGGGTGTCTGGGAGTATAAGGCTATGTGCCCACAGGAGCTTGCTTCTGCGGATTTTGCCGCTGAAAACTTGCGGATTTTTCTGGATTTTCCAGATAAATCCGCAGGTTTCAGCATGTACAGACACTCCCCATGTTATCCTATGGGACATGGGGAGTGTCTGTGTCCACGCTGCGGAATGTGCGGCTGCGGAATATGCTGTGGATGTCCCACAGCCGTACGTAACTGCATGTCAATTATTCCTGCGGATTTACCTGCGGAAATCCCGGCCCTCCACTATGGAGATAGAGCCCGGGACGTCCGCAGGTAAATCGCATGAAAGTCTGCAGGTTTACCGCAGCTATTCCGCTGTACTACCTCAGCTAAAAATAGCTGCGGATGCCGGCGGACAGCTGCGGTAAACCTGCGGCCGTACCTGCGGATGTATCCGCAGGTATGAGCTCCCGTGGGCACATAGCCTAACATCACTCGCACCCATACAAGTCTAAGGGTGTGAGTGAAACATTGGATTGCACTCGGATGACATCTAAGTGCAGTACAATAATCGCATCAGCTGACAATGGAGGAGATGGAGAAATTGATCCCTCCCTCTCCTCCGCTGCTGTCATCCGATCGCAAGACCAGATCACAGTTGCATGACACTCAGCTGAGGGTCATTACATATTTCATGCAATGCACTCGCATCGGTTGTCATATGCTACTGTGACTCCAGCCTTACTGGAGGCCTCTGATGTTGGACAATTCCTCTCTCGATCTGTGTGGGATCTGGTTGTTGATTGGTTTGAACGTGATGGCAGACCTGGATTGGGAGCAGGTTAGGAAGTGGGAAAGGGAAATTTGGAACTTTTGGACTCATACAGAAACAGAGGATAAAAGGACAGGTAGTATATAGAGTATGGACTGTGTTTTATCACTATGGTCCACATACTGAAGAAGGCTTGTTTCAAAAGCCATAGTGCATTATTTTTTGTTTGTTTTTCTTTAAATATTTTTAATGTATTCCTATATGCCCTTCTAATAAAAACCTTTTTTAAGGACCTATGTAATTAAGCTGGATTTTTTGGGAGCGCTGACTGAGATCTTCACTCCTTGTAAAACCTTATTTAGCATGACCCACATTTTATTGTAAATTCACGACAAAAAAAAAAAGAAAATGTACATTTTAAGTATAAATACAATTTTATTATCCTGAAGAATCAGTTGATGCGGCTATACATTCCAATAAGTGAATAATTTACAAATAAACAAAAAAAAAACACCCTAAAATATTATTTTTCTAGATTTGTAAAAAACATAATTTTAAATGCAAAGTAATGTATGCGAAATGCCAAAAAGCCCTGAGAAGTTAAACATTTTTTCCTTGATAAAACAAAGCCTCATATGGATACAACAGTGAAAAAAAGTAAAAAATTGTTATCCCTACTACACCTATTACCTATTCACAGTATTCGTGATAAACGGATAGTTGCTAGAGCAAGACCCCTATTAAGTCATGAGGCACTAGAACTGGATGATCCAGAGGAGGCATGAGAGAAGGTCATGTGGTCAGATGAGACCAAAATAAGAACTTTTTGGTATCAACTCCACTCGTGTTGGAGGAAGAACAAGGATGAGCACAACCCCAAGAATACCCTTCCAACCATGAAGCATGGGGGTGGAAGCGTCATACTTTGAGGGTGCTTTTCTGCAAAGCGGACAGAAGGACTGCATCATATTGAAGGGAGGATGGATGGGGCCATGTATTGCAAGTTTTTAGCCAACAATCTCCTTCCCTCAGTAAGAGCACTGAAGATGGGTTCTGTTTGGGTCTTCCAGCATGAAAATGACCCAAAACACACAGCCAGGGCACCTAAGGAGTGGCTCCGTAAGATGCATTTTGAGGTCATGGACTGGCCTGGCCAATCTCCAGATCTGAACCACCCAATAGAAACTCAATGTTGACCAGCGACAGCCCCGAAGATCTAGAGAGCTCTATAGAGAAGTGGGCCAAAAGCCCTGCTGCAGTGTGTGCAAACTTGGTCAAGAACTACAGTAAATGTCTGACCTCTGTAATTGCAAACAAAGGTTTCTGTACCAAATATTAAGTTTTGTCTTTCGTTTGTATCAAATATTTATTTTATGCAATAAAATCCAAATTAATTATTTAAAATAAATCAGACAATGTGATTTTCTAAACAATGAATGTTTTATAGTGAGATGTCTTGATAGACTTTGTTTTAAAAACCCATTTTTCACATTATGTCTAAGACCATTCATTCTGGCACGGATGGTCTGCGTAGTGCGGCCCACATATTGTAGCCCGCAACTACAATTTATAACATAGATAGCGAAATCACTATGACATGTTAATTTCTGTTTAATTCTTATGACTTCGCCTGTGCTATTTGATTTTATCGCATCCACTCAATGGTTTATGATTTTACAGTAACAGCACTTCTTAACCATGAACCTTATAACCTTTTTGGGTCCTTTACTATTTGTATTGATTTTATTAAGAAGACAATCTTCCTGTGATTTGGCTAGATTATTTCTATATGCTCTCTTAATAGCTTGAAGATATATTTTTTTTCTCAGCCAACCTCTTTTTTAAAATATCTGATTGCTGGACATACGGTAATCATCTTGGAGGGTGTAGTTTTTTCTAATCTGGAAAAATTGGCTGAAAGGAATGTTGCTCTTCCATTTTGGGTAGTGTGCACTGGAAAAATCATGTCTATAGTTTTAAAATGGGTTTTTGTGATAACTTCAGAATTTTGATGTGTGATAGTTAAATCCCAAAAAACTATTTAATCTTTTTCTATTTGAGATGTGAAAGAAATACCCCACTCGTTAGCTTCTAAGGATTTTATGGGCCTTGGACTCCGTGCCATCCCATATGATGATCAAATCGTCTATATAGAGACCGTAATACATTACCTGTTTTTTGTACAAGCGAGAATATAAAGGTGATAAGGACTCGAAGCACCCCATGAATAAATTAGCAAATCTTGGGGCGACCCGAGTTTTCATAGTGGTACCGAACCGCTGTAGGTACTTTTGGTTATTTTTACCTGATGAGGGCCTTTTGAGGGCAGAAACACAGTGTATGATCTTTAATACCAATAAAAAAATCAAAATTTACCTGTACGGAACCCATGGTGGTCCCTGGGAGCGCAACATTTATAATACCTCTATTGCCCCTCGGTGGAAGTTTCAAGGGAGGAACTCATCCGCAGGTTATCATGTTAGCAGCACACCAGACCGGGATCGTATTGTTCATCGACAGGGACTCTATGTATCTATTTGCACCTACTATTTGGTGAGTGCAATCTTACAATTGTTCTCTTTTCATAAACGATTAAAATCTTTTGATATCTAACATACAATTCCAGTGGGACCACATCTGGGCCTGGTGCTTTACTGGAGGCCATGTCACTCAGGGTCACGCTAATTTTCTCTAGAGTGCTATCAGCATCTTAAAAGGTTTGCTGACTCTAACTTAGAGTAGGGAACTGTAAACTTGCTTAGTATGAAAGGCAATCATCTATATTAACAGGGCACTTAGGTTTGTAAAAGTGTCATAATATGTTCACAAAAAAATGAGTGATGTCTTCTGTAGAGGATACTATCGAACCATTCATAGCTCTAACCTTGTGAACAGCATTGGACATATTATGTTCATGAACCATAAAAGCCAATAATTTGCTAGATTGATTCTCCAGTTCAGAATAAGACAGAGTAAGAAACAACATAAGCTTAAACTTAGTATTATTACGTTGTGCATAAAGATGTTGAAACTGCAACAACCTCACTTTATTTGCCTCTTTATTATAGTGCCTTGCGAAAGTATTCAGCCCCCTTGAATTTTTCAACCTTTTCCCACATTTCAGGCTTCAAACGTAAAATAAAAATTTTAAATTACTGGTGATGAATCAACAACAAGTGGGACACAATTGTGAAGGTGAACGATATTTATTGCTTATTTTACATTTTTGTAAAAATGAAAAAAATGAAAAAAATGAAAAGAGGGGCGTGCAATATTATTCGGCCCCTTTAAGTTAATACTTTGTAGCGCCACCTTTTGCTGCGATTACAGCTGCAAGTCGCTTGGGGTATGTGTCTATCAGTTTTGTACATCGAGAGATTGCAATTCTTGCCCATTCTTCCTTTGCAAATAGCTCGAACTGAGTGAGGTTGGATGGAGAGCGTTTGTGAACAGCAGTTTTCAGCTCTTTCCACAGATTCTCAATTGGATTCAGGTCTGGATTTTGACTTGGCCATTCTAACACTTGGATAAGTTTATTTGTGAACCATTCCATTGTAGATGTTGCTTTATGTTTGGGATCATTGTCTTGTTGAAAGACAAATCTCCATCCTGGTCTCAGGTCTTTTGCAGACTCCAACAGGTTGTCTTCAGGAATGGTCCCGTATTTGGCTCCATCCATCTTCCCATGAATTTTAACCATCTTCTCTGTCCTTGCTGAAGAAAAGCAGGCCCAAACCATTATGCTGCCACCACCATGTTTGACAGTGGGGATGGTGTGTTAAGGGTGATGAGCTGTGTTGCTTTTATGCCAAACATATCATTTGGCATTGTGCCCAAATAGTTCGATTTTGATTTCATCTGACCAGAGAGACCACATGTTTGGTGTGTCTCTCAGGTGGCTTGTGGCAAACTTTAAATGACACTTTTTATGGATATCTTTGAGAAATGGCTTTCTCCTTGCCACTCTTCCATAAAGGCCAGATTTGTGCAGTCTACGACTGATTGTTGTCTAAGGGGTACTTTACACATTGCGACATCGCTAGCATCGGCTAGCAATGCCGAGCGTGATAGCACCCGCCCCCGTCGCACTTACGATATCTTGTGATTGCTGCCGTAGTTATCGCTACGGCTGCTTCACAAGCAAATACCTGGTTGGCGATGTCGCGGTGACCGCCGAACAAACCGTCCTTCAAGGGGGAGGTGCGTTCGGCGTCACCGCGACGTCACTAAGCGGCCGGCCAATAGAAGTGGAGGGGCGGAGATGAGCAGGACGTAACATCCCGCCCACCTTCTTCCTTCCGCATTGATGGCGGACGCAGGTAAGGAGATGTTTGTCGTTCCAGCGGCTTCACACACAGCGATGTGTGACGCCGCTGGAGCGACAAACAACATCGTATGTGCAGCTGGAGCGACATTATGAAAATGAACGACGTGACACAGATCAGCGATTTTTGACTGTTTTGCGCTCGTTCATCGTCGCTCCTAGGATTTACACATTGCGATGTCGCTACTGGCGCCGGATGTGCATCACTAACGACGTGACCCCGACGATATTTCGGTAGCGATGTCGCAACGTGTAAAGTACCCCTTATGGACAGACTCTCCAACCTCAGCTGTAGATCTCTGCAGTTCATCCAGAGTGATCATGGGCCTCTTGGCTGCATCTCTGATCAGTCTTCTCTTTGTTTGACATGAATGTTTTGAGGGACGGCTGTCTCTTGGTAGATTTGCAGTGGTATGATACTCCTTCCATTTCAATATGGTCACTTGCACTGTGCTCCTTGGGATGTTTAAAGTTTTGGAAATCTTTTTTCAACCAAATCCAGCTTTAAAATTCTCCACAACAGTATCACGGACCTGCCTGTTGTGTTCCTTGGTCTTCATGATGCTGTCTGTGCTTTAAACAGAACACTGAGACTATCACAGAGCAGGTGCATTTATACGGAGACTTGATTACACACAGGTGGCTTATATTTATCATCATCAGTCATTTAGGACAACATTTGATCATTCAGAGATCCTCAATGAAGTTCTGGAGTGAGTTTGCTGCACTGAAAGTAAAGGGGACGAATAATATTTCATGCCTCAATTTTCAGTTTTTTATTTTTTACAAAAATTTAAAATAAGCAATAAATATAATTCACCTTCACAATTGTGTCCCACTTGTTGTTGATTCTTCACTATTAATTTAAATTTTTTATTTTTATGTTTGAAGCCTGAAATGTGGGAAAAGGTTGAAAAATTGAAGGGGGCCGGATACTTTCATAAGGCACTGTATGTTCTTTCTCCCTTAAATTAGACTCTATATCCATGTCATCTCTGGAGGTCACTTTAAAGGTAATTTAACAGGAAGTCAATACAGGGTATAAAAATATATCCTGCAATTTGCATTACTATTATCTCCCTCCCTTTATTTCATATATTTTTGTTTCTCTTTTTAATCATGTTTTTAACCTTTGTTTTGTCAGCCTTATTTGTTTTGCATCAATAATAGCCAAGTTAACATATAAATAGCTTGGTGTGCATATTTTTTTACTCTGCAGCTTTTTTCCTCTCATGTTACAATTAATTTTTTTTGCATAGTTTTTGTTTGCACCCTTCATTTATTTATATTTATTACCATGTGCCCACTACTTATTTCTTAACAAAGTGTTGTGAGGAGCAGTGTGTGGGGGGAAATATTATACAGAGGGGCAGTGTGTGTAGGGGTATTATACAGAGTGACACTGTGTGTAGAGGGATATTATACAAATGGGCAGTGTGTGGGGATATTATACAGAGGGGCAGTGTCTGTGGGGGGACATACAGAGAGCGCAGTGTGTTTGGGGATATTATACAGAAAGGCAGTGTGTAGCAGGATATTATACAGAGAGGCAGTGTGTATGGGGGGTATATTATACAGTGGGGAAGTGTGTGGAAGGATATTATATAAAGGGGCAGTGTGTGAGGAGTATTATACAGAGGGGCAGTGTGTGGGGATATTATACAGGCATTGTGGGAAAGATATTATGGTGAGGGCTGGTGCAGAGGGTGTATTATAGAGAGGGGCGGTGTAGGGGGTGTATTATTAATTTTCTAAGGGAAATACTTCATTTTCTGGAACAGCTTCAAGGGTGCTAGCACTTTCGGCCATGACTGTGTGTATATGTTTATAGGCTAGAAGGTTCAAAGGGTGGAGGTGGAGCTGGGGTGGAGCCTGGGTGGGGTCTCATGGGGGCCCCTAAATTTTGCCAATGCGATATCTCTATCCTTGCAATTCAATAGCTGCACTAGAAACACCCTAGGAGGAGCTCCAGGAGGTGTGGGTTTAGCTTGGACTTTATGGGCCCCCTCCACAGCAAACATGGGGGATAAAATCCCAAATTAGATTTAAGCCAGGATTCATTAAATTATTTAAGGTCTTGACCTTCAGCTCTTTCAGTTAGGTCTTTAACCTTGCGGCAAAGTCAGTTTTCAGGATCAATGTTTTTTAACGACATTCATCTGCTGACCCAGCCACCTTGTTTAGTGTTCTCGCCATAAGGAAAAGTTTGTCCTCAAAATATAATACTCTGGATTCCATTTGAGAGATACAGCCACTTAAAGACTGCATATCCTGATGTAAAAGTCTCATGTCGGACCGTACCTACTCAATTTTCCCAGTGAGCACTTACAAACTGAGATGGCCTGTAGTAACTGCACTTCCTGCAGCGACCTGCCTTTCTTCCATCTCTTCCTCCAACATTTGCCCTTTCCAGTGCTGTGGTTTTTTTATGGCTGAAGTACCATCACTTAATGTTTGTGAGCTGTCCTGCTGCTCCCCTCTAGTGAATTCTTTGAATTTATCTGATGCAGTGACACTTTTAATTCTTTTCATCCTAGCAAAAAGCTAAGCGTAACTTGGATGAGAATATATAGTAGAGCCCTCAGATTATCTATCAAGAACACACCACCCTACAGCATCTCCTCTACCTTCTGTCTGCGTAGGGTATGTGGCTAGTGTATGTGGTGTATTTTAGCACACCAATTGTGCAGAGAATGATTGGCACTGCATGAGAGACATGACTGCTGAGAGCCAATGTCCCTGTGTCCAGAAAATGGCGCCTGTTCCCTTTTATTAGCGATAGACAAAAACCCTTTTTTAGCAAGAGTCTAGCTGCCCAGACAAGGAGGTTTTAACCCAGCTAGTGGCATTCAAGTTAGGTTTTTGTCTAGCTGCCCAAACATGGAGGTTTTTAATCCAGATAGTGGCATTTCAAGTTAGGTTCCCGGTTTACAGAGATTACCTTGCCGTGGTGACCGGGCTTGCATACATTGGCCAATACATAAGCTAAACATCTCTTTTTTAAAAAATATTCATATAGCAGTAATGCAATACCAGAATTCCCTTATTCATTGTTAGCATTTTAGTGTGCAGCTGTCTATGTTTTGTAGTTATAATGTGTTTTCGGCTAACACCTGTTCACACTTGTTGGATGTGCGGGTCAGTCTTTTGTATACTTATAGAGCATCTCTTTCTGATTGAGTGTGCGGGTTTTTTTTCGCCTACTATCTGTATTTTATGCAAGCGTGCTTTTTTTGGAAATGTATCCAAGGCACCAGAGCTAGCCCATAATAAATCTTTTATTATGGTCATAACATAGACAGACTAAATCTATGCTATGTAGACCACTGATGTACTCTTCGATCAATGCCGATGTCACAGAATCAGTTTATTAGTAAGTACATTCAAATTTGCTTGTTTTCCAATGTTAGTATTTTTAAAGACTTTTTCTAAATGATGGAGAATCCCTTTAAATATTTAAATACAGAATGGTTACTTTATTGATAAAATAGTAAGTTAAAGTGAAAAATTTCCTAGTAAGTAAATTTTACAATTTTATCAATGCAACACTTTTAAGGTGGTATAAATCTTTATCATACATATTATTAGGGTAGTCATATATCAAATATCTATTAGCCAAAGCTGAGAGCAGCATCAAAAAGTAACTCTCTATTCTGGATATGGTGTCACAACCATTATCAATTTATTTGGAGAAGGTATCTAATTTCATTGTTGATTTGCCCATAATTAGAATCGATGTCTTCGAAATGTGTTGTTGAAGAAGATTGTTATCAATAGCATACATGGCAAGAAGAGCAAACAAATCAATTTTGGAAGAAATCAAGCCAGACACTTGAAGCAAGGATTGCCAGCTACGATTTGCCTACTTTGGAACCATAGTAAAAGAACGCAATCCTTGGAGAAGGAGATAATGAATAGAAGGAACAAAGTGAAGAGGAAGACCAACAACTCGACTTGATACCATCAAAATAAGGGGTACTTCTCACATAGCGAGATCGCTGCTGAGTCACAGGTTTTGTGACGCATCAGTGACCTCATTAGCGATTTCGCTGTGTGTGACACTGAGCAGCGATCTGGCCCCTGCTGTGAAATTGCAAGTTACAGAGAAAGTATTGAGAAGGGAGAGGTTGAGAGAATATAGGTACAAAGTGAAAAGCAGAGTCAGAGGTAGAGAAACAGATTATGCAGATTATGGCTAGGTTATCCCAGTGCTGGATTCACAGATACATTGCTTAGTACTGCTATATAATTTTCTTGACACCTCTGATAATTTTGTCTTATTACTTCCAAATGGATAACTAGTAGAGGTCTTTTTTGTGTGTTTAGTACATGGAAGGCATCATGGGAACTAACCTTTTTGCACAAGCTCAGAGTCAATTGTTAACCTCTTACCGACATTGGGCGTATGGTATGTCTTAAATTATGTCGGTGTAATCACTGCCGGCTACTGCTGTGAGTTGGAGGTGAGTCCTGCACATGTCTGCTGATTTGAGTAGCAGACATGTGCGGCAATTAGGCAATTAGGCGCGGGTGCATCAGTGATCAGTTAACCCCCTCAAAATGTGACAGCGCGATTTAAAACGCCACAGCGGGTAACATATACATACCCGTCGCCATTGGAGGCCCCGTGTTGTGATTACAGGGAGCCGACGGTTGCCATGGTAGCACAGGGTCATGTGATGACTCCAGATGCTATCATGACTCATTTCCTCTTACTGCCGGGAGAGCGATATCTGTAAGAAGAAAGCAGCATTTCTCCTGGTCTGAGCTGTGCAGCTATGATCAGAAGAAATGAACAAGTGATCAGACTACTGATCCTTATAGTCCCTTAGGGGGACTAGTAAAATAAAAAGTAATTTTAAAACATTAACAAAATAAATAAAAGTTTATATCACCCCCCATCCGCCCCATTGAAAATTAAAGGGTTAAAAAAAAATGTACACTTATTTGATATCGCCATGTGTGATCTATCAAAATATAAAATCAATTACCTGATAGGTAAGGCGCAGTGGCAAAAAAATTCCAAACGCCAAAATGATGTTTTTTGGTTGCCGCAATTTTTGAGCAAAATGCAATAACAGGCGATCAAAACATAGCATCTGCGCAAAAATGATACCATTAAAAACGTCAGCTTGAGACGCAAAAAATAAGCCATCACTGAGCCCAATATGAGAATGCTATGGGTTTTGGAAAATGGCGCAAAAAATGCGCCACTTTTTTGGGACAAACTTCAGAATTTTTTGTAACGCCTTACATAAAAGTAAACCTTTACATGTTTGGTGTCTATGAACTCCTACCAACCAGAGGCATCACACCAACATATCCGTTTTACCGAATAGTGAACACGGTGAATAAAATAACGCAAAAAAAAATTGTGCACTCGCACTTTTTTTGCAAATTTTTCCGCATTTGGAACTTTTTTGCCATTTTCCAGTACACTATATGGTAAAACTCATGGTTTCATTTAAAAGTACAACTTATTCTGCAAAAAATAAGCCCTTATATGGCAAGATTGACTTCTCTTGGAAGAAGGGGTGCAAAAAAAAACAAAACGGAAAATCGTCTGGGGTTAATGGATTAAAAGAGTCTGAAGAAGGGAAAACTGGTGAAAAAAGTGGCAGATACAAGCTATATTATTTTTCAGAAATTGTCATTTTTCATGTACACATGCACACTGTGAGGGCCGGGGAGGACTGGTAGGCCCAGGAGGTGGATCCACTGGACCGAGCACCCCACCTAGAGGGCAAGGTACACGGTAGCTGGAGCACTAACGTGGCAGGAACAGGTGCAGGTATCAGGAAGCAAAGACAGGACCAGGTCACTAAGGTCACAGCGTACTTTAAGGCAGTAATAGGAAACAGGAACAAAGACCTGAGCACCTAGCTCACAAGACAAGGCATAGAAACACAAGCGATGATCAGGCGCCGCCCACATGGAGAGGCCAGTCTTATATACTCAGCACAGCCTCAGGTCATTTCCTGCTGCAGCAGTGCTGGGTCAGGTGAGTGGGCGCGGCCCGGTCCTATACAGAACATTAGTCAGAATCAGACTCCTGAGACCAGGAACAGGACTCTGGGGAGCATGAGCGGGAATGGCAGGCGTGACCGGTGGACGCATGGACTGGACCAGTGAGGAAGGAGCGGTGGTGCGACGCAGGTGTGACTGGCTCAGTGGTTACGGAGCAGTGCCTGGATGGTGAGACCGGCTTAGTAGGTAAGAAGCGCTGCTGGGACACCGGGAGCGTGACACACACACACACACGACAGCTTATTCTGAAAACTCACTTGAAAGTATAGTTCCCTTTTAAGTTGAACATACTCTTTAAATATATCTCAGTTGAACATTTATTTGGCCATCATTTCTCTTGACACCATTTATTCTATTTCATTGGGAACAGGGAAGAAAAACACTGCTGGGTCACCTGACGGCATCTTATCATTCGGAGTATGAAGGTTTCGATATGTCAAAATAGGCAGGTTCTGCAACATTGTGGCCACCTATAATCACATCACTTATAGAATCCCATGTGCAATATGCTGTGTGAGCTCATATCTAATACAGAAAGACAGTCCACAATCCGTAATGGTCCAACCCAAGAAATAGGTTCTTGTATAAATAATTGAACATGTTTAGATGAATCACAAATGGTAGCATTTCATAGTGTGGTTAGTGAAAGTCCTCTGTAAGTGCACTTTATAGCGGTAATGAATGAATTGTAGCAGTGTATTTACCTTTCTCCTGACAAAATAGCAGCTGAAACCACTCTGTGTCTGAACTAAGCTCAGAGATATGGTATGGAATGGAAGGTAGAGTTCTGCACCGCAAAAGACATGAAGACTTGTATCTATGTATTTTACTGAAGGGATGAGATCCTCACTCATTGCCAGCTATAGGAATCTAAAATCCTCCATGCATTGACCAAGAGCAAATGATCAACTGACAGTCCTACATGATAGAAAATATGGGGAGATAAGGTATGCACACCAGTGACTATGTAAGGGGAATACATGAAATAGCAGAAACTGCTGTGTGAATACTGACTTGAAAAATCCAATAGCTATATGTAAGAGTGAAAATGTGAAAAATGGAATCTGCATTACTGCCATGAACATATGAATCAAGAGAAATTTAGCTACTGAATTGATCAATGCAATAGAGCCCCAACACTACGCCAAAGTATTTCTCTACGTTGGGGTCCCTAGCTAGTGTGTGTCCTCTCATGCAGTTAATACTTTGGCGTAGTGTTGGGGCTCTATTGCATTGATCAATTCAGTAGCTAAATTTCTCTTGATTCTTATGTTCATGGCAGTAATGCAGATTCCATTTTTCACATTTTCACTCTTACATATAGCTATTGGATTTTTCAAGTCAGTATTCATACAGCAGTTTCTGCTATTTCATGTATTCCCCTTACATAGTCACTGGTGTGCATACCTTATCTCCCCATAGTGATGTTTTTTAGGTTTTTGCACCCAGTTCAGACTTAGAATGGTGTTCCAAACGTTATTCCTTATTTGTTAATAGTTTTTCGTTTGTGAACCCTCCCCAACCACACCTATTGCCAATCCATATCATACGCATAAATAGCCTGGGTCTCAGCTTCCCATACACGGTAAGTTTTTTAACTGCATGAGAGGACACACACAAGCTGGGGACCCCAACGTAGAGAAATACTTTGGCGTAGTGTTGGGGCTCTATTGCATTGATCAATTCAGTAGCTAAATTTCTCTTGATTCATATGTTCATGGCAGTAATGCATATTCCATTTTTCACATTTTCACTCTTGCATATAGCTATTGGATTTTTCAAGTCAGTATTCACACAGCAGTTTCTGCTATTTCATGTATTCCCCTTACATAGTCACTGGTGTGCATACCTTATCTCCCCATAGTGATGTTTTTTAGGTTTTTGCACCCAGTTCGGACTTAGAATGGTGTTCCAAACGTTATTCCTTATTTTCTACATGATAGAAAAGACATTAGGGGTGATCGAATACTTAGATTATCCGGCTTCGCGAATAATTTCCGAATACCTCGCCGCTATTTGACTATTCGCGAATATTCGATGTGCAATGTAAGTCTATGGGAAACCTGAATAACAACTATTCGGAACTATTCGGGCTTCCCATAGACTTACATTGCGCATCGAATAGTCGATGGTATTAGGAAAATATTCACGAAGCAGGATAATCGAAGTATTCGATCAATCCTAAAAGACATGTACCACTGTTCTGCAGCCGGGGTCATATAGTCAGTAAAAGAATGGGACAAGTGTGTGATACTTGATACATTGTATCTCCCAAACAGGTGCGTAACCACAATGGGGTTACAATCACAATCAGACCCCAGAGGTCCCTTTGGCCTATATATATATATATATAACACTATTTCTCTTAAACATGTGCAATAATTGAGGGCCCTGTTGGTGCTTTTGCATTGGGCCCCATGAGCTTCACATTATGCCACTCCTCCCAACCATCATTACACTCAGTCTCTGATGTTCAGCATTCCAATGCTTGGATGGACAGTTGCTCAGATGCTCTAAATGCATCTAGCTTTCTATGCTTTTTCTGGCAACTGAGCATTTCCTAATATCCAATATGGCACACCAAAATGTTGGGCTAGACAGTGTAAAAATGCACCAAAGTTATCATACATGAACCTTTATGATAAATCTGCTGCATTTTAAAACTGTCTAGTCAGGGTTTAGATTGTCTGAAAATTAGACAGTTTTAATAAACTTGCCCCAATTTTCAGTTGGCTATGCAAAGACATTTATAAAAAGGGGATTCTTTTATCTTCTTTTTTTAAATCCATAATCTGAACTCTCACGTAACTGTCATCCTTGTGGGAATATTGCTCTACCTACCTAGCATTAATTCAGAATCTGTTTTAATACTATAGGATTCTACGGACAACCCTTAAAAACGGAGTAGTTGCTTAACGAGGTTGTCCATTACTTCTACATTGATGGCCTGTCCTTAAGATAGGTCATCAATGTCTGATCAGCTGAGATCGAACACCCAGCACCCCCACCGATCAGTTGTTTTTGGAGCCAACAGCGGAAGCAAGCAGCTGAAAATGCTCAGTTACGGAGCTGTCCTGTCTTCTGTACTGCACTTCCACCTCCTATCAATTTGAATGGGAGGCAGATGTGCAATTACTGACTGCTATCAGTTGATGGGGCAGCTCCGAAAACATTTCTGGCTCTCTGCTACCGCTGGCACCAAGAGCAGCTGATCGCCAAGGATGTAGGACCCCAGCCGATCAGACATTGATGACTAAGGATAGGCCATCAATGTAAAAGTAGTAGACAACCTCTTTAAAAGACTTCATAAGGACTGTAAAGTTGATAACCTATCCCTAGAAGGAGCCATTAATATCTGATTGATGGGAGATGACTCCTAGAATCTTCGCTGAGCTATTGAATGAAGCCAACAGCATTTGAGAATTTATTCAGAAGCCAACACAGTTCAGTTGTTATGCTCAAGTAAGGAGCCAAATGGTGCATGGCGAGTCAGAAGAAACCGGGTATACTGCTATTAGGGACAAACAGGAAGGATAACCCCTGATAACCTTAAGCAACCCTGAGCTCCCTGATGTCCCTATATGGGTTCTTTCACCCCGTGCAGCAATAATGTTCCTACCCCTGACTTAGCCTAAGCTCAGACCGAATAGTGCACAGGGCAGCAGGTACACTAGTCCTGCTCTATGATAAAGGCTAGAGCTGGTCGAACTCGCAGAAAACCAGGACCAGTGGGTCCCTGCTGAATTTTTGAAAAAAAAAAAAAAAAAACAGATCCGGTCTGGAATCTGTTACCCATATACAGTTAGGTCCAGAAATATTTGGACAGTGACACAATTTTCGCGAGTTGGGCTCTGCATGCCACCACATTGGATTTGAAATGAAACCTCTATAACAGAATTCAAGTGCAGATTGTAACGTTTAATTTGAAGGTTTGAACAAAAATATCTGATAGAAATTGTAGGAATTGTACACATTTCTTTACAAACACTCCACATTTTAGGAGGTCAAAAGTAATTGGACAAATAAACCAAACCCAAACAAAATATTTTTATTTTCAATATTTTGTTGCGAATCCTTTGGAGGCAATCACTGCCTTAAGTCTGGAACCCATGGACATCACCAAACGCTGGGTTTCCTCCTTCTTAATGCTTTGCCAGGCCTTTACAGCCGCAGTCTTCAGGTCTTGCTTGTTTGTGGGTCTTTCCGTCTTAAGTCTGGATTTGAGCAAGTGAAATGCATGCTCAATTGGGTTAAGATCTGGTGATTGACTTGGCCATTGCAGAATGTTCCACTTTTTTGCACTCATGAACTCCTGGGTAGCTTTGGCTGTATGCTTGGGGTCATTGTCCATCTGTACTATGAAGCGCCGTCCGATCAACTTTGCGGCATTTGGCTGAATCTGGGCTGAAAGTATATCCCGGTACACTTCAGAATTCATCCGGCGACTCTTGTCTGCTGTTATGTCATCAATAAACACAAGTGACCCAGTGCCATTGAAAGCCATGCATGCCCATGCCATCACGTTGCCTCCACCATGTTTTACAGAGGATGTGGTGTGCCTTGGATCATGTGCCGTTCCCTTTCTTCTCCAAACTTTTTTCTTCCCATCATTCTGGTACAGGTTGATCTTTGTCTCATCTGTCCATAGAATACTTTTCCAGAACTGAGCTGGCTTCATGAGGTGTTTTTCAGCAAATTTAACTCTGGCCTGTCTATTTTTGGAATTGATGAATGGTTTGCATCTAGATGTGAACCCTTTGTATTTACTTTCATGGAGTCTTCTCTTTACTGTTGACTTAGAGACAGATACACCTACTTCACTGAGAGTGTTCTGGACTTCAGTTGATGTTGTGAACGGGTTCTTCTTCACCAAAGAAAGTATGCGGCGATCATCCACCACTGTTGTCATCCGTGGACGCCCAGGCCTTTTTGAGTTCCCAAGCTCACCAGTCAATTACTTTTTTCTCAGAATGTACCCGACTGTTGATTTTGCTACTCCAAGCATGTCTGCTATCTCTCTGATGGATTTTTTTTTTTTTTTCAGTTTTTCAGCCTCAGGATGTTCTGCTTCACCTCAATTGAGAGTTCCTTAGACCGCATGTTGTCTGGTCACAGCAACAGCTTCCAAATGCAAAACCACACACCTGTAATCAACCCCAGACCTTTTAACTACTTCATTGATTACAGGTTAACGAGGGAGATGCCTTCAGAGTTAATTGCAGCCCTTAGAGTCCCTTGTCCAATTACTTTTGGTCCCTTGAAAAAGAGGAGGCTATGCATTACAGAGCTATGATTCCTAAACCCTTTCTCCGATTTGGATGTGAAAACTCTCATATTGCAGCTGGGAGTGTGCACTTTCAGCCCATATTATATATATATATAATTGTATTTCTGAACATGTTTTTGTAAACAGCTAAAATAACAAAACTTGTGTCACTGTCCAAATATTTCTGGCCCTGACTGTAAGTCTATGGGAACCAGAATCCAATGAATAAAAGTGTTGGTAGAAAGAATAGGGGGGCAGGAGCGGGTGCAGTGTACTCATCGAATCTCCGTCATGGCGGCACACGCCTTCCGGGTCACGCTTTCCCTTCCGGAGCTGACAATAAACCCTCATTGAATATTTACTGCTTTCCCCGCCCACCGGTGCATGTAATTGGTTGCAGGTAGACGAGCCCCCACCCTGAGTGTCAGTGTGTCAGTTGACTTCAACCAATCACAGGCACCAGGACGGCTGGTGGGCGGGGAAAGCAGTGCAACTGTCTGTGGGTGAGTATCTGTATAAAAATAAATGAATAAATTATACAATCGGCTCAGGATTCCCGTATTCTGATACCAGCACAGATAATAAAGGCCATGGCTGTAGCCCCCAGCTGTTGGGCTTTATCATGGCTGTGTATCAAAATAAGGCCAGAGTCACACACTTGCGTGAGTCTCGCATCGCAGCACCCAGCAGCTGCACACTCTCCTGACAGGAGCGGGTCGGCTGCATGTATTTCTGTGCAGCTGCATGCTTGTGTCGGGAGAGTGTGCGGCTGCCAGATGATACGATCCGATACTCCTGAGAGTCATACGGTTCTTGTGAGTGCACCATAAGGTTGAAGTCACACTTGCGCGAGTCTTGCATCGCATCACCCGGTGCGGCCTGATGCTCTCCAGATATGAGCGTGTAGCTACATAGAACTACATGCAGCGAACCCACTCCTGTCAGGAGAGTGTGCGGCTGTTCCACGTGATGCGATGCGAGCCTCGTGCAAGTCCGGCGCAAGTGTGACTTGACACTGGCCTAAGAGGAACCGCATGCGGCTTTTTTTTTATTATTTAAATAATTAATTAAAAAAACGTCATGCAGTCCCCCCACTTTTCATACCCAGCCAAGCTAAAGCTGACAGGTGGGGCTGTATTCTCAGGCTAAGGAGGTCCAGCCTAAAAATATCAGCCACCAGCCGCCCAAAATTGCTGCATCCATTAGATGTGACGACCCCGGCGCTTTACCGACTGTTCCTGAATGCCCTGGCAATCGGGGTAATGAGCTGCTAATAACAGCGCACAGCTGCTACTAAGCCCCAGATTAGTGATGACACAGGCATCTATGAGACACCGGCATCATTAATCTGTAAAGGAAAGTAAATAAACACAGACACCGAACAAATCCTTTATTTGGAATAAAAAACAAAAAAAAACACCCTCTTTAAACACTTTATTAACCCCAACACACCCTGCAGGTCCAACGTAATCCACACGAGGTTCCATGACGATTCAGCTCTGCTACATCTGAATATCACAGTGAGCGGCCATAGAGGATGACCGCTCGCTGTGTGCTCTAGAGAATGAATGAGCTGTGCAATGAGCAGTGACGTCACTCAGGTCATTTGCGGTCACAGCTGGAGGTTCCCATGGTCCTTCACTTGTGACCACAGGTAACCTTACCTCAGGTGGAGGGCACAGACCCACATCTCCTAGCAGAAAACCGCACTTTTTTTGCCAAGAGATGCAGAATTGGTGCTGAAATTTTTACACCATACTCCTGCATCCAATCTACACCTCCTGGCAAAAAATACCCACATTTTTTTTGCCGCGTTTTTTGCTGCGGCTTTTTGCTGTAATTTTTGCCAGTTTTGTGCCAGGAGGTACACATTTGGTGCTGAAATCGTCTGCACCAGATTTCAGCACTAAATTTGCGCCTGCTGGCAGAAAGAAAACCTGTTGTTTTTTTTTTGTTTTTAATTTTTGGGCCAAGGGATGCAAATTTGGTGTTGACATTTTTACACCATATTCTTGCACCCAATCTACACCTCCTGACAAAAAAATGCATTTTACTTATGCATTTTTACACGGTTTTCTGCCAGGAGGTCTAGATTGGGTACAGGAATATGGTGTAAAAATTTCAGCACCAAATTTGCATCCCTTGGCCCAAAAATACAAAAAACGTTTTTTTCTCCTGCCAGGAGGTGCAAATTTGGTGCTGAAATCTAGTGCAGATGACTTCAGCACCAAATATGCACCTCCTGGCAGAATACTGCAACAAAAATAGCGGCAAAAACCCGTGGAAAAAATGCATTAAAAAAAAAGTGGATTTTTGCCAGGAAAAGTATATTGGGTGCAGGAATATGGTATAAAATTTTTAGCACCAAATCTACAACTCTTCGTAAACCCCCCCGTGGTTTTCTTTCAGGAGATGCAGGTCTCACCTAAGGTGATATCACTGACTTTACCTGTTTTTACAGGTGGACGACAGTGGGAATCTCTAGCTGTGACCGCAAATAACCTGAGTGACGTCACCGCTCATCGCGGCTCATTCATTCTCTGGAGCTCCCAGCGAGCAGTCTTGCTCTATGGCGCTCCCTGTGAGATTCAGATGTTGCAGAGCTGAATCGCCGTGGGATCTTGTGTGGTTTACATCGGACCTGGATGGTTGTGTTGGGGTTAATAAAGGGGTGAAAGAGGGTGTTTTTTGTCTTTTATTCCAAATAAAGCATTTTGTCAGTGTTTGTATTTATTTACTGTCACTTACAGATTAGTGATGCCGGTGTCTCAGAGACAGCTGTGCTATCACAAGTCTGGGTTTTAGTAGCAGCTGTGTGCTGTTATTAACCCCTCATTACCCCGATTGCCTCCGCATCAGGGCATTCGGGAAGAGCCAATAAATCACCGGGCTTGTCACATCTAATGGATGCGACAATTCGGGGCGGCTGGAGAGTGATATTTTTAGGCTTGGTCTCACCAGCCTGAAAATACCAGCCCCCAGCTGGCTTTATCATGGCTGGGTATCAAAATTGAGGGGGACCGCACATTGTTTTTTTTTTTAATTATTTATTTAAATTACAAAAAAGAAAAAAAGCCGCATGCTGTTCCTTTTCTTTTGATACACAGCCAAGATAAGGGAGGGCTATATCCATTGGCTGTATCTGTGCTGGGTATCAAAATACCGGGGGAAGACCCTGCACCAATGCTTTATTTATTTATTTTTATACCTCGGTACTGACCCACGTACAGCATCTGTCAGTGATTGCAGTCAAATGCTGTTACACAGGCTGGGGGAACGTCTTACTGCAACCAATCACAGACGACAAGATGGCTGGTGGGCCGAGAAAGCAGGGAAAGCAATGTGTATGTGGTCGGCACAGGAAGTGAATGTGCGACCCTGAAGCAGTGTGCTGCCATGACACTGAGCCTCGGTGAGTATGAAGTGCTCGCTTCATTCTTCTTTACTTTATTTTTCCTTTTTTTTTTTTTAATTTCTCGAGTGCCGAATCCAGATCAAACACCCGGCACCCGGGCATCTTTGAAACCGCACGGATACAGACTTTTACAGTCCGGGTCCGCTCAGCCCTAACAACACACAAAAGGGAATTAGACAGATGGGTAAAATAACTTCCAGGCAGCTATAAGTCCAAAGCGACCTTTCTTTTCCTGGCTCATACCTCCACACCGATACCAAGGTATAGCAGGCTATGGCCGGTTCCACATTTGCGTCGTTTTGACGGAAACGGAATCCAGCACAGATGCAGTACAGTTCATTTATTTACAGTGGAAGCGTGACACTATTTACAGTAGGAGTGAAAGTTAGTGTACGTGACGCCACCTACGGGTTGCGTTTAAGCATGTGGAACCGCCGCTGCTGAATGTGGGTACTCCCAGAACTGGTGGTGGTTGCAGCAATGGTGGTAGGCCCTCCGCAGGTAGGGCTGTGCCTGGGAGATGTCAAGGGCAATAACGGAGACCACACCAGGTTATCATGAACAGTCTGTACTCACTCAGACTCTTGCATTACTGGTTCAGGTCCCATGGAGTATCAGTGCCAATGTAGTGAACCAGGTTGCTCTGTCCCCGGCACGCTCTGTTGGTTGGGTCCTCGTAGCGTGGAGCATTTGGGGCCAGACTGTCCCTTTTGGGGTAACAGTCTCCTTCTCCATATGGCGGGCAGTGCGGACCCTGTGGGGAGGTAAGTGTCCAAACCCCAATCCAAGTTTACTGCTGATGCCCCCGGATTATTTGGTTCGGTGAAGACCATGAAGGTGTCCTCACCATGCAGGTGATTATCAAGCAGTGTACAACTGGCGCCTGATCTAGGGCCTTGTGCCCCGTGCGTGCTCCGGTCCCAGCGGTACTTGTCCATACCCGCCCTGGCGACCTCTCTCCCGTGCCCCCGGGGGTACCGTTGCACAGACCTAGCTCACTGTGTGCCATGCTTCTCTAGACTGACTGACACCTCCCACCAGGCTGGCTAATCCTCAGACTTGTTCCTACCTCTAGGCGACCATCCCCTTACTTGGTTAAGCCTGTATTCCTGGTGTGGAGTGGAGAACTAGGATTTTAGTTGTGCTTTGGTGGTATTGGCACTGGTACTCCAGGTCCCAGGGGGTAGGTCCTGAATCCCCAAGAGGATGCAGTTCCTTGTAGTGCCCTGAGTGGCTCAGGGGCGCTACACTGGCACACCTCCGCTCCTTAATTCTGCTCATCACCTCTCCTTGGAATAAGCCATCAATATTACAGTTCCCCAAAAACCCTTTAAGTTAGAAGGAAATAAATAAGCCTAATTAGGAGTTGTTCATCTTGTTGACAAAAATCTGTATATTCTATTGACTAAAAAACGTATTGGTGAGTGAACATTCCTTTTAATAACCTGCGTTTTTCTACTGTCATTACGAATGATTCTCAGAAACTATACCTAAACTAATAAATTGTTCATGCTTAAATGTTTGTTTAATAACAGATGACTTTTATTGGGATTTTATAATAAAGTTTACATTTATTCCTGAGGAATAACATCTCCACCTAATGGTTTAATGCTGAACATCAGCTCGTATCTAATACTCTAATGATCATATTTTTTAAGTGATTAAGCTGATTAAGAAAAATCTGACTGATAAATGCTCCATATACATAGGGTTGGTTTGGTTTGGTTTTGGCTGGATTTGTTAGATCTTCTGAACCAGAAATAACCAACAGTAAGGGGTACTTTGCACACTGCAACATCGCTAGCCGATGGTAGCGATGCCGAGCGCGATAGTACCCGCCCCCGTCGCACATGCGATATTTTGTGATAGCTGCCGAAGCGAACCTTATCGCTACGGCAGCTTCACACGCACTTACCTGCCCTGCGACGTCACTCTGGCCGGCGACCCGCCTCCTTCCTAAGGGGGCGGGTCGTGCGGGGTCACAGCGACGTCCCACGACAGGCGGCCAATAGAAGCGGAGGGGCGGAGATGAGCGGGATGTAAACATCCCGGCCACCTCCTTCCTTCCGCATAGCCGGTGGAGCAGGTAAGGAGAAGTTCCTCGCTCCTGCGGCTTCATACACAGCGATGTGTGCTGCCGCAGGAACGAGGAACAACATCGTACCTGTCGCTGCAGCGAAATTATGAAAATGACCGACACTACACAGATCACCGATTTACGACGCTTTTGCGATCATTTATCGGTGCATCTAGGCTTTACACGTTGCGACATCGTTACTGGCGCCGGATGTGCGTCACTTTCGATTTGACCCCGGCGACATCGCAGTAGCGATGACGCAACGTGCAAAGTACCCCTTATTCTTTGTTTGAGGAGCCTGGTGAGGGTCTTTTTCACTAGGTGCTCTCCCATGAATATGTGTCAAGATACCCATCCAGTGCAGAGGCCAAGAGGCGTAGAAGATTCAGGGTCCATCATCTTCTCTGCCAACGTCTCCCAAAAGGGCATTTTATATGTCTCTCTGGTGATCATTCGGAGAAGTTTTTGACACACAGACACTTTTGACCGTCTACTGGAAACTCTACGGCCAGGATGGACTAGACAAAATACCAGGTTTTGAAGATGCCTTTCTGCTGAAGAGCGACTCTTTTTGACCCTGAAGTAAGTCACAAATCCTTCCGACTGTTTGCCTCCAGTGCTGGTCAAAAATATGTATGTAACCTAATCAAGCCTTATTTTAAAGCTCTTTAAAAGAATGTAACATGTCATAATACTTTATGCCTATCTACTGATTTGCATACTACAGGCCTGACATTACTTCATGATTATTATTATTATTATTATTATTATTATTATTATTATTATTATTATTATTATTATTATGCGTTGGCCTTTTATTTAACATGGCATTGCAGGGGTCACAGAATGAAAATATCCTCAGTAAGTCATTGTTCCCCTAATAGAGGCCCAATAAGGTGTAATGTGTATGTTAAAACCTTTGTGTATGGGTGGCCTTTGAAGATTTGTGCCCACGGCTTTAGGACAGTATTTTAGAAACCAAACATATATTAGACCCAATACAAAAGACAGCTAGTGCCAATTGAAATCCAGAATAAATTAACCATCAAAAGATAATGTTGGTTTTTTTGGCCATGTGTGTGGTCATACTTATTGGTAACAATATTCTCTCTTTACTGGCCATTCCTATGCAGCATTACATCTGGAGTTTCTGCTATAGAAATCCACCATTTCTGGCATCATGCAGACCACCGGCCAACCTATTTGGGAATGCCTCCAGTAAGCGGTGATGCCCAAGCCAGCCACAGAAGACTGGATACACATTTCGAAGGGATTTATAAGAAATGCACGTTTCCCAATTGCATTGGTGCTGTTGAGAAAAAAAACATCCTACTGAAGAAGCTCAAGGTCCCAATACTATGAGTACAAGCAATATTTCTTTGTAGGTCTGTTAACCGTTGCTGATCCCAGCTACAGGTTTGAAATTATAGATATTGGGGTCTATGGAAGAACTGGAGATTCCAGAATCTTCAATCCTTCGTTAAGGTCTCTTTCACACGTCCCTGAAAAACACGCACGTTTTTCACGAACGTGTCAGAGGTGCGTTTTGCCCTCGGTGTGCCGTTCGTATGGCACACGTGTGTTCTCCATATGTTATCTGTGATAACACATGGAGAACGGGAACTTTCTGCTCACCTGTCCCTGGCGTTGCGGTCCGTAATGCTGATCTTCGGTATCCGGTCCTGCAGACTCCTTGCTGCTGCTGCTTCCGGCCGCAGTGAAGTGAATATTCAATGAGCATAATAAGCAGCGGTCGGCAGCAAGTGACAGCAGCGGCAGAGTCTGCAGGGCAGGAGAAGGTGAGTAAAGGTTTGTTTTTTTTTTTTCTCACAGACACATGTCTTCTCTCCGGTGAGTGTCACACGGAAAACATCTGTGTGGTCCCTTTGCATTACGCGTGACACGTTTGCGTTCCGTGTGACACCCGTGATGCCGGAGAAAAACGGACATGTCGGCGTGAGAAACACACGGACACATGAAAGTACGGAACGAACACACGTTCCGTTTGAAAATACTTACGTGTGTCCAAAACATTAGGAATACATAGGTCTATGTGTGTACGTGAGAAAACTGCCAAACACGTACCGGAGGAACGTACGTGTGAAAGAGGCCTAAAGCGGCTTTTGAACATCAACATAGGAGTCCCTCCCAGACGAATCCTGCCTGGATCGAGTGGTGAACCAGTTTCTTATATTCTGGTTGGGGGATGAAGCCTTTCAGTTGATCCAACAAGAAATGAAGCCATTCCCATGAAGACATTTGACCGAACAACGGAGATGTCACGATACTGTTGCACTCTGCTGTGGCAGAGCTGTATCAGTCACCTGATCATGTTGTCTGCATTCCCAGTTGGAGGAGCTTTTCCTTCTATGCCTTGTTCCCAGGAGCTCACCACTATATCAGGATGTCCCCTCCATCACCACGCTGCCAGTTATAAATCTGCTCTGCAGCTTGCTCGGCTTGTTCCTGTATGTGATCTAGATTCTGTCTGTTACCTCCCCCAACCCTTCCTGACCTCCCTGACCTCCATTCTGTCTGACCTCCCTGTCTCCCAGCTCCTCCGTTTTGTCTAACAGTCATATGAAAAAGTTTGGGCACCCCTATTAATGTTAACCTTTTTTCTTTATAACAATTTGGGCTTTTGCAACAGCTATTTCAGTTTCATATACTGTATTTTTCGGACTATAAGACGCACCGGACCATGAGACGCACCCTGGTTTTAGAGAAGGAAAATAGGAAAATAAAATTTTAAGCAAAAAATGTGGTCATGACACACTGTTATGGGGCGAGGATCTGCTGCTGACACTTTTATGGGGGTAATGTCCCCAAATTCTCTACTAAGGTACCCCATCCTGGTAATGAACCTCCTGCCTTGTGTGTATATATTTATGTCCCTCATCCTGGTATAGCCCCATCTTGCTATATACTGCATCCTGGTATGTGCTCCCATCCTGCTATATATGCCATCATCCTGTTCATATACGCCATCATCCTGCTCATATACCCCCATCATCCTGCTCATATACCCCCATCATCCTGCTCATATACCCCATCATCCTGCTCATATACCCCCATCATCCTGCTCATATACCCCCATCATCCTGCTATATGCCATCATCCTGTTCATATACTCCCATCATCCTGGTATATGGCCCCATCATCCTGCTCATATACCCCCATCATCCTGCTCATATACCCCATCATCCTGCTCATGTACCCCCATCATCCTGCTCATATACCCCCATCATCCTGCTATATGCCATCATCCTGTTCATATACTCCCATCGTCCTGCTCATATACCCCCATCCTGCGGCACACACAAAAATAAATAAACGTTTACACTCACCTTTCCTCGTTCCACGCAGCATCGCTCCTCCTCCTGTCTGTGCCGGCAGTGCTGTGTTGAGCCGGCCACGTTCCCTGCAGCACTGCGATGTATTGTCCTCCAGTCTGTGCCGGCGCGGCTGTGAAGGCACACGTGCGCACAGCGATGACGTCATTGCTGTGCGCACCGCTAGTCTCCAGTCCACACAGCGCGGCAGGCAGACAGGAGGACATCACGATGCTGCAGGGGAACGGTGAGTACATTGATTCCCTGCACCCCGCGCTGATGATGATGCACGGGGAGCAGTGAATACAGCCGAGCATGATCACTCCAGGCTGTAGTTGCCATTGTGATCATGGCCGGCAGTTAATTATGCGCACGTCCCCGCCCATCATCCCGCCCACCTATCAGCCCCGGCTTCAGCGCTGAGAGATGAGCGGGAGGATGGGCATGCATATGTAATGAGCGGGCCCACGTGGTCACAGCAGGTGCTGCTGCTGCCTGCTCGTGCCCCCGATGACCCGCTCCACCACAGCACCCTCATTCCCCACAGCCATGCCCTACATTCAGACCATTAGACACACCCCCCACTTTCCCCCAATATTTGGGGGAAAAAAGTGCGTCTTATGGTCCGAAAATAACAGATGGACTCAGTAATATTTCTGGATTGAAATGAGGTTTATTGTACTAACAGAAAATGTGCAATCCGCATTTAAACAAAATTTGACCGGTGCAAAAGTATGGGCACCCTTATCAATTTCTTGATTTGAACACTCCTAACTACTTTTTACTGACTTACTAAAGCACTAAATTGGTTTTGTAACCTCATTGAGCTTTGAACTTCATAGGCAGGTGTATCCAATCATGAGAAAAGGTATTTAAGGTGGCCACTTGCAAGTTGTTCTCCTATTTGAATCTCCTATGAAGAGTGGCATCATGGGCTCCTCAAAACAACTCTCAAATGATCTGAAAACAAAGATTATTCAACATAGTTGTTCAGGGGAAGGATACAAAAAGTTGTCTCAGAGATTTAAACTGTCAGTTTCCACTGTGAGGAACATAGTAAGGAAATGGAAGAACACAGGTACAGTTCTTGTTAAGTCCAGAAGTGGCAGGCCAAGAAAAATATCAGAAAGGCAGAGAAGAAGAATGGTGAGAACAGTCAAGGACAATCTACAGACCACCTCCAAAGACCTGCAGCATCATCTTGCTACAGATGGTGTCAATGTGCATCGGTCAACAATACAGTGCACGTTGCACAAGGAGAAGCTGTATGGGAGAGTGATGCGAAAGAAGCTGTTTCTGCAAGCACGCCCCAAACAGAGTCGCCTGAGGTATGCAAAAGCACATTTGGACAAGCCAGTTACATTTTGGAAGAAGGTCCTGTGGACTGATGAAACAAAGATTGAGTTGTTTGGTCATACAAAAAGGCATTATGCATGGAGGCAAAAAAACACGGCATTCCAAGAAAAGCACTTGCTACCTACAGTAAAATTTGGTGGAGGTTCCATCATGCTTTGGGGCTGTGTGGCCAATGCTGGCACCGGGAATCTTGTTAAAGTTGAGGGTCGCATGGATTCAACTCAGTATCAGCAGATTCTTGACAATAATGTGCAAGAATCAGTGACGAAGTTGAAGTTACGCAGGGGATGGATATTTCAGCAAGACAATGATCCAAAACACCGCTCCAAATCTACTCAGGCATTCATGCAGAGGAACAATTGCACTGTTCTGGAATGGCCATCCCAGTCCCCAGACCTGAATATCATTGAAAATCTGTGGGATGATTTGAAGCGTGCTGTCCATGCTCGGCGACCATCAAAATTAACTGAACTGGAATTGTTTTGTAAAGAGAAATGGTCAAATATACCTTCATCCAGGATCCAGGAACTCATTAAAAGCTACAGGAAGCGACTAGAGGCTGTTATTTTTGCAAAAGGAGGATCTACAAAATATTAATGTCACTTTTATGTTGAGGTGCCCATACTTTTGCACCGGTCAAATTTTGTTTAAATGCGGATTGCACATTTTCTGTTAGTACAATAAACCTCATTTCAATCCAGAAATATTACTCAGTCCATCAGTTATTAGATATATGAAACTGAAATAGCTGTTGCAAAAACCCAAATTGTTATAAAGAAAAAAGGTTAACATTAATAGGGGTGCCCAAACTTTTTCATATGACTGTACCTTCCTTGCCCCTCTCTTGCTCTTTGTACCGTCCCTGTGCCCCCTCCTTAGGTTTGCTCTCCCTGTTACCGACCCCTTTCATGGCCCGGACCCTGACTCTGCCTCTTCCCTTGTACTGCACTCCCTCTCTCGGCTCTGACCCGGCTAGTATGACTCCTCTTACCTACCATTCAGTTAGTTGCCTAGGATGTCAGGTGCCTGGGCTCCCTCTAGTGGCTATATTAATTACAGACAGCTCTGGTTCTACAGTGTGGTGGATATCATTACACACACTGTGTGCTGACTCCAACCAGTGGTGACATCACAGGAGAGTCTTTAATTACTGGCTTACCAGGGCCCACCGTTCGGTCGAGTATGCCTTTGGTATTTTGGACGCTATATGGAGGGTCTTGATGAGTGCCCTCTAATTAAGCCAATAAACTGTCAATTGCGTGATTCTAACATGTGTGGTTCTATATGTTTATAATGATAAGTTGTATCTTTCCTTTTTTTAAAACAATATTAGAAAACAAAGTGTGCTATCAAACACAATAGAATTATTTTTCAAAAAATAATTTTTATTACTCACTATGTCAACTCCAAACTGAATATATAACAACAAAACACTTTGCTGTTTAGAAAAGGAATGTCTGTTAAATTCAAAAACAAAGCAAATGTCAAAACCATAAAATATAATAGGAGGTGGGCGACCTGGCCTGGGTGGTGAGACTGTTGGAAGGATGATGGTGGATAGATGGGGGGTGGAATTATAACATCCAGAGAGGCGAGGGGTGTAAGAGAGATGTATAGGAGAGTTGTGGAGGGGCATAGGTCCCCTGGACACTTGGCCCACATGCTGGGTTATGGGGGTAGTCTCTGGGGCGCCGGTGTGTGCATGGGCCACTGCTGTGATGGTGATAATGTGGTCCTGGGCGCCAGCCTTTTTCAGATTGGTGGAAAGGCATTTGCACTGAGGGTCCCACAGCATGTCCATATTGGTATGAGGCTGGTGGTGGAGGCGGCGGAGGTGTTGTGGGTGCTGTCTCAGAGGCCACGTAACTGATGGAGGGCATATTACTGTGTTGCGTCAAAATCCCCAGCTCAAAAGAATCAAAGATGACCTGGGGGTCATTTGGAGGCATTACAGCTTCCAACATTAGGAGCATGGCCGATTGGGTTTGGATTCTGAGTTCGTGCGGCACCTGTTAGAGATGGTGGATGAAAAGTATTCATCACCATCATCATTCATGGTGTGAGATAGATAGACAAGTACTTGACTATTTTTTTGATTGAGCTGTTCAGATGACAGGTTCTTTCACAGACCAAAAAAAAAAAATTTGCAGCATGTACTAGTTTCTTCAGTATGTCAGGTGAGATTCACCTATTCAAGTCTACGCGTGCACAAAAAAATGGATCCCATATAGATCAACTGTATAGCATCCAATTTTTATGGATACATTGCAATTCTGTACATAGGGAACTATATTTTGTTCCGTAAATTTTAATAGCTGTTAATATATAAAAATGAATGCTAGACAGATTGCATATGGATGACAAATGAGACGAAAATTGGCCACTTTTTCTGGATGAAACGCTGACGATTTTTTATACACTCGTGTGAACTGAGCCTTTGACCCGCAACACACATCCGTGTAATATGTACGTGTGTGGTACGTATTTGCACGTACCAGAGACACGTACACACGGAGACCCATGTTGTTCTATGGTAGATGGCACACACACGTAAAATCGCACGGAACGTGTGTCCGTGAGGTAAGTACGTCTGTGCGCTTTTCTACACGGACAACATGTCCGTTTTTGGCCGGCAGCACGCAGGCACGGACCTGCTTTAGTCTATGGGTCCGTGCCTGCACGTACCGCACACGGAGTATGTTCGTGTTCAGCACGTTTCGTGCGTGTGCGTTTTTACACTAGCGATCTTATTTTTTTTTTAATTAAATTGAGTATATTTACCTTTTTTTCTGCTGTTCTCAGTCATACTTACATTGGCGCTCGTTTTTTTTCTTCCCCCGGCTCATACCGCTCCCCGATCACCAGCGCGGAGAGGAACAGCTGTGCAGAGAATGTGCAGCAACAATTACTTTGAATATGCCGGCCGCTTATTAATCAATCTCGTATTCCCTGCTTTCCCCACCCACAGACGCCTGTGATTGGTTGCAGTCAGACACGCCCCCCACGCTGAGTGACAGCTGTCTCACTGCACCCAATCACAGCAGCCAGTGGGCGTGTCTATACAGTGCAGTAAAATAAATAAATAAATAATTAAAAAAAACGGCGTGCGGTCCCCCCCCATTTTAATACCAGCCAGATAAAGTCATACGGCTGAAGGCTGGTATTCTCAGGATGGGGAGCCCCACGTTATGGGGAGCTCCCCATCCTAACAATATCAGTCAGCAGCCGCCCAGAATTGCCGCATACATTATATGCGATAGTTCTGAGACTGTACCCGGCTCTTCCCGATTTGCCCTTGTGCGTTGGCAAATCGGGGTAATAAGGAGTTTTTGGCAGCCCATAGCTGCCAATAAGTCCTAGATTAATCATGTCAGGCATCTCCCCGAGATACCTTCCATGATTAATCTGTAAGTGACAGTAAATAAACACACACACACCCGAAAAAATCCTTTATTAGAAATAAAAAACACAAACATATACCCTGGTTCACCACTTTAATAAGCCCGAAAAAGCCCTCCATGTCCGGCGTAATCCAGGATGCTCCAGCATCGCTTCCAGCTCTGCTGCATGGAGGTGACTGGAGCTGCAGAAGACACCGCCGCTCCTGTCACCTCCACGCAGCTAATGAAAGCAATAGCGCGATCAGCTGAGCTGTCACTGAGGTTACTCGCGGCCAACGCTGAATACAGCTGATCGCGCTATTGTCTTCATTAGCTGCGTGGAGGTGACAGGAGCGGCGGTGTCTTCTGCAGCTCCGGTCACCTCCATGCAGCAGAGCTGGATGCGACGCTGGAGCATCCTGAATTACGCCGGACATGGAGGGATTTTTCGTGCTTATTAAAGTGGTGAACCAGGGTATATGTTTGTGTTTTTTATTTCTAATAAAGGATTTTTTCGTGTGTGTGTGTGTGTTTATTTACTGTCACTTACAGATTAATCATGGAAGGTATCTCGGGGAGACGCCTGACATGATTAATCTAGGACTTATTGGCAGCTATGGGCTGCCAAAAACTCCTTATTACCCCGATTTGCCAACGCACCAGGGCAAATCGGTAAGAGCCGGGTACAGTCCCAGAACTGTCGCATATAATGTATGAGGCAATTCTGGGCGGCTGCTGACTGATATTGTTAGGCTGGGGGGCTCCCCATAACGTGGGGCTTCCCACCCTGAGAATACCAGCCTTCAGCCGTATGGCTTTATCTGGCTGGTATTAAAATGGGGGGGACCGCACGCCGTTTTTTTTAATTATTTATTTATTTTACTGCACAGTATAGACACGCCCACCGGCTGCTGTGATTGGGTGCAGTGAGACAGCTGTCACTCAGCGTGGGGGGCGTGTCTGACTGCAACCAATCACAGGCGTCTGTGGGTGGGGAAAGCAGGGAATACGAGATTGTTTAATGAGCGGCCGGCATATTCAAAGTAATTGTTGCCGCGCATTCTCTGCACAGCTGTTCCTCGCCGCGCTGGTGATCGGGGAGCGGTAAGTATGAGAGAGGGCTGCTCACTTCAGTCACTCGGGGGATTAGCGGTCACTGATGAATCCTTCACAGGTGACCGCTAATCAGTACGCCGCACACAGACAGAGCCGCGGCATGACAATGAAGTTGGGGGAAGTTCACCCGAGTTCATTCTCATCACGCAGCGCAACTCTGTCTGCTGTCAGCCGACATGTATCAACGACATTGTGCAACACACAAACGGACATTCCACACGGACATTCCACACACACATACACGGGCATTTTACACGTACACACGGCTCGCATACGCCATCACATGGATGCCATACTACCGGAGAAACGCCCCAAAAAAACGGAACACGGACCCGAAAAACGTACCGTGTCACACGCACGTTTTTTTTGCGGAAGTGTGTTTCAGGCCTTTGAGAAAGTTTCAAGTTTTTACCTTAGATCCGCAACACACATCCGTGTAATTTGTACGTGTGTGGTACGTATTTGCACGTACCGGAGATACGTACACATGGAGACCCATGTTAATCAATGGTAGATGGCACACACACGTAAAATCGCACGGAACGTGTGTCAGTGAGGTAAGTACGTGTGTACGCTTTTCTACACGGACAACATGTCCGTTTTTGGCCAGCAGTACGCAGGCACGGACCCGCTTTAGTCTATGGGTCCGTGCCTGCACGTACCGCACACGGAGTATGTCCGTGTACAGCACGTTTCATGCGTGTGCGTTTTTACACTAGCGATCTTAATTTTTTTTTTTTAAATTAGGCCTCTTTCACACGTCAGTGATTCTGGTACGTTTGTGCTTTTTTTTAAACAAACCAGAATCACTGACATACGCAGACCCATTATAATCAATGGGTCTGCTCACACATCAGTGATTTTTCACTGCAGGTGTCTCCGTGCGGCGTACCCGCGTGTCAGTGATTGCCGCACGGAGAAATGTCCATTTGTTTCTGGCATCACTGATGTTCCACGGACCACGCAGTGGTGTGATCCGTGAGACACGTGCCAGAAAAAAAACGTGCTTTTAAAATAAAAATCATTTTTACTCACCCGGCTCCAGCGATGTCCTCTGCAGCCCGTTCTGCTTGCTGCTTGTGAGCCGGCTCATTACTGTCGCTCATATTCATGATGCACGACACAGCCGACCCGGAAGCAGCTGCTGCGGGGGTCAGCGCCGGCCGGATGCTGCACCGCGGGAACGATCAGCACCATGGAGAGCGGGAGCGCGCACAGGTGAGTTAATCTCTAAGTGCAATCACGGGCCACAGAAAACGGAGCCCGGATTGTACTTAGACAACCCACGTGTGCCGTGATTCACGGAACACGTAGGGACATATGCTTGCTTTACACGCCAGTGAAAAACGTCAGTGTTTTTCACTGACGTGTCAAACGGGCCTTAAAGTCAGTCTACTTACCTTTTTTCTGCTGTTCTCAGTCATACTTACATTGGCGCTCGGTTTTTTTCTTCCCCCGGCTCATACCGCTCCCCGATCACCAGCACGGCGAGGAACAACTGTGCAGAAAATACGTGGCAACAATTACTTTGAAAATGCCGGTCGCTCATTAAACAATCTCGTATTCCCTGCTTTCCCCACCCACCGGCGCCTATGATTGGTTGCAGTCAGACACGCCCTCCACGCTGAGTGACAGGTGTCACACTGCACCCAATCACAGCAGCCGGTGGACGTGTCTATACTGTGCAGTGAAATAAATAAATAAATAAATAAATAATTAAAAAAAACTGGCGTGCGGTCCCCCCCCATTTTATTACCAGCCAGATAAAGCCATACGGATGAAGGCTGGTATTCTCAGGATGGGAAGCCCCACGTTATGGGGAGCCCCCCAGCCTAACAATATCAGTCAGTAGCCGCCCAGAATTGCCGAATACATTAGATGTGACAGTTCTGGGACTGTACCTGGCTCTTCTCGATTTACCCTGGTGCATTGGCAAATCGGGGTAATAAGGAGTTATTGGCAGCCTATAGCTGCCAATAAGTCCTAGATTAATCATGTCAGGCGTCTCCCCGAGATTCCTTCCATGATTAATCTGTAAATTACAGTAAATAAACACACACACCCGAAAAAATCCTTTATTAGAAATAAAAAACACAAACATATACCCTGGTTTACCACTTTAATAAGCCCGAAAAAGCCCTCCATGTCCGGCGTAATCCAGGATGGTCCAGCGTCGCTTCCAGCTCTGCTGCAGAAGACACCGCCGCTCCTGTCACCTCCACGCAGCTAATGAAGGCAATAGCGCGATCAGCACTATTCTAAGTCCTGTTGTGTATAAATATGTGACTCTTCAGATTTTGTTATGCCATGCCTGATGAAGAGACCTGAGTAGTCTGGAAAGCTTGCAATTATTACCATCTTTTCAGTTAGCCATTAAAAGGTATCAACCACTGAGGACTTCAGTTCTTTTAAACAATTTTTTTACCTTGCTTGTAGTATTTCATTGGGACTTTTTTGAGAAATCCATTCCAGAAGCCTTAATGGCAAGTGCAGCACGGCAGGCACTGTACTTCCAGTTCTGCTGTGCTGCTTCCTTTTCCCTGCCCACCACCGGCCTCCGACCTTTGAGTGACATGTCACTCTTCTTTCATAGAACTGCCTCTCCTGCACTGGCGCCATTATTGCCTGGGTTTATTTAATCAGAATAGGTAGCGCATGTGCAGTGAGCTTGAATCCTAAAGATATTGTGAGATAAATGGGCTGGGTTCCATCATTAGGATCTCATTGCACTTGCAATTAAAACTTCAAGGATGGATTTTTTAAATTTCCCCTAATTAAATACTACAAGCAAGGTACGAATGTAATTTTAGCACCCCTGAAGCCATCAGGGAGCTACAAGGTACTGCATCCCAACCAGAATGCAGGGCCTACCCCCAGGGACCCAGAAGACCAGTGCCGGTAGCAACAAAAACATTCCAAATAATCCCTGTTTTATCCTCAAATTCCCCATAGACTATTACCAGACTACAGCCGGACCTAATGGATGGCCATTTAGAGGTGGAGCCAATCCAGTCAACTAGACGACCAGGTGGGAGGGGCAAACAGAGGACAGTCAGACAGAAAAGTAGTGAGTCATCGTTGGTGATGGACGGACGGACAGAAAGCGAGTGAAGCACTGACAGGAGTGTGACAGTGACCTGATGACCCAGGCATTTGGTTGCCGGTGGAATACGGTGGAGTGCTCCCGGAACCATAGCACCAACAGGGTACAGAATCCAACCTCAGGCAAACGCTCCAGGCAGACCTGGTAAAATCTGCACAGTGAGGAGACCATCAATGGGAGAACCAAGGAACAGGACCAGAGACTCCAACCCCACAGGGTTCATGCTACCATCATACGGACTACAATTGAGAGACTACCAGGGGGGGACCCCCAGATGCTCCAAGTCACGAAAACCCACCAACCAAAGACATGTGCAGGGGAAAGAAGCTACCAGGTCACTAACCCGGCACTGGAACTAAGGGAACTAGCGATCAAAACCAGCCTTTCTTGGGTAACCAGTTTACAACAGACTGTTAGTAAAAGAACCAGTTACACTGTAACCCCTTGTGTGGCCTACCTTCTTTCTGCACCCATCCATATCACCTACCCTCTGGGGTTCGGCCCTACTTGCGGAGGACCTAACACCCAGGCTGCCACCAACATCAGCCCCTGTAGTGAGAACTGTCCAGCGGCAGCTCCATCCACATAGCCGCAACCCGCAAGTGGCGTCACGTATATACTATCATTTAATCTCCCCTGTAAATATACCCCTTTTAAAAAGCGTCCCCAGGACACGAAACCAGGCAACGGCCACCAAGTGACATCTCCCCAGCAATAAACCGCCCAGGACCGAGTACCCCATAACCCTGGGCGACACGGCTTTTTCCTGATATCACGAACAGGATTGAACTGGACCCGGTCATACCGGGTGACGTGTGCCTTATAGACTGTGTTCATGGACTGTGTTTTATGATTGGTGACACCGCCGCCATTTTTGGTGTAAAAAGTAACTGAGCCACAGCAGCAAAAAAGGCGTCAAATGAATGCCCTGCTCCCTGGGAGTGTTCAGTATGTGAAACCAAACTGGAAGCAGGGAGCCCAGAGGCCCTGCCACAGAATGCCTCCAGGACTTTTACCAGTAACACCATGTCTGCATCGGAGGATCGTGCAAGTGAACCGGATCACCCAGGGGCCTTGACGACGGACAGGCTGGAGGCAGAGGTCCAACAGTTGTGCATGCAAAGCAACTGCAGAGTATCGAGGAGTTGAGGGCAGAGATGATGGGAGTGGTGGCAACCATACGGGCCCAAGAGAGAAAGGCGCAGTTTGTCCAGGCCGCACCAACCTGTATGCCGGAGTCCAACCTTGACCAGGCCGCATCACCGCCAGATCCAGTGAGACCTGAGCAAGTTGCAACGTCATCAGGAGCTGCAGAGGAGACCGCTGCCATCGCTGACAACTGCTTTATGTCAGTCTACTTGGTGCAACAGCTCTCCAAGGTGTGATCACTCCTTTTTAGATGCTGACTAATGAGCAGATCTTATTTGATGCAGGTGTAAAGGGGGCTTTACACGCTGCGACATCACTAATGCAGAGTCGTTGGGGTCACGGATTTTGTGATGCACATCCAGCTGCATTAGCGATGTTGCTGTGTGTGACACCGATGAGCGATTTTGCATCGTTGCAAAAACGTGCAAAATCTCTCATCGGTGACATGGGGGTCCATTCTCGATTATCGTTATTGCAGCAGTAACGATGTAGTTCGTCGCTCCTATGTGTGACGCCGCAGGAACGAGGAACCTCTCCTTATCTGCCTCCCGGCCGCTATGCGGAAGGAAGGAGGTGGGCGGGATGTTCCGGCCACTCATCTCCGCCCCTTTGCTTCTATTGGGCGGCCGCTCAGTGATGTCGCTGTGACGCCGCACGGACCGCCCCCTTAGAAAGGAGACGGTCCGCCGGTCACAGCGACGTCGCCGGGCAGGTAAGTATGTGTGACGGGTCTGCACGATGTTGTGCGGCACGGGCAGCGATTTGCCAGTGTCGCACAACAGATGGGGGTGGGTACCCACGCTAGCGATATCGGGACCAGTAGCCTTTAGTTTTGGGAATGAAAATTTACAGGGTGATGACATAACTTTTTCCCTCTGAATTGAGTGATTCCATAATTTTTCCCCCAGTTTGGTCTTGAAACGTAACCGTTATTGGCAAGCACATTATGTTTTCATGATTTTTTTTTTCAGTGTTTCTTAAAGCCAGAAAGTTGACATCTGAAATGACTTTAGTTTTGTGTCATGTCTGTGATCTGCTTTTTTTTTAAACAAAAGTAAATAACTGAATGAACATCCTCAGAGCCAGGTGATTCCATAATTTTTGCCATGGGTTGTAGGAAGAGAGCAGATGTGATTGGTTACCTCACAACATGTGAATAAAGAAGCAAGCAGATTATCCTGCCTATGAATCAGCACACAACAGGTCAATGTCCGAGTCTGCCTCTGTTGAATTCAGACACCAGAGAAACCATCGGGCGGAGTGTCAGAATCTGTAATCTTCACTACTGCCATGACAGTCGGTGAGGTTTGTGGAGAAGTCCATGTAACACATCTCTAATATTTTCATTTTCCTAGCTGAGCGTACAGGGTAAGCACTTCATCTTTGATTTATAGAACTTTTTGCAGGTCTACTACCTTTTTCCACTTTGATACTGTATAAATTGTGATACGAATAATTAGTCAGGACCTTCTGATATATAACTATACATAGACTTATATTCATTCCTTACTAGAATATACATTATATTCCCCCTTGACAGCTGGTTATACACTTCTGATATTCATGTGCTCCTCAATTATGGCATCTTTTTAATTAATTTAAATTTTCTATATCAATAAAGATTGTCTATTTTAACATTTTTTAATTTACACTTCGTTAGGATATCAGATCCCTAGTTACATATTTCATATGGGAAGTATTAGTGCATTATACTGTATGTGCTTTTTGGGCACCTTTGAGATAACACGTTCCACTGTATAGCTTCTATCGATAAAAATGGTGATGTAACTTTTGCTTATTGAAATAATGCACCTGGTCCTATAAACTCATTCCACCCTCAATCAGAGTCTCTAAGAGGACGGCTACTGTCTGAGGCCATTTATGCTTTTGAAGAGACCAGATCTCCTTTGCACGTCTGCATCTCGATAATTCTGTGGCCTCGTGCGGTATTTCCTCTCTATATCATTATCACTTTTCCCGTACAAATATCTTGAGAGGTTGCAAATGTTCTTCTGTGCACACACTATAATGATACCAGAAGCCCCCAAGTACATTAAAGATTAATTAGATGGAAATGCAGTTCTAATAAATATAGAGCTATGGATCACTAAGAAGAGGATATTCCGTCATTCCATTACACAGGATGCATAGGATTTTACAGTTTTGTTGCATACATTTTTCGATTTATTTATTTTCAATCACTCCTCCTAATTGTTACATTGTATACAACTCTTTATAAACTACAAAAAAATATAACTATATGATAAAGCTGACGACAGGCAGGCATTACTAAATACTGTATGCAGTTAGCTCCTTAGCTCCCTCTAGTGGCAGCTAAAGGTAACCAGTATGTTATTTTTTAAATCTACGTCTATGCAGGGGATTTAGAGCTTTGTATTAGAAAAGGAAAGCTCTGATCACTATAATGTTATATTTATATTAAATTGTTAAGTTGGAAGGGCAGATGCTCACTGTTTATCCACTGTAAAAAAAAAAAAAAAGAAAGAACAATAAACTTTTTTTTATAGTTTATAGTGCACAGAGGGATTAAAATATGATTGATGATGCTTTGTGGAATTTAAACGTTTTGTGACTGGAATCAAATAGCATTTTATGATTCAGAAAAATGCCAGCAGCTGATATTTTACCAAAAACGCGTGGAAGCAAATTACAAAAAATCTGCATTTCAATTTCACTAAAATATTTTTTCTTCTATGAGCTCAGTTAATACTTCTAGTACAGCATAGTTCTGTCTACTATTGTCATGGGTGCCCAGGGAACACAGGGTAAACTATGATAGCCTTAGGGCTGGGGCACCTGTGCTCATCCTCAAACCTGGACATACCTTTGAAGGTAGGGCAGTCCGAGCCCCCAACCTGGCACTATCTCCTGTCCTTGTCCCTGATGGTAAAACCCTACTCAACAAGCCACCCACCGAGGGGGAAGGGGAAAGAACAAAAGTCAACAATCCCACCAACAAATAAAGACTAACAAGGGTAACAATGACAATTAATACACATGGCAACCACAGACAAAGGAGCCACTAAAGGTGCACAACAGGAAACCTCAAAGCAGGAAAATAAATAGACTTTATGGTTCGGTTCCACTTGCATTTTGCACAGGCGATTTCAATCCGATAAAACATCAGATTGCTCTCACTCTAATCCAAAATTATGGGGCAGTGTCCATCTGCGATTGATTTCTTAAGTCATAGTGGCATGCAGAATGGATCGCAGCATGCTGCATTCAGCAGCGAGTCTTGGTTCATGCATCCAAGTGCAGTGCGATATACGCAGAGACAGGTAGAGGAGGAGATGGGGAGAAAGTGCTCCCTCCCTCTGCTCCGCACCTGTGATACGATCGCAAGATCGGATCACAGTCGCATGACCCTCGGCTGACACCCGCAGCAAAGGGTCATTAGCATATTGCTTACAAAGCTCTCGTATCGGAGGCTATACGCAAGTGGAAGCATACCATTAGAGTGTAACTTCCAAAACATACAACCAGCACACCAATTCTGCAGCCAACAAGAAAAGTCATAGAGAGAGGGTTTCACCAGCTCCATACTCCTCCTGGCCAAGGTTCCAAATGAATGAAAATAACCAGCACCCTCTGGTGGAAGTAGAGGTATATAGAGGACTTGGGAGTGGTCCAAACCGGAAACCCCTGACCTGCATTTAATCAGCAGAGTCTCACAAGGTTAAGTGAGACTCTGACCCAGAACATGTCACAAAACTCCACAAAAGAGAGAAGACTATACATTTCTACCTACACAGATTTCCAGAAATCATTAGAGAGGACAATATTTGTTAAGGGGATCTATCTCCAATATGAACTACCCTTAATGACTATAAGATGTCCATGGCCTTGATACAGAATATACATGCTATCTCCTGCTGCAATCATGCAATATGTACATGTACACAAGTCCAAAAGATTCCTGTCAGTGATATGCATGCACCATGAAGTCCTCATTACAGTGCTGATCTTTACGCTTTTCCACTTTGATTTATAAAAGCCTAGCCTCTTTGTACCACTATGGAAGTAGCAGACTGCAGCAGCTAGGATTCAAACTCAGAACCTGTTGTGCGGAAACCACAGCCACAAAATTCCTTGTAGGGTATAAGAGAATTTACTAGTTAAGGCTATGTGCGCACTAGAAAGTGCCTTTTTCTTAAGAAAAATCCGGACCCTCTGAAAGAATCCCGCACCCGCGGTAAAAACTGCGGTAAGACACACCTGCATTTTTGCCATGATTTGCCACGGTTTTGACACGTATTTGCCATGGATTTACCTCGGAATTACAGCGGATTTACCGTGGAATTTCCGCAAGTTGGTCCCCGCGGATTTTCATTATTATCTATGGTAAAAAAATGCAGGTACATGAGGAAAAGAAGTGACATGCTCATTAATTCCGCAGCAGAAAATTCGCGGGTAAATCCACGGGTATAAAAAAACGCAGTTTGCGCACAGCATTTTTTAAAACCCATAGGATTTGCTGGGGAATGACTGCAGCAATGTTAGACACATTTTCTGCAGCAAATCCGTGGTAAATCCGCAGCATGCGCACAGGGCCTAATTCAGATACCTCATTATGTACCTGTACGAGGCCATGGCTTTTTGTTCCATAATGTTGATAAAAAAAATAACTCTGTCTCCCAGCCGCTTCTGCTTCTGGGTCCGATCATTAACTTCTGGGGTATTCACTGCACTGCTTGTCACTCAGCAGTCTTCGGCTGTTTTTGGCCGTGTTTGCGGTGACGTCAAAGTTCACCCGAGTCTATGAGCCATGGACTTGATTGAACTTTGACTGTCACTGTGTGCGTCTCGCATCGGTATCACCTGGTACAGCGCAAACTCACCCGAAAGGAGCGGGTCGGCTGCATGAATTTCCATGCAGCTGAGGCACTCCTGTCAGGAAAGTGTGCGCCGTGCTTGGTAATACCGATGCGAGACTCGCAGAAGTCATACGCAAGTGGAGTCATATCCTCACGGTCAGCCTGCTTCTTGCTCTGTGCAGAGTGATGAAGCAAAGCTGACATGGCTCTCTCTGCTTCTCACTCTGTATAAACGCTTGTCTGCACAGACACAGCGATGAAGCAGAGCTGACATGGCTCTCCCTGTGGACTATGTCGGACTAAGGAGTTTTTTTATCATAAAGAGGAAGTCTCTACATTTTTTTTGTTTTATTTCTAATAAAAAAACATTTTCTATGTGTTGTGATTTTTGTTTTTACTAGAAATTGATAGTGGCCATTTCTAATTTGGTGTGACACCATGAATTTCAGGCTTAGAACTACCTGAGAATACAAAGCTGTTATTAACCCCTTTCTTACCCAGCGTGCCACCGCCATCAAGGCTGCTGGTCGAACCGGGTAAAGTGCCTAGAAATGGCTAACAATGCGCCATTTCCAGGGGCAGCTGTGGGCTGCGGAGAATCCCCCCCCAGCTGCCTGGTTTTACCTGACTGGCAATCAAAATACAGCAGGATGGGAGACCACGCTTTTTTTTTTTATTATTTTTTAAAAAAAAATTTAAAAAAAATATATTGGACTTCCTATATTGGCAGCCAAGTAAAGCCAGACAGATGGGGATGGCAGCCCGTAGTTGTCCGCTTTATCTGCGCTGAGAATCAAAACTACTGCGGAGCAGTATTTATTTACTTTTACAGTACTGATGTCAGGCAATCACAGACTCGGCACAGAGAATGGGCATCTGTGATTGCCACACTCCACATGACAAGTTACATCATACCTGTCAGGAGCCCATACATTCTAGCATCTACCTAAGCTTTATGGCTGTGTTCAGTTCCCGCCACATACGAATGTGTGCCGCCCCCGCGACAGCCGACGGGCTGCTCGGACCCGGATCCGCAGTGGCTCGAGGGGTCTCCGGACCCAAGGCGGGGTCGTGCGGCCTCTCGAAAATAAAAAGGGGCAGTTTTTGTGTTTTGGGATAGAGTTTGTGACACCACCCACGGTGTGTGGTAAAGTGAGGGACCACCGCTGCCGGTTTGGGGAGCCCGGGAACGCTGGTGCGTGGCAGCTGAAGTTGTTAACCCCTCCAAGGGCAGGGGAGTGGTGTCCCGGGGCCCGGTGATGGATGGTGTGGGGAGATGGATGGCGTGGGGAACCCGTCGGGTGCAAGGGGGGTAACGTGTACTCACACAGTCCAAAGTCACTGACACTGACACCAGGTAAACCAAACTCTTGAGAACACTGTGGTCCTTGTACAGGCATGCTGGGTCCGTGTTTTCTTGGTGCTGCTTGTTGACCTGAAGCCTTGTCCCTTGGCACTGTGTGTCCTACGTGTGGATCCCTTACACTTGAAGCGTTTCGGGTCCTGCTCACCTGCGTGGCTAGCAGGGTGAGCGTGCTCTCAGGGTTCCCGCTTGGGATTTTCTGGACGGTTGTGGGAAGTCCTATCCCTCTCGTTGCGCTAGTACCCCAATTCTGGAGCGGGTGGGGAATGGTTCCTGAAGATTCCGTTCCCGTCGGGTGAATTACTGGGCTGCGTGAACCTACTTCCCAGCCTAGGGTCCACGTACCCCATCGTGCCCTGGTCCCTGCACGGTTGTAGCACAAGGCAGCCGGTCTACTCTCTGTAGCAGCACCGTGCACCCTGCCACTACCCCCTGCGACCCGGGTTCCAGTTCCTTCTGGCCAGGCCAACGTCTGGCACCTGGGACGGGTACAGGAGCCCAGCTCCACAGCGTGACCTGGACTGTCACCGCTCTATCCTTCCACCTTCACTCTCTACAACTCTCTCTCTGCACTGACACTTCTGCCCTCCTTCTACCAGCCCTCCATCTGGGTGGCCCTATGCCCCCCAGGGTGCCCAATGGGTGTTTGGTGGGTGTGGTGCAGAGTGTTCCTCAGGATTTGTGTACACCTCTTGATAGCAACATCAAAGTGACAGGACCCGTAACCAAGGAGGAGCGGGTACCATGCAGAAGGGTAGATTGCACTGCACCCTTGTGATGACCTGATAGGCCAGGGCATCACAATTGTATGAGCTACATTCAGGTTACTCCAACAGGCAATCACAGACGGGTCAGGGCACGCTGTCCCTTTAAGAGTACGAGAGTGCCCTAAGTGCATTCTCTGGAGATTTGCATGGTGTGCGCAGGCCCTGGGAGCCAGCAGTAGGGACCAGGAGGAGTGTGCCAGAAGGGTGAGTGTGCCGGCTTTCCCACCGGGGAAGTAGGGCAGGACAGTGCGGGGATGCCGGTAATAGCAAGCGTTACTCTGTCTCTCTTCACATTGTGGGTTCTGGAAACTGATTGTACCACCCTCATTCCCCTTTATAGCTGTGTGTGGTTTATATTATATTAGGTTGATTTTTTTATTCTCTAAGTCATAGTTTCGGTCAGTTCCTTGATGTGATTCCTGCACATAGGCCAACTTGCCGCTGGGAGACCAGTTCGTGGCTTAGCACTTTGTGCTCTTTTGTTTAGCCAATTGTGTCTTAATTTTGAGATAAATAGCATTCAATTTGCAAAACATGGTTAAAAAAGCTAAGACCAACTTACATCAATTAAACATGAGGTTTTGTATTATTTTGTCTGCATCTTTATTCGCATGGAACCAATTGTTGAGGGTGTGTGATCGGTAGATCTCAGCAGACTTCTCTAACTGTAATATAAACGCTTTATAAGCCATTTTTTATACTGGTGCATATGAAACATAGGAACCAATCACGTAATTTGAATGAGTTGTCAAACTTAAAGGTAATAAGCCACAGAACAATCAATTATGTGCAAGATGCTTTGAGGTACTTACAAATAATAGTAATAGCTAATTGCATTTTTCAAAAACATCAGCAAAGGGCGTATTTCACCAAAGTGCTGTACAGTATGTGAAGCCCTCGCTAATGGTACTCGTGCTGTTTTTCTTTTTTAAATAATGCTTTTAGAGACCCATCAAGACACAAAATGAAATGTTACAGAGATGAATAAGAAATGCCTTAAAATAATTCTTTGTTTTCATGTGTATGGCACTTGTGTTTATATGTGTTAAGGGAATGGCATTCAAGTTTCAACCCATATAATAAGAGATTATGAAGCCCCCGGGATTAATTGTTTATATTAGGTAGGCAAGTCGAAAACCATTGTAAATTTATATTTTCATCAGTCATCAATAGCTTTGAATCATTTGTCATGTAACCTCATATCTAATTTTCATAAAACTCACAGATCACAAAGGGTTTATTTTCTATAGGCTGGTTCACTTGCGTTTTCAACAACTTATTCTGAAAATGCAGTTAATATACAAAGCCTTCACCCAAGTTATTGTTAGAAAGAATCAATTATTCTTCAGAGAATTGTTTGCTTATGTTTCGGTGAAAACTGGCATTAAAATATATTAGGTAGAGAGATCCTTCAATAGAAATACACATACTGCTGCGCTTCAGTGCTTTGTAATGTAAGGGCATTTGTCCTCCTAGCCCAGTGCTGTGAGTCTGTTATGGTGAATCAGGGTAACAGAAGAGGGACCTCAATGCTGACCCTCAAACTAGGGACACTGCATTGTCCCTTATCCTAGAGGTAAGCTTGATGATAGTGCGGTCTGGGCCGCCAGCGTGACCCTAACTCCTGTTTAAGCCTTTATCTTACACCCCTTCTCCCCCATGCCAGGAGAGGGCCGCCACAGTAAAATTAAACTCCACAAATAACACAGACAGGAGAAAAAAACAAAACTGCACATTGCAATCAGACACTAGAAATAGACAATACCAACCCAGGAGAAAAGAAAACACAGGGAGGAAATAAACTAACAATGGGGATATTTCCACACCACTCAGGAAAGCACACAACAGATCACCAGATTTTGGAGCACTACAATAAAAAACGATATCGCAAAAGCAACACCAAGCTATATTCGGCGAGAAGCAACCAGATGCAGAACCTTATAAAGAGTGAAGGTGGATGTGAATGGTCATCAGCAGCCTGAGCTCCTAGCAACCGCTCACAAGCCAGCAGGAATTAACTCCTGCTGGACTGTAGAGCAGTAAAGCAAAACACAGCTAACGCCTGAGTCAAGCTGTACAACTGAGACCTCAGGCTGCTTGTCAGACTCTGCGGTGTGAACAAAGTCTGACGCCGCTATGACACCCAGAGAGTGCAAAGCCAAACACCGCATGACAGAGTCATGTAGTGATGGGATTGGGGCTTGAGTAGAGTTGAAAAAATTTACTTGAGTGGAATTGAATTCTACTCGAATTTTAGAAAAATCCATATTCTCCAAAATGTATTTTTTTTGGTAATTTGATCTACGAAAATTCAGCAAGAATAACAGTCATTTTGCAGAAAAGAGGGGTCGGCAAAAGTTTAAAAAAAAAAATTGAAAAACTTAAAACTCCCATAACCACTTATCTCTCGTCTCCTACAATCCATGTTCTCCTTTATAGGGTCCTCTTTTTACTGTCACTACACACTGAAACCCAGGGTCACGTCACTCTAGGGGTGTCTCCTCTTATGTACATTCCAGGCCTAGCCACATCCTGAATTCCAGGCTTAGAATGAAGATGCTTGAAGTTTCTGCATGTGGCCATGGTAAGAAGAGGTGCCAAGGAGCGATAAGGGAGCAGTGAGGTGAGTACACGTTGTTGTTGTCTTTGCTACGTCTTACGTTTATTATTCTCCGAGTTTTTCCCAGACCCAAAAGCATAATGGGGTAAATTCAACTTGGAGAGAATAAGTTTGCTTCAAAATGATTTTCCTAGTAAAATCCAGCAGGCTTGGCGAATTTGAATCCCATCAGATCTTCTTCTATGAAGGCTTGGACAATGGACTTGGGAGTATGTCATAAAAGAGAGCCAACATGATGTGCCCACAGTGCCATACTACAGGCGCCAGCAATTGTACAGAGTATACATATATATATATATATATATAATATATTCCTGCAGATATAGTGTTATCCTGCAGGTAAATAGTGGTAAAATCCTGTTCAGAAAAAATGAAGTTTTAATTACAATGTGATCACTGTGAGTACTGTCAATTAAGATATGACAAATCACAAAGTGCAAGTATGCAAATTGAAGGGGCACAACAGTGCACTCAGCAACTGGTCACACCAAGGCTGAGCAGAAGCATACAAATTAAATTGGGGATTTTGTTGCCAACTGAACAACTAAAATAAATACTACAGTTATGATTTTAATGGTGACTTAAGCCCGCTTTACACGCTTCAATATATCTCACAATCCGTCGTTGGGGTCAAGTTGTAAGTGACGCACATCCGGCATCGTTTGTGAGGTATCTGCGTGTGACACCTACGTGCGATCAGGATTGAACGCAAAACCGTTGATCGCAAACACATCGTATCTTTGTCTAGAATTGAATATTTTGTTGCACGAACCTAGTCAATTGAAACGTGTGACATCCCTCATACGATTTTGATGTCTGAGGCTATGTGCGCAGGTGTGCGCTCTGCACCACAGCTTAAAAAAGGTCCGCTTCAGAGCGCAGCTGAAAAGCTGCGTTATGAAGCGCCTCAGAATGTCTGTCATTCACTAATCTCTGTCAGTCGGTCACTATCTCTGTCCCTCTCTCTCTGTCCATGTCAGTCTATCCCTCTGATGCCTTCTCTCATACTCACCGATCCCCGATCACCGGCACGGTGCTGCACGGCATTCACACTGCTCCGGCGGCTTTTACTATTTTGAAAAAGCTAGCCGCTCATTAAACAATCTCGTATTCCCTGCTTTCCCTGCCCACCGGTGCCTATGATTGGTTGCAGTGAGACACGCCCCCACGCTGAGTGACAGGTGTCTCACTGCACCCAATCACAGCAGCCAGTGGGCGTGTCTATACTGTGCAGTGAAATAAATAATTAAATAATTTAAAAAAACGGCGTGCGGTCCCCCCCAATTTTAAAACCAGCCAGATAAAGCCATACGGCTGAAGGCTGGTATTCTCAGGATGGGGAGCTCCACGTAATATCAGCCAGCAGCCGCCCAGAATTGCCGCATACATTAGATGCGACAGTTCTGGGACTGTACCCGGCTCTTCCCGATTTGCCCTGGTGCGTTGGCAATCGGGGTACTAGGGAGTTATTGGCAGCCCATAGCTGCCAATAACTCCTAGATTAATCATGTCAGGCGTCTCCCCAAGATACCTTCCATGATTAATCTGTAAGTGACAGTAAATAAACACACACACCCGAAAAAATCCTTTATTAGAAATAAAAAACACAAACATATACCCTCGTTCACCACTTTAATAAGCCCGAAAAAGCCCTCCATGTCCGGCGTAATCCAGGATGGTCCAGCGTGGCTTCCAGCTCTGCTGCATGAAGGTGACCGGAGCTGCAGAAGACACCGCCGCTCCTGTCAGCTCCACGCAGCTAATGAAGGGAATAGCGCGATCAGCTGAGCTGTCACTGAGGTTACCCGCTGTCACTGGATACAGCGGTGGCCGCGGGTAACCTCAGTGACAGCTCAGCTGATCGCGTGGCTGTCTTCAGGTGCTGCGTGGAGCTGACAGGAGCGGCGGTGTCTTCTGCAGCTCCGGTCACCTCCATGCAGCAGAGCTGGAAGCGACGCTGGACCATCATGGATTACGCCGGACATGGAGGGCTTTTTTGGGCTGAATAAAGTGGTGAACGAGGGTATATGTTTGTGTTTTTTATTTCTAGTAAAGGATTTTTTCGGGTGTGTGTGTTTATTTACTGTCACTTACAGATTAATCATGGAAGGTATCTCGGGGAGACGCCTGACATGATTAATCTAGGAGTTATTGGCAGCTATGGGCTGCCAATAACTCCTTATTACCCCAATTGCCAACGCACCAGGGCAAATCGGGAAGAGCCGGGTACAGTCCCAGAACTGTCGTATTTAATGTATGCGGCAATTCTGGGAGGCTGCTGGCTGATATTGTTAGGCTGGGGGGCTCCCCATAACGTGGAGCTCCCATCCTGAGAATACCAGCCTTCAGCCATATGGCTTTATCTGGCTGGTTTTAAAATTGGGGGGGACCGCAGGACGTTTTTTTTATTTATTTAATTATTTATTTCACTGCACAGTATAGACACGCCCACCGGCTGCTGTGATTGGTTGCAGTGAGACACCTGTCACTCAGCGTGGGGGCGTGTTTCACTGCAACCAATCATAGGCGCCGGTGGGCGGGGAAAGCAGGGAATACGAGATTGTTTAATGAGCGGCCGGCTTTTTCAAAATAGAAAAAGCCGTCGGAGCAGTGTGAATGCCGTGCAGCGCCGCGCCGGTGATCGGGGATCGTTGAGTATATGAGAGAGGGCTGCTCAATTCAGTTACTCAGGAGTTTAGCGGTCACCGGTGAGTCCTTCACTAGTGACTGCTAATCAGGACATGACACAGACAGAGCTGCAGCATGACAATGAAGTCGGGTGAAGTTAACCCGAGTTCATTCTGATCGTGCGGCTCTGTCTGTGTCTGCTGTCATCTGCCATTCAGCTCTGCTACATGGCTGTCTGTGTCTGTGTCTGTGTCAGAGCTGAATGGCAGATGACATAGTAAAAACGCATCCCTACACATTACACACGCTTGGCAAGTCAATAAATTAAAAAAAAAAGGGTGCCCAATGCATACGTCACAGAACACATGATCTAAAGGATCGCACACAAAATTGATCAATTTAACATAGACTACTAACGCACGTGTGACAGCAAATTAATGACCTATGTGCGATCTCATAAGATCCCGTATGCAACCTGGGCGTGTCACATTGCAAATGCGATTGTACAACTAATTGCAATGTGTAAAGCAGGCTTAAGTCTCCTACATATCTGTAGAAGTAATTTAAATTAGCATTTTGGAGCACTTTATAGTTACCAGTCTCCGCGTGGCTGTCATGCTACTCCCAGGGCCGCTCATTATCCTTCATGCATAGTCACTGCTTCCTCCGCCCACCAGCAATCCTAATGTTGCAGTCAGACGCACCCCCACCCTGTGTGACAGCATGTCTGACTGCTTACAACTAGAGACACTTTCTGTGTGTCTATATTACTATAAAAATAAATAAAAAAATTGATGTTGGGTCCTCCCATATTATAATACCCAGCACAGATAAAGCACACAGCTACAGGCTGCAGCCCTCAGCCGTGCACTTATCTTGGCTGTGTATCAAAATAAGAGGGACCGCATGCAGCTTTTTAAAAAATAATTTAACTAAATAAATAAATTAAATAAATAATTTTTGAAAAACTGCCTGTGGTCTGGCCCCAATTTTGATACCCTGCTATGATAAAGCCAACAGCTGGGAGCTGATATTCTCAAGCTGCGAAAACCCATGCTTATTGGGAACACCAGACTAAAAATTGTAGCCTTCAGACACCCAGGATTGTGGCATACATTAGAGCGACAATCCCCGAACTTTACGTGGCTCATCCCGATTGCCCTGGTGCGGTGGAAATTAGTGTAACAAAAGGTTAATGGCAGCTCACATCTGCCACTAAGCTTTAGATTAGTATTGGGAGGTTTTTTTGCCAAGAGATGCAGATTTGGTGCTAAAATTTCAACATAAATCCCTGAACCCATTCTACACCTCATGGCAAAAAAAATATCACTACCGCATTCTGTATGATGCGGTAGTGATGTAATTTTTTTGCCAGGAGATGCAAATTTAGTGTTGAAATCTGGTGCAGACATTTCAGCCCCAAATTTGCACCTCCTGGCAGAAAACTGCCCTGAAAGCGGCAAAACTGTTTTGTTTTTGCATTTTTGGGCTAACTGCAATCACAAGTGAAGGACCGTTAAAAACCTCCAGCTGTGACTGCAAATAACCCGAGTAATGTCACTACCCATTGCTGTGGCTCAGTTTCTGCCTGAAGCTCAATGCGGGCGGTCAGTGTTCAATAAGCATGGGTCCCCCCAGCCTGAGAATACCAGCCCCAGCTGTCAGGCTTTATCATGGCTGAGTATTTAAATAGTAAAAGAAGCATGTGGTTCCTCATATGTTGATACACAGCCTAGATAAGCGCAGGGCTGGGGGCTGCAGCCTGTAGCTGTATGCTTTATCTATGCTGGGTATCATAATACAGGGGGACCCTACGCCGATTTATTTATTTATTTTTTAATTATTTTTACACCTCTCTAGACCAGACAGGGTTTGTGATTGGTTGCAGTATGACATGCGTTTTACACAGTGGCGTAACTAGAGTTGGATGGGCCCCGGTGCAAAGTTTAGACCTGGGCCCCCCCTCCACATACACAGACACTTGGGGTAAGGCATACCTCCCAACTTTTAAAGAAGGAAAAGAAGGACAAAGTTTGCGTCGCGCGTAGCGCGCCGCGGCAAATTTTTAGGCCACGCCCCCTAACCACACCCATTTCACAGTCACGCCCATATCCACTCCCCATCCACACCCATTCAGCATGGACATGCAGGCAGCCGGCGGGCCTCCAGCATGGACACGCAGGCAGCCGGCGGGCCTCCAGCATGGACACGCAGGCAGCCGGCGGGCCTCCAGCATGGACACGCAGGCAGCCGGCGGGCCTCCAGCATGGACACGCAGGCAGCCGGCGGGCCTCCAGCATGGACACGCAGGCAGCCGGCGGGCCTCCAGCATGGACACGCAGGCAGCCGGCGGGCCTCCAGCATGGACACGCAGGCAGCCGGCGGGCCTCCAGCATGGACACGCAGGGAGCCACAGTGAGGCGGCCGGTCGCCCACACAGTGAGGTGGCCGGTCGCCTTCACAGACAGGCGGCAGGGGGGCACCCGCACAGACAGGCGGCAGGGGGGCGCCCGCACAGACAGGCGGCAGGGGGGCGCCCGCACAGACAGGCGGCCGGGGGGCGCCCGCACAGACAGGCGGCCGGGGGGCGCCCGCACAGACAGGCGGCCGGGGGGCGCCCGCACAGACAGGCGGCCGGGGGCGCCCGCACAGACAGGCGGCCGGGGGGCGCCCGCACAGAAAGGCGGCCGGCCGACCGCACAGACAGGCGGCCGGCCGACCGCACAGAGAGGCTCCGGCCGGGGGTGAGGGGGGGGGGAGGGAGGGAAATCAGCGCTGGGGAGATTTTACTGTACCAGCAGCAGCACAGGCAGCGCTCCTCTCTGTTATGCCACGTCTACTGGGATGGTAGGAGGGAAAAGCAGGGAGGCGGAGAGAGAGTGGGTGGGCGGAGCCCGGGAGCCGGCCGTCCCGATCGTGGCAACGGGACAAACAACGTAAAGCGTGAAAGTCCCGCTGTATCCGGGATGGTTGGGAGGTATGGGGTAAGGGATAATGACACTGACACTCGGGGTGCAGGATAATGACGCTGACACTTGGCTCTCACCCACAGCACCCTGAAATCCCTCTATCAGCACCCAGCTTTCCTATGTTCTGATATTTATCTTGTCCTCAGCACCCAGCTTTCCCATATCAGAGCATGAGAAAGCTGGGTGCTGAGAGATGTATATCAGAACATGGGAAAGCTGGGTGCTGAGAGATGTATATCAGAACATGGGAAAGCTGGGTGCTGAGAGATGTATAGCAGAGCATGGGAAAGTTGGCTGCTGAGAGATGTATAGCAGAGCATGGGAAAGCTGGGTGCTGAGAGATGTATATCAGAACATGGGAAAGCTGGGTGCTGAGAGATGTATATCAGAGCATGGGAAAGCTGGGTGCTGAGAGATGTATAGCAGAGCATGGGAAAGCTGGGTACTGAGAGATGTACAGCAGAGCATGGGAAAGCTGGGTGCTGAGAGATGTATAGCAGAGCATGGGAAAGCTGGGTGCTGAGAGATGTATAGCAGAGCATGGGAAAGCTGGGTGCTGAGAGATGTACAGCAGAGCATGGGAAAGCTGGGTGCTGAGAGATGTATATCAGAACATGGGAAAGCTGGGTGCTGAGAGATGTATATCAGAGCATGAGAAAGCTGGGTGCTGAGAGATGTATATCAGAACATGGGAAAGCTGGGTGCTGAGAGATGTATATCAGAACATGGGAAAGCTGGGTGCTGAGAGATGTATAGCAGAGCATGGGAAAGTTGGCTGCTGAGGGAAAGAGCCTTTTTCCCTCAGCACAAAACATTTCCATCCCATACTTGTATCTTTGTCCCCCCTGTATAAAGTTCTCAAAATACTATAACAGCCCCCACATAGCCTTCCAAATAATTGTATAAAGGGTCTCACATAACCCTTCATATATTAGAATGCAGATACATAGCCCTCCATATATTATAATGCACCCCCATAATCCTCCATGTATAAAGTAGCCCTTCAATTATAATGCATTTCCCATAGTTCTCCATGTATTAAAATTCACCCCATAGTTCTCCATATATTATACTGCACCACATAGTCCTCCATGTTTTATAATGCACTTCCATAGTCCATGTATAAGGTAGCCTCCATAGTCCTCCATATATTATAATGCAGCCCCCATAGTCCTATATGTATTATAACACAACCCCATAAAACGTCAGATGGTATTATGCAGCCCCATACTCCTCCATGTATAATTCACCCCTATATTCCATGTATAAGGTGTCCCTTCATTTTGTATTATACAGCCCCCCCCGACCTCCATTTTAATGCAGCCCTATAGACCTCCAGTATAATGCAGCCTCATAGACCTCTATGTATATTACACCTCTATATTCAATGTATAAGGTGTCCTTCATGTTTATTATGCAGCCTCACCAGGCCTCCATATATAATAATGCAGCCAACCTCTCCAGGCCTCCATGTATAATATAGCAGCCAGCCTCCCAGGCCTCCATGTATAATATAGCAGCCAGCCTCCCCAGGCCTCCATGTATAATAATGCAGCCAGCCTCCCCAGGCCTCCATGTATAATAATGCAGCCAGCCTCCCCAGGCCTCCATGTATAATAATGCAGCCAGCCTCCCCAGGCCTCCATGTATAATAATGCAGCCAGCCTCCCCAGACCTCCATGTATAATAATGCAGCCAGCCTCCCCAGCCCTCCATGTATAATAATGCAGCCAGCCTCCCCAGGCCTCCATGTATAATAATGCTGCCAGCCTCCCCAGGCCTCCATGTACAGTATAATGGAGTCTCCCCAGGCCTCCATGTACAGTATAATGCAGCCTCCCCAGGCCTCCATGCACAGTATCATGCAGCCTCCCCACCCCAGGCCTCCTTGTACAGTATCAGGCAGCCTCCCCACCCCAGGCCTCCATGTACAGTATCATGCAGCCTCCCCACCCCAGGCCTCCATGTACAGTATCAGGCAGCCTCCCCACCCCAGGCCTCCATGTACAGTATCAGGCAGCCTCCCCACCCCAGGCCTCCTTGTACAGTATCAGGCAGCCTCCCCACCCCAGGCCTCCATGTACAGTATCATGCAGCCTCCCCACCCCAGGCCTCCATGTACAGTATCAGGCAGCCTCCCCACCCCAGGCCTCCATGTACAGTATCATGCAGCCTCCCCACCCCAGGCCTCCTTGTACAGTATCAGGCAGCCTCCCCACCCCAGGCCTCCTTGTACAGTATCAGGCAGCCTCCCCACCCCAGGCCTCCATGTACAGATGCAGCCTCCCCACCCCAGGCCTCCATGTACAGTATCATCCAGCCTTCCCACCCCAGGCCTCCTTGTACAGTATCAGGCAGCCTCCCCACCCCAGGCCTCCATGTACAGTATCATGCAGCCTCCCCACCCCAGGCCTCCTTGTACAGTATCAGGCAGCCTCCCCACCCCAGGCCTCCTTGTACAGTATCAGGCAGCCTCCCCACCCCAGGCCTCCATGTACAGATGCAGCCTCCCCACCCCAGGCCTCCATGCACAGTATAATGCAGCCTCCCCACTCCAGGCCTCTGACCACCGTGTACTCATATATATATAAAAAAAAAAAACAAGTACTCACCGCTCTCCTCCTTCCACTGCTGCTCTGTCCTGACGTCTCCTTGTTCCACTGAAGCTGTACTCCCGAGTCCCTGCTCTCCTCCTTCCACTGCTGCTCGTCCTCCCGGTGCTGCGGTCAGCGGCGTCCTCCCTCCCTGCGCTCTGTGCACTCAGCACAGCAGTCGCACAGGAGTGACGTCACCGCACAGGCACAGGGGCAGAATGATGATGCAGAGCGGCGCCGGCCGCTCTTTGCTTCATTATTACTGTGCGCGGTGACGGGGGAGGGGGGCCCCGGTGCCGCCGCTGACATCGGGCAGGAGGGCCCGGTGTCGGGGGCGGCAGCGGGTCATATAGTGGGCACGTGCACTGTGATAGATCAGCGCAGCTTCTCTCTCACTGAGAGGAGCTGGCTGCTGATCTGCCGGGTCCCCGCGGGCCCCAAACCGCCCGGGCCCGGTCGCGATCGCGACCACTGCGACCGCGGTAGTTACGCCACTGGTTTTACACGTAGTGTTATTTTGGTCAGTTTTTTCCATCAGTATTTTTGTAAGCAACAAAAACAAACTAAGAAAAGACATAATGGAAACAAGATGCACCTACAATATTTATGGATGGGACACTCCCTGTCATTATTGAATATAAGATTTCAGAACATGTGAATATTAAAGCATCACTGACTGTATATACATGTGGGGCAGGAGTGTAAGATGAAAACTACTATATTATTCTGAAGCATTTCATTTTGTTATTGCATACATTGTAAATTATCCTAAACCACAAATGTGCAGAGCTAATTACAAGAAGTAATGGAGAGCTAGGTTCTTTAAATTGAGTATTTTTAATTTTTTAAAATACCAATTTGTGGTTTTGGATTGGCATTTACTATGAATAATGTATTGATATTGAATATCAAAATTAAGACAAAAACAAAAGCAGAGGTCGTTCTCAGAATTAAGCTCATCAGAGGTACAAGTTAGGTATTTTTATGCAGTGTATGTAGGTATACTGCTTACTTTTACCCATGCAAAAATTCAATCTGGGGCTGCCTCACTCTATAAAGCAGACAGGCAAGGAAATCCTCTACAAACAAACTCCTATCCTGTCTTATGAGTAGTAGAGATGAGGAGCAAATTGCACAAGACTCTGTGGCTGCTTGATGGTAGCCCTGAAATCTGCCTTCTACCTATCGGCATTTTCAGCACCTCTTTTGATTAGCCAGCCTGGTGCAACGTTGTGTCTGTGTCTCACCACAACAATGGTGTCACGACAGTCTGGCGAATAAAAAGAGGCAGGTAGGAGTTGATTTGCAGGACTACCATCTGGTAGCCATTAAATATTGACCTGGCTACTGGACCAGGGTCCTACAAATTGATTTGCTCATCTCCACTCAGTAATTCAGTAATCCAATCATCAGCCTGCCGTAGCACTGTTAGGCTGGTTTCACATGTCCAAAATTCCCAGTCTGAATACGGACTGTGATATCCGGATGAACACAAATCCCCTGACTCAAATTCAACAGCCTCATGGTCATATATGAGGTTGTTGTATTGGAGCCACGATACCCACAACCGGTCTGGAAATTGAGGTCTGTACTATAACTGTAAATGTTGGATATGCAAAACTGGATTTAGTGATGGATAATGACTTTTCTCTTTGCCATCATACAAGGTCGGTCTTCTGCCTACTAAACACCAAGCACTCATGGACTTAAGTCCTTATTATAGAGTGCAAAATTTGAGGGGGAAGTCGGAATATTGCTCGATACAGAGCTATATTCGCAGTGGGTAATAGCTTCTAGCAATCATAATATAATTTTACCCTCATGAAACCTAATCTTTCAACATGCTTAAAAATTATCGCTTGTCGGCGTAAAATTTCATTGTGTAATAAGTCGTTACTACCTCGTCAACACAGAGCACTAGAAGAGTGGATTAGTCTTTGTGAGTGTGTGAAAACGTGTGCCTACTAAATTACTTGATAAATTAATTATTAATGGGGTGACCATCTCCATCAACTTCATAAATGAAGACATGGACATATACGCAAATACAGTGCCTTGCGAAAGTATTCAACCCCCTTGAGTTTTTCAACCTTCTCCCACATTTCAGGCTTTAAACATAAAGATAAACATTTTAATGTTATGGTGAAGAATCAACAACTAATAGGACACAATTGTGAAGATGAACGAAATTTATTGCTTATTTTAAACTTTTTTAAAAAATAAATCACTGAAAATTGGGGCGTGCAATATTATTCATCCCCTTTACTTTCAGTGCAGTAAACTCACTCCAGAAGTTCATTGAGGATCTCTGAATGATCCAATGTTGTCCTAAATGACTTATGATGATAAATATAATCCACCTTTGTGTAATCAAGTCTCCGTATAAATGCACCTGCTCTGTGATAGTCCCAGTGTTCTGTTTAAAGCACAGAGACTATCATGAAGACCAAGGAACACAACAGGCAGGTCCGTGGTACCGTTGTGGAGAAGTTTAAAGCCGGATTGGGTTACAAAAAGATTTCGAAAACTTTAAACATCCCAAGGAGCACTTTGCAAGCGATCATATTGAAATGGAAGGAGTATCATACCACTGCAAATCTACCAAGACCCGGCCAAACTTTCAACTCAAACAAGGAGAAGACTGATCAGAGATGCAGCCAAGAGGCCCATGATCACACTGGATGAACTGCAGAGATCTACAGCTTAGGTGGGAGAGTCTGTCCATAGGACAACAATCGGTCGTACACTGCACAAATTTGGCCTTTATGAAAGATTGGCAAGGAGAAAGCCATTTTTCAAAGATATCCATAAAAAATGTTGTTTACAGTTTGCCACAAGCCACTTGGAAGACACAACAAACATTTGGAAGAAGGTGCTCTGGTCAGATGAAACCAAAATCAAACTATTTGGGTACAATGCCAAATGATATGTTTGAACACACTATCCCCACTGTCAAACATGGTGGTGGCAGCATCATGGTTTGGGCCTGCTTTGCTTCAGTAGGGACAGGGAAGATGGTTGAAATTGATGGGAAGATTGATGGAGCCAAATACAGGACCATACTTGAAGAAAACCTGTTGGCGTCTGGAAAAGACCTGAGACTGGGATGAAGATTTGTCTTCTAACAAGACAATTATCCCAAACATAAAGCAAAATCTACAATGGAATGGTTCACAAATAAATGTATCCAGGTGTTAGAATGGCCAAGTCAAAGTCCAAACCTGAATCCAATCGAGAATCTGTGAAAAGAGCTAAAAACTGCTGTTCACAAACGCTCTCCATCCAACCTCACTCAGCTCCAGCTATTTGCAATGGAAGAATGGGCAAGAATTTCAGTCTCTCGATGTAAAAAACTGATAGAGACATACCTCAAGCGACTTGCAGCTGTAATCGCAGCAAAAGGTGGCGCTACAATGTATTAACTTAAAGGGGACGAATAATATTGCACGCCCCACTTTTCAGTTATTTATTTTTTTTAAAAATTTAATATAAGCAATAAATATCGTTCAACTTCACAATTGTGTCCCACTTGTTGATTCTTCACCATAACATTAAAATTTTTATCTTTATGTTTAAAACCTGAAATGAGGGAAAAGGTTGAAAAATTCAAGAGGGCCGAATACTTTCACAAGACACTGTAGTTCCGAAAATTTCTTGGATTACGACTTCTGATTTCATTCATCAGAGACTGGTGAAAAAATGTTTCACCCTCTCGTAGCCACCTTTTCGCCATTTTTATTCTGGGCTTCTTTGGTGGATGATCAAATCCTTCAACCTCAATAATGTGAAGCAAAATTCTTAAGGCCAGTAGGTATTTCTTATACTTGGACATGGTAGTAACGGTATGACTACTTTACTGAGGGCTATTTGGCGCTTCATTAGAACTTAGGCTATGGTTGTAGACACTCCTCTATTTTTTCATGGGTTATTTGGCGGTTCATTAGAACTTATCCTGTGGTTGTAGACACTCCTCTATTTTTTCACGGGTTATTTGGCGGTTCATTAGAACTTATCCTGTGGTTGTAGACACTCCTCTATTTTTTCACGGGTTATTTGGCACTTCATTAGAACTTATCCTGTGGTTGTAGACACTCCTCTATTTTTTCATGGGTTATTTGGCGGTTCATTAGAACTTATCCTGTGGTTGTAGACACTCCTCTATTTTTTCACGGGTTATTTGGCACTTCATTAGAACTTATCCTGTGGTTGTAGACACTCCTCTATTTTTTCACGGGTTATTTGGCACTTCATTAGAACTTATCCTGTGGTTGTAGACACTACTCTATTTTTCACGGGTTATTTGGCACTTCATTAGAACTTATCCTGTGGTTGTAGACACTCCTCTATTTTTTCACGGGTTATTTGGCACTTCATTAGAACTTATCCTGTGGTTGTAGACACTCTATTTTTTCACGGGTTATTTGGCGGTTCATTAGAACTTATCCTGTGGTTGTAGACACTCCTCTATTTTTTCACGGGTTATTTGGCACTTCATTAGAACTTATGCTGTGGTTGTAGACACTACTCTATTTTTCACGGGTTATTTGGTGGTTCATTAGAACTTATGCTGTGGTTGTAGACACTCCTCTATTTTTTCACGGGTTATTTGGCACTTCATTAGAACTTATCCTGTGGTTGTAGACACTACTCTATTTTTCACGGGTTATTTGGCACTTCATTAGAACTTATCCTGTGGTTGTAGACACTCCTCTATTTTTCACGGGTTATTTGGCGGTTCATTAGAACTTATGCTATGGTTGTAGATACTCCTTTTTTTCACATTACACACACTACTTTCCATAGCGATTTTTCGAGTGAACATTTGCTTGTGTAATAATGAGCTTGTATGCATGATAATGACACAAAGAGTATTCGTGCGTGTTTCCTAATTGGGTCTTAAACCCCCTCCTTAAGCTTAATCTCTGAATTATAATACAAACAATAGATTTTCCTTTTTTTTACGAAGAACACTGTGGAAATAAATAACATCACAATCTAATTAAAGAAATTGTTTATTAAAGCTACTTGTAAAGAAAGCCATCCAGTTTTTGTCTGTCCATCTGGAGTAGCTGTTGGGGATGTTTACGGGTACATTTTTTTTAGTACATGCTGGATTTCCAAATTAAGGGCAACAGTGTAACACATAGAACGGCTGGGTCCTGCAGAGCAAGAGTCACTCCTACAACGGCTCCTAGAGAATTGATGGTCCATATGCATATAAATCACATTGAAAGGGGTTGTCTGCAAGTGAGAGCCTCCAAATAAAATTATTATTTCTGGGGTAATGATATAACAACACTTATATTTTTCTTCTTTAATACCTTCCATATAGATGAAAATTATGCAATGATGATTAATTGCTCACTATCAATTACAACTGATCTATTATTTATAAGAAACAAACTACATCACACGTTGGAAAATGAAAACACTATACATTTTTAATGATAGTAACATAACATTTACTAGCACATTTATTAAAATCCTGTTTATCTTTCTTTTAAAGTCCTCAGACATTTGGAGGAGGGTCAAAAGTTGCCTCATATTTCTGCACAGTAATAGTTACCTGTAAAAACAGATATCCTCCTAAGATAGCCAAATCTAAAAAAAACAACCCTCCAACTTCCAAAAATATTAAGCTTTGTTATTTATGAGTCTTTTGGGTTGATTGAGAACATAGCTGTTGATCAATAATAAAAAAAATCCTCAAATACAACTTGCCTAATAATTCTGCACACGGTGTATTCTGCTCTCAGGCTATTAAGCTTGGAGGTTTGCTCTATCCAGTCCAAGTGTATAAACAGATGTGTGGCTGAGGGTGGTATTCAGGACCAGGAATAAGTAACAGTCAAGCTCTAAAGCGGGCTTTACACGCTGCGATATCAGTACCGAGTACCGATATCGCTAGCGTGCGTACCCACCCCCATCGTTTGTGCGACACTGGCAAATCGCTGCCCGTCGCACACAAAATCGCGCACCCCCGTCACACGGACTTACCTGCCCTGCGACGTCGCTCTGGCCGGCGATCCGCCTCCTTTCTAAGGGGGGCGGTTTGTGCGTTGTCACAGCGACGTCACACGGCAGCCATCCAATAGAAGCGGAGGGGCGGAGATGAGCGGGACGTAAACATCCCGTCCACCTCCTTCCTTCCGCATTGGCGGTGGAGGCAGGTAAGGAGATGTTCCTCGCTCCTGCGGTGTCACACACAGCGATGTGTGCTGCCACAGGAGCAAGGAACAACATCGTTAATTAGAAGAGAGCGATTTTTTGTTTTAGGATGACCTCTCCGCGGCAAACAATTTTGGCAGCTTTTGCGATCTTTTTAGGTCGCACAAAAGTGTCACACGCTGCGATATCGTTAATGACGCCGGATGTGCGTCAGTAACGACATGACCCCGACGATAAATCATTAACGATATCGTAGCATGTAAAGCCCCCTTAAGCCTCTCTGTTGTAGTGTAACCATGTCAATTGGTTCCATTGTTGTTGTGTTACCATCAAGCTTTGTGCTGCTATCTACTATGTGCTCATACAATTTTTGTGCCCTTATTGTTGCCGTACACAGTTCTATCTCAAGCAGAATTAACACCAGTTTCAGTTTAACCCTGTATTGAGCATCAAAGCACCATCCTCATAGGGGGTGCCATTTCTGTCTTCAAATGACCTCAAAAACTGACATAAGACTTAACACAGGATGGCAGGATATTTTTTGCCTTACAAATGAAGATTTCTTAAAAAAAAATTCAGGTTACGTTTGCAAATGTGCATCACACCTAAATATGTTCTTTGACAAAAAATATTTTTAGAAAAGTGGCACAGTGACCTTTCCTTTATGATTGAATTGCTGCTTAGTTTAAATGACCCTTTAGTCTCCGTCATAAATCATTTTTTTATTCAAAAACCTCTAATCGCCATAAAAATTCTCACAACTGAAGCAATCGCTGTGCTATGTTCTACTATTAAATGCCTGCAACAATAAGTAATTACAAGGGTAATATATTTTTATACAGGTAGAAGAACAGTGACCTATAATTTTTCAAAAAATGTCAATCTGAATATATACGGGACAAATGTGCAATCAACTAAAGGAAACTACAAAACCATTATATTAACAACACCAATGGAACATGACAATTTCCCGGGGGCTGAGAAAAAATGAACTTGAATAGAAGTTCTCTGCAGCGGAATAGATGTAGAATTTAACTATTTACATTATAAATAATTATTAACACCTATAAAATTCTCAGGAGTATAAAAATCACATAAAAAGCATATACAGTATATCTTCAACTTTTTTAGGCATCTCAGAAGTAGATTGTTGACGTTTTATCGGCACAGATCACTTTGAGCAATCTATATCTATTGCAGAAGTCATAGGCTAACATTAAAAAAGAAAAAAATTCAAAAACAAACCACTTTTTTTAATGGGGATTTGCCCCATAGGATTGTTTTGTTCTTTACATGACACAGGGAAAATGAAAGTATTTAAACCCAAGGGGAAATACAGATGATTATTAGCTGAAGGGAAGAGGAGCGCCGTAGGGTCCTAAAGAGAAAAGGGTGAAAACCCAGCAGAGGAGATACCTAGTACACTAAATACTGACACAAGGCATAATCAGTCAGGGAGCATTTTGCACAGCCAAATGTTGTGACCTTCTATTGCTGGACACCATAGGACTGTCTGTCACCCATGACACACCCGTGTCACACCCATGAGAGATACATCATCCATAGCAAACGCTTATTGATATTGATGTCCCTTTTGCTTACAATTAACTCTAGTATCAGAGAATGTAAGTAACTCAAATGTAAGAATAGAGATTATAAGGTTTCTATACTCTAAAAAGTACCCAAATTTATTTTAACTGATTGAAGACCCAGTGGATCATATCATGATACAGTTATGGCCAAAAGTGTTGGCACCCTTGAAATTGTTCCAGAAAATGAAATATTACCCCCAGACAATGATTGCAATTACACATGTTTTGTTATACACATGTTTATTTACTTTGTGTGTATTGGAACAAAAAAAAACACAGGAAAAAAAGATAAATTGGACATAATTTCCCACAAAATGGGCCAGACAAAATTGTTGACACCTTTAAATTAATATTTGGTTGCACACCCTTTGAAATAAAGAACTGCAGTCAATCTCTTCCTATAGCCATCAACCGTCTTCTTATACCTCTCAACCGGAATTTTGGACTCTTCTTTTGCAAACTGCTCCAGGTCTCTCCTATTTGAAGGCACTTTCTCCCAACAGTAAGTATAAGATGTCTCCACATTAGTTCAATGGGATTTAGTTCCGGATTCATTGCTAATGTCGCGGGCGAGGGGTGCGCTGCTCGACCACGCTTGCGGCTTGGGTCCGGCTGCTGCTGCTGCTCGGTGGCTCGAGCGGTGGGCCGGATCCGGGGACTCGAGCGGCGCTCCTCGCCCGTGAGTGAAAGGGGTGGTCTGTTGAGGTTTGGGATGTCGCTTTGTGACGCCACCCACGGTGTGTTGTGAGGTTGGGGCACCACCGCTGCTCTGTACGGGGATCGATGACAGGGAGCAGCTGGGATGTTTCTCTCCCCTCCATGGGTAGGGGGATTTTGGTAGTCCCGGGGCCCGGAGTGGTTGACTGTAAGGTGGAGTGCGGGGCTTGGCCAGGTGCAGGGTTGCAGGGGCAGCGCTGTGCCAGACGGCACGGTGGTACTTACTCAGCCAGTAACGTACACGGAGTCTCTGGTAAAACAAACGGCTGGATGGACGAGTCCCACAGACGGCTGCGACGGTCACTCCCGGTAGGTTGGCGGTAACTGTCACACCCTGCACCGGTGTTGTGTTCTCGGCCCCGATGGCTTCCCACCGGTAACCCGCTCCCCAGCGGTATATTTGCCGGAGGAGCCCCTTTTGCCCGCAGGCGCTGGCCCTGGGAACTCTAGCTGTGGCGGTAGCTGTATTTCCCTTCACGGTTGAGCGGTTGCCTTTAGTCGAGTCTTTGCTGCTGGGAAACCCCGGAGGTTCCCGTCGCTGACGGATTTGACCGGTTTAACGGCGACTCGAAGCCTGGTCGGGGTCCGCAGGCCCTGCCGAATGGTGGTGGCTTCTCTTCGCTCCCCGGTCCGGTACCGGCGGGCCACCGCCCGTCCCCGGTCCTTACGGTTGTGCGTCAATCGGCCTCGCCTGCAGACGGTCACCACCGTCTGCCAACCTTGCTGTTTTTGTGCCCGGGCCACGTACCCGGACACGGCCAGTCAGCCTTTGCTTGGTTACCCAATGTGTACCTTGGTTACCAGCGTCCGCAGAAGCTGGCTCCCTGCTCCCTGCACATTCAGATCGTTGCTCTCTCGCTGTCAAACACAGCGATGTGTGCTTCACAGCGGGACAGCAATGACCAAAAAATGGTCCAGGACATTCAGCAACGACCAGCAACCTCACAGCATGGGCCAGGTCGTTGATGGATGTCACACACAGCAACATCGCTAGCAAGATCGCTGTTGCATCACAAAAAACGTGACTCAGCAGCGATGTCGCTAGCAATGTCGCTTAGTGAGACGTGGCCTTTAGTGTAACAGACACACAATGCAGAGACTGGGTCAACATCTCCCCTTCTTATCTGGTTTCAGGTGTGATTTTCATATTGCTCATACCTGTTAATTGCCACAGGTCTGTTTAATCAAGCATCACATGATTAAAAAAAGTTGTTCACTCAAAATTTTGGAAAGGTGCCAATAATTTTGTGTGGCCCATTTTATGGAAAATTATGTCCAATTTGCCTTTTTTCTCAGTTTTTTGTGTGTTTTTCCAATAGACACAAGGAAAATAAACATGTGTATAACAAAACATGTGTCACTGCAATAATTTTCGGGGAGAACTAAAATATTTTTCGTTTTATAAAAAACACTGGATTATCAGGGGCTGCTGTTAAGTCTTTGGCTTTGTGATCTTTTTTTGTTTCTATGGTAATGAATGTTACATCACATGAAAGCCTTATCTGTCTAATATATGTTTTCAAAATTTTGTATTTATTGCTTAAGGCAACAGTGTTCTAAGCAAGCAAGAAAACAAAATGGCATAGTCTAATGCGATATTCACAGCAACTGAGTGTGGCGCCCCTGAGGCTTCCGTCGCCACAGGAACATTGCACCCCATCCAGCGGTGTGATGTTCCATCCTGGGTAAGGAAAGGAGTAAACTCCGGTCCACAGGCAAATTCACATTACACCCATTGTTAGGTACACACAGGGATCGGGGATAGTGGCAGCTACCCTCCCATGCTGCATGCTGGGAGGGGCTGTAAGACCCATCACTGCTTCCATAGGGTGGTAGCTTAGCAACTGGGGGGTGGGAGGAGCCACCCGAGAGCAGAGTAGACAAGGAAGGTCAAGAGTATTCAGTTAGAGAGAAAGAGTCTGAAGTGAGGAGTGAGCATGTAGCTGTGGAGGAGGAAGGATCTCTGTGGAGTTCACAGTTGCAGTGTGCAGTGTCAGAGAGAGAGCTGAGAGGAAGAAAGCTGAGAGAAATTCTCTAGTCAGTCAGGAGCAAGAAAGAGAAAGTGACGATTCCTGGTGAAGACCCTGGGGCCCAGTAGGTCCAGGTGACACCAAGTAGAGAACAGAAGGGATTCCAGGGCCACAGACAGCTTTCAGGCTAGTGGCCTGTTCCACAGAAACATCAGTTGAGGGATCAGGCCGCATACAGGGGACGGTCCCTAGAAACTGGAGGAAGAGAAGTCATTTCCAAAAGTAAAAACCGAGGCCCAGGGAAGTTGCAAACTCCCCGGGCCACAGCCCACAGCAGAACCTCTGGAAAGGGGGTAAAACTACCGACAGACAAGCCCCTGGCCCGGAGGCTGTAGTGGAGGCCAAGCCAGGTTCAGCCAACAAGGGTGAGGTTCAGAAGTCAGCTGAAGAAAGGAACACAGTAGAGGGGTGCACCGGCTTTTATTCCAGGATCTACCCGGGATTGGCGGAGGTCCCTGATAGTGGGTCCCAGCAGTCCAAAGGCACCTGCGCGCCACAACCAGGAATTGTGAGTAAAGATCTTGAAACTGCACCCCCTTGGTGTTGTCTTCGTTATTTCACTGCATAGACTTCAATCACCACATCGACACTTACAAGCACCAACTGTTGCCTCGGGGCACCGTTCCACCTGTGGGGAGCAGTAACACCATTGCTGCCGTTCCATCCCCCCGGAGGCCTCATACAGCAGCGGCGGCTTAATAGCCGCAAACCACAGGTGGTGTCACGAATACAAACTTTAATCATCCCCAAGTCACCAGCCATATTAATTGACTCCCGCCAAGGTCACGGAGTCGGGCCCCGCCACCACTGACGTCCCCCGGACTAGTCCGGCCTGGCACCGGGTGTCCCATAGCCCTGGGGTGGGCGAGTCATGAGCACGCACAGAGGAGTGATAAAATTCTTGTTTCTGCAAGGAAAGTCCTTGAAAGATATTTATGGTGATATGTCGCAAACATTGGGGGATCAATGCCCTTCATATTACACAGTTAAGAACTGAGTTGCCAAATTTAAAACAGGCCACTTCAGCACCAATAATGAGGAACGTCCTGGACAACCAAGAGTGGTTGTTGTTCCGGAGATCGTCGATGCTGTGCACAACCTCATACTGGAGAATCGTTAAATTTCAGCTTAAGCAATAGCAGATATCATGGGGATTTCCCGTGAACGTGTTTGTGTCATTATCCATGAAAATTTGGACGTGAGGCAACTATCTGCAAAGTGGGTCCACAAATAATTTGATAACAGGTTAGAAAAGCATGCGAGTGAAAACTCCCCAGTCCATTTGTCAGTGTTTCAAACTAATAAGAACTTCCTGCATCAAGTGGTCACTATGGATGAGACCTGGATTTATTTGTATGACCCTGAAAACAAGGAGCAGTTAAAAGAATGGAGGCACAGTGGTTCTCCTCATCCTCAGGATGCAAAAATCAGCCACTGAGGTGATGGTGTCTGTGTTCTGGGATAAGGAGGGCGTGCTGCTAGTGGACTACCTTCAATAGGCTTCCACCATCAATGCAAGGCATTACATTGAACTTTTGGACCAACTGAAGACAGCTTTGAAGGCCAAAAGGTGCCTCAAGCTGTCCAAAGGAATCTTTTTCCTGCAAGACAACGCTTCCGCTCATACTGCACAAATGACCATGGCAAAGCTGGCAGAGCTGTGCTTCCAGCTGGTTGACCACCCACCTTATTCACCAGATCTAGCTCCCTCCAACTATCATCTGTTTCCAAACCTGAAGAAACACTTCAACGGTACCAAATTTCACACCATTTCTGATGCCATGGCTGCTACGGATGCCTGTTTGAGGCACAACCAAAAGCCTTCATTTTGCTAGGCTTACAGAACTTGGAATACCGATGTAAGAAATGTGTTGACATCAGTGGAGAGTATGTGGAATAATTCTAAAGTTTCATCATCCTATCTCGTTTCTTTGGGTAAAACCAAAGACTTACCAGCAGACCCTCGTATAAGACAAACCCCAAATTTAGAGATGAAAAGAGGTAAAAAAAAAAATATATGGGGTTCGTTTTACCAGGGAGATGGAGCAGCAGGGAGGGTCACAGGAGGCAGGGGCAGTACAAGAGTATGGCGATGCTGCGGGTGGTGCAGAAGGGGGCCCAGATACTCACTGTGGGCTTCGACGCTGTGCTGGGGCAGCCGTTGATGCTCTGTGATGGGGCAGCCAGCGCTGCTCTGTGCTGTGGCAAGCGGCGCTGCTCTGTCCTGGGTCAGTCGCTGCTGTTCTGTCCTAGGGCAGCCGGTACTGCTCTTTGCTGGTGCTCACTGCAGGCGGTGAGTAATAGTTGTCGGAGTTGGCGTGTCCACTGATGAGAGCTTGAGCCGAGAGCTCCATCTGCGTAAGCGCCGACTCTGGGCACCATTATTTGAAAGCCCTTACCGCCGACATCTTCAGAATGGCCGGTACCTCGCTGCCTGCCGCACATAGAGGGCCACCTGATGCACGGTTCCCTGAAAAATGCCCACAGGAAAATTGCCCACAGGAAAATTGCCCACAGGAAAAATGCCCACAGGAAAATTGCCCACATGGAAAATTGCCCACACGGAAAATTGCCCACACGAAAAATTGCCCACACTGAAAATTGCCAACATGGAAAATTGCCCACACGGAAAATTGCCCACATGGAAAATTGCCCACACAGAAAATCGCCAATTGCAGCATCACAAAGTTTCAGATCTATGATATTTGAGGTGCAAGGTGAGGATGTTCACATAATAGGTCATCAACTTGTGATTTACAGTTGACCTAGTGCAAAACTGCAAAAATGCTGAAGATCTGTGGTTTTCAGCAGTCTGTCATTATCAGCAATAGATAGATACAGTCTGCTCTAGTCTCACTGATTCTGCCTTACTCCTTCCACCAGCCCAAAATAGCAGCACATGCAGAACCAGCAGCAGTGTGATCAAGAGGAGCAATCACTAGAGATGAGCGAACCGGTCGTGGTTCGGCTCGAGTTCGGTTCGTCGAACAGAGGTCCCGTTCGAGTTCGGTTCGTCGAACGTTCGACGAACCGAACTCGAACTGCATAGGAAACAATGGCAGGCATTCACAAACACATAAAAACACCTAGAAAACACCCTCAAAGGTGTCCAAAAGGTGACAAACAACTCACAACACAACACAAACATGTGGGAAAGTGACAAGGACATATACTCATGCGAAAACAAAAGAGCTGGGCAAGGAAAAAGAGGAGGAGACACAGATATAGACATGGCACGCCCTTCTAAAATCATGTAAAACACCACAAGGTGACTCCAAGCGGAGTTCTCTCTTTTTCCAAAAATTGGGCCACACACACACCCACCCCTTCAGTGGCAGCAGTTGTGCCCCAGTTGTACACTTCACAGCTAGATTTACATCAAGCACATTCAAAAATACGCCATCCTTAACCATCCCCAGGATGACACCAGGGTAGGTAGATAAGGTCTTTGCTGAACCATAACTTGTTCATCTTGGCTTCTTTTAAAAACACTGTAAGCAAGGGTTACTCCAAGCGGAGTCTCCCTTTTTTCCAAAAATTGGGCCACACTGACACCCCATCAGTGGCAGCACTTGTGCCCCAGTTGTACACTTTACAGCTAGATTTGCATCAAGCACATTCAAAAATACACCATCCTTAACCGTCCCCAGGATGACACCGGGGTAGATAGCAAAGTCTTTGCTGAACCATGACTTGTTCATCTTGGCTCCTTTTAAAAAACACAGCAAGCAAGGGTTACTCCAAGCGGACTCTCCCTTTTTTCCAAAAATTGGGCCACACAGACACCCCATCAGTGGCAGCACCTGTGCCCTAGTTGCAAACAGGATGTTTTGATTTGCATCCAGCACATTCAAAATCCACAAGCATTTACTCTCCCCAGGATGACACAGGGGTAGTAAATTCCTTGTGGATCCATGACTTGTTCATTTTGATGAACGTTAGTCTGTCCACATTGTCACTGGACAGACGCGTGCGCTTATCTGTCAGCACACACCCAGCAGCACTGAAGACACGTTCAGAGACAACGCTGGCAGCTGGACACGACAAAATCTCCAAGGCGTAACTGGAGAGCTCTGGCCATTTTTCAAGATTTGAAGCCCAAAATGAGCAAGGCTCCATTTGCAAAGTCATGGCATCAATGTTCATTTGGAGATACTCCTGTATCATCCTCTCCAGCCGTTGACTATGTGTCAGACTTGTTGTCTCTTGTGGCCTTGCAAAGGACGGTCTAAAAAAATAATGAAAAGATTCCATAAAATTGCTTTTACCAGCACCAGATACGGTGCTACTGGTACGGGTAGACTGTTGAAGATGACGAGACCGTCCCAGGTTTGTCAAGTTACAACTGGGAGATTCACTTCCTGCACCTGCACGGTTGTTTGGTGGAAAAGCCGAGCTAAGATCGAGTAACAGCTTCTGCTGATACTCCTGCATACGTGCGTCCCTTTCTATGCCTGGAATTATGTCACAAAATTTGGACTTGTACCGGGGATCTAATAGTGTGGCAAGCCAGTAGTCATCATCACTTCTAATTTTGACAATACGAGGGTCATGTTGAAGGTTGTGCAGCAAGAAGGCGCTCATGTGTCTTGCGCAGCCATGCGGACCAAGTCCACGCTGTGTTTGTGGCATAGAGGTGCTAACCGTTCTTTCTTCCTCTGACATCTCCCCCCAACCTCTTTCAACTGAAATTTGACCAAGGTCTCCCTCATCCGCTGAGTCTTCCATGTCCATGGACAGTTCATCATCCATTTCTTCATGTTCTCCTGCACCTTCCTCAACATTTCGCCTGCTACCATGCGCCCTTGTTGATCCCTGTCCCCCATGGTCCCATGCCTGCCGCGTTGGTGATGATGAACATCTGGACCTTGGTGATGTTGTTGTCCCTTGCGCATATGAATCCTCCTGTAGTTCCTCCCCTTCCTGTTGTCCCACCCCCTGACTCCGAATAGTGTTTAGCGTGTGCTCAAGCATGTAAATGACTGGAATTGTCATGCTGATAATGGCATTGTCAGCGCTAAACATATTCGTCGCCATGTCGAAACTGTGCAGAAGGGTGCATAGGTCCTTGATCTGAGACCACTCCATCAGGGTGATCTGCCCCACCTCTGCATCTCGTTGGCCCAGGCTATACGTCATGACGTATTGCACAAGGGCTCGGCGGTGCTGCCACAGTCGCTGTAACATGTGGAGAGTCGAATTCCAGCGTGTCGCCACATCGCATTTCAGGCGATGAACCAGCAGGCCGAAAGACTTCTGGAGCGATGCAAGTCGCTCAGCTGCGGCGGTTGACCGGCGGAAGTGAGCAGACAGTTTTCGTGCCCTGGTCAGAAGGCCATCTAGGCCGGGATAGTGTGTTAAAAATTGCTGGACATCAAGGTTCAACACGTGAGCCATACAAGGCACGTGTGTCACCTTGCCTAGGCGAAGGGCCGCACCCAGGTTTGCAGCATTGTCGCACACGGCCTTACCAGGCTGCAGGTTGAGTGGAGACAACCATTTACCAAACTCAGTCTCCAGAGCTGCCCACAACTCAGCCGCTGTGTGACTCTTATTCCCAAGACATGTCAAGCTAAAGACCGCCTGATGCCGTTGCGCTCTGCTGCCAGCATAGTAATGAGGGGTGCGTGATTCCTTCTGCGCAGTGAGAACGCTCGTGGCCTGACCAGGCAGGCTTGGGGCGGAGGTGAAGGACCCAGATGAGGTGGAGGAGGCAGAAGCAGTGGCGGAACTTGGACAGACAGAGGATTGACACACAAGTCGTGGGGACGGCAAGACTTGTGCAGCAGACCCTTCACCATCTATCACCATAGTTACCCAGTGCCCAGTCAGCGACATGTAACGTCCCTGTCCATGCTTACTGGTCCAAGTATCGGTGGTGAAATGCACCCGTCGACACACAGAGTTTCTCAAGGAAGCGGTGATATTGTGTGCGACATGCTGGTGTAGCGCGGGCACACCTTTCTTAGAGAAGTAGTGGCGACTGGGCATCTGGTACTGGGGCACAGCGACAGACATAAGGTCTCTAAAATCCTGTGTGTATACCAGGCGGAAAGGCAGCATTTCGGTAGCCAAGAGCTTACAGAGGGATAAAGTCAACCTATTAGCTTTGTCATGGGTCGCAGGAAATGGCCTTTTATTTGTCCACATCTGAGGGACAGAGATCTGGCTGCTGTGTGTAGACGGTGTTGAGTAGGGTGTCCCTGGAAAAATGCAGCTTTGTGAGGAAAGTGCAGGCGTAGACATGATGTTGCCTTCATCCAACGTTGGTGCTATCGATGTCTGAGAGAGCTGTACACACGCACTTGTTTCCCCTTCCAAACCAACTGACGACCTACCAAGCAAACTGCCTGTTGCGGTTACAGTGGTGGAAGTTGTGCGTGGAAAACCAGGTGTGACAGCTGTCCCCACAGTCCTAGAAGATGAAGAGCGCGCGGATGCACTAGAAGGGGCAGGCGGTGGATGGTTCGCTCCGCTAGGCCGCATTGCAGCACGGTGAGCTTCCCACCGGGACATATGATATTTATTCATGTGACGATTCATGGAAGAAGTTGTCAAACTGCTGAGGTTTTGACCTCTACTAACAGAATCATGACAAATTTTACAGATCACATAATTTGGGCGATCTTTTTCTATGTCAAAAAAGGACCAGGCTAGGCAAGGCTTAGAGGGCATGCGACCTGTTGATCCACCCCGACTAGTGCTCAGAGGCAGAGTGGTGGCTGAGGAGGCAGTTGTAGACATGCTACCAGTACTCCGACTCTGTCCAGGAAGGCGCAAGGTAACTTCGTCGTCGGTTGCATCCTCCTCCACCACCTCTGTTGACCTCCTCGAGTGCCTGACTGTGGGTTGACAGTAGGTGGGATCTAGAACTTCCTCATCAATTGTTGTGTTTGCACTCCCCTCACCCTCAGACCGAGCCTCTTCTTGCCCTGACCGAATATTTAAGTTGTCATCCCAATCTGGTATCTGCATCTCATCGTCATCAGTATGTTCCTCACTGTCTATAACAACAGGTGTTACAGTTGGTGAAAAAGGGTCAACATTATGCTTAGAAACTTGGTCCTGACGGCCTGAATCAGAGTCACAAAGGTTCTGGGCATCAATGCAGACCATTTCCTGGTCTGTACTCACTGTAGCTTGGGAGCAGACCTCTGATTCCCAGGCTATAGTGTGACTGAACAGCTCTGCAGACTCAGCCATCTCAGTTCCACCATACTGTACAGGGCAGATGGAGACTTCAGAGCTGGGAGAAAGCAAGTTTGATTGGGATGACAACTCAGAGGACTGGTGTTTTTTGGATGCGGTAGTTGAGGTGGCGGAGAGGGCACTTGTTGGACCACTTGAGATCCATTCAAGCATTTTCCTTTTTTGGCCATCATCTACCTTTGTTCCAGTTGTTCGTGTCCGTAAAAAAGGGAGCACATCGAATTGTCCACGGTAAGTAGTAGACATCTTACTTTTGCTGGAAGATGGTCTATCTTCAGCAGATGTTAATGGGGCTTTGCCACCTTCCCCACGGAGAAACCCTTTTTTTCCTTTTCCAACACGCCTCTTCCCCTTTCCACCAGCATCTGTCATTTTGCCACTCATTTTGATTGCGACAAGATTGTCCACTTAAAATGTGGTAGTAAAAATTGAGAGGTGGTGTAGATTGCAGCGGTGGTCTATCTTTATTAACAGCAGAATAAACAACAATAATGATCACTGACAATGCAACTACGGCCCTTAAACTGGCAGCAGTGTTTGCTAGTATAATGGCTTAGTAACAATGAGTTTGAGTGTGCAATCAGGCAGAGGTGCTGCAAATATCTTGTCACTTGTGGGACAATACAGAAGTCCAACAGCCACGTTTAGGATGCCACTAAGTTCACTCAGTTTTTGCTAGTATAATGGCTTAGTAACAATTAGTTTGAGTGTGCAATGCAGGTAGAGGTGCTGCAAATATCTTTGCACTTGTGGGATGATACAGAAGTCTAACAGCCACGTTTAGGATGCCACTAAGTTCACTCAGTGTTTGCTAGTATAATGGCTTAGTAACAATGAGTTTGAGTGTGCAATGCAGGCAGAGGTGCTGCAAGTATCTTTGCACTTGTGGGACGATACAGAAGTCCAACAGCCACGTTTAGGATGCCACTAAGTTCACTCAGTGTTTGCTAGTATAATGGCTTAGTAACAATGAGTTTGAGTGTGCAATGCAGGCAGAGGTGCTGCAAATATCTTTGCACTTGTGGGACGATACAGAAGTCCAACAGCCACGTTTAGGATGCCACTAAATTCACTTAGTGTTTGCTAGTATAATGGCTTAGTAACAATGAGTTTGAGTGTGCAATGCAGGCAGAGGTGCTGCAAATATCTTTGCACTAGTGGGACGATACAGAAGTCCAACAGCCACGTTTAGGATGCCACTAAGTTCACTCAGTGTTTGCTAGTATAATGGCTTAGTAACAATGAGTTTGAGTGTGCAATGCAGGCAGAGGTGCTGCAAATATCTTTGCACTTGTGGGACAATACAGAAGTCCAACAGCCACGTTTAGGATGCCACTAAGTTCAATCAGTGTTTGCTAGTATAATGGCTTAGTAACAATGAGTTTGAGTGTGCAAAGGGCAGGAGGGTACAGTGGCAGGGTTGTGGGGCTCTGGGTAGAAGAAAGGAAGCCTGCCTTTCTATCCCTCCTAATGGGGAAATGCAGCGAGGAAATCCCTGACCTTAGCTACACAGACGCTGTCATCTTGTGTAGCTGTTAAACTCTGTTTTCACGGACCTGTCACCTATGGCTCTGACCCTGCCGGTATGAGCCCTTAAAAGAACTGATAGAAAGTGCTATCCCTATGCTGTACAGCGCTGTGTATGGAGCGTACACAGCAGTATCGGCGATAGGAGCTGCGCCAGTGATGACTGACACCAAGGACGCAGAAGGCAGATAATGGCGTGCTGGAGGAAAATGTCCGGTTTTATAATGCAGGGACATGTGACATGGACATCCTATCACACATGCCGTTGCTTCTCTGGCTAAAAGTCCACTTAGCTGTGTGTGTGTCTGGGATTGGCTGATATGCTGGCCCGCCCCACTACACGCGCGCGCTTAGGGAAGGAAGACAAGGAAAAAAAAAAAAATGGCGATCGCCATTATCCATACAGCAGTGATCGGAATGCGCTGTTCCCGCACACTATACACTGAAATTTCATAATAGTGTGAGTCACAGAGTGACTTACACTATTACAGCGGAAAGCCAGCTAGTAATTAGCTGGTCTTTTTGCTGCTAGAACCGTTCTCGAACGTATCTGTTACGTCCGGGTGGTGAAAACACTGGACCGTACACCGGTTCCCTTCGTGAGGCAGCCAGGTCGGTCACCCCGCCGGAGGGTCTTGATGCACGTCAGCCGAAGCACTATTGGTAGCAAGACAGTCCGTAGGAGAGCTGCTTCTCCAGGCCAGTGCTTCTCCCTCCAGATGGGACATCACAAACGCCACCTTGGCTTGGTCGGAGGCAAACAGGTGCGGAAGCAGCTTAAAGTGGAGGGAGCACTGATTCAAGATTCCTCTGCAGGACTTAGGATCTCCGGCATATCGGGGTGGAGAGGCCAAGCGAAGTTTAGAAGCTTCCGAGGAAGCCGCAACGGGAACTGCGGCCGTGGACTGTGCTGTAGAAGCCTGAGATGCCAGGGACGTGGCAGTTGCTTGCAGCGTGTTCAGGCGGGTATCAACCGAGGACATGAAGGCCAGCATGCGGGACTGGGTCTCGCGCTGTCGTCCGAGTTCCTGCTGCAAGTTGCCTAGCTGGGCCACTAGTGCTTCAGCGGGATCCATGGCCTGTTCTAGCTGTTACGTCCGGGTGGTGGAAACAGTGGACCGTACACCGGTTCCCTTGGTGAGGCAGCCAGGCCGGTCACCCCGCCGGAGGGTCTTGATGCACGGCAGCCAAAGCACTATTGGTAGCAAGACAGTCCGTAGGAGAGCTGGAAAGTAGATGTCGCTGAGAACACGGAGTTCTAGACGGTAGTCCGGGTGACGAGGCTCAGGGTCCGAGGCCGGGTTGTAGGGTCAGGCGGAATCCGGAACCTGCTGAGCGAGGGGACGGGTCACCAAACGGAGCCAGGGACTGGAGACTGGCGGAGCTGCAGAGGTGGTGGAACTTCCGCCGAAGTCACCGTCAGTAGTACTGGAACGGACGTGGTCAGGACCGGCTGGCGTGGCAGGACAGGCTCTGCGAGACAGACAGGGGTTAATACTGGACACAGCAATATGGGGACCTGAACTCCTAGCTTACTAAACACGTAGAACAGGCCCCGCCCATCAGGAAAGAGAATCCTAATATACCCTGTACCTGTCTATGCAATTTCCTGTTTCTAGGTGCTGGCCCTTTAAGAGAGGGTCAATGACCGCGCGCGCGCCCTAATGCGCATGCGCGAGGCCCGTGTGCCAGAAGCCAGTCCAGGGAGCGGTGCAGAGGAAGCAGGAGTGCCCGGCTGAGTGTCCCACGTCGCAGAGGGGCGCCGGGAGCGGGGAGCAGGACACATGGAGGGCGCAGGCGAGGAAGAGGAGGCCGGGACCGGAGTGGTGAGCAGGGAACGCCGCCGGGAACCGGGGAGCGGGCCACGGGGACCGGAGAGCGGCGCACGGGGACCGGGAAGCGTGACATTACCCCCTCCCCCACGCCCCCCTCCCCGCAACCGGGACAGGAAGGCACGAATCAGAGGAGTGCCAACATTCTCCCGGGGCTCCCAGGACCTATCCTCGGGACCATAACCCACCCAGTCCACCAGGAAGTATTGCCGACCTCGCACGGTCTTCATCGCCACGATATCCCTTACCGCATAGATGTCATCATCAGCGATGGGAGGAGGAGCAGTACCGGCACCAGCGGAGAAGGGACCAAGGACAACAGGCTTGAGCAAGGAGACATGGAAGGAGTTGGGTATCCGCATCGTGGCCGGGAGCTGCAGCTTGTAGGAGACTGCATTAATCTTGCTGATGACTTTAAACGGCCCGATGTAACGAGGACCCAACTTGTACGATGGTAACTTCAATCGGACATTTCTGGATGCAAGCCAGACCAGATCACCTGGGGAGAAACACGGGGGATCCAGGCGCCTGTTGTCCGCATGTCTCTTCATCCGCAAAGAAGCACGCTCTAGAGAAGTCTTGACAGAGTTCCATATAGCTGAGAAGTCCCGGACCAGAGCATCTGCCGCGGGGACATCGGAAGCCGAGGATACTGGCAACGGGACAGAAGGCTGAAGTCCGTAAACAACCTGGAAGGGAGAGGTATAGGTGGACTCGCTGATGTGTTGGTTGTGGGAGAATTCAGCCCAAGGAAGGAGCGTGGACCAATCGTCGTGATGGATGTTGACGTAGTGGCGCAGGAAGGAGGTCAGGATCTGATTGACCCGTTCCACTTGGCCATTCGACTGAGGGTGGTAGGCCGAAGAAAAGTCCAAGGATACTCCCAGATGTTTGCAGAGAGCCCTCCAGAAGCGCGAGGTAAACTGAGTTCCTCTGTCGGACACAATGTGTGCAGGAAAGCCATGCAATCGGAATATGTGTTGTATGAAGGAGTCAGCTAGCTCCTGGGCAGAGGGCAGCCCGGCCATGGGAACGAAGTTAGCCATCTTTGAGAAACGGTCCACCACAACCCATATGACCGTGTGTCCGGAGGACAAGGGTAAGTCCGTAATGAAGTCCATTGCAATATGTTGCCACGGAACGGAAGGAATGGACAGAGGCAGAAGACGTCCATATGGTAGGTGCTTGGGTGTCTTGTTCCGGGCACAGGATGGACAGGCTGAGACGAAGGTTGCGACGTCTTTACGGAGGGACGGCCACCAGTAGTGACGGACAATCATACTCCAAGTCTTCTTCTGACCAGCATGGCCGGCGATCTTCGAGGCATGACCCCAGTGCAGGACTCTCTGTCTGTCAGTATCTGAGACATAGGTTTTCCCTGGGGGTATCTGAGTTAGAGCGACAGGAGCCACCGGAATAACTTTACTGGGGCTGATGATGGGCTGGAACGTCTCCTCCTCCTGCTCCACGGGCATGAAGGACCTAGACAAGGCGTCTGCCCGCACGTTCTTATCTGCGGGCCGAAAATGGAGTTGGAAATCAAATCGAGCAAAAAACAAGGACCAGCGGGCTTGTCGCGGGTTCAGTCTTTGGGCTGACCGTAGGTACTCCAGATTCTTGTGGTCTGTGTAGATGATCACGGGGTATACTGCTCCCTCCAAGAGGTAGCGCCATTCCTCCAAGGCCAGCTTGATGGCCAGTAACTCCCGATCACTGATGGTGTAGTTGCGTTCGGGTGCCGAGAAGCTCTTGGAGAAGAATCTGCAAGTGACCATCTTCCCGGTGGAGGATTTCTGCATCAACACTGCCCCGGCCCCTGAGGAGGAGGCATCCACCTCCAAGGTGAACTGTCGGTTCGATTCAGGGTGATGGAGAACCGGGGAAGAAGCAAACGCCTGTTTCAAAGAGCAGAACGCGGCATCGGCCGCCGGTGGCCAGTCGTTAGGATTAGCTCCCTTCTTAGTCAAGGCAGAGAGAGGCGCAGTCAGGGCAGAGAAGTGCAGGGTGAATTGACGATAATAGTTTGCAAAGCCGAGGAAGCGTTGGATGGCCTTCAGTCCAGAAGGAGGAGGCCAGTTGAGGATGGAAGACACTTTCTCTGGGTCCATCTGCAGGCCAGTGTCTGAGATTACATAACCCAGGAAGGGAAGAGACGACTTTTCAAAGACGTACTTCTCGTACTTGGCGTACAGACGGTTCTCTCTTAGCCTTTGGAGTACTAGCTGCACGTTCTCTCTGTGGGTCTGTAGGTCCGGAGAGAAGACCAGGATGTCGTCCAGATACACCACGACACAGACATAGAGGAGGTCTCTGAACACGTCGTTCACCAGTTCTTGGAAGACTGCCGGAGCATTACACAGACCAAAGGGCATGACACAATACTCGTAGTGCCCATCCCGAGTGTTGAATGCAATCTTCCATTCGTCTCCAGAGCGAATGCGAACCAGGTTATAGGCCCCACGGAGGTCCAACTTGGTGAATACACGAGCTCCTCGGAGCCGATCGAATAGTTCAGGGATGAGTGGCAGAGGGTATTTGTTTTTTACGGTGATCTGGTTTAATCCCCGGTAGTCAATGCAAGGGCGCAGATCACCTTCCTTCTTCTTGACGAAGAAAAAACCTGCTCCGGCAGGGGATGAGGATCTCCGAATGAACCCCTTTGCCAGGCTCTCGGTGATATAGGCAGACATGGCCCGTGTTTCAGCAGGGGACAAGGGGTATATCCTTCCTCTAGGAGGCGTAGTTCCCGGCAGTAAGTCGATGGCACAGTCGTAGAGACGATGAGGCGGTAGTACCTCTGACTCCTTTTTATCAAACATGTCCGTGAAGGACCAGTAGGCAGAAGGCAGTCCTGGTAGAGACTCTGGAACCGGAGGTCGTCGGATGGGCTGTATGGATTTCAGGCATCTCTCGTGACACGAGGAGCCCCATCGGTTAATTTCACCTGTACTCCAGCTGACCGACGGTTCGTAACCATGGGAGTCCCAGCAGGATCTGATGAGACATGCGCGGGAGGACGTAGAAGGTGATATTTTCGGTGTGCAGGGCACCGATCCGTAATTCCACAGGCTTGGTGATCAACGAGACGGTGTCAGAGAGGGGTCTCCCATCTACAGAGGCGATCACCAGCAGTTTTTCTAGTGGGAGAACAGGCACCTGGTACTTATCCACCGTGGCCTGCTGGATGAAGTTGCCTGCTGCTCCGGAATCGAGATATGCCTCTGCCGTGAACCGGGTCTCTTCTGTAGTCACTTGAACAGTCCATGTAACGGAGTCTGAGAGAGTCCCAGCACCTAGGGTGGCCTCTCCTACCAAGCCTAGGCTTTGGAGTTTCCCGGCTTCTCGGGACAGGAGCGTAGCAGGTGTGTGCCATCTCCGCAGTAGAAGCAGAGACCCTTTGCTAGTCGTTCTGCTCTGCGTTGCTCAGACTGCCTCAGGCGGTCAATCTGTATGTGCTCGTAGGTAGAAGCGCCAGGTGACGCCAACTGGGGAGCGATGGACTTCAGTGGTGGGGAGGAGTGCCGTATCGGACGCCTCTCGCGGGACACCTCTTTGGATCGTTCCTGAAAGCGAAGATCCACTTGGGTCGCTAGAGCGATCAGGGCATACAGGGTGGAAGGCACGTCACGACCAGCCAGCTCATCCTTAATACGGCCCGAGAGTCCCTCCCAGAAGGCGGCGGTTAGGGCCTCATTGTTCCACCCTAATTCTGAGGCCAAGGTGCGGAAGCGGATAGCATATTGGCCCACCGTCAAAGTCCCCTGACGTAGCCTGAGGAGCGATGAGGCGGACGCGAAGGCGCGTCCGGGCTCGTCAAAGGTAATACGAAAAGCCTGCAGGAATTCCTGGATGTTGGTGGTTACCGGATCCTCCTTCTCCCATAAAGGGTTCATCCAGGCCAGTGCTTCTCCCTCCAGATGGGACATCACAAACGCCACCTTGGCTTGGTCGGAGGCAAACAGGTGCGGAAGCAGCTTAAAGTGGAGGGAGCACTGATTCAAGATTCCTCTGCAGGTCTTAGGATCTCCGGCATATCGGGGTGGAGAGGCCAAGCGAAGTTTAGAAGCTTCCGAGGAAGCCGCAACGGGAACTGCGGCCGTGGACTGTGCTGTAGAAGCCTGAGATGCCAGGGACGTGGCAGTTGCTTGCAGCGTGTTCAGGCGGGTATCAACCGAGGACATGAAGGCCAGCATGCGGGACTGGGTCTCGCGCTGTCGTCCGAGTTCCTGCTGCAAGTTGCCTAGCTGGGCCACTAGTGCTTCGGCGGGATCCATGGCCTGTTCTAGCTGTTACGTCCGGGTGGTGGAAACACTGGACCGTACACCGGTTCCCTTGGTGAGGCAGCCAGGCCGGTCACCCCGCCGGAGGGTCTTGATGCACGGCAGCCAAAGCACTATTGGTAGCAAGACAGTCCGTAGGAGAGCTGGAAAGTAGATGTCGCTGAGAACACGGAGTTCTAGACGGTAGTCCGGGTGACGAGGCTCAGGGTCCGAGGCCGGGTTGTAGGGTCAGGCGGAATCCGGAACCTGCTGAGCGAGGGGACGGGTCACCAAACGGAGCCAGGGACTGGAGACTGGCAGAGCTGCAGAGGTGGTGGAACTTCCGCCAAAGTCACCGTCAGTAGTACTGGAACGGACGTGGTCAGGACCGGCTGGCGTGGCAGGACAGACTCTGCGAGACAGACAGGGGTTAATACTGGACACAGCAATACGGGGACCTGAACTCCTAGCTTACTAAACACGTAGAACAGGCCCCGCCCACCAGGAAAGAGATATAATATACCCTGTACCTGTCTATGCAATTTCCTGTTTCTAGGTGCTGGCCCTTTAAGAGAGGGTCAATGACCGCGTGCGCGCCCTAATGCGCATGCGCGAGGCTCGTGTGCCAGAAGCCAGTCCAGGGAGCGGTGCAGAGGAAGCAGGAGTGCCCGGCTGAGTGTCCCACGTCGCAGAGGGGCGCCGGGAGCGGGGAGCAGGACACATGGAGGGCGCAGGCGAGGAAGAGGAGGCCGGGACCGGAGTGGTGAGCAGGGAACGCCGCCGGGAACCGGGGAGCGGGCCACGGGGACCGGAGTGAGGGGCACGGGGACCGGGAAGAGTGACAGTATCTAGAACTATCGAGCTTTAGCAAAAAGCTCGAGTTCTAGTTCGATCTAGAACAGCCCCCAAAATCACTCGAGCCGTGAACTGGAGAACCTCGAACCACGAACCGCGCTCAACTCTAGCAATCACTACTATCTGTACTCACAAAAGTATCACTGTATTATCTGTTGAGTTACATGTGACTGCAGGTCATATCTAATACATTATCATCTCAGGGGAGGCCACCAAAAGCAGGGTGCTGCTGGCAGAGATAGGGTACTTTCACACTTGCGTTCATCGCAATCCGCCACTATGGAAAATAGCGCAGTCCGTTAACGGACTGCGCTATTCTCCATAGACTTATATTGACGACGCACTGTGACGCAGTGTCTGCGTTTCATCCGCTGGCCGACGCTAAGTCGTTATTTTGACTGAGGACCGGGAGGAGGGAACGCAGCATGTAGCGCTTTTGGTGTCGTTAAAACAACTCACCTTGGCGGATTCCGTTGGAATCCGCCAAAGTGTCTAATGATCGTCTATGGTGGCGGATTCCGCCACTTTGCACTAAGCAGCGGAATCCGCTGATGGATTCCATCACATTCTACTGAGCATATGTACCGCCCCGGGGCTTGGCCGGCTGCCGAGACGCTCGGATCCGGGCTAATCGGTGGGTGGCTCGAGCTCCTCCCGGACCCGGGGGTCACGTCACTCTGAACGGATGCTGACGCTACGTGAGGGGTGGTGTTCGGTGGGGAGGTCCACGGCCGAGGCCGCGGTTGTTTTTGGGGGTTAAGTTCGTGACACCACCCACGGGTTGTGGTGAATGGATGGACACCACCGCTGCCGTTGACTAGGCTCCCGGGGATGGTGTTGCGCAGCTTGGTGTTGACCCCTCCGTGGGTAGGGGGTGATGGTTCCGGGGGCCCGAGGGTGCTGAGGAGGGGGGATGCGTGTTGGCTTGTTGGTGCGATGCGGTGCGCGGCCCGAGGGAACTGTTGTACTCACTATTACAGACACACTGGAGTCTCTGGTAAACCAAACAAGATGGTGGACGATGCCCGCAGCCGGCTGCGCTTCTCCCCTTTTTTAAGGTTGGTGGTTTCCGCCTTTCTCCTGCACCTCACTTTTAGTAGAATGATGACTCCTATGCCTGAGCAACAGTAGTCCGCTCCCCAGCTTTGTGTGTGCGGGTAGAGCCCGTTTGCCCGCAGACGCTGGCCCGTGGGATCTCGATGCCTGGGCGGTGGCTTTCTATCCCTCTGGTTGGGGTGTTGTCTTCAGTCGGGTCTTGGGTGGGAAAGGACCTAAAGTCCAGACCCCAATCAGTGAATTCAACTCGGTCCAGTGGCTTCTGGGCCTCGTACTGGGTCTGAGTACCCCTCCTGGTGCTCTGGTTTCCAATCGGTTCCCCGGTTCGGTACCGGCGGGCCACTACCCGGTCACGGTCCCTTACGGTTCCACCAGCTGTAATCCCTGCTCCTGTAGGCGGCCACCACCGTCTGCCCCCTGGCCACAGGGTATCCAGGCTCCAACCCAGATCCCTGACAGACGTGCACACTTTGCTACCACTCTCCTCCACTCCTGTCACTGAACTCTCTGTTTTTCCCGCCTCAGGCTGTCCGAACTCCTCGGTGGGCGTGGCCAACCGCCAGGCTCCACCCCCGGGTGTGAACATCAAGTCATGAGAGGGGTGACTCAGGGTTTTAAGGTTGGCTGCTGGTACCTTTTTAGGGGAAGGTGTTTGTGCAAGGGCCTACCTGTGACTACCTGGCTAATCCAGGGCGTCACACATGCTCAGCATGTCCAGCAGAACGATGTAAATTGTTTAAAATCACTCCTGGTCTCTCTATCACTCTCTGTCGGTCGGTCTCTCCCTCTCACCCCCTCTCTCATACTCACCAATCATGGGCGCGGCGCTGCACAGCTGTCACCATGCTCTGGTGGCTTCTCCTCTTTTGAAAATGTCGGCCGCTCATTATTCCATCTCGTATTCCCTGCTTCCCCCGCCCACCGGTGCCTATGATTGGTTGCAGTCAGATGCTCCCCCACGCTGAGTGACAGCTGTCTCACTGCAATCAATCACAGCCGCCAGTGGGCGGGTCTATATCATGCAGTACAATAAATAAATAAATAATTTTAAAAAAATGGCGTGCGGTCCCCGCCAATCTTGATACCAGCCAAGGTAAAGCCACACGGCTGAAGGCTGGTATTCTCAGGATGGGGAGCCCCACGTTATGGGGAGCCCCCCAGCCTAAAAATATCAGCCAGCAGCCGCTCGAAATTGCCGCATCCATTAGATGCGACAGTTCTGGGACTCTACCCGGCTCATCCCAAATTACCCTGGTGCGGTGGCAATCGGGGTAATTAGGAGTTAATTGCAGCCCATAGCTGCCACTAAGTCCTAGGTTAATCATGGCAGGCATCTATGAGAAACCCCCCATGATTAACCTGTAAGTGAAAGTAAATAAACACATACACCCAAAAAAATCCTTAATTTGAAATAAAAGACAAAAATACACCCTTTTTCACCACTTTATTAAAATCACCAAATACCCCTCCAGATCCGACGTGATCCACAGAGGTCCCATGACGCTTTCAGCTCTGCTACATGAAGCTGACAGGAGCAGCCACAGACCATTACCGCTCTCTGTCAGCTCCACACAGCAACTGAAGTGAATCGCGCTGTCAGCGGGGATGTCACTGAGGTAGTGCTGGTGTGTGCATTAATGATGGGGGTGGTAGTACCTGCGTGTGTGCGGTGATGATGGGGGTGGCAGTGCCAGTGTGTGCGGTGATGGTGGGTGCGGTAGTGTTGGGGTGTGCGGCGGTGATGTTGGGCGTGGTAGTGCCGGGGTGTGTGCAGTGATGATGGGTGCGTTAGTGCCTGCGTGTGTGCGGTGATGATGGGGGCGGTAGTGCCAGGGTGGGGACGGTGATGATGGGTGCAGTAGTGCCGGGGTGTGTGCGGTGATGATGGGGGCGGTAGTGCCTGTGTGTGTGTGGTGATGATGGGGGCAGTAGTGCTGGGGTGTGTGCGGTGATGATGGGGGCGGTAGTGCTGTGGTGTGTGTGGTGATGATGGGGGCGGTAGTGCCGCTGTGTACGGTGATGATGGGGGCGGTAGTGACGGTGTGTGGGCGGTGATGATGGGGGCGGTAGTGCCTGCGTGTGTGTGATGATGATGGGGGCAGTAGTGCCGGGGTGTGTGCGGTGATGATGAGGGCGGTAGTGCCTGCATATATGCGGTGATGATGGGGGCGGTAGTGCCTGTGTGTGTGCGGTGATGATGGGGGCGGTAGTGCCTGTGTGTGTGCGGTGATGATGGGGGCTCTCTCTCTCTCGGCTAAAGAAAACTAACGCAACGTGTTATTTCACAGGAATCTGTTGCCTTTATTATCACACTATTTGCAACGCATCCGTCACATGCGTCACACAACGCATTGTGACGGATGCCAAACAACGCAAGTGTGAAAGTAGCCATAGCTGGTCCTGAAAGCCCCAACGGCACAGCAGAGAGGTGAGACTCTGTCGCTTTTACCACCTTGTGTTCGTGCTGGGAATGTATGATATGTTTTTGCAGTGGTGTAACTAGAGTCCAATGGACCCCAGTGTGAAATTTGGACCTGCCCCCTCCCCCCACTCACACATGTTTTCACATGTGCAAGCCCTTGTAGTGTTCTAACTTCTATCAAGACTTATGAACTGCCTCCCCTCCCCCTTCATTATGTAGTAATGTCCTCTGTCCTGGTATATATGCCCATCATCCTGGTGAATATGTCCTCATCCTGGTGTATATGACCCAATGCTGGTATATAAGGTCCTCATCCTGGTATGTATGGTCCACGTTGTCTCCATCCTGGTATATATGTTCCCATCCTGAGTTACATGGTCCCCAATCCTAGTGGGCATTCATGTCTGTTGGCAATTTTCTGTGAACATTTTTCACATATCATGTGAACATCCTCACCTTGCACCTCAAATATCATAGATCTGAAACTTTCTGATGCTGCAATTTGCAATTTTCTGTGTGGGCAATTTTCCATGTGGGCAATTTTCCGTGTGGGCAACTTTCTATGTGGGCAATTTTCTGTGTGGGCAAATTTCCATGTGGGCAATTTTCCATGTGGGCAATTTTCCGTGTGGGCAATTTTCCATGTGGGCAATTTTCCTGTGGGCATTTTTCCTATGGGCAATATTCATGTGGGCATTTTTCCTGTGGGCAATTTTCCTGTGGGCATTTTTCTGGTCACCCCTGATGCACAGAGCAGGGCCGTCTGCTGCACAAAGCCACACAGAGCAGGGCTGCCCACAACACAAAGCAGCACAGCATTGCCCTGCCTCCTGTGACCCCTCTCCACCACCCTCTGGTAAGCTACATTCGGATTTTAAGATGCACCCCTCATTTTCGTCCCAAACTTTTGGGAGGAAAAGTGTGTCTTAAAATCTGAAAAATACAGGTACTTCATTTTCTGGAACACTTTCAATGGTGCCAACACTTTCAGCCATGACTGTATATTAATGATTATGTGTCACTTGCTATTACGGAAATACTCCTTTAAAAAGCATTGCTCAGGTAGACTGCTGATAATCAAACAATGCAGTAGAAGAAGATGTATTTTGATGATGGTCAATTTAAGCAGTAAAATGTACTATTTTCAGCATCCTCCAGGATAAGAGTAATTTAACAAACGGGCCATGACAATTTAACAAATCGACAATTTATTCATCTGTAATTTTCCTAAATATAAAGCATTGACAGTAAAATAAATCCTTCATCCAGTACACCCGCATTTTATTCTATTCTTACTATAACTTTTGTCTGGGTGTAAATCATTTTCCAGAAAAAATAATAATTAGAAGACAATTGTTTCCAGAGATTTTTTCAAAAACTATTAGAACTTTCAATGTATTTTCTACAATCTCGTACAAACTGGCAGTATCTCCGCTAATACATCTCCTTCTATAAAACCTCTGATTGCTTTTGCACAATTTTTGACAACCCCTGCCAGAAATGTGTGTTGAGATTGCTGTTCTTTTCAAGTTGCTATTTTGGACAATGTCCTGCTTTTATACCTAGCTGTGAGAACAATAGGAATCCCATTCTGTATTGGAGCGAGCACATGTGCCAAACTGTTTAGGTGTTCGTTGTTGTGGGATTGTGTAGGAAGATCTAAATTGATAGAATTGAATCATACAAGTTAACATTTGTACGTTCCTGCTGTTAGCTACTGTGCTGCATTGTTGCACAGCACCAGGGGGAAAAAAAACCCTCTCCCGAATGAATGCAATATAACATGATTCTAAAATAACTCTACCAAATTGCTCCTGACTTCCCCGCTGAGTCATTTAACCTGCAGTGTACTTGTGATCCTTTCTTTCTGTCCCTTGGAAGTCAGAACAGCCACCGTCGGAATCTTTTAAGCCCGGCTCTCCCATACATGTGCATTGCTTTCATTGTTCAAAGACGCTCTATAGCTCAGCTAATCCATTTTTTGTTGTTGCCAGTAATTGTTCACTTCAAACATTGGGTCTTCCTTGTTTCCCAAAAAGGGTGTTCCAACCACATTTAGTCTTTGCTTTTGTCTAAAGTAGAATATTGTGCTGAGGACACGTTCCCAACAGATAGAATTTCAGTAAATGATATAAAAAAAATCTTATCCTTGTTGATATTTTTATTCTTCATAAATAAAAAAAAGTCTTGGTAAAAATTAAGCTGATCCAATTCAAAGGCAGGCTTTGCACATTGCGACATCACAAGCCGATGCTGCGATGTAATACGCAATAGTCCCCGCCCCCGTCGCAGCAGCGATATCTTTTGATTCCTGGCGTAGCGAAAACTATCGCTACGCCAGCTTCACATGCACTCACCTTCCTGCGACGTCGCTCTGGCCGTTGTCCCGCCTCCTTCCTAAGGGGGCGGGTCTTACAACGTCAGAGCGACGACACACGACAGGCGGCCAATCAAAGTGGAGGGGCGGAGATGAGCAGGATGTAAACATCCCGCCCACCTTCTTCCTTCCGTATAGCCGCCGGCGGCAGGTAAGGTGATGTTCCTCGCTCCTGCGGCTTCACACATAGAGATGTGTGGTGCCGCAGGAACGAGGAACAACATCGTACCTGTCGCGGCAGCGTAATTTTGAAAAAGTCGGAACCTACACCGATGATACGATAACGATGCTTTTGCGCTCGTTAATCGTATCATCTAGGATTTACACACTACGATGTCGAAAGTGACGCCGGATGTGCGTCACTTTCGATTTGACCCCACCGACATCGCACGTGCGATGTTGCAATATGCAAAGCCGCCCAAACTCTTGATCACTCAATGTATATACTACAGCAGATGAAAGCTATTGAACACGTCAACAATTTTCTAGGTAAATATATTTCTAAAGGTGATTTGACATTAAATTCTTACCAGTTGACCAGTTGTCAGTAACAACCCATCCAATCCACACAGGCAAAGAAATCAAACCAAAAATGTCTACAAATTAGGTTATGTGTAATATTGGGAAATGACACAGGGAAAAAGTATTGAACACGGTTACTGAAACTTATTTAATACTTTATACAAAAGACTTTGTTGGTGATGACAGCTTTAAGACGCCTCCTGTATGGAGAAACTAGAAGCATGCATTGCTCAGTTGTGATTTTGGTCCATTCTTCAACACAAACACTCTTCAAATCCTGAAGGTCCTGTGCAGTCCTTCTATGAACTCTGAGCATTAGTTCCTTCCATAAATTTTCCACTGGATTCAGGTCAGATGATTGGCTTGGCCATTCTAGCAGCCTTATTTTATTTTTCTGAAACCAATTCCGAGTTTCCTTGGCTCTGTGTTTGGGATCATTGTCTAGCTCGAATGTTCACCCTCGTTTCATCTTCATTATCCTGGTGTATGGCAGCAGATTTTTATCAAGAATGTCTTTGTACAATTGTTCATTCATCCTTATGAAGTTTGCCAGTGCCGTATACTGAAAAAAAAAAAAACTTACACCATGATGTTCCCTCCAAACTTCACTATACAGTAGGTATGGTGTTTTGGGGGTGAAATGCAGTGCATTTTGGCTTACAAATATGGTCTGTATTATAGCGTCCAAAGAGTTCAATTTTGGTCTCATCTGACCAGACTATATTCTCCCAGTATTTCAGAGGCTTGTCTAAAAGTTGTTGAGCAAACTTTAAACATGCTTGAACATGCTCTTTGTTCAGCAATAGAGTCTTGTGTGGTGAGCGTACATACAGGCCATGGAGGTTGAGTGCATCACTTATTGTTTTCTTGTTCAGTTGAAATCAGAAGTTTACATACACAAACACACACACACACATAAAGACCCATATGCATGTTTTTATGAGTATCTGACATGAAATCAGAATAAACGTTTTCCGTTTTCAGTCAATTAGGAACCAAAATTATATATATTTGCAAATGCCAGAATAATGAGAGAGAGAGAGTGAGAGAGAATGTTTTAAGATATTTTCATGACATTCTGCAATGTCAAAAGATTCCATACACTAAAGGGCCATTTACATGCTGCAACATCGCTAGCGATATATCGTCGAGGTCACGGTGTTTGTGTCGCACATCTGGCATCGTTAGCGATGTCGCAGCGTGTAACACGTATGAGCGACCTTAAACAATCGCAAAAGAGGCAAAAATCGTTGGTATGTGAGACGTCGTTCACTTACCAAAAATTGTTGTCTCTTCAGTAGCGAGGTTGTTTGTCGTACCTGCAGCAGTACACATTGCTATGTGTGACACCGCAGGAACGAGCAACAACCTCGTACCTGTGGCCGGCTTCAATGAGGAAGGAAGGAGGTGGGCGGGATGTTCGGCCCGCTCATCTCCGCCCCTCCGCTTCTATTGGATGGCTGCCGTGTGACGTCGCTGTGACGCCACACGTACCGCACGCCGGCCACAGCGACGTCGCAGGGAAGGTAAGTCTGTGTGACGGGTGTAAGCGATGTTGTGTGCCACGGGCAGCGATATGCCCGTGACGCACAACCGACTGGGGCGGGTACGCTCGCTAGCGATATCGGTACCGATATCGCATCGTGTAAAGTACCCTTAAGAGTACTATGCCTTTAAACAATATGGGAAAGACTATATGATCATGTCATTCATGTCATGCTTTGGAAGCTTCTGATAGGTTTATTGGCAACATTGAGTTAATTAGAGACACACCTGTGGTTGTATTTTAATTCACACCTGAAATACACTTGCTCTTTGTGTATATTATGGGAACGTCAAAAGAAATCAGCCAAGATCTCAGGAAGAGAATTGTGGACTTGCACAAGTCTTGTTCATACTTAAGTGCAACTTCCAGATACCTGAAGGTGCCTTGTTCATCTGTATAAACAATTAGACGCACGTAAAAACAAGATGGGAATGTCCAGCCATCATACGGCTCAGGAAAGTGATGGGTTTTATGTACCAGAGATGAACATGGTTTGGTCAGACATGTGCATATCAACCCAAGAACAAAAGCAAAAGACCGCGTGAAGATGCTGGCGGAAGCTGGTAAGATTGTGTCATTATCCACAGTGAATGGATTACTGTATAAACATGGGTTTAAATGCCAGATTGAAGCTCTTACAGAAAAAGAAATATAAAAAAGACAGATTAATGTTTGAAAATGCAAACAAGACTTTAATTTTCTGCAGAGGGAACTGGCCGACTGCACCGTATTGAAGGGATGATGGGTAGGGTCATGTATCGTGAGATTTTAGCCTACAACTGCCTTCCCTAAGTAAGAGCATTGAAGATGGGTCGTGACTAGGTCTTCCAGCATGACAATGACAACTAAGGAGAGGCTCCGTCTAAAGCATTTTAAGGTCCTGAGGTAGCCTAGCCAGTCTCCAAACCTGAACTCAATAGAAAATCTTTGGAGGGAGATGAAAGTCAACATTGCCCAGCGACAGTCATGAAGCCTCAAAGATCTAGATAAGATTGGAGATGAGCGAACCTTTCAAAAGTTCGGTTCTCTGATCTTTACCGAGCATCCCTGTGTTTGCCGAACAGTTCGGTGAACATACAGAGCCATTGATTTAAATGGGAGGCTAAATGTATGTGTTGTAAATGGTGTAGGGGGCTATAAAAGAAAGAAAAAAAAAGCAGGACACCTCCCATTACTAATCTAGAGCTCAGTGGCAGCTGTGGGCTGTTATTAACCCCTTATTAACCCAAATGCTACCACACCAAGGCAATTGGAAAGAGCCTGGTTAAGTGTCGGAGCTGTCACATCTAATAGATGCAACAACCCTGGGTGGCTGCATAATGCTATTTTTAGGCTGGGGGGTCCAATAAACCAGGGCCTCCCCAGTCTGAGAACACCAGCCCCCAGTTGTCGGGCTTTATTTTGGCTGGGTATCAAAATTGGGGGGACGGGGACCACACGCTGGTTTTTAGAATTATTTATTTAAATAATTTTTAAAAATTCTGCATGCGGTTGCTCTTATTTTAAGACACAGACAATATAAGCGCATGGCTGGGGGCTGCAGCCTGTAGAGGTGGGCTTTATCTGTGGTGGTATCGATGGGGACTCTACACCCATTTCATTTATTTATTTACTTTACACCACGATAGACCTGCAGATAGAGTCTGTGATTTCAACTAATCACAGATGCTATCTGGGAGTGTAGTTTTACTACAGCCAACCAGAGAAGTCAGTGTGCCGGGAAAGCAGTAAATATGGATATCAGTGACCCCGGAAGTACAGATGAGGGATCAATTACAGCTGTGGGGAGACTCGGTATGTTGAGCTTTAACCCTTTTGCTTCCTTTTTTTACAATGATTTCCCTGGCCAATCACAGCCATGTTATACTTGACATTGCTGTGATGGGGCCGGAAGTGGGTTTTCTGCAAACGAACACTTACCGAACGTTATCGACTTTTGAGCAAAGTGTTCATTAAGCTGAGTCCGAACAAATTGGCCAAGGCTCGTACCGAATCTGAAATTGGAGAACGTGAACCGAATAGGTTCGCTCATCTCTAGAGAAGATCTGTATGGAGGGGTGAGCCAAAATCCTTGCTGCAGTGTATGCAAACTTGGTCAAGAACTACAGGAAAGTCTGACTTCTGTAATTGCAAACAAAGGTCTCTTTTTACCAAATATTAAGTTTGGTTTTTCTATTGTATGAAATACTTTTTCAGGAATTAATATGCAAAATAATAAAATAATTGTTTAAAAATCATACAATGTAATTTTTTTGTTTTTATTATTCTGTCTGTCACAGATGAAGTCTACCTACAATAAAAATGACAGACCTCTCCATTCTTTGTAAGTGGGAAAACATGCAAAATTAGCTGTGTATCAAATACTTATTTTTCCCACTGCAGCTGACACCTGCTGATAATTTTGCTAGCACCACATGTGAGCAGGCACAATTGTACCGCTGTACAAGTATGGTGGATGTCATGAAGAAGAGCTTAAAGGCAAAGTGAGTATGGTTTACAAAATCTTGACTGGCTGAAATCAGCCTTCACCTCCCAAACACTGCATATCTTTGGGAAGACCTAGAACAGAGAATGTAAGTCATTGCCTCTCATCCAAGATCATTGTCTCATCTCATAAATGCTCTTCTCCATGAATGGGCAGAAGAGTGGAAGCTGTTCTACCTGCGAAGGGAGGTCTAACTCCATATTAATGGATTTAGATAGGAAAGGCATAAGCTCTTTGTGTAGGGGTAATATGCAGACTGAACAAAAATATAAACACGTTTTGCTCCGATTTTTCATGAGGGAAACTCAAAGATCTCAGACCTTTTCTATGTAAACAAATGGCATTTTTTTCTCTCCAATATTGTTCACAAATTTGGCTAAATCTGTGTTAGTGAGCACTTCTTTGCCAAGATAATTCATACACCTTACAGATTTGGCATATTAAGATGCTGATTAGATAGCATATTGCTTAGGTATGCCTTAAGGGTACTTTACACACAACAATATCGCTAACGATATATCGTCGGGATCACGGTGTTCGTGACGCACATTCGGCGCCGTTAGCGATATCGTTGTGTGTGACTAAAAGGAGCGACAATCAACGATCGCAAAAACGTCAAAAATCGTTCATCGTTGACACGTCGCTCCTTTTCATAATATCGTTGGTGGTGCATGCCGCTGGTTGTTCATCGTTCCTGCGGCACCACACATCGCTGTGTGTAACACCGCAGGAACGATGAACATCATCCTACCTGTGTCCACCGGAAAGGAGGAAGGAAGGAGGTGGGCGGCATGTTTTGGCCGCTCATCATCTCCCCTCCTCTTCTATTGGGCGGCTGTTTTGTGACGCGGCTGTGACGTCGCTATGACGCCGAATGCACCTCACCCTTGAAGGAGGGATTGTTCAGCAGCAACAGCGACGTCGCAGAGCAGGTATGTGCGTGTGACGCTACCGTACCGATATTGTTCGCTACGGCAGCGTTCACCACATATTGCATGAACGAAGGGGGTGGGTGCTATCGCTCGCGACATCGCTAGCAATCACTAGCGATGTCGCAGCGTGTAAAGCACCCCAATAAAAGGCGACTCTAAAATGTGCAGTTTTACAGTATTAACCCCTGCACCCCCGGCCACTAAAACACCCTAATGACCGGGTCAATTCTGACCAGTGTCACTTTGACAGGTTATAACTCTGGAACGCTTCAACGGATCCTGGCGATTCTGAGATTGTTTTTTCGTGACATATTGTACTTCATGTCAGTGGTAAATTTAGGCCAATATTTTTTGCGTTTATTTGTGAAAATTTAGGAAATTTTGCGAAAATTTTGAAAATTTCGCAATTTTCAAACTTTGAAAATTTATGCCCATAAATCTGAGAGATATGTCACACAAAATAGTTACTAAATAACATTTCCCACTTGTCTACTTTACATCAGCTCAATTTTCGAAACAAATTTTCTTTTCGTTAGGAAGTTAGAACGGGTCAAAAGTCATCAGTAATTTCTCATTTTTCCAACAAAATTTACAAAATAATTTTTTTTAGGGACCACATCACATTTGAAGTGACTTTGAGAGACCTAGGTCACAGAAAATACCCAAAAGTGACCCTATTCTAAAAACTGCACCCCTCACACTGCTCAAAACCACATCCAATAAGTTTATTAACCCTTTAGGTGCTTCACAGGAACCAAAGCAATGTGGAAGGAAAAAATGAAAATTTTACTTTTTAACACAAAAATGATACTTTAGCCATAAAATTTTCATTTTTACAAGGGAGAAAAGAGAAAGTGCACAATACAATTTATTGTGCATGTTCTCCTGAGTACGCTGATACCCCATATGTGGTAAAAATCAATTGTTTAGGCGCACGGCAGAGCTCGGAAGGGAAGGAGCGCCATTTGAATTTTTGAACGCAAAATTAGCTGCACTCATTAGTGGACGCCATGTCGGGTTTGAAGACCCCCTGAGGTGCCTAAACAATGGAGCTCCCCCACAAGTGACCCCATTTTGGAAACTAGAGCCCTCAAATAATTTTTCTAGATGTTTGGTGAGCCCTTTGAACACCTGGGGGCTTCACAGAAGTTTATAACGTTGAGCCGTGAAAAGAAAAATTTTTTTTTTTACCACAAAACGGTTGCTTCAACTAGGTAGCTTTTTTTTCACAAGGGTAACAGGAAAAAATGCACCATAAAATGTATTGTGCATTTTCTCCTGAGTACGCAGATACCTTATATGTGGTGGAAATCAAATGTTTGGACACACGGCAGTGCTCGGAAGGCAAGGAGCGCCATTTGAATTTTTGAGTGCAAAATTAGCTGCACTCATTAGCGGACTCCATATTGGGTTTGAAGACCTTCTGAGGTGCCTAAACAATAGAGCTCCCCCACAAGTGACCCCATTTTGGAAACTAGAGCCCTCAAATAATTTTTCTAGATGTTTGGTGAGCACTTTGAATACCTGGGGGCTTCACAGAAGTTTATAGCGTTGAGCCGTGAAAAGAAAAAAATTTTTTTTTACCACAAAATGGTTGCTTCAACTAGGTAGCTTTTTTTTCACAAGGCTATCAGGAAAAAATGCACCATAAAATGTATTGTGCATTTTCTCCTGAGTACGCAGATACCTCATATGTGGTGGAAAGTAATTGTTTGGGCGCATGGCGGGGCTCAGAAGAGAAGGAGCGCCATTTGACAGCAAAATTGGTTGGAATCATTAGCGGACGCCATGTCACATTTGGAGACCCCCTATGGTGCCTAAACAGTGGAGCTCCCCCACAAGTGACCCCATTTTGGAAACTAGAGCCCTCAAATAATTTTTCTAGATGTTTGGTGAGCACTTTGAACACCTGGGGGCTTCACAGAAGTTTATAGCGTTGAGCCGTGAAAAGAAATTTTTTTTTTTTACCACAAAACGGTTGCTTCAACTAGGTAGCTTTTTTTTTCACAAGGCTATCAGGAAAAAATGCACCATAAAACGTATCGTGCAATTTTTCCTGAGTACGTAGATACCTCACATGTGGTGGAAAGTAATTGTTTGGGCAAATGGCGGGGCTCAGAAGAGAAGAAACGCCATTTGACTTTTCAAACGCACAGACGCAGTGCACTGATCAGCCGCTGCAGGACGCACGGTCGGATGCGATACAAAAAGCGTCGGGGATACGTAAAAAAAAAGTCACGCCAAAAATTGACCATGGATGCAGATACGTTATGTGCATCCCTGATCAGCGCTTGGCGGGATGCACGGACGGATGCGATACAAAAAGTGTCGCAGATACGGAAAAAAGTCACGCCAAAAATTGAGCAGGGATGCCGATCCGTTATGTGCATCCCTGATTAGCGCTTGGCGGGAAGCGCGGACGGATGGGATACAAAAAGCGTTGCGGATACGGAAAAAAGTCACGCCAAAAATTGAGCAGGGATGCAGATACGTTATCTGCATCTCTGATCAGCGCTTGGCGGGACGCCCGGACGGATGCCATACAAAAAGCGTCGGGGATACGGAAAAAAAAAAGTCACGCCAAAAATTGAGCAGGGATGCAGATACGTTATCTGCATCCCTGATCAGCGCTCAGCGGGACGCACGGAAGGATGAGGTGTAAAAATGGACAGGGGATACAGAAAAAAAAAAGTTATACTCACAGTACCCAGAGGATCACTGACCAGAAGAGCTGCAGGAGGAACAGATGGCAGAGAGATGGACAGCTTTACAGGAGCAGCAGGCAGATCAGCAGAATGCCCAGGAAGGACCCAGCGATGGAGGCAGATGTGATCGGGCCGGTGAAGACAGGTAAGAGGACGTCGGGGGAGAGCAGAGGGGGGGAGAGCAGAGGGGGGAGGGGGGGTGAGAGCAGAGGGGGGGGGGCAGAGGGGGGGGAGCAGAGGGGGAGGGGGAGAGCAGAGGGGGAGACCGGAGAGGGAGCTGCAGAAGCAGAATAGAGATAATGGGGGAGGCAGTCAGATCGCGGGGGGAGCAGATCGGGATGTCGAGGGGGGAGCAGATCGGGATGTCGGGGGGGCAGATCGCAGGGGGGCACGGGCAGGGGCTAACACGGGAGCGCGCAGGGGCACCACGGGAGCGCGCACGGGCTACAAGGTGAGCACAGTACTTACGTGCAGCAGGAGCGGTGACCTCAGCTAAGGCGGCGGCGGCAGCAGCGGTGGCGTGGTACCACAAGTACCAGCCACTACACGCTGCAGACATGTTGGGGAGGGATCGCAGGCCAGCACAGGCCTGGGGAGGGCGGCCACCGGCAGATCAGACCGCCCCACTGCACACTGATTGGAGCGATTACGCGTCATAGCACGATCGCTCCAATCAGTGCTGCAGGGGCTGGGGGCGGCATGTTTGAGGTCCACCTATGATATGCTGCAGCAGCTGCGGCATCTCATAGCTGGATCTCACAGTATCGCACTAATTCGGGCATTATTTTTGCCAAAATTAGTGCGAACGATGTGGTTGGCGGTTCAGATTTGAACAGCCAATCACATCGATCGTCGATAGGGGGTGGCGATTCCGCCCCCCCTGGGGTCAAGCAAAGGTCCCCTGCTGTAAGAAACAGCAGGGGACATCATTTGAAAGCCGTTGCTATGGCCACGGCAATCAAATGAAGTTTAGGCAGTAAAATTACGTCCATGGCCGTTAAGTCACGTTCAAATAGGACGTAATTTTGCTGCCCGCGGTCGTGAAGGGGTTAATGGTTTTTGGGGGTCAGAAAACCAGTCACCATACACTATGCACTGTACAGTAAAAACCTTGATTTATCAATGAAAAGAAGACCTCTCCAATGTGCCAGGCACCATCAAAATGTGAGCATCTTCTCAATCAATTTGGTTATGACAATGAACTACAGTCAGTTGGATACCCCGATGAGGATGACACGCATGCAGATGAGCTTCCCTGAGACAGTTTCTGCAGAAATTCTTTGGTTATACAAACCTATTGCTGCAGCAGCTGTTCGGGTGGCTGGTCTCAGACGATCTTGGAGGTGAAGATGCTGGATGTTGAGTTCCTGGGCTGGTGTGGTTAGACGTGGTCTGCGGTTGTAAGGCAAGCTGGATGTACTGTCAATTTCTCTGAAACGCCTTTGGAGTCGCCTTATGGTAGACAAATGGACATTCAATTCAGGGGCAACGGCTCTGGTGAACTATCCTGCAGTCAGCATGACAATTGCCCTCTCCCTGAAAACTTGCGACATCTGTGACATTGTGCAGTAATGTAAAACTGCACATTTTAGAATGTCATTTTATTGTGTCCAGCCTAAGGCGGGCTTTGCACGCTGCGACATCGGTAACAATGTGTTACCGATGCTGCAGCGATAGTCCCGCCCCCGTCACACGTGCAATATCTAGTGAAAGCTGCCGTAGCGATTATTATCGCTACGGCAGTTTCACACACACATACCTGCCGTGCGACGTCCCTCTGGCCGGCGACCCGCCTCCTTTCTAAGGGGGCGGGTCGTGCGGCGTCACAGCGACGTCACACAGCAGGCGGCCAATTGAAGTGGAGGGGCGGAGATGAGCAGGATGTAAACATCCCGCCCACCTCCGTCCTTCTCATTGCAGCCGGCGGCAGGTAGGTGAAGTTCCTCGCTCCTGCGGCTTTACACACAGCGATGTGTGCTGCCGCAGGAGCGAGGAACAACATCGTACCTGTCGCTGCACCGGCATTATAGAAATGTCGGAGGCTGCAGCGATGATACGATAACGACGCTTTTGCGCTCGTTCATCGTATCAAAAAGGATTTGCACGTTGCGATATCGACTGCGACGCCGGATGTGCGTCACTTTCGATTTGACCCCATCGACATCGCACGTGCAATGTCGCAACGTGCAAAGCCGCCCTAAGGCACACCTGCGCAATAATCCTAAGGCCTAATCAGCATCTTGATATTCCACACTTGTAATGTAGATGGATTATTTTGTCTATCTGACATGAAATCAGAATAAACCTTTCCCATTTTACGTCATTTAGGAACCAAAATTATTTAAATTTGCCAAATGCCAGAATAATGAGAGAGAGAATGTTTTAGTGCATTTTTTATTACTTTCTGCAAAGTCAAAAATTTACATACACTAAAGCGGGCTTTACACGCTACGATATCGTTAATGAATTATCGACGAGGTTACGGTTTTTGTGACGCACATCCGACTTCATTAACGATATTGCAGTGTGTGACACTTATGTGCGACCTAAAATGATCGCAAAAGCGGCAAAAATCGTTTGCCGCGGAGAGGTCGTCCTAAAACAAAAAATCGTTTACCTCTCATTAGCGATCTTGTTACTCGTTCCTACGGCAGCACACATTGCTGTGTGTGACACCGCAGGAGCAACGAACATCTCCTTACCTGCATCCACCGGCAATGCGGAAGGAAGAGGGGTGCGGGATGTTTACGTCCCACTCATCTCCGCCCCTCCACTTCTATTGGACGGCTGCCGCATGACGTCGCTGTGATGCCGCACGACCCGCCACCTTAGAAAGGAGGATCACCGGCCAGAGCGACGTCGCCGGACAGGTAAGTATGTGTGACGGGGGTAAGCGAGGTTGTGCACGACGGGCAGCGATTTGCCCATGTCGCACACCCGACGGGGGCGGGTACAATCGCTTGTGATCTCGCTAGCGAGATCGCAGCGTGTAAAGCCCGCTTAAGAGTACTATTCCTTTAAACAATATAGGACAGCCTATATGATGATGTCATGTCTTTGGAAGCGTCTGATACACCGGTGGATGTATTTTAATGCACACCTGAAACACACTGCTTTTTTGTGTGACATCATGGGAAAGTCTAAAGAAATCAGCCAAGATCTCAGGAAGAGAATTGCGGACTTGCACAAGTCTAGTTCATCCTTGGATGCAATTTCCAGATACCTGAAGGTGCGTCTTTCATCTGTACAAACAATTCTATACTAGTACAAACAAGATGGTAATTCCCAGCCATCATACTGCTCAAGAAGGATTTGGGTTCTGTGTACCACAGATGCACGGGCTTTGGTCAGTCATGTGCGTATCAACCCAAGAGCAAAATCAAAAGACCTTGTGAAGATGCTGGCGGAAGCTAGTGAGATTGTCTCATTATTCACAGTGACATGAGTAATGCATCAACATGTGCTGAAATTCCATTCTGCGAGGAAGAAGCAATTACTCCAAAAGAAACATAAAAAAGCCAAATTATTGTTTTCAAATGCACACAGAAACAAACACCTTCATTTTTGGAGACATGTCCTGTGGTCTGACAAAACTAGAATTAAACTGTTCAGCCATAATGACCATCGTTACGTTTGGAGGGAAAAGGGAGAAGTTTTGAAGCCTAAGAATACTACCCCAACTGTGGAACACAAGGGTGGCAGAATCATGTTATGGAGTTGTTTTGCTGCAGGAGGGACTGGTGCACTTCACAAAATAGATGGCATCATTAAGAAAGAAAAATGATGTGGCAATACTGAAGAGACATCTGAAAACATCAGCCAGGAACTTAAAGCTTTGGCTTAAATGGATCTTCCAAATGGACAATAACCCAAAGTATACTGCCAAACAAACATAGTCAATGTTTTGGAGTGGCCCTGATCTCAAGCCTTTTGAAAATTTATGGCAAAAGATGAAAAGGCCGAGCGAGCAAAGCGACCTACAAACATGGCTCCGTTACACCACTTCTGTCAGGAGGAATGGGCCCAAATTCCAACCAAGTATTGTGAGAAGCTTGTGGAAGGATATCCAAAATGTTTCACCCAAATCATACAGTTTAAGAGCAATGGTACAAAATTCTAATGGAATGTATGTAAACTTTTGACTTTGCAGAAAGTAATAAAAATGCCTTAAAACATTCTCTCTCTCATTATTCTGACATTTGTCAAAAATAAATAATTTTGGTTCCTAATTGACCTAAAACGGGAAAAGTTTATTCTGATTTCATGTCAGATAGGGAGAAAAATATCCATATGTGTCTTTTTAGGTAGTGTATGTAAACTTATGGTTTCAACTGTAGATAAAGTCTTCGATCTTTGAATTCAGCTCATGAAATATGGAAACAAAAACAAAAATATTCCATTTATATTTTTGTTCAGTTTAGGTGCTGCAATACTTTTGTCCATATAGTGAATTTCTTCAATTTTTCTACTTTATTTTTAGAGATGGATGAATCCTAAAATTTTCAGGTTCTGATTACTCGAGCCAAATAATTTCTATTTTTCGTGTAACAAATAATGAACCCAATGCAAGTCAATGGGAAACTCAAAAAATTTTCTAGAGGACCTTAGAAGTAGGTCTGGGAGAGCTGTAAAAATGTGTGCACATAAAGTATTTGGTTGCAGACATTTCAGCACCAAATTTGCATCTCCTGGCAGAAAACCGCTCCTAAACTGTGCTTTTTTTGAGAGGAGATGCAGATTTGGAGCTGAAATTAATACACTAAATTCCTGTACCAAATCTCCCGGCAAAAAACGTGGGAAGTATAATTCTGTTGCTTTAATGACTGGAAGTCTTTTTTTTCACTGTTCCTTTCAATCACAGTAATGCCATTAGCAATGAGAGCTATGACTTTACTGTGGTGCCAAGCAATTCCAGCCTGTCCAGTGACTAAAAATCAGGCACAAAACTTGCTGGGAGAGGTCTAGAAACTCTGAGGCGATAACCAAAATACTTGCCGAGTAACGGATATTGCAAATACCTTAATATTCATGCAAGTAACGAATAGTGCCGAGTATATTCGCACATCACTATTTCTGTTGTAAAGAAGGCTAATGCACAAATATCTTGTGCTTCAGACTAATACACATCCAGCAAGTGTTGTACAGTATATTATTCCACTTAATTCCGGACAAAACCCATTACTGAAAAGTTATCGTCTCTGAAGTCCTGAGTATGGCATAAGGCAGGAGAAAGTTTCCTGAGGACAAGACTTTATGTGTTTGGTGTACATGAGGGCATAACTCTGAGGTTTTTAATGACCTATTATACTGCAAAAATACAATAAAAGAAAACCATTAGGGATAGGAAATTCCTGTCTGATCTTTATTATACAGCAGACATCACAGAAGCAGTTCAACGTGCAACATGAAAATCAGTCGTTGAAGAGATACTAAATACAGCAATCAATCTACTGTACTTATTTTTGTATGGGTAATACATTTAAAGGGAATGTGTCAGTAGGATCAACCCTCCTAAGCTATCTATATGGGCAGGTAAGTGATAGGTAGATGAATAAAATGACACCTTGATGTTTGCAATATGAGGTCTTGTTTTAGAGAAATGCACAATTTATTTTTATGCAAATGAGCTGTTAAAATCTTTCGGCCACACACAGATCTCCCTGAGAATCTGCCTCTAGAGATTATTTAAAATAAAAGCAGGTGTTACCAGTATGAGACATGTAATGACTGACACTTTGGTCTCATAATCACACAGAGCTATGTAGGTAGATCAGAATTAACACAGTACTGCAGAGCTAACACAGTGCAGCAGACATAACACAGTACAGCAGAGCTAACACAGTACGCAAGGAATAACAGTGCAGCAGAGCTAACACAGTACAGCAGAGCTAACACAGTGGAGCAGACCTAACAAAGTACAGCAGAGCTAACAGAATGGAAGAAATAACAGTGCAGCAGACCTAACACAGTGATATAGAAGGGTTAATAGTTTCTCTATTTCTTGATTTTAAATATTTTATTGTTCCATTAGTAAGTATAACTGGTGTTAGTTCATAGTTATTATGGAGCCTTCGGAATAAGAAACAAGCTCAAGGATTATTATTGTCTGCTAAATGTTCTTCTTATCTCATATGTATGACTCTACATTTTTGTTTTTCTAAAACTTAAAGGTCATATAATCAACTTGTAAATTCCAGCTAGAAGCCTTTTTTGCAATAGCACATTGATCTGTAAATGGTATAAATAAACTGTACCTTGGCTGAATAAACAGAAAACTGATCATGCTCACATGAATGCAGGTCTTTTCTCCGAGCGCTCGATCTTAATTAGGCCTGAAGAGGCCTAATTCAGAGGACCTCACTGGTGATCCCACAAGCTGACTTTTGAAACAGAACAGCTACAACAGTTTTTGGCGCCCAACGTGGGGCCGTGGCCAACCAGCCTATTCGGAAGAAGTTTTGGGGGCTCTTGAGACAGTGACATTTCAGCTGCAGCAAGGTGAGAATCTTTATTCTTACACTTTATTTCACTCTCTCTGATTTCACGAATATTCATACAGCAGAGCTAACACAGTACAGTAGAGCTAACACAGTACAGCAGAGCTAACACAGAACAGCAAAGCTAACACACTACACAAGAGCTCACACAGTACAGCAGAGCTAACAGAGAGCAGCAGAGCTAACACAGTACAGCAAAGCTAACACAGTAAGGAAGAGCTCACACCATACAGCAGAGCTAACACAGAACAGCAGAGCTAACACAGAACAACAGAGTTAACACAGTACAGCAGAGGTAACACAGTGTAGCAGAGCTAATACAGAACAGCAGAGCTAACGCAGTACAGCAGAGTTACCACAGTGCAGCAGATCTAACACAGAGCAGCAGAGCTACCACAGTACATCAGAGCTAACACATTACAGCAGAGCTAACACAGAACAGCAGAGCTAACACAGAACAGCAGATCTAACACAGAAGAGCAGGGCTAACACAGAACAGCAGAGCTAACGCAGTGCAGTAGAGCTAACACAGAACAGCAGAGCTAGCACAGTTACAAACCAGAGAACAAAGAGAGGGAGGAAGAAAACCCCATAGTATATATTCAAGGAAACACTTATAAACTGAGTCTGGTGCAAAGAATCATAGAAAATCTTTATTCAATACAAAAAAGATCCAGATAAAATAACACCAAGACAGTGATCCAGGAGATTATAAACAAACATTTGTAAAACCAGGCAAAAAGATAAAAACCCAGAGCACATATGGGGGCAGTCAGTCCAGAGGAATCACCATGAGAAAGAGTTGTGTCATCAGATCACACATGCGGGGAAAAGCTCCCAGTGTAAGGCACGTGTGAATAAAGAATACCTAAAGGTGATTTACTTACTCATGGTGAAGCCCCAGCCGACCGTGCGCCACCACACACCGACGCGTTTCGTATCTTCTTCAGGGCAGTGCGGTATGATGTGTAACGATGTGGATTGACCTATGTGGGTCTAACATCCAGGCAGTTCCGCATCCGGGTGCGTGAGCACGTAAGGGACATCATAGCTGCGGCGGAGGTGTCTGATCTTGAGTCCTTGAAAACCATCCCCCGACACTTTAAGCTACATCATGCCTGTGACCCCTCGTCGTTGAAAGTTAGAGGGATTGATAAATTAAAATTGGGGAGTAGAGGGGGTAATCACAAGAAGGCCCTAGCCAAACTTGAGTGTCGTTGGATTGTCACATTGGGGACAATGACACCTCATGGACTTAATGAAAAACTTTCTTTCGCTCCGTTCCTATAAGTCTACGCTTAATGTTCATATTGCTAGTTCTTCTCTGTCTCTTTTATGATGTGTGTTGTTGATTTTATACTAATTCCCCCTTTTTTTATTTTTTCTTTATTAGTATTATTACCCATCCTTGAACGAGAGTCTGCCTTTGTATGTTCCATCTCTTTGGCGCCGCATACGGATATGTGACCTTTATGGGCTGATTACATCCTTAAAGTCCAGGACAGTATCTCTATGACATCTGTTTACTGTCTTCCTAGGATAAATATGATCTTTTTCTTTCTCTTATATATTTATACCTGTGTTGTTGTTGTGGGGTATGATGAATCTTAAAAAGACATTGTATTTACATATACTCTCTGTATAAATAACATATGGTGTCCAGCATCTATGTATTACCTTTTGCTGGCGATTTATTCCTAGACTATGTATTATCTTTCTTGCTACATATTGTGATATGTATTTGCCCTTCTTTTTGCCCTGGAACAAGATGGCCACACCTGTTGTGCGCATGCGCAGGACGGTCTTTTTCCCGAGCCTGATATACTGATGATCCCCGGAGGTTTTGGGGCGGGCTCAGTTTGCTGATATTGCTGGTGCCCGCGCCATTTCCGGGAACCTTCTGATGATTCACGCTCCGGATGTGACTTTGTTTCTGCACATTACTATGCACTTCCCTTTTACGTGCCCTGGACCAAGATGGCTGCGTCCGTGGTGCGCGTGCGCAGTGCGGCTTCCTCCTGCGCGTGTAATAATGACGGCTTCCTAACCGGAGGTGGGTGGGTTCAGTGTGACGACACTGTGGTTACCCACGTCACTTCCGGGGATTGCCCGATGATTCACGCTCCGGAGGAAATCCCGCCTCTGCACGCGACCGTAATGGACGCAGGCATGTTTGTCTTAATTAAGACACATATAAAAGGCCCCCTCTCGTTACACATCATACCGCACTGCCCTGAAGAAGATACGAAACGCGTCGGTGTGTGGTGGCGCACGGTCGGCTGGGGCTTCACCATGAGTAAGTAAATCACCTTTAGGTATTCTTTATTCACACGTGCCTTACACTGGGAGCTTTTCCCCGCATGTGTGATCTGATGACACAACTCTTTCTCATGGTGATTCCTCTGGACTGACTGCCCCCATATGTGCTCTGGGTTTTTATCTTTTTGCCTGGTTTTACAAATGTTTGTTTATAATCTCCTGGATCACTGTCTTGGTGTTATTTTATCTGGATCTTTTTTGTATTGAATAAAGATTTTCTATGATTCTTTGCACCAGACTCAGTTTATAAGTGTTTCCTTGAATATATACTATGGGGTTTTCTTCCTCCCTCTCTTTGTTCTCTGGTTTGTAATAGTCATATGAGGGTTTCCCCTACCATATAATGTGGAACTGGTCTACATGTGTCCTATCCTGTCTCATAACTATTATTCTGTGTCTTTTCACAGCTGCTCTTTCAGGACACATGGACCATAAAGCGCGTGAAGACGCGTGGTTGACTAAAGTTAACCAGGTGTTTAGTGAGAATCCAGAGTTTGTTTTTAATATTGAAACAGAGGAGAACGGTAAATTGATTAGCAGACTTAAGCAGCTGCTAAATCAAAAAACGAGACTTTGGTGGAATATGACATTTATGGAGCGGTATATCCAGAAGGGCCTTATCCCCAGAGGCCTTCGTATACAATTATTTCCCTCCTTTGAAATAAAGGAGGATAATTTCAGAAAAGATTGGGAGGAGGCCTCTAATGGTTGCTCCATGACTTTTATGAAATTACTTGTGGGCCAAAATGCAAGCACTTTGAAGGAGGTTGAATCAGAGATTGAGAGTATACAAACCAAACTTATTGAATGTCTCTCTAAAGATAAGTTGGCAGCTCTCAATGCGGAACTCGAGAGGGATTTCTCTAAGTGGGAAAAGGAGATAATAAATACTAAAACTAAAAAATACCAGAGAGATCTCTCTGACTACAAGAGTGGCACCGTCTACCGATGGAGGAGAACCCTGAAAAGAAAGAATAGAAATTTGGGTTCACGATCTGGCTCTTTTTCATCTCTGTCCTCTGTTGAAGATGAGACACCAACAGGTAGTGGTCTTAGTGAGCAGTTTGCGGAAAGACTGGGAATACAGACAAGATCCAAACATCAGGGGGAAAGAAATCCCCAGATAAAAAGAAAATTGACTCCTCCTCAGTCTAAGGACAAAAAAACGAGACAACTCATGGAGGTAATCAATTTGTCTAAACATAGTCTAACTAAGACTCAGGTTGATGTCCTGAGTCTGGGTCTTTCCTTTGCCCCTGATGCTAATCTGGATTATTTTACAGTGACTAAAGATCTGCAGCTCTTTGCAAGAAAGTTGATCCTGTGCAAACTTCACTCAAAAGATAACATAGACACCCAGGGACTGACACCGGAAGATCTTGAAGTGCTGAAAATTTTGAAGGAGCTTGAAGATGAGTCCACCAGTGGCCCTTCAGGTAAATTCCCAACCTCTATTCTTCCTCGTTCTACTGCATTTCCGCCTTCCTCCCTCTGTCCGCAGGTAGATATCTTCACTAAATTGGTTCTAGAGGATCTTCGGAACCTCAAAAAACCAATTGGTGGTCACAACCTTACCATAAAACAGAAAAAAGCTATTGATGAAATAAAGTCGTTGGAGGGTGTGGTGATAAAGCCTGCGGACAAGGGGGGTAACGTGGTAATTTGGCCCACGGACCTTTATGAACGTGAGGCTTTCAGGCAGTTACGAGACCGGGAGACCTATAGCCCCCTATCTGGTAATCCCATAAAAGGGTTTGAGTCAGAATTAGAGGACATTCTCGGGATGGCCTTTTCACGTGGTGTCATTACTAAAAAGGTATATGATGGTCTCCACGTCAGGTTTCCGGTAACACCCACTTTCTATTTATTACCGAAGATACATAAGAACTCTATCTGTCCTCCAGGACGTCCGATTGTTTCTGGCATTGGAGGGCTTTGTGATAACGTTTGTAAGTTTATTGACTTTTATTTGCATCCCTTGGTTGAAACGTTGCCCTCCTTTGTCAGAGATACCTCGGACGTCCTGAGAAGGATTGACGGTATCTCACTTGAGAGTGGTGTGTTGCTGGTGACTGTTGACGTGGAGTCCCTGTACTCATGTATTGCTCATTGCGATGGATTGGCCGCCGCGAGGTGTTTTCTTAGGATGAGCAATTGGGATGTTGAGATACAAAATCTTGTCCTGGAGTTGCTGGAATATATACTTACTCATAACTTTTTCCTGTTCAAGGATCGGTTCTTCCTCCAGAAACGCGGCACTGCAATGGGTGCGGCGTGCGCCCCGTCATACGCCAACCTCTTTCTCGGTTTTTGGGAGAGGGAGGTTCTCGGTGACGGGGCCTGTGCCGCCTCCCCAGTGCAGTGCTGGCTCAGATATATTGATGACATTCTTATCTTCTGGAGGGGAACCGACCTTGAACTCCGGGACTTTATCACATCCCTTAATTGCAATGATTTAAACATCAGACTCACCTACAATTGGGACCCAATAGAGGTGGATTTCCTGGATATTAAGGTAATGACTTTGCCTGATCGGACTATCCAAACGACAATCTTCAGAAAAGAAACTTCTGTCAATAGTCTCCTTCATGCCTCATCAGCCCATCTGCCCTCTACTATTAGAGCAATCCCAACGGGGCAGTTCTTGCGTGCTCGTAGAGTTTGTTCTACGGAACAATCTTTCGAGCAGCAGGCAATTGATCTCAAAGCTCGGTTTAGAGATAGAGGCTATAGTCTTAGAGACATCAAACGAGGGTATGGTAGGGCTAAAAACACTCCCAGAGACCAACTCCTTGTCCATAAGGGAAACAAAAGAGGTTACGACTCCACTATACGTTTTATATCAACATATAACAATCAATGGGAGGATATCAGGGGAATATTGCGCAAACACTGGCCTATCTTGATGACGGAGCCAGCATTGAGGTTAGCGCTCCCCAGATATCCAGCATTGACAGCTCGCAAGAACCGTAACCTAAAAGATCACTTGGTGCAGAGCCACTATGCTCCCAAGAATCCGTTTCCCTTCAATACGGGACCTCCGCGTTGGGGTTGTTTCCCGTGTGGAACATGTTTATCATGTCGGAATATCGTTAGGGCAAAGACTTTTGTGTCGGTGGATGGGAATAGGACTTTTGATATCAGGCACTTCATTAGCTGCAGCACAGAATACGTGATCTACGCGGCTGGATGCGGATGTGGATTGACCTATGTGGGTCTAACATCCAGGCAGTTCCGCATCCGGGTGCGTGAGCACGTAAGGGACATCATAGCTGCGGCGGAGGTGTCTGATCTTGAGTCCTTGAAAACCATCCCCCGACACTTTAAGCTACATCATGCCTGTGACCCCTCGTCGTTGAAAGTTAGAGGGATTGATAAATTAAAATTGGGGAGTAGAGGGGGTAATCACAAGAAGGCCCTAGCCAAACTTGAGTGTCGTTGGATTGTCACATTGGGGACAATGACACCTCATGGACTTAATGAAAAACTTTCTTTCGCTCCGTTCCTATAAGTCTACGCTTAATGTTCATATTGCTAGTTCTTCTCTGTCTCTTTTATGATGTGTGTTGTTGATTTTATACTAATTCCCCCTTTTTTTATTTTTTCTTTATTAGTATTATTACCCATCCTTGAACGAGAGTCTGCCTTTGTATGTTCCATCTCTTTGGCGCCGCATACGGATATGTGACCTTTATGGGCTGATTACATCCTTAAAGTCCAGGACAGTATCTCTATGACATCTGTTTACTGTCTTCCTAGGATAAATATGATCTTTTTCTTTCTCTTATATATTTATACCTGTGTTGTTGTTGTGGGGTATGATGAATCTTAAAAAGACATTGTATTTACATATACTCTCTGTATAAATAACATATGGTGTCCAGCATCTATGTATTACCTTTTGCTGGCGATTTATTCCTAGATTATGTATTATCTTTCTTGCTACATATTGTGATATGTATTTGCCCTTCTTTTTGCCCTGGAACAAGATGGCCACACCTGTTGTGCGCATGCGCAGGACGGTCTTTTTCCCGAGCCTGATATACTGATGATCCCCGGAGGTTTTGGGGCGGGCTCAGTTTGCTGATATTGCTGGTGCCCGCGCCATTTCCGGGAACCTTCTGATGATTCACGCTCCGGATGTGACTTTGTTTCTGCACATTACTATGCACTTCCCTTTTACGTGCCCTGGACCAAGATGGCTGCGTCCGTGGTGCGCGTGCGCAGTGCGGCTTCCTCCTGCGCGTGTAATAATGACGGCTTCCTAACCGGAGGTGGGTGGGTTCAGTGTGACGACACTGTGGTTACCCACGTCACTTCCGGGGATTGCCCGATGATTCACGCTCCGGAGGAAATCCCGCCTCTGCACGCGACCGTAATGGACGCAGGCATGTTTGTCTTAATTAAGACACATATAAAAGGCCCCCTCTCGTTACACATCATACCGCACTGCCCTGAAGAAGATACGAAACGCGTCGGTGTGTGGTGGCGCACGGTCGGCTGGGGCTTCACCATGAGTAAGTAAATCACCTTTAGGTATTCTTTATTCACACGTGCCTTACACTGGGAGCTTTTCCCCGCATGTGTGATCTGATGACACAACTCTTTCTCATGGTGATTCCTCTGGACTGACTGCCCCCATATGTGCTCTGGGTTTTTATCTTTTTGCCTGGTTTTACAAATGTTTGTTTATAATCTCCTGGATCACTGTCTTGGTGTTATTTTATCTGGATCTTTTTTGTATTGAATAAAGATTTTCTATGATTCTTTGCACCAGACTCAGTTTATAAGTGTTTCCTTGAATATATACTATGGGGTTTTCTTCCTCCCTCTCTTTGTTCTCTGGTTTGTAATAGTCATATGAGGGTTTCCCCTACCATATAATGTGGAACTGGTCTACATGTGTCCTATCCTGTCTCATAACTATTATTCTGTGTCTTTTCACAGCTGCTCTTTCAGGACACATGGACCATAAAGCGCGTGAAGACGCGTGGTTGACTAAAGTTAACCAGGTGTTTAGTGAGAATCCAGAGTTTGTTTTTAATATTGAAACAGAGGAGAACGGTAAATTGATTAGCAGACTTAAGCAGCTGCTAAATCAAAAAACGAGACTTTGGTGGAATATGACATTTATGGAGCGGTATATCCAGAAGGGCCTTATCCCCAGAGGCCTTCGTGTACAATTATTTCCCTCCTTTGAAATAAAGGAGGATAATTTCAGAAAAGATTGGGAGGAGGCCTCTAATGGTTGCTCCATGACTTTTATGAAATTACTTGTGGGCCAAAATGCAAGCACTTTGAAGGAGGTTGAATCAGAGATTGAGAGTATACAAACCAAACTTATTGAATGTCTCTCTAAAGATAAGTTGGCAGCTCTCAATGCGGAACTCGAGAGGGATTTCTCTAAGTGGGAAAAGGAGATAATAAATACTAAAACTAAAAAATACCAGAGAGATCTCTCTGACTACAAGAGTGGCACCGTCTACCGATGGAGGAGAACCCTGAAAAGAAAGAATAGAAATTTGGGTTCACGATCTGGCTCTTTTTCATCTCTGTCCTCCGTTGAAGATGAGACACCAACAGGTAGTGGTCTTAGTGAGCAGTTTGCGGAAAGACTGGGAATACAGACAAGATCCAAACATCAGGGGGAAAGAAATCCCCAGATAAAAAGAAAATTGACTCCTCCTCAGTCTAAGGACAAAAAAACGAGACAACTCATGGAGGTAATCAATTTGTCTAAACATAGTCTAACTAAGACTCAGGTTGATGTCCTGAGTCTGGGTCTTTCCTTTGCCCCTGATGCTAATCTGGATTATTTTACAGTGACTAAAGATCTGCAGCTCTTTGCAAGAAAGTTGATCCTGTGCAAACTTCACTCAAAAGATAACATAGACACCCAGGGACTGACACCGGAAGATCTTGAAGTGCTGAAAATTTTGAAGGAGCTTGAAGATGAGTCCACCAGTGGCCCTTCAGGTAAATTCCCAACCTCTATTCTTCCTCGTTCTACTGCATTTCCGCCTTCCTCCCTCTGTCCGCAGGTAGATATCTTCACTAAATTGGTTCTAGAGGATCTTCGGAACCTCAAAAAACCAATTGGTGGTCACAACCTTACCATAAAACAGAAAAAAGCTATTGATGAAATAAAGTCGTTGGAGGGTGTGGTGATAAAGCCTGCGGACAAGGGGGGTAACGTGGTAATTTGGCCCACGGACCTTTATGAACGTGAGGCTTTCAGGCAGTTACGAGACCGGGAGACCTATAGCCCCCTATCTGGTAATCCCATAAAAGGGTTTGAGTCAGAATTAGAGGACATTCTCGGGATGGCCTTTTCACGTGGTGTCATTACTAAAAAGGTATATGATGGTCTCCACGTCAGGTTTCCGGTAACACCCACTTTCTATTTATTACCGAAGATACATAAGAACTCTATCTGTCCTCCAGGACGTCCGATTGTTTCTGGCATTGGAGGGCTTTGTGATAACGTTTGTAAGTTTATTGACTTTTATTTGCATCCCTTGGTTGAAACGTTGCCCTCCTTTGTCAGAGATACCTCGGACGTCCTGAGAAGGATTGACGGTATCTCACTTGAGAGTGGTGTGTTGCTGGTGACTGTTGACGTGGAGTCCCTGTACTCATGTATTGCTCATTGCGATGGATTGGCCGCCGCGAGGTGTTTTCTTAGGATGAGCAATTGGGATGTTGAGATACAAAATCTTGTCCTGGAGTTGCTGGAATATATACTTACTCATAACTTTTTCCTGTTCAAGGATCGGTTCTTCCTCCAGAAACGCGGCACTGCAATGGGTGCGGCGTGCGCCCCGTCATACGCCAACCTCTTTCTCGGTTTTTGGGAGAGGGAGGTTCTCGGTGACGGGGCCTGTGCCGCCTCCCCAGTGCAGTGCTGGCTCAGATATATTGATGACATTCTTATCTTCTGGAGGGGAACCGACCTTGAACTCCGGGACTTTATCACATCCCTTAATTGCAATGATTTAAACATCAGACTCACCTACAATTGGGACCCAATAGAGGTGGATTTCCTGGATATTAAGGTAATGACTTTGCCTGATCGGACTATCCAAACGACAATCTTCAGAAAAGAAACTTCTGTCAATAGTCTCCTTCATGCCTCATCAGCCCATCTGCCCTCTACTATTAGAGCAATCCCAACGGGGCAGTTCTTGCGTGCTCGTAGAGTTTGTTCTACGGAACAATCTTTCGAGCAGCAGGCAATTGATCTCAAAGCTCGGTTTAGAGATAGAGGCTATAGTCTTAGAGACATCAAACGAGGGTATGGTAGGGCTAAAAACACTCCCAGAGACCAACTCCTTGTCCATAAGGGAAACAAAAGAGGTTACGACTCCACTATACGTTTTATATCAACATATAACAATCAATGGGAGGATATCAGGGGAATATTGCGCAAACACTGGCCTATCTTGATGACGGAGCCAGCATTGAGGTTAGCGCTCCCCAGATATCCAGCATTGACAGCTCGCAAGAACCGTAACCTAAAAGATCACTTGGTGCAGAGCCACTATGCTCCCAAGAATCCGTTTCCCTTCAATACGGGACCTCCGCGTTGGGGTTGTTTCCCGTGTGGAACATGTTTATCATGTCGGAATATCGTTAGGGCAAAGACTTTTGTGTCGGTGGATGGGAATAGGACTTTTGATATCAGGCACTTCATTAGCTGCAGCACAGAATACGTGATCTACGCGGCTGGATGCGGATGTGGATTGACCTATGTGGGTCTAACATCCAGGCAGTTCCGCATCCGGGTGCGTGAGCACGTAAGGGACATCATAGCTGCGGCGGAGGTGTCTGATCTTGAGTCCTTGAAAACCATCCCCCGACACTTTAAGCTACATCATGCCTGTGACCCCTCGTCGTTGAAAGTTAGAGGGATTGATAAATTAAAATTGGGGAGTAGAGGGGGTAATCACAAGAAGGCCCTAGCCAAACTTGAGTGTCGTTGGATTGTCACATTGGGGACAATGACACCTCATGGACTTAATGAAAAACTTTCTTTCGCTCCGTTCCTATAAGTCTACGCTTAATGTTCATATTGCTAGTTCTTCTCTGTCTCTTTTATGATGTGTGTTGTTGATTTTATACTAATTCCCCCTTTTTTTATTTTTTCTTTATTAGTATTATTACCCATCCTTGAACGAGAGTCTGCCTTTGTATGTTCCATCTTTTTGGCGCCGCATACGGATATGTGACCTTTATGGGCTGATTACATCCTTAAAGTCCAGGACAGTATCTCTATGACATCTGTTTACTGTCTTCCTAGGATAAATATGATCTTTTTCTTTCTCTTATATATTTATACCTGTGTTGTTGTTGTGGGGTATGATGAATCTTAAAAAGACATTGTATTTACATATACTCTCTGTATAAATAACATATGGTGTCCAGCATCTATGTATTACCTTTTGCTGGCGATTTATTCCTAGATTATGTATTATCTTTCTTGCTACATATTGTGATATGTATTTGCCCTTCTTTTTGCCCTGGAACAAGATGGCCACACCTGTTGTGCGCATGCGCAGGACGGTCTTTTTCCCGAGCCTGATATACTGATGATCCCCGGAGGTTTTGGGGCGGGCTCAGTTTGCTGATATTGCTGGTGCCCGCGCCATTTCCGGGAACCTTCTGATGATTCACGCTCCGGATGTGACTTTGTTTCTGCACATTACTATGCACTTCCCTTTTACGTGCCCTGGACCAAGATGGCTGCGTCCGTGGTGCGCGTGCGCAGTGCGGCTTCCTCCTGCGCGTGTAATAATGACGGCTTCCTAACCGGAGGTGGGTGGGTTCAGTGTGACGACACTGTGGTTACCCACGTCACTTCCGGGGATTGCCCGATGATTCACGCTCCGGAGGAAATCCCGCCTCTGCACGCGACCGTAATGGACGCAGGCATGTTTGTCTTAATTAAGACACATATAAAAGGCCCCCTCTCGTTACACATCATACCGCACTGCCCTGAAGAAGATACGAAACGCGTCGGTGTGTGGTGGCGCACGGTCGGCTGGGGCTTCACCATGAGTAAGTAAATCACCTTTAGGTATTCTTTATTCACACGTGCCTTACACTGGGAGCTTTTCCCCGCATGTGTGATCTGATGACACAACTCTTTCTCATGGTGATTCCTCTGGACTGACTGCCCCCATATGTGCTCTGGGTTTTTATCTTTTTGCCTGGTTTTACAAATGTTTGTTTATAATCTCCTGGATCACTGTCTTGGTGTTATTTTATCTGGATCTTTTTTGTATTGAATAAAGATTTTCTATGATTCTTTGCACCAGACTCAGTTTATAAGTGTTTCCTTGAATATATACTATGGGGTTTTCTTCCTCCCTCTCTTTGTTCTCTGGTTTGTAATAGTCATATGAGGGTTTCCCCTACCATATAATGTGGAACTGGTCTACATGTGTCCTATCCTGTCTCAGAGCTAGCACAGTACAGCAGAACAGAAGTTTGTCTAATTACAAATACATTTGCAGCTACAGTCCTCTTACGTTGGTTCAGCTTCCATCTTGCAAGGCATTCAGGGTAAGGAAAAGGAAGTACAACAGAGCTGACAGCTTTGTGAGAACACAATTGCAAATGTGCATGTTGAGTAACGAGATATGATTCAACTGTGCTTTCCTATTTTGGTTATAATCAGGCACATCTCTGGAGCAGAACTGAGGGCACTATGAGAGGATATGTGCTGTAAATGTTTTATTTTTTCATCAATGGACCTGTATGAGTGTTTTCTGCACATTGAGCTGACATTTTTATTAATTTGTTGATGATGTTGTATATATATTTTATTATTTTGCTTTCTATTTCATTTCATAGTGTAAAGTTCGTTTGAGAAACAGCAATTCTGGCATTTTCATTTTTTTTTCTGCATTTAATGTATGGTTTATACGATTTTTAGATTTTGATAAATCAGACTTATGGACATGACAATATCAAATGTATTTATTTTTTCATTTCTTTATTTTTGAACTTAGAAAAACTGAGTGATTTAAATGATAAAATTTTTATTATTTTGTTTAAATATTTCTATTTCATTTTCTTTCATTTTTTTTGTCCCATTAGGGACATTTTATCGCTTGTTGTATACACTGCAGGACTAGGTAATGCAAGATATAGCTTTATTACTGGTCTACGAAGAAGAGCCTTGGAGTTGGCCTCATAAGGCTGTGTCCGCACTTTGCGTCATCCTACTTGCCGTTCAAAACGCATCCTCTGGCAGTAATTGATTTTGCCAAAGTTGCTTTTGCCCACAAAATAGCGCTAAAAACGCATGCGTATTTACCGTGTTTTAGCCGCGTTTTTTGCGCTTTTTACATGCTTTTCAATTGCGTTTTAAAAGATGCGTTTTGAACATAAAGACACTGCTAAATAAAGTTTAAATAGTCAAACACAATAATAAAAGGGGAAAAAAAAGGAACACATATATAAATATTGAAATGATAAAGAAAATAATTATATTTCATAGAATTATAGCGGTTTTTTACTATTTAGCGGTAAAATAGCATTAAATTTATATTTTTCATTAATTTAATTGTCAGACTATGTGTGTGTGTGTGTGTAAAGGGACATATTATTCCATTATTTTAATGTCTGAAAAGCATGCATTTTGTTAGTCCAAAACGCCTTGTTTCTGCAGCTAAAAAGCAGGTAAAACGCTGGAATTTTGATGTTTCTTGCTTTTTGCTACTTCTCATTGACTACAATATTAGCAAAACGCAGCCCAAATGGCAAAAACAATTGACATGCTGCTTCTTTGAACGCATGGTTTTTGCCACAAATTATGCAAATTAAACGCTGCGTTTGGAAACGCAAAGTGCGGACTAGAAATCCCCATTTTCCATAGACTTTGCTGGAAAATCAAAAAGCATGCATTTTGGCATGACAACGCTGCAGTTCAAAACGGACCTAAAAAGCAGCTGAAACGCAGGTGAAAACAGAAAGAGCGGACACAGCCTAAGAGCACAAAGAAGACGGTGATGGAGGCCTTCTGCAGGTCCCCATCATCGTGCAGACGAGCATGTGTTCTTTGTGACAGCTGTCATGAATTGAACTTTATTTCAGCTACGTTCCCATGGCTAGGCTCTGCGCGGGCAGCGCACAGATCAGTTTTAAGCTGTGTAATAGTGCACATAAGAGATTTTCCACAGAGACTTTTGGTCCAAGGCTAGTCCAATAATTTTAGTACTCAAATGAACTTAGCCTTCAGCAGATGATAGAGTGCAGCTTTCTCCATTACAGTCCAAGGAGTAACAGAGAAAGAGACAAGAGAAGCATGTATCGTATACACATGTGGTCAAAATTGTGGGTACCCCTCATTTAATGAAAGAAAAATCCACAATGGTCACAGAAATCTGACAAAAGTAATAATAATAAATAAAAAAAAAAATCTGAAAATGAACATATAAAAGTCAGACTTTCCTGTTTTTCTGCTTCCACAGAATTTTTTAAAAAGTAAAACTCCTGAAATCGGCCTGGACAGAAATGATGGTACGCCTCATCCACTTCCTTAACTTAATATTTGGTTGCACAGCCTTTTGAGGCAATCACTGCAATCAAACGATTCCTGTAACTGTCAATGATACTTCTGCACCTCTCCACAGAAGTGGCGTAGCAACTGCTTTTGCCGCCCGGGGTGGTCGTTAAATTTGCCGCCCCCCTCTGTTGGTCGTCGATAAGGGTACTTTCACACTTGCGTTAGTCGCAATCGGCTGCTTTGGAAAACAGCGCAATCCATTAACGGCTTGTGCTGTTTCCCATAGACTTGTATGGACGACGGATTGCGACTAATGTGTTTGCGTTGCATCCGTCGCGTGATGGATCAGTCGTGGAACGACTGACCGTCGGGCGGCAGGAATGCAGCATGTAGCATTTTTGAGGGGCGGAATCCCTTTTTTTCCACTGCGCATGCTCGGCTCTTATGTTTAATAATTGAAATCAATGTTTCTCTCTCGGAGGCCGAACGATCAGCTTATTACCCAGTGGTCGGCTTTTGAGTGCACTCAGCTGATCGCCCGGCTTTTGAGAGCGATCAGCTGATTCCTCAGCGGCTGGCTTTTGATAGCGATCAGCTGATCAGCCAGCTTTTGAGAACGATCAGCTGATCGCCCAGCTTTTGAGAGCGATCAGCTGATCAGCCAGCCACCGGGTGATCAGCTGATCGTTCACAAAAACCTGCCGCCGGTAAAACAGTAAAAAAAACGAACAAACGAATCGTTGTTTTGCAGCATTTTTGCAGTCGGTCGGTCTCTCTATCTTTCTCTGTCTGTCGGTCTCTCTCTGTTGGTGGGTCTGTCGGTCGGTCTCTTTCTCTCTTGGTCTCTAGCTCTCTCTGTCGGTCGGTCTCTCCCTCTCACCCCCTCTCTCATACTCACCGATCACGGTTGTGGCGCTGCACAGCTGTCACAAAGATCTGGCGGCTTTTCTTCTTTTGAAAATGCCGGCCGTTCATTATTCCATTTTGTATTCCCTGCTTCCCCCGCCCACCGGCACCTATGATTGGTTGCAGCCAGACACACCCCCACGCTGAGTGACAGCTGTCCCACTGCAACCAATCACAGCCGCCGGTGGGCGGGTCTATATTGTGCAGTACAATAAATAAATAAATAATAGCGTGCGGTCCCCCCAATTTTGATACCAGCCAAGATAAAGCCACACGGTTGAAGGCTGGTATTCTCAGGATGTCGAGCCCCACGTTATGGGGAGCCCCCCAGCCTAAAAATATCAGCCAGCACCTGGCCGGAATTGCCGCATCTATTAGATGCGGCAGTCCCGTCTTCGACCGTAAGTTCTTCCACCAGTGCAGGGGCACCACGATGGGGAGCCCTTGTGCCCCCTCGTATGCCAACTTGCTCCTGGGCTGGTGGGAGGAGACAATGTTTTTTGCCGGTGAGGACGAGGTGGTTGACATCCACAGAGTGGAACTCTGGGCACGATATATTGATGACATGTTCATCATCTGGCGTGGTCCAGAGAGTACCCTCGAAGGCTTTGTAAAGAATCTGATTACAACCCTATTGGTCTGCATTTTACCTATGAGGCAAATCACACTACCCTACCCTTTCTGGAAATATCCTGGTCACCAAAACAGAGGGAGGTACCCTCAAAATGAGCACGTATAGAAAACCAACATCCATGAACTCCATTCTAAGATGGGAGAGTAATCACCCAACCCCCCTTAAAAGGGGAATATCCAAGGGGCAATATCTTAGAATGCGGAGGAACTGCTCGGACGAGGGTTCTTTCAAACATCAGGCAAACGACCTCAGAAAGAGGTTTTTGGTGAGGGGCTACCCTGAAAGGGTTTTGAAAAAGGCCTATAATGACCAGAATAATGAATAGAGCAGATCTTCTAGTTCCAGCTCCTGAGAAAAGTGATGAGGGATTAATCAGATTCTCACGACTTACTCCAATGGATCACAACGAGTAAGAAATATCCTAGAAAGACACTGGTCCATCCTCCGAATGGATAAAGATCTTGAGGATAGGATCGGTGAATATCCACATGTCACCTATAACAAAGGGCGTTCCATTGAGGATAGACTTATCCACAGTGATTTCCAAGCACCTCAACAACATACATGGCTAAAATCGAACATCAAAGGTTGCTATAGATGCGGGAAATGCGTGGCCTGTCCATTCATCAAGTCCTCTAAAAACTTTGAGTCTAATGTCACCCATGAGCAATTTGATAAACGCCACTACATAAATTGCCGTTCCCGAGGCATTATTTACAAAGCCACCTGCGAGTGTGGGGTAGAGTACGTCGTTAAAACCATCAGAGAATTTAGACGACATATCGGGGACCATCTGGGTGACATGGAACATAAGAGGGAGACCCCCTTGGCCCGACGTGAATAATATCCATGGAGGAAAGAAGAATGTAATTTCATTCATTGGCATCGATAAGATCGAACCACCCCTCAGAGGTGGAGACTGGGACCGCCTGATTTTGCAGCGGAAGACTAGGTGGATCTTCAGGCTGGACACTGTGGCCCCTAGAGGCCTAAATGAGCAGCTACAATATGGCTGCTATATATAATCTTCCTTGGTTTAGCCAGGTATGAATCTAGTAACATGGTCCCCCACTCCTATCCTTGATCTCTCCCACCGGTATTTATAATCATCATGCCACCTATCTTTCAGCCTGTCTAAATATCACTGGACATAATAAGGTCTTGTATGACCTCATTGTTATTAATATGGTGGAAAGGTGACTCTTCACCTTCCGCTTATGTTTATGGTATTAAAGCATATTGAAGTACATAAGCTTCCGTCACACTCACTAACTATATATGTAACCCTTCTTCCTATGGGGGTTTTTACCCCACCCACAATGGGGGATTATAAATAATGATACACTGCCTGAGCGCTATGAGGAGCCTTACCCTGCTTCTAAGTAAATGGGGCATTTATTGCTCTAAAAAAGGCTCACAAAGTAAGCGACGTATTTATGGAATATGGGTGTTAACATGGTAACATACAAATTGATTCAGGGCTGTACGCGCCTACAAACGTGTGATGGGCTGCTCAGGGATCCCCATGCAGTCAATCCAGACGATCTGGGGGCGTATCCTAACATTTAACATCTTAGGATGCTCTGAATGAAGTGATGACGCGGCGGATCACGTGACTAACCATGTGATGATGTTTGTAGTATGTGACGTGGTCCTACTCCATTTCCATGAATACAATCTGCATAACGTTAACCTTAACATATTTCTGTATATGTTGAATTAGGGCTATACACGCCCATAAAACGTGCAACAGGCGGCTTAGAGACACCTATGGAGTCTATTTGGATGACTTGGGGGCGTGCCCTAAAACCTCATATCATAGCGATGTCCCGAATGAAGCAACGACGCGGCGGATCATGTGTTTGATCATGTGATGTTGTTTGCATCGCGTGGTGTGGTCCAAGCCTCGTTTTCGTGAATACAACCCGGAAGTGCGATGCACATGCCGGGCAATGGAGACTGAATGATATAGAGATGCCAGGACATGTGGAATCCAGGTGTAATAATCCTTCCAAAAAGGCGGTGAGTGTTTAACATCTTATGTGATTGCGATCGCACCTGATCGGAAGCTGGTTGGATTGGCTGTGCGGGCCCCGACCATATTTTAGAGGTCATAACTGGTGGGGCTAGCGGTTTGCAGCATTTGGTGTATGGACCTTGCAGGCCCCACACCATTATCGGCTCTTTTATATCTAACCCATGCTTGGTCCCCTGAGGAGTCACTACTTGTGACGAAATGCGTCGGGAGGCATGTGGGGCTTCTTCGTACAAGGACATAGGTTCAGATGTGGACCGTCCTTGTAAGGATGGGAGTCAAGGGGGTTCAGGGTGAGTTGTACCAAACCTGGAATCCAAGCCCCTTCTTGGCCCCGCCAACAAGAGATGCTGTATAAAGTACTGGAAGACCTTCTAACCGGGTGAGATCCTTCCATTATAATTGCTTTATTTGTGTGTTGAATACAGCTTAAAGGGGACTAAGTGTCCTTAAATCTGAGGTATCCTTAGTTAATTGCTAGACAAATACATCCCCTATTTGTATCTGTCGTGTTGTAGCTTTGACTCTGGTTTATTGGTAGTGGGACCACTGTCCATACTAATTACTGAGCTACATTGCCACTGACAGTGTAGATCTATTTTGCCTTCAACACACTGTTTGGCTATCCCTCTTTGTGCCTTGCCTAAGGGACCTATTTATGGTTCAGGGCAATGTGTGATTGGTTACCTGCAGGGTTAATCCTACTGGTATTTTAATATTGCCTAAATTTTAACGAATGGTATTAAAGGTTAAGTTTTAAATATATTTCTTCACTGGTGCTATTTACTAAAAATATCAGCCAGCAGCTGGCCGGAATTGCCGCATTCATTAGATGCGGCAGTCCCGGGATTCTACCCGGCTGATTCCGAATTGCCCTGGTGCGGTGGCAATCGGGGTAATAAGGAGTTAATGGCAGCCCATAGCTGCCACTAAGTCCTAGGTTAATCATGACAGGCGTCTATGAGACACCGCCATGATTAATCTGTAGTGAAAGTAAAAAAACACAAATGAAAAATCCTTTATTTGAAATAAAAGACAAAAAAACACCCTCTTTCCCCACTTTATTAACCCCCAAATACCCCTCCAGGTCCAACGTAATCCAAACGAGGTTCCACGATGCTTTCAGCTCTGCTACATCGGAAGCTGACAGCAGCAGCAGTAGAACACGGCCACTCACTGTGAACTCCACGCAGAAACTGAAGTGAATCGCGCTGTCAATGGGGACATCACTGAGGTAGTGCGGGTGTGTGTGGTGATGATTGGGGCGCTAGTGCCTGGGTGTGTGCGGTGATGATGTTGATGGCGGTGATGATAATATTGCATGCCACAATTTTCAGTTTAATCTTTCTTAAAAAAGTTTAAAATAAGCCATAAATTTCGTTCAACTTCACAATTGTGTCCCACTTGTTGTTCATTCTTCACCATAACATTAAAATTTTTATCCTTATGTTTGAAGCCTGAAATGTGGGAAAAGGCTGAAAAATTCAAGGGGGGCAGAATGCTTTTGGAAGGCACTGTATATAGTGTGCTATATTATATTTCTTTACTTCCGCTGTTATCATAGTTAAAATATACAATATGTAATAAAAAAAATTATGTAAAAAATATAAACTATTATTTTAATGAACATGTGGGTATTTTTTTAGGTCATATATAAATAAAAAAACAAAACATATTTGGTATCACTACATTTGTAAAGTCAGATCTATAAAACTCTAATATATAAAGCTGAATGTGTGTGTGTGTGTGTGTGTGTGTGTGTGTGTGTGTGTCCGGGATTGGCATCTGCACCGTCGCAGCTACAGATACAAAATTTTGCACACTCACACGTCTGGACCCCGAGAGCGTCATAGGCTGTGTTGTGAGGCGAAATTTTAACCCCGCGCGTTCCAATTTACCAATCAATTTTGCCCCTATCTACATAATGGGGAAAAAGTGAAACGAAAAATGTATCCGCACCGTCGCATTTACAATCACAAAATTTTGCACAGACACCTCATGTGACCCAGGGAACGTCGTAGACTATGTTTTGACAGGAAAATTTAACCCTGCGCTTTACAGTTACTCTCCAAAATACATGCCTTCATTAAAGTAAATGGAGTCTGGAACTACAGGTTATTAGTAGGAGGTGTAAGTGGTTGCTATAGGAACAAAAGACATTCATAGTATACGAAGCTTATATGTGAGGTAATGAGATGTCAGTGGGGAGACGGCTAGAGAGAGACAGAGAGAGACAGACAGAGAGAGAGACAGACAGGGAAAAAGACAGACAGAGACAAACGGTAAAAGAGACAGAGACAGACGGTGAAAAAGACAGACAGAGATAGACAGGGAAAGAGACAGACAGAGACAGATGGGGAAAGAGACAGACGGGGAAAGAGACAGACCTGGAAAGAGACAGACGGAGCACATTACTTGGCCAATTTAGTTAAATCTGTGTGGAATATCTGGGGTGTTGAAATATATGTTGTGAAATGCTTCTATTAGCTTAGTTTTTGCCTTTTCATAATTACATTTATATCTATTTGTTTTGTGTTTTTTGTGTGCAGAATACATTTTTGTTAATACATTCTATTTTGTTAACAGCAGTTATTAACCTGGGCGAAGCCAGGTTGTACAGCAGTATAAAATAAATTGACCCAATTGGTAAATAGCGTAAGGAGAAAAAAAAATCAAAACACCAAAATTGCGACTTTTTTGGGCAAAGAAAGAAGAGGCGATCAAATCATCAAATATATCCCAAAATAGTATTAATAAAAGTGTCAGCTGAGGGTGCAAAAAATAAACCCTCACACAGCAACATTGACCAAAAATTGTACTAACCTGGAGAATCATACTGCCAGATCAGTTTTACCGTATATTGAACATGGTAAAAAAAAAAAAGAAAAAAAGTACAGAATCACGCTTTTTTGCTATTTTACCACACTTGGAATTTTTTTCCTGCTTTCCAGTACATCACATGATAAAATGAATGGTGTATTTCAAAAGGACAAGCCGTCCAGGAATAAACAAGCCCTCTTATGTTATGTGGATGAAACAATAAAAAAGTTACTGTATTTTTCGGATTATAAGACTCACTTTTTCTCACAAAAATTTGGTAGGAAAATGAGGGGTGTGTCATATAAGCCGAAATTAGCTTACCGGGGTGATGGAGAATGGTCACAGGAGGCAGGGGCAATGCTGCGGGCAGTGCGCTGTGCTCATTGCAGTCAGTGAAGCAGGAGCCATTCTGAAAATGTCGGAGGTGCCGGCTTCAAATAATGGCGCCTGGAGTCAGCATGTGCGCAGATGGAGCTCTCGGCTCAAGATCTCATCTGCGCACGTGCCGCCTGTGGCCTATTGATCTCCCAGCAGCAGACTTAGGGAAAATGGCGCCCCGAGGAAGAGAGCTCGGCTCATCATTGAGTCGATAACTGAATCTGCGCACTTACCGACTACGGGCGCCATATCTTTGAAGCCCGCACCACCAACAATTTCTGGATATTCCTGCCTCATAGCGACTGCAGCAAGCATCCGGGACACCTGCCACACCGCCCGCAGCATCCCTACTCTACCACTGCCCTGCCTCCTGTGCCCCCAATCAATCACTGCTGCTATCCCCCCCCCCCAGTAGGACAGCACCAGATTAAAAGACGGACCCCATATTTTGTATAACCTTATTTTCCCTTTAAATTTGGGGTGCGTCTTACAATCCGATTTATCTTATAAAATGAAAAGTACGGTATGTTTCTAGGAAAAGGGGAGGAAAAAAGGAAAGCACAAATGTGGAAAATTGCCCTATCAGGAAGGGGTTAAACATTTCTTTCGAGGGTTTATGGTTCCGTAGATCATGCGGTGTTACACCAGCTCAAAGTCGTCTTCATTCTGAGGTTCATCATAGCCTTCCCGGAGGTTGTGTGCTATCAGTTTATGAGATTGGAAAACCCTTTTAAGACTTGACGAGATTGATTTTTCTGCTGAAAATATTAAAATTCCTAGATTGTAATATTTATGTTTCCCTCCAAGAATAGGAAGCAGAGTTATAAATAGGATAGGAAGGCAAATTTATAGATAGGATTTACTTCCAGTGTGACAGACGTCTATACTTAGACGACCCCCAAGTAACGATTATGGATCATTTTTTCAGAAAATGTCCCTACAACTTGCTGAATGTGAAAAAGAAAAAAGGTTTCCATGGTTACCGGGAATAGTCACAATAGGGACCTTCTTGTGAGCCATTAAGTTTCCCGGGAGATGTGCGTGTGACGTGTTGGCGAGAGGTGGACTTGCTAAGATACACGCATCAATGTAAATCATTACAGATGAGGTAAACACTCGTTTACTTCCAAAATAGATGAATTTCTGAGCTATATCTTTGTGCTGCATTGGTTTTGTATCCCTAGAAAGACCCTTACGTAAGGTAATGCTCTAGGTCAGTCATGGCGAACCTTTTACAGTGCCCAAACTGTAGTTCTAAACCCATTTTTTTTTCCGAAGTGCCAACCAATCCTATTATGTAAATAATTGATTTTAACCTTACCTTTGCAGTCTTCTCTTCTCTCCAGCAGGGGGCATCACGCTCATTCGTGCTTACCACACATTGAAGCTGAGCCCTTTCCAGACACAGCAGTTGGATTGATCTTTCTGGAAATAAATTGCAGCATATTAGACAGAGATTTTAGCCTGGAATGCAATCAGATGTCACCCTGTAATCCACATCTACATTTCAAAGTCTGAACATCTTGAAATCCCATAAAGACGTACGAGTTGCTCCCCTCCCCTTTCATTGTGTAGTCATGTCCCCCTTCCTGGCCACTTCCTGGTAAACATGTCCCCCATCCTGATATATATTTCCTACATTCTGGTATATTTGTCCACATCATGGCCCCATCCTGGTAAATGTACCCCATCCTGGTAAATGTACCCCATCATTGTAAAGGTATCCCATCCTGGCATGTTCCCCCATGCTGTTAAATGACCCCATCCTGGTAAATGTACCTCATCCAGGCATGTTCCCTTATCCTGGTAAATGTACCCCATCCTGATAAATGTCACCCTTCCTGCTAAATGTTCCCCATCCTGGCATTTTTCCTCATCCTGGCATGTTTCTCCCCCATCCTTTCATGTTTCCCCCCATTCTGGTAAATGTATCCCCCATACTGGTAAATGTACCCCTTCCTGGCATGTTTCCCTTCCTGCTAAATGTACCCCATCCTGGCATGATTTCCCCCATCCTTATAGTCATAGTCATGTTTACCCCCATCCTTGCAGCCATGTTTCCCCCATCTTTGCAGCCATGTTTCCCCCATCTTTGCAGCCATGTTTCCCGCATCTTTGCAGCCATGTTTCCCCCATCTTTGCAGCCATGTTTCCCCCATCTTTGCAGCCATGTTTCCCCCATCTTTGCAGCCATGTTTCCCGCATCTTTGCAGCCATGTTTCCCCCATCTTTGCAGCCATGTTTCCCCCATCTTTGCAGCCATGTTTCCCCCATCTTTGCACGTTTCTCTCCATCTTTGCACGTTTCTCTCCATCTTTGCAGCCATGTTTTCCCCGTGCTCTCCATGTTTTCCCCGTGCTCTATTTGCCCCGTGCTCTGTTTGTATATGCCCCATGCTCCCATGTTCCCCCCGTGCTCCCATGTTTGCCTCGTACTGGCTCTGTCCCCCGTGCTCCCCATGTTTCCCCCGTGCTGGCTGTCCCCATGCTCCCATGTTTCCCCCGTGCTGGCTCTGTCCCCGTGCGCTCCATGTTTCCCCGTGCTGTCTCTGTCCCCCGTGCTCCCATGTTTCCCCCGTGCGCTCCATGTTTCCCCCGTGCTCCCCATGTGTCCCCCATGTAGGCTCTGTCCCCCGTGCTCCATGTGTCCCCCGTGCTCCCCATGTGTCCCCCGTGCGCTCCATGTTTCCCCCGTGCTGGCTCTGTCCCCCGTGCGCTCCATGTTTCCCCCGTGCTGGCTCTGTCCCCGTGCGCTCCATGTTTCCCCCGTGCTCCCATGTTTCCCCCGTGTGCTCCATGTTTCCCCCGTGCTGGCTCTTTCCCCGTGCGCTCCATGTTTCCCCCGTGCTTCCTCTGTCCCCCGTGCTCCCCATGTTTCCCCGTGCGCTCCATGTTTCCCCCGTGCTGGCTCTGTCCCCCGTGCGCTCCATGTTTCCCCCGTGCTGGCTCTGTCCCCGTGCGCTCCATGTTTCCCCCGTGCTCCCATGTTTCCCCCGTGCGCTCCATGTTTCCCCCGTGCTGGCTCTTTCCCCGTGCGCTCCATGTTTCCCCCGTGCTTCCTCTGTCCCCCGTGCTCCCCATGTTTCCCCGTGCGCTCCATGTTTCCCCCGTGCTGGCTCTGTCCCCCGTGCGCTCCATGTTTCCCCCATCTTTGCAGCCATGTTTCCCCCATCTTTGCAGCCATGTTTCCCCCATCTTTGCAGCCATGTTTCCCCCATCTTTGCAGCCATGTTTCCCGCATCTTTGCAGCCATGTTTCCCCCATCTTTGCAGCCATGTTTCCCCCATCTTTGCAGCCATGTTTCCCCCATCTTTGCACGTTTCTCTCCATCTTTGCACGTTTCTCTCCATCTTTGCAGCCATGTTTTCCCCGTGCTCTCCATGTTTTCCCCGTGCTCTATTTGCCCCGTGCAATGTTTGTATATGCCCCATGCTCCCATGTTCCCCCCGTGCTCCCATGTTTGCCTCGTACTGGCTCTGTCCCCCGTGCTCCCCATGTTTCCCCCGTGCTGGCTCTGTCCCCATGCTCCCATGTTTCCCCCATGCTGGCTCTGTCCCCGTGCGCTCCATGTTTCCCCGTGCTGTCTCTGTCCCCCGTGCTCCCATGTTTCCCCCGTGCGCTCCATGTTTCCCCCGTGCTCCCCATGTGTCCCCCATGTAGGCTCTGTCCCCCGTGCTCCATGTGTCCCCCGTGCTCCCCATGTGTCCCCCGTGTGCTCCATGTTTCCCCCGTGCTGGCTCTGTCCCCCGTGCGCTCCATGTTTCCCCCGTGCTGGCTCTGTCCCCGTGCGCTCCATGTTTCCCCCGTGCTCCCATGTTTCCCCCGTGTGCTCCATGTTTCCCCCGTGCTGGCTCTTTCCCCGTGCGCTCCATGTTTCCCCCGTGCTTCCTCTGTCCCCCGTGCTCCCCATGTTTCCCCGTGCGCTCCATGTTTCCCCCGTGCTGGCTCTGTCCCCCGTGCGCTCCATGTTTCCCCCGTGCTGGCTCTGTCCCCGTGCGCTCCATGTTTCCCCCGTGCTCCCATGTTTCCCCCGTGCGCTCCATGTTTCCCCCGTGCTTCCTCTGTCCCCCGTGCTCCCCATGTTTCCCCGTGCGCTCCATGTTTCCCCCGTGCTGGCTCTGTCCCCCGTGCGCTCCATGTTTCCCCCGTGCTGGCTCTGTCCCCCGTGCTCCCCATGTTTCCCCGTGCGCTCCATGTTTCCCCCGTGCTGGCTCTGTCCCCCGTGCGCTCCATGTTTCCCCCGTGCTGGCTCTGTCCCCCGTGCTCCCCATGTGTCCCCCGTGCTCCCCATGTGTTCCCCGTGAGTTCCATGTGTCCCCCGTGCAGGCTCTGTCCCACCCCCACATCTTGACACAGCTGCACAGAGGCTAAAGATAAAAAAAAAAAACTCACCTTCTGGCCCCCACTCCTCCACTGCTGCGTCCTCAGTCACTTCAGTTCCCGCGCGGCCACAAGACACCGGCGCCGCCTACTGACGCTCCTCCGTCTCCTAGGCAACAGGCCTGCAGCCCAGGAGAGGAGGCGTGTCAGAGCGAGGAGAAATGTCTCCTCTGCTAAACACCAGTTTGAGCTGCTTGCTCGACCGCACCAGTAGATCAAACTGGCGCAGTGTGGCGACAGCGCGCGTGCCAGCACAAACGGCTCTGCGTGCCCTGTCTGGCACGCGTGCCATAGGTTCGCCATCACTGCTCTAGGTTTACCTGCAGTCCTATGTAAAACTTCTGATATTACAAGTTATGCCACATGACAAGCTCAGCTATGGTTTATATACAGTAGGTAGTTAAACGTAGGATGAGTGCTTATATCCACATAAATATGAGGTGAGATGAACAGCATATACTGTTTAGCACAAAATAATGGGAAAAATAGTAACACGCATAGCACGCAATCACTTCATGTTTAATGGGTGGATAATCGGTGGATCAGGGGTTATCACTGTTGCTTTGCTTTGCCTGAGGTTCAAATCCCACCAAGGACAACATCTGCAAGGAGTTTGTATGTTCTCTGTGTATTTTTGTGAGTTTCTTCCAGGTTCTTCTGTTTCCTCCCACATTCCAAAGACATACTGATACGGAATTTAGATTGTGAGCCCCAATGGGGACAGTGTTGCTGATGTATGTAAAGCGCAGTGGAATTAATAGCGCTATATAAATTAATAAATATTATATTAATATTATGTTTAGAAAATACATGACGGAGACTCGCTATAAGCTCTACCTGTTTATTTTTGTCTAGCAAGTATAAGACGTTAACACCACATTTTTTTTTAAAGAAATAAATGCACATATGATCTTGACAATTCCTTTGTAAATTAAGTAATCCCCTTTGTAAAGTACAAAAAACTAAAAAAAAATTCACCTATTACAGTATATCGGAGCCGTTCCAGCGATATCGGCACTGGGTCTACCGTGTTTCCCTGAAAATAAGACAATGTCTTAAATAATGTTTTGACGCTTATTTTTGAAATATGGCTTATTTTGCGGGAAACACAGGTTGAGGGTAAGTTTAGACTCAAAAAATGCCCCCCACCCCCACCCCGGAGAATCATACTTACCAGATCCCAGACATCTGCATCACTCCCAAGTCCTCAGCGGCCATTTCTTGCAGGTCCTTGTCTTCTGTCTGCACAGCAGTCCTCCCCTGTTTTCGGCTGACTGGCACTCACACACACATACGGGGATACCGTACTACTTCTGGCAGACAGAGGAACCTGGGACGCTATGAACATGAGGACTTGCAGTGGAGCGCATCAAGGACCTGTGATGAAATGCATTGATGTGTTCCATTGCAGTTCATCATGTTCCACAGCATCTCAGTTCTCCGGTGCAGTATGGGATGTGTGTGTGTGTGTGTGTGTGTGTGTGTGTGTGTGTAGTGTGTGTGTGTAGTGTGTGTGTGTGTGTAGTGTGTGTGTGTGTAGTGTGTGTGTGTGTGTGTGAACTCATGTACATGAGCACTGGTTCCATCACAGGTCCTCGCGTTCCTCAGCATACCGGTCTGGTGAGTATGATCGTGGGGTCTGTCTTCTTTCGTTTGATTGTATCTGCAGTATTCTTTAACTTTCTCAGCTGAATCATAATTGAACCATAGCTAGGGCTTATTTTTGGGGGAAGTGCTTATATTTAATCCTTGCTCCGCAAAGGCAGAAAATTCCTGCTAGGGCTTATTTTTGAGGTAGGGCTTATTTTCGGGGAAACATGGTACTAGGGTTCTCATAGTATTGCTATGCTATGTGAGAGGTGCAGCCAATTAGGATGCTGTGTTCTTCTCTTGGATGAATGTCGGACAGGTGAAAAAAGTGAAATCACAACAAGGTAATAGTAGCTGCTGATTAGCTGTAGGGTTCATGTGGCACGACAGTAGCAGTACAGGAGGTAAATATATGCTCTTTTTTTACAAAAGGGATTACTTCATTTAAAAAGGATATATTAACCGAAAAAGAGTTCTGCAAGTATAACCATTCAATCATTTGTCAAACACTAAAGTGGTAAACAAAATTCATCATATTTTATTACATCACATATTAATCACAGTTATGTATAGTGCTGGTACTCACAAATTTAAAAATAACCCTACCCCATATAAACATACAGAAACAAACTGACGAAGCGAGAGGCAAAACGCGCGTCGAGGTGCTGGGCGTTGTGGTTCGCCATCTGGGTCTGTACTCTGATGCATTTTTGACAACAACCAGCCTTAACAGAAGTTCTTTTTGGTCTATTCTGGCACTAGGTTGATACATATATCCCATGAGTATTACATTAGATGTTATGGATGATTTATTATTTATTGCCTCATGTTTTGAAATATGTATTAACCCTATCATTGATTCTATCCATGCTTATTGATGCTCATTTCATTATATAATTATTGGCTGCATGTTGAGAATTGTGTTCAGGCTGATCACACATATATGTTGAATTGCACTTGCACCTTAATTGCTTAGCTGTAACAGGCTATCAGGTTTTATTATAATTTTTGATACCCAGAAATATATATGGCTGTGTATTAACACTGAATCATAAATTATGGCTGTTCCACACTGCACCAGTTTGTTTCTGTATGTTTTTATGGGGTAGGGTTATTTTTAAATTTGTGAGTACCAGCACTATACATAACTGTGATTAATATGTGATGTAATAAATTATGATGAATTTTGTTTACCACATTAGTGTTTGACAAATTATTGAATGGTTATAATTGCAGAACTCTTTTTCGGTTAATATATGTTAATTATGGTGAGATCTGCTTTGGTCAACCTTAGATAGATATGGATCTCTATCCTCTTTTTTGGTTTAAAATTCATTTAAAAAGGAGTTGCCCAATGAGTAAATTTTTGGCATTTTAGCTGTTTACGAAAAAATATTCAAGAGACAGTTATTTAAATCAATATGCGCTTAAAGTATAAAGTGCAGACTCAGCTTTAATTTGAGGATATACACATCAAAATTGGAGTAAAGGTTTATTTAATTATCTCAAAAGCTCTTTAATTGGCTGCATTGGTTATTCCTTTGTTAATTCATGATCAATTAAGCAGGTAAAAGGTTTGGAGCTGACTCCAGGTTTGGCATTTGCATTTGGAATCTGTTGCTGTGAACCCACAACAGGCGGTCAAAGGAGCTCTCAATGGAAGAGGAACAGACCATTCGGCTGAAAAAAAGAAGAAATCGACTAGAGAGATAGCGGAAATATTAAGAGTGGCCAAATCAACAGTTTGATACATGATGCAAAAAATGAGCGCACTGGTCAGCTTAGAAAAAACAAGAAAGCCAGCACTAAATGTGCACTACAGCACTAAAAATTCCAAACTGTACTTATTAAAATTTGAGATTTTTGCAAAACATTTCTTGAGCTACCCGGCCACGTCACGGCAAATCTCTTTTTGGCGATCCTACTCTAAAATATTTTTATATAAAATGTGCCATACGGCCTCATATATGAAAAAGTAGAACTGTTCTTAGCAGCACTTACTTGGTGTTTTTCGATCCCGTACCCATGACTGAATCATGTCTGTGGGTGGGACAGGCCCAAGCAAATGCTGCTTGCAAAAAATCTCAAATTTTAATAATAAGTACAGTTTGGAATTTTTAGTGCAGTAGTGCACATTTAGTGCTGGCTATCTTCTTTTTTCTTCATTGAATTGGTCGGTGGCTGACCCCCACCTTGCCGTGCACCCCAATTTGGGTTGTATTCCACCTCTCTTGATTTTGGCAATTTGTGGCTGTTCACATTCAGTCATCAAGCCTGTCCACAGGCTATTTACTTCAAGCAGCATTTGTTTCGGCCTGTCCCGCCCACAGCCATGATTCAGTCTTGGGTACGGGATTGAAAAGCACCAGGTAAATGCTGATAAGAACAGTCCTACTTTTTTTTTCATATTTGAGGCCGTATGGCACATTTTAAATGAAAATAATTTAGAGTAGGACTGCCCCAAAGAGATTTGCTGTGACGTGGCGAGGTAGCTCAAGAAATTGCAATTTTTTGCCAAAAATCTAAATTCTAATGATAAATACAGTTTGGAATTTTTAGTGCTGTAGTGCACATTTAGTGCTGGCTATCTTGTTTTTCCTTCACTGATCAGTTGGGAACTCAAAAAGTTTCACAGAAGAAAATAGTGGTGGACAATTGCAGAATTTTTTCCATAGAGAGGAAAAGCCCCATCACAACATCTACTCAAGTGAAGAACACTCTCCAGTAAGTACAGTAGGCGTTTCAGTGTCTAAAGCGGGCTTTACACGCTGCGATCTCGCTAGCGGGATCGCAAGCGATCGTACCCGCCCCCGTCGGTTATGCAACACGAGCAAATCGCTGCCCGTGCCACACAACCTCGCTTAACCGCGTCACATGGACTTACCTGCTGCTCTGTGACGTCGCTCTGGCCGGCGAACCGCCTCATTTCTAAGGGGGTGGTTCGTTCGGCGTCACAGCAACGTCACATGGCAGCCGTCCAATAGAAGCAGAGGGGCGGAGATGAGCGGCCGGAGCATCCCGCCCACCTCCTTCCTTCCTCATTGCTGGTGGACGCAGGTAAGGAGATGTTTGTCGCTCCTGCGGTGTCACACATAGCGATGTGTGGTGCCGCAGGAACGACGAACAACATCGCTAATAAGCAGAAAACGATTTTTTGTTTCAGGACGACCTCTCTGCGGCAAACGATTTTGACTGCTTTTGCGATCGTTCAAGGTCGCTCATAAGTGTCACACACTGCGATATCGTTAATGAAGCCAGATGTGCGTCACAAACACCGTGACCCCGACGATAAATCATTAACGATATCATAGCGTGTAAAGCCCGCTTTAGTCTACCATAAAGAAAAGACTTCATGAGAGGAAATACAGAGGGTTCACCACAAGCTGCAAACCATTAATCAGCATTAAAAATAGAAAAGGCCAGATTAGACTTTGCCAAAAAATATCTAAATTAGCCAGCCCAGTTCTGGAAAAGCTTTGGTTGGATAGGTTAAACTATTTTCAACCTGTACCAGAATGATGGGAAGAAGAATGTATGTGTAAGGTTTGGAACGGTTCATGATCCAAAGCACACCACATCCCCTGTAAAACAAAGTGGAGGCAATGTGATCCCTGGGCATGCACGGCTTCCAATGGCCGTGGGTCATTAGTGTTTATTGAGGATAGGAATGAAGACAGAAGCAGCCGGATGAATCCTGAAGTATACAGGGTGATACTTTTTGCTGAAATTCAACCAAATACAGAAAGTTTGATTGGACAGCACTTCACAGTACAGAAGGACAATGATCCAAAACACACTGCGAAAGCAAAGCAGGAGGTTTTTAAGCCAAAGGAGTGCAATATTCTACAATGTCCGAGTCAATCACCAGATCTCAACCCTATGAAGCTGTATTTTACATGTTTTAGACAAAATGTAAAGCCCCACTCCAGTGTATTTTTTTTTTATTTCACCACTGTGCTGGAGTGGTGCTTTAAATCAAAGTCCCCTACCCCCAGTGTTATACTCAGCCTCCGGCATCTTCAGCTTTTTTCATCGTCGATCCAATTCTGCAGCGCCATCTTGTGACCGCAACTTCTCACTGCCTGGAAGTTACGTCACGCGTTGTCAATGCAAGTCTATGAGAGTCACAATAATGCTGTCATATACTTGCATAGAGTTGTGACCTCCGGCTGAATATATGAAACACTGGAGCAGCCGGCAAGTCACAAAGTGCAGAAGACCAATGGGAACAGCGTGGATAACAGATGAAGACGCTGGAAGGTGAGTATAAGACAGGAGGCATAGATTTAAAGCACCACTCCAGCGGTGAAATAAAAAATATGTTGGAGTGGTGCTTCAAAGGCAGAAAAACCCACAAACAAGCAACAACAGAAGTCAGCTGCAGTAAAGGCCGGCAAAGCATCACAAAGGAGGCAACTTAGCATTTAGTGACATCCAAGGCTTCCAGACTTCAAGCAGTCATTGGCTGCAAAGTATGAAACCTTTACATTTTATTTAGGGTAAAATAAATCTGTCAAATTGCTTTGAGTGCCTGAAATGAGGAGACTTTGTAGAAAAATGGTTAGCATTCCTAAAGGTTTCACAGGATATTTTTGTTCAACCCCTTTCCAACCTTGGACGTACTGGTACATCCTATCTTAACATTACTTAATGACCAGGAACGTACCAGTAGGTCCAAGCAATCGCGGGGTCACAGGCCTCACAGTAAAGAACAGTGCCTGCGCTGTACCTGGCTGTTTAACCCCTAATTGCTGCAATCAATACCGATCGCGGCAGTTAGGAGGTTGGGAGAGGGATCATGCTCCCTCTCCCCTCCAATCAGGACCCCTGTGATGTAATCGGGAGGGCTTGATCGTTGTCATGGTGACCCAAAGTCACAGAGGCTTTCTCAGTGCAGCTCTGACAGCTATGATGTTCTGCAGTGATCGAACACTGCAGAACATTGCAGCTGCGATCAGAGTACTGTGGGGTGATCTTCCATATAGAGGCTAAGTGAAAAAGTAAAAAAAAAAGTTAAAAAACTGAAACTATTTTTTTTAGAAAAATCAGAAAATAAAGAACAAAAAATAAAACAAATATTCCAGTAAATAGTTATAGTTGTGTAAAAAAAATTGAACAAAAAAAGAAAAGTACACATATTTAGTATCCCCATGTCCATAACAACCTGAGTTATGAAACGGTCACACCAGTTAACAGCTTCAGTGACCACTGTAGAAAAAATAAAAAACGTAGCAAAAATTATCTTTTCATCATACAGCTGACAAAAAAGTGTAATAAAACGCGATCAAATAGTCATATATAAATAAAATTGGTACTGCTCTCACAAAAGACAAGCCATGATACAGCTCCATCAGCCAAAAAAATAAAAAAGTTATGGCTCTCAGAATACAGCAATGCAAAAACTGTCTTTTTTCTATAAAATAGTTTTTATGGTGAAAAATGACAAAACATAAAAAAATCCTATATAAATATGGTATCGCTGTAATCGTACTGACCTGAAGAATGAAAAAGTCTTATCTTTTACATCACAGTGAGCAGCATAAAAAAACAAAAAAAAACTATCCCTGAGTTGCTGTTTCTTCTTGATTCACCTCACAAAAAGTGGAATAAAAAGCGATCAAATTATGTGGCCAAAAAAAGGTACCAATAAAAACTCCAACTCATCCCACAAAAAACAATCCCTCACATGACTCTGTCATCAGAGAAATAAAAAAAAAACTATAGCGTTCAAAATCTGGTGATATAAATAACTTATTTTGTAAAAAGCATTTTTAGTATGATAGTAGCCAAGCCTAAAAAAATAAATATATAATATATATAATATATAAATCTGGTATCTCTGTAATTGTACTGACCAGAGGAATAAAGCCTTCTAATCACTTATACCGAATGGTGAACGGCATAAAAAAAAAATAGATAAAGCCAACTGCTATTGATTCGTTCATTCTGCCTCTAAAAGATAGCAGTATGGCGTGTTTCATTTATCCTGAGCTCTATGCGGAGTGCTTGCACCGTGATTAGGTGTAAGGCCATGTTCCCACGCGACGCTCGTACCTGCGGATATATTCGCAGGTACGGCCGCATGTTTCCTGCAGCTGCCCGCCGGCAGCCGCAGCTATTTTTAGCTGCGAGTTTCCAGCGGAATAGCTGCGGGTAACATGCGGAGTTTCACGCGATTTACCTGCGGACGTCCCGGCCTCTATCTCCATAGCGGAGGGCCGGGATCTCCGCAAGTAAATCCGCATGAATAATTGACATGCAGTTAGGTGCGGCTGAGGGATCTCCGCAGGAGATTCCGCAGCCGCACTTTCCGCAGCGTGGACACAGACACTCCCCATGTCCCATAGGGTAACATGGGGAGTGCCTGTACATGCTAGAACCTTCGGATTTATCTGGAAAATCCAGAAAAATACGCAGATTTTCCGCGGCAAACTCCGCAGCAAAAAGCTCCCGTGGGCACATGGCCTAAGGGTGCGTGCCCACAATTGGGAATAGAAGTGTTTTTTCGCTGCATCCAAACTGCTACGTTGTGCAGTACAATCACAGTGAATAGATTTATAGAAATCTCATGCCCACTGTCCTTCCTTGCTCCGCAGTGTAAACTGACATGCGGCGCGGCTTCTTGTCCTGTCAATTAATGCTGCAGAGACGCAAGTGTACCACCCCGGGGCTCGGCCGGCTGCCGAGTCGCTCGGATCCGTGCTCGTCGGTGGGTGACTCGAGCTCTTCATGGACCCGGGGGTCACATCGCTCTGGAAGGGGGTTGGCACTACACATAGGGACTTCGGTGGGGAGGTCCACGGTCAGAGCCGCAGTTGTTTGTAGGGGATTTAAGTTCGTGACGCCACCCACGGGTTGTGGTGAATGGATGTACACCACCGCTGCCATTGACTAGGCGGTGTTGCGCAGCTTGGTGTTGACCCCCTCCGTGGGTAGGGGGATGATGGTTTCGGGGGCGGTGCTGAGGCGAGGGGATGGATGCGTGCTGGGGTGTCGGTGCGGTGCGCGGCCCAAAGGCACTGTTGTACTCACTATGACAAACACGCTGGAGTCTCTGGTAAACCAAACAAGATGGTGAACGGTGCCCGCAGCTGGCTGCAGTTTTCCCCTTATCAGGTTGGTGGTTTCCGCCTTTCTCCTGCACCCCACTTATGTAGAAATCATGACTCCTATGCCTGAGCAACGGTAGTCCGCTCCCCGGTTTGATATGTGTCAGGAGAGCCCTCTTTGCCCACAGATGCTGGCCCCTCAGGTATCTATGGATGGGCGGTGGCGTTACCCTAATGGTTGGGCTGTTGTTTTCAGTCAAGACTCGACTAGACCAGACTAGACTAGACTACTGTTTTTCCCGTCTCGGGGCCTGTCAACTCCTCGGTGGGCGGAGCCTACCACCTGGCTCCGCCCCCTGGTGTGAACATCAAACCCGGAGGGAGGTGACAAGGGTTTCTGTAGTTTGGCTGCTGTTACCTTACTAAGGGGAGGGTGTGTGTGTGTGTGTATGGGACTACCTGTGACAACCTGGCTAGTCTAGGGCGTCACACAAGTGTACACAGCTGGGAAAACAGAGTGGAAGTCCAGAGCACCCCAAACACTGATATTGGGCACAAGCAGCTGCGATCTCCTGCAGAGAACACATGCGTCTTCACAAGGGAAGACACACGTCTTCCAGAACACAGTGTGTGCAGTTCGTGGGCACATAAACTAAATCTCTGAAATACGTGATTCAGACACAATTCATTCCCAATGGAAAATTCAATGTAATGAAGCAGAGGGAGTCACTTTGACCTCACACGTGGCCTGTGGTCCAGCAGTGTCCATCTTTTTATGCTTTTTTTAACCATGCACAAAAGTTCAGTCATCAACAGTTTTATTCACCTTTGAAAAGACAAATACCACTGAACAGAGGACAAACGGAGTCCGGAGTAGCTCTGCTGCCTCATTAGTGAATGTATCGATCGTGGGTTTCACCTGAATCATGTATTTCGGAGATGGAAACCCCGATGTAAGCACTCAGCATAGAGTACAAGATAAGTGTGAACTGATCCAAAATGTTCTGTACCAAAATCGTCACCAAATAGCATTCAACTAAACCCACAAAAACACAAGTCCCCACTCAGGTCCATCATCGGCTAATGGAAATATAGAGGGCTTCCACGTTACTGGTAAACCAAAGGCTCTTGAAAAATGCTATGGCTCCCCTCCCCAAAAATAAAGAAATCCAGCAAAATATGTGCTCCCAAATCCAAATGCCCCCCGCTCTTCTGAACCCCACAATGTGCCTAAACCACAGTAAGCATCCACCTGTTTGACATTATTGTAGATGGATGAGACCTGAAATTTTTTGTATGACCCTGAAAACAAAGAGAAATCAAAAGAGTGGAGGCACAGTGGTTCTCCTCGTCCAAAGAAGTTCAGTGTGTAAAAATCAGCCACTATGGTGATGGTGTCTGTGTTCTGAGATAAGGAGAGCGTGCTGCTAGTGGACTACCTTCAAAAGGGTTCCACCATCAATGCAAGGTATTACATTGAACTTTTGGACCAATTGAAGGCAGCTCTAAAAGCCAAAAGGCGCGGCAAGCTGTCCAAATGAATCTGGTTCCTGCAAGACAACACCTCCCATCACAATGCACAAGCAACCACAGCAAAACTGGCAGAGCTGGGCTTCCAGCTGCTTGACCACCCACCTTATTCACCAAATCTAGCTCCCTCCAACTATCATCTATTTCCGAACCTATAGAAACACTTCAAGGGTACCAACTTTCACACCATTTTTTATGCTATGGCTGCTACGGATGCCTGGTTTGACGCACAACCCAAATCCTTCTTTTTGTTAGGCTTAGGCCCCTTTCACATTGAGTTTCAGTGGCTCCATCGGGGCATCCGTCCGAAATCCCGCCCCTCCCCCCACAAAACGGGTTTCAGACCTATGTGCCGACAGGGCCATTGAGTATAATGGAGCAGACAGAGCAAGCATATGCTCTGTCTTGCACCATTTTAGGATCTATACGCTTTCTGCAGGCGGATGCTCAGATGTAGAAGACTACGTTCGGGTGTCCACCTGCAAAAAGAGTATACACCCGAAAATGGTGCAAGAGAGAGCATACGCTTGCTCTGTCTGCTCCATTATACTCAATGGCCCTGTCGGCACATATGTCCGAAACACGTTTTGTGGGGGGAGGGGCGGGATTTTGGACGAATGCCCCGATGGAGCCACTGAAACGTAATGTGAAAGGGGCCTTACAGAACTTGGAATACCGATGTAAGAACAGTGGAGAGTATGTGGAATAAATGCAAAGTTTCATCATCCTATCTCGTTTCTTTCTGGGTAAAGCCAAAGACCTATCAGCAGACCCTCGTACTATTATACAAACTCTAAGTAACACTGACATACAATTTCTAACTAATACTGCTATAGATTACAAAATATACACTGTGTGCAGAATTATTAGGCAAGTTGTATTTTTGAGGATTTTTTTTATTATTGATCAACAACTATGTTCTCAATCAACCCAAAAGACTCATAAATATCAAAGCTTAATATTTTTGGAAGTTGGAGTGGAATTTGTTTTAGATTTGGCTATCTTAGGAGGATATCTGTTTGTGCAGATAACTATTACTGTGTAGAATTATTAGGCAACTTAATAAAAAACAAATATATTCCCATCTCACTTGTTTATTTTCACAAGGTAAACCAATATAACTGCCCAAAATTTAGAAATAAACATTTCTGACATGCAAAAACATAACCCAAAAATATTAGTGACCAACATAGCCACCTTTTTTGATGATGACACTCAACAGTCTACCATCCATAGATTCTGTCAGTTGATCTGTTTACGATCAACATTACGTGCAGCAGCCACCACAGCCTCCCAGACACTGTTCCGAGAGGTGTACTGTTTTCCCTCCCTGTAGATCTTACATTTTATGAGGGACCACAGGTTCTCTATGGGGTTCAGATCATGTGAACAAGGAGGCCATGTCATTATCTTTTCATCTTTTAGATCTTTCCTGGCCAGCCACGCTGTGGAGTAGTTGGAAGCATGTGATGGAGCATTGTACTGCATGAAAATCATGTTTTTCTTGAACGATACCGACTTCTCCTGTACCACTGCTTGAAGAAGTTGTCTTCCAGAAACTGGCAGTAGGTCTGGGAATTGAACTTCACTCCATCCTCAACTCGAAAAGGTCCCACAAGTTCATCTTTGATGATACCAGCCCATACTTGTACCCCACCTCCACCTTGCTGGCATCTGAGTCGGAGTGGGCTCTCTGCCCTTTACCGATTCAGCCTCTGGCCCCTACATCTGGCCCATCAATAGAGTCACTCTCATTTCATCACTCCAAAAAACCTTTGAAAAATCAGTCTTAAGATATTTCTTGGCCCAGTCTTGATGTTTTTTCTTATGTTTCTTGTTCAAAGGTGGTCGTTTTTCAGCCTTCCTTACATTGGCCATGTCCCTGAGTATGGCACACCTGCTTTTTGATACTCCAGTAACGTTGCAGCTCTGAAATATGGCCAAACCTGTGGCAAATGGCATCTTGGCAGCTTCACGCTTGATTTTCCTCAATTCATGGGCAGTTATTTTGCGCCATTTTTGCCCAACACGCTTCTTGCGACCCTGTTGGCTATTTCCCATGAAATGCTTGATTGTTCGATGATCACGCTTCAAAAATTTGGCAATTTCAATGCTGCTGGATCCCTCTGCAAGACATCTCACAATTTTGGACTTTTCAGAGCCTGTCAAATCTCTCTTCTGACCCATTTTGCCAAAGGAAAGGAAGTTGCCTAATAATTAAGCACACTTTATATAGGGTGTTGATGTCATTACACCACACCCCTCCTCATTACAGAGATGCACATCACCTTATTTACTTAATTGGTAGTTGGCTCTCAGCCTATACAGCTTGGAGTAGGACAACATGTATAAAAAGTATCATGTGATCAAAATACTCATTTGCGTAATAATTCTGCACACAGTGTAGACAGAAACACATGCACTTATTTACTTCACATATGAACACACAGAAGTACATTGCTGCATTTTATGGCAATCCAGTTTTTGCAGGTGAAATACATTTCAAAGAAATGCCCAAACAATACAAAAATATGCCAATTTGCAGCACAAACATGAATTCTTATGTCAAAATGCAGACTAAAAAAAAAAGGTAATGTGTTGTTAAAAAAAAACTGTTGTATAAATCATTTTTTGTGATACATGTGTAAGGTAGGCCCGCTTCTCGAATGCTCCGGTCAGCCCCCCTTCCGGTGGAAGTCAAAGCCATATGCTATGAGAACAAAATGCACGAAAGAAAAACAAATGGGCATTCAACGGTTGTGACAGAACTGTAATAAATCTGCTGAATGAAACAGAATTTACATACAGAAATGTGCCGCCCCCGCAACAGCCGACGGGCTGCTTGGATCCAGGTCCGCAGTGGCTCGAGGGGGTCTCCGGACCCAAGACGGGGTCGCGTGGCCTCTCAAAAATAAAAAGGGGGTTTTGAAGGGGTGGATTGGATAATGTTCGTGACACCACAAAAATAGAATACCACCGCTGCTGCGTTTAGGAGAGAGGGAGAGCGCCCGGGAGCGATGGGATGGCAGCTGGTGATGTTAACCCCTCTGGCAGCAGGGCAAGGTGTCCCGAGGCTCGGTGATGGCAGGTTGGGGACCCGTTGGAAGCAAAGGGGCACAACGTACTCACACAGTCCAGAGATGCTGACGCTGACACCAGGTAAACCAAAGTCTTGAACGCCCTGCAGCTTTTAGTTTGAACACGCTGGGTCCATGCCCTTTTGGCGTTGCTGGTTGGTCTGAAGCCTTGTCCCTTGGCACTGTGTTTACACTTGGTGGATCCCTTTCCCCTAAAACTACTCGGGTCCCGCTCACCTGCGTGGCTAGCAGAGTGAGCTTGCTCTCAGGGTTCACGCTTGGTATTTTCTGGACGGTTTTGGGAAGTCCTATCCCTCTCGTTGTGCTAGTACCCCGATTTTGGAGCGGGTGGAGAGCGGTTCATGAAGATTCCGTCCTCATCGGGTGAATTACTGGGCTGCATAAATCTACTTCCCAGCCTAGAGTCCGCGCACCCCGTCGTGCCCTGGCCCCTGCCTGGTTGTAGCAAAAGGCCGCCAAACTGTCCTCCTTAACAGAGAATAGTAGAGATAGGTGATAATGCCGCGCCACAGATCACTTCTGGAACAGTAAGATTAACGTATCTTTATTGGCATAGGTCTACGCGTTTCAGGAGCACCGCTCCCTTCCTCAGGACCGTGAAGAACCAAGAGACAGAGGTTGTCTCTTGGTTCTTCACGGTCCTGAGGAAGGGAGCGGTGCTCCTGAAACGCGTAGACCTATGCCAATAAAGATACGTTAATCTTACTGTTCCAGAAGTGATCTGTGGCGCGGCATTATCACCTATCTCTACTATTCTCTGTTATCTGCCGTCGGGTGGCTGCTGCCTGGATTAATGATTCACATGCTGTCAAAGGGGTTGTGACTTGCACAACTCCATCTGGTGAGTATTCACTCCCCCTCCTTCACCCCATATTATTGGGGTAATACCCTATTTGCGCTTCTTTTTCCACAGTTCTATACAGAAACTGTCCTCCTTGGCAGTACTGTGCCCCTTGCCACTACCCCCTGCGATCAGGGTTCCAGCTCCTTCCAGGCTAGGCCAACGTCTGTCACCTGGGACAGGTACAGGAGCCCAGCTCCGCAGCGTGACCTTTCCTGTCTCTGCTCACTGACACTCTGACTACAACTGACACTTCTGGCCCTACTTCTACCATCCCTCCATCTGGGCAGCCCTATTCCCCTCAGGCTGCCCAATGGGTGTCTGGTGGGTGTGGTGCAGTGTTCCTCAGGATTTGTGTATACCTGTTCTTAGCAACAACAAAGGGACAGGACCCGTAACCAAGGAGGAGCAGAAGGGCAGATTGCACGGCACCCTTGTGACAACCTGATCGGCCATGGCGTCACAGAAAGCCAAACAAAAAACAACACTAACACTGAATAGAGTAGAACATGGTAACACTGGGCTAAAGGAAAGCATGAAACTAGTATTGATAAATCATGACTCTGCATTGTCCAGGACATGATAATGGACTTTAGTCTGGGACTGATCTAATAAAACATATAAAGATGACTGCATGAAGTAGATAATCACATTTTCCAATCATTTATGATATGGAGTTGTACGTCAGGTCTATAGCACCTGGGGAGATGGCAATCATTACCTCCGCAGTCAGTGTGTAGGCGTACATTGAAATTTTGAACACTCCTTTCATTTCGTAGATTGAAAATAGAATTGCTGATGAAGTAAGTTTTCTGACTAATAAACAGAGATGGACAAATGTAATCAACTGGAATTTAAGTCTACTTTAATTTAAAAAAAAACAAACCAAAATCTGCATTTTGAGGAATACAATTTTTCTTTGTAATTTATTGGTCATCAGCTGTGGTAGCCATCTTGCTAAACTTTAAAGGTCCCCTAAAGGGTTAAAAAAAGCAAGGACCTCCTTGGTCTGCATATGGACAGAAGTTCTGTCCTAGAGTGAACACCGGGCTGGAGATGTGCGCGACAGAGGAGTGAAGAACCGGACATTGGGCAGGGAGCAGTGGGGGTGACAGGAGAGGCAAGGTAAGTATGAGGGGTTTTTTTTCTATCTTAGGTTTATGCTCTGAGGTCTGGAGACTTATAATAGGGAACATTGAATTCATGGAGAATAACTTAATTGCAAATCGAAATTTCCAGTAAAATCAGTGTGATTTGGCAAATTCTCATTTTGCCAGATCTGCTCATCTATACTAATAATGTATCGAGCCATAAAATAAAGAGTATTTAAGATTCTTGCTAGGAAACACCAATGACGTAGTCTGAAAAAGCCTGGATCTCAATCAGATGGAAATTTATGTAGCAAATCCTCAAAAATTGGACCATCCTACAAAGCTGATCTGTTACCAATTTTAAAGAAAGAACCAACTTGATATAGCATTTTGTAAATGAGTTTAGCCCATGCCTCAAAGAAATCAGGCTGTGAAAGAATCCCATGGAGGAGTTAAACTGGAACAAATACTCATTTTTATTTTTTTTTATAGTTCCATATATTTTTTCCATCGTTATTCAATAAAATAATTTTACTTTAAGGCAGGTTTAGTAAAGCCAGAAAGTTCACCTATTAAAGGGGCTGTCCACTACTTCACTACTTGGACAACCCCTTCTCAATCCATATGGTTTCCCCTCATAAAATAACTGATGAGCGGACCTGTGGAAGTTCAGGTTCTGCTGGTCCAGCTGAACTTTTTTTAAAGTTCGGTTTTGGGCCCGGACTTGACTTGAACTTCATTTGAAGTCACTATTTGGGAAGTTCAAGTCTCTGCCCAGATGCAGGTAGCTATAAACAGATCACTTCTGGGGAAGGGTGGGCGAAGTTGGTGCACATTACATCTGATCACGCTGTTGTTACCCCCAGTGTGTGCCATTCAAACACCGCAAGCGGCTCACCTATGGCCGAGCACCGAGCACACCCGAGCACAGTGATGCTCGTGCAAGTGGTTTGCATACATAAAGCACTTGAACTCCAAACCCAAACTTTGTTTTCTTGGAAAAGTTTGAGTTTGTACTGAACACCAAACTTCAGGCTTGCTCATTTCTAATAATAACAAAACATACTCACTTGAGATGCCAGTGCCATTTCCTTAATCCTTCACAACAATCCCACACAATCCCCGAGAGAAGCAGTGACCAAACCACTGGACGATGGCAGTAATGCAAGCGAGTATAAATGTTAATATTTTGCAAGGGGAAAACATGGATTGAGAAGGGGTTGTCTGAGTAGTAAACAACCCCTTTAAATGGTGCATTGGTGTCATATCTGTGTGATTTGGTCAAGTTTGTGTCAGGAGACCCACAGGCAGCCCATGCATTATGGTTTGTACTTGGAAGGTGAACATGGATATATGACACCGACCTGAGTGTGGTGACTTCATACTTATGGCCAGAGGCTGTAGAAAAGCTGAAGTTACTTCTAGCAATATTGGCACATCTATCATTGGGCTGGTCTAAGAGATAAACAAATGGATGTTTTTGAAAACTTCAATAAAAATATTTGATTTAAGAGATGAGCAGATCTATCAACAAAGGTTAGAGTTCAAGTTGAATTTTCTTAAAATCCCCGCTTCACACAAATTCGAATGCTTTGAGATTCAATTTGAGGTTTGCAAAAAATAAAAAACTTGCCCGACACCATCTCCAGCACTGCTGAAGCATCAAAGCGTGCACCAATGTCTTTTTACCCGGTCGCGAGGCCTTCCTCGTCTTGTCCGGCATCTATGACATCTAGCAGATTATCATACCTCGTGCAGTGATGGTCACTACCCGGGTCATCACAGATCAATAGATTCCAGGGGAGCACAGTATGTACAGCAGAAGAGTTGATTTGAATATTTTTGGAAAATTCAGGAAAGCCACTCAAAGTTCAAAGTTCACCATGTCTAGTTAGTTAGCTCTGCTTTAATGAAGTGATTGGACCTTGGCTGCGATACCAAACCAAACTTGAGGAGGCGGTTTTTAAAAACATCAAAGATATATTTCAATTAAAAAAAGAAGTATATGTTCTGTACATATTGAACGGACGGTAGAAGGGTTTCCTCTGATTTCTCTGCAGTTCTATAGTCTGACACTAGTTGAATTTTTTTTTATCATCACCATTGCCCGTGTTTCCACCCGTTTTTTTTTAGTCTGAACTCCTCTTTATACCCTTTAAACCATCCAGTCTCTGCATTATGAACCTGCTCTCTTGACTCTGACCCATGACTTGTCGCTTGTCCTTAATTTCCCACCTGTGCCCCTGACCTTTCGCCTGACTAATCTGAGTACTGTACATCTATGTGTCCTCAATCTCCTACAGCTGTCAACCAAAAGGCTGCTCAGAGGGCTGCCGCCTGCCGGGTTCACACCTTGTGGTGTAAAGATTAGGATCATCACATTTGCTTATGCTTTTGTTGCTGTCAATTTCCCTGTTTAATTCAATGGTGGAAAAAAACAGAAGTGGCAAGCTTTCAACGGTTTAATAAAAATATAGTGAGCCTTAAAAATGAAGGACGAGAACTAGATCCACTCGTAGCGATACATTTGATACATTCACATTGAATTTGATAACAAATCCTGGGTAATTATTGTCCTTATAATAATAATTAATAATTTTTATTCATTTATATAGCGCTATTAATTCCATAGCACTTTACATACATTGGCAATCAGATGGTAGCTATGATATCTCACCATTAAAAATATACAGTATATTTGGGACAAGATAAGGTAGTACAAGCACAGAAATATTGCTAAAGTCTAAAAAATATCGCAATATATTGTCCCAAATAAGTTATTGAGAGGTATGTGCACACCGTCTTAGTCATCTAAAAGCCTTGTGTCTTTGCATTAATGAGGTTACCTACTACTTGGACAACCTCTTCTCAATCACTATGTTTCACCTTTAAAATAATAAGCGCTATACTATCATTCCAGCGATTTCGGACCCTGCTATCTCAGGGTGAGCAGTGTCACGTGAGCCCTGCAGCCAATCAGTGGCTGCAACAATCTCCCCTCCATTGGACAAACCAAACATCTGGATGGAGTGAGAACTGCTGCTGAGGTCTGTGGACGAGCCAGTGCCAATATCACTGGAATGGAGCCGGCCAGCATCAGAGGAGGGTATAGAGGGGTGAACATAGTGATTGAGAACTGGATGTCAGAGTCGCAGACAAACCCTTTAATATTCTCAGAAATCAAACTATGTTTAGCTATAGAATACAGCGATTTCCTAGTACAATGACAATATTTCCTAACAATAGAGTAAATTGACACTTTCTACAGAAGTTAGTATTTCAGGCGGTGCATCATTCCAGATTTGTCAAGCATATGTCCATTGTTACACCTGCATCCAAAATGAAAAATGACGCTATGCTGCTAAAAGTTTTGTATTCTTCTGATTCATGTACACAGCTCTGATGTAGCCCTACAATAGTAGGGACTGCCAGTCGGGCTTTGTTATGTAATCTGAAAGAAGTAGGGGTAGAGAGCCTGGTTTCAGGGAGCAAGGAAGGAGGACGAGTGATAAAAGGAAAAGAGGAGGCGCTGGACCGAGACCAGTGACCCACCCATCGGACTGAACCACCCCACCGGTGAGCATAATAAAAGCTATTTATAATGATTTAATGATCGGCCTGGGCTCTTATCACAGTACATAAAGTATTCTAGAATGCTATATATAAGAGCTCACTTGTCCTGGCTGCAGCTTATAAGGGACAAATCTGGTGACAGGTTCCCTTTAAAGTCAAAGGTTTCATCATTATCATCATGACAGATTCTTTACTGTAAAGGACCTGTCACACACAGAGATAAATCTGCGGCAGATCTGTGGTTGCAGTGAAATTGTGGACAATCAGTGCCAGGTTTGTGGCTGTGTACAAATGGAACAATATGTCCATGATTTCACTGCAACCACAGATCTGCCAAAGATTTACCTCTGTGTGTGACGGGGCCTTTAGTGCACTGAAACAAGATGTTGTAATGGTTGATTCACTAAACAAGTTGAACAAGGTGATTGATCCAGGGAACCAGTATGATTGCCGTATAAGTAGAGATGAGTGGACCTCAACTTTAAAGTTTACACATTGGTGCTAGAGTTCAGGTGCTTTGCGTATGCTGACTACTTGGGTACACTGGGTGCTCAGCCCAGTGCGAGATGTTTGCAGTGTTGAAAGGCTCATACTCAGAGTAATAACAGCGTGATCGGATGTAGTGTGCACCCAGCAAAAAAAAAAACGCCGCCTTACTTCCTACAGAAGTGATCTGTATATGGCTTGCTGTACATGGGTGGAGAGCCGAACTGCCCAGTCAGTGACTTTCAATGAGTCTGGAACAGAACTTTAAAGTCCGATGGAACCCGCAGACCCTGAACCTCCACAGGTCCACTTATTTCTACGTACATGGAGTCGGAAAGGAATTTTCAATAAGAATCTCCCTCATGAGGTTTTTGCCTTCCTTTCTTCCAACATCTTAGGTTATAGGTTGAACTTGATGGATTTGTTTTGTTTTATATAACCATAAGACTATGAAACTTTGTATCTGTAAATATTATATACATTCAAGTAATCCAGATAAATAACTCACGACACCCTATCCGGCCTCTGATGACCCATAGAAATTGTATATTCGGGAACCCAATATCTGCCATGTTTGGGACGCAGTGATTTCTATAGTAAAATTCAATCAGTAACTTCACCAATTGTCTGGAAGAGATGAAAGAACAGAGAGATGGCTAAATGCGAATGTTCTGAAGTGTTTGTTTCTCCTATGCTTTGCTCTTGGAGTGTTTACTTACCAGTAAGGATGTTCATTTCATACAGTTCCTAGTTAACAATTAATGGCTGGTTATTGATTACTCATTTCTTCTTTATCATTTCTTGCAAATCTGAAAAAGAAAATCTGAGTAGCAGGATGGTAAAATGCAAAGCGCACTCCAGCCCGCCATCCGCAAGACTAGACTGCCATCTGCTGGTGGTCAAGCTTACCTGCACCAAAGTAACTTTTTTTTCTGCTTTCTTACTCATTTTTTTCAAAAATACACAACGAATGTTAAGAATAATCGTCCCAGGTTTCAAATAAGTCAGCTATTATCAACTCCAGCAATGGCAGGATATAATCATTGAGGGGCGCTGAACCGCACAGCTCTGTTCAATGTGTAATGACGCTGACAGGTATTACAGATCAGCTCGGGAGTAAGGATAAGTGACAAATATTATATGCCCAGCCAACCCTATTATATTGTATTGTATCTATTATTGCTACCTCCTAGGGTAGTTGACTTTATAGCTTGACTACACCAACTGTAAAGAAGCCTTTCCTTGTATATGGATGTGTGAATCACCTTCCTCCACTTGTAGTGAATGTACCCTGACCCAGCTTGAAATCTATCAGTATAGACGTATGTTCTATAGAAAAAGGGATTAACCCTTCACACCCCTATGCACTACATGAAAACCTTACAAACATCAACAATTCCTTCGACCTTTGTGCATTTTTGGTATTAGTGAACCCATCTTCTCACTTCTTTGGCAGGTTTGGCAAAACTCACGTGCATTGTATAGATCTAGGTTTTAAGTATGGATCCACCATCACATTTCAGCTCAGTCTTTTACGTTTGGGTGCTGCAATCTCTAGTTATGTCTCCCTCTAGTGGTGGCAACATACAAATACTAGTGTACAGTAAAATAGAAGTTTGGGATTTTCTGATCTACATCTGATTTATTGTACATAGACTGGGGGAAAAAAAAAAAGTAAAAAAAGAATTGGATCCATATAATTAAGTTCTACCCAGAAATCCCTTTCACAAAAACAGCAGAATCAGCAAACACTCCAAACCTCAATCTGGATAATGGAACTTTAATTATTTCCCATTAATACCTGGATGGAAAGCAGCAGTCACATTCATAACCAATCTAAGCATATTTCTGAACTTTGTTAACGCAAACTTTTATTCCCTCACCCACCCCCTTCAAAAGTAAAAATAAAATAAAATAAAAAAATAACTTAAATAAGTACAAGGCACAACTGCAAAGTATGAGAGGCCACAGCTGCCTATATACATGGCAGGATCTGTTAAGGCATTGTGTAAAGTGAGCTTTTGGCATAATTATAATTTATTTGTTATTTTGCCACGGCTCTTTAAAAAGAATGGTTTAACTTGTAAGTTTCAGGGTTCGCTCATACAAGTATATAAAATCAGGCAAGTGCTATCCAATTCCAATTTATCGGATAGCACTCGGACTAATGATATTCAATGGGGCAGTACTGATGACTGGTCTTTTTCACTCATAGAATCTCTCTGTTAAAAAAAATTGCAGCATCTTGCGATTTCACTCCAAAATCAGATGAGCGTGAGAAAAAAAAAAGAATTTTTTTTTTATATACTATAATGTGTGTGTATAATATATATATATATATATTATTTTTTTTAAGTTATTCAACAGATATTAACCAATTACAGGTCCATTTACCGTTTCCTATGCTACGGAAGTGTAATGTATCCGTAAAAATGGGATCCTACACTGTGACTCTGTATGGCACTATATATACAGTATATACCGTATTTTTCGGACTATAAGACGCACCGGACTGTAAGACGCACCCTGGTTTTAGGAGGAGGAAAATAAAACTTTAAGCAAAAAAATGTGGTCATGACACACTGTTATGGGGCGAGGATCTGCTGCTGACACTGTTATGGGGGTAATGTCCCCAGATTCTCTACTAAGGTACCCCATCCTGGTAATGATCCTCCTGCCTTGTATATGATCCTGCTATAAACCCCCATCCTGCTCATATACCCCCATCCTGCTCATATACCCCTATCCTGCTCATATACCAGCATCCTGCTCATATTCCCCCATCCTGTTCATATACCCCCATCCTATTGATATACCCCCCATGCATCCTGCTCATATTCTCCATCCATCCTGCTCATATACTCCCATCCTGTTCATATACCCCCATCCTGTTCATACAGTTAGGTCCAGAAATATTTGGACAGTGACACAATTTTCGCGAGTTGGGCTCTGCATGCCACCACATTGGATTTGAAATGAAACCTCTACAACAGAATTCAAGTGCAGATTGTAACGTTTAATTTGAAGGTTTGAACAAAAATATCTGATAGAAATTGTAGGAATTGTACACATTTCTTTACAGACACTCCACATTTTAGGAGGTCAAAAGTAATTGGACAAATAAACCAAACCCAAACAAAATATTTTTATTTTCAATATTTTGTTGCGAATCCTTTGGAGGCAATCACTGCCTTAAGTCTGGAACCCATGGACATCACCAAACGCTGGGTTTCCTCCTTCTTAATGCTTTGCCAGGCCTTTACAGCCGCAGCCTTCAGGTCTTGCTTGTTTGTGGGTCTTTCCGTCTTAAGTCTGGATTTGAGCAAGTGAAATGCATGCTCAATTGGGTTAAGATCTGGTGATTGACTTGGCCATTGCAGAATGTTTCACTTTTTTGCACTCATGAACTCCTGGGTAGCTTTGGCTGTATGCTTGGGGTCATTGTCCATCTGTACTATGAAGCGTCGTCCGATCAACTTTGCGGCATTTGGCTGAATCTGGGCTGAAAGTATATCCCGGTACACTTCAGAATTCATCCGGCTACTCTTGTCTGCTATGTCATCAATAAACACAAGTGACCCAGTGCCATTGAAAGCCATGCATGCCCATGCCATCACGTTGCCTCCACCATGTTTTACAGAGGATGTGGTGTGCCTTGGATCATGTGCCGTTCCCTTTCTTCTCCAAACTTTTTTCTTCCCATCATTCTGGTACAGGTTGATCTTTGTCTCATCTGTCCATAGAATACTTTTCCAGAACTGAGCTGGCTTCATGAGGTGTTTTTCAGCAAATTTAACTCTGGCCTGTCTATTTTTGGAATTGATGAATGGTTTGCATCTAGATGTGAACCCTTTGTATTTACTTTCATGGAGTCTTCTCTTTACTGTTGACTTAGAGACAGATACACCTACTTCACTGAGAGTGTTCTGGACTTCAGTTGATGTTGTGAACGGGTTCTTCTTCACCAAAGAAAGTATGCGGCGATCATCCACCACTGTTGTCATCCGTGGACGCCCAGGCCTTTTTGAGTTCCCAAGCTCACCAGTCAATTCCTTTTTTCTCAGAATGTACCCGACTGTTGATTTTGCTACTCCAAGCATGTCTGCTATCTCTCTGATGGATTTTTTCTTTTTTTTCAGCCTCAGGATGTTCTGCTTCACCTCAATTGAGAGTTCCTTAGACCGCATGTTGTCTGGTCACAGCAACAGCTTCCAAATGCAAAACCACACACCTGTAATCAACCCCAGACCTTTTAACTACTTCATTGATTACAGGTTAACGAGGGAGACGCCTTCAGAGTTAATTGCAGCCCTTAGAGTCACTTGTCCAATTACTTTTGGTCCCTTGAAAAAGAGGAGGCTATGCATTACAGAGCTATGATTCCTAAACCCTTTCTCCGATTTGGATGTGAAAACTCTCATATTGCAGCTGGGAGTGTGCACTTTCAGCCCATATTATATATATAATTGTATTTCTGAACATGTTTTTGTAAACAGCTAAAATAACAAAACTTGTGTCACTGTCCAAATATTTCTGGCCCTGACTGTATACCCCCCATCCATCCTGCTCATATTCCCCCATCCTGCTATATGCCCCCATCGTGCTCATATACCATCCTAGTATATGGCCTATAGCACAGAGAAAAAAAATAAACATTTATACTCACCTTTTCCTCACTCCCTGCAGCACCGATCATCTTCCTCTCTGCACCACTGACCTGTGTGTGTGGAGCCGTTCCCCTGCAGCATTGCGATGTCTTCCTGTCTGTGCCGATCAGCTGACCGGCACAGACAGGAAGACATCGCGTGCTGCAGGGGGACGGCTCCACACACGGGGACGGGTGAGTACACTGATTCACTGCACCCCGCGCTGGTAATGACGCGCGGGGGGCAGTGAATACAGCCGCACATGATCACTCCAGGCTGTAATTGCCAGGGGCGATCATGCGGACTGGCTCTTTACTATGCCTGCGTCCCCGCTCGTCGTCCCCGCTCGTCCTCCCGCCCACCTGGCAGCACCGGCTTCTGCGCTGAGAAATGGGCGGGAGGATGGGCGTGCATATGTAATGAGCGGGCCCACGTGGTCACAGCAGGCTGCTACAGCCTGCTCGTGCCCCCGATGACCCGCTCCACCGCAGCACCCTCATTCCCGGCCACAGCCCTATAGTCAGACCATAAGACGCACCCCCAACTTTCCCCCAACATTTGTGGAAAAAAAGTGCGTCTTATGGTCCGAAAAATATGGTATATAATGCCATACAGAGCCACAGTATAGGATCCCATTTTTACGGATACATTACACTTCCCTAGCATAGGAAATGGTAAATGGTCCTGTAATTGATTAATATCTGCTGAATAAAAAATAAAAAAAAAAAGCACCCAGGTGACAGGTAAGTAAAAAAAAAAAAAATAAAAAAAAATAAAAAATAATACTCGGCCCACTTTTCTGGATAATAAAAAAAAAAAAACAAAATCGGACCTATTTTTTTTATACGCTCATGACCACATTCTTACAGTCAAAAACTGAAAAGTTGGATGTTTTCATCACTTGTATAATTTTTATGATGTATATTCTTCTATTTTTCCATCACATTTTGTCTGATGAGTCCTGTTATACTGAAGCGGAGGTTAGGATATAAATACTCAGAAAATAAAATCAGACTTTACTAATTCCTGGACAGTATATGATGTGCCCCTACAGAAGTCAAGAAACCTTTGCAGTGACATCAAAAGTCACACATCCATGATCCATGTTTCCTGATGCACAGGATGGCCGTGGGTCTCCAGACCTAAATTCAAGGTCCTTATATTTTACAACGAGAATATTGAGTTCAGGTCCGAAGACAGCGGAAGTTCCGTGCATCGTGGTCTGTACTCACATTGTGTGAGAGCTGATATTTCACAATCCTTTATTTCCAAGGCATATGGTAATATTAGACATAAACTGTAGAAATAATTGTTTTGGGTTTAACATTTTGAAATTGCGCAGAAACGATAGAGATCTATAGATCTTTGTTTACATTTTGTTTTATCAGTATCAATAACATATGCCAAGGTAAAGGTCTTGACACTGGCACATACGTTAAGTATAAGCACAAGGTTCCCATTATCATAAAGGAGACTAAAGAAACAAAAATTAAAAAAATGAAATGCCCAAAAGCAAGGGCAATATACACTTTCTTCTATATTCCATGTACCACATAGGGGTTTATTTATCCCAAATGTCTCTACATTGAAATGTGTAACAGACTACATTCTTTTGCACAGAAAGAAAAAAAAGCAAAGAAAACTCAAAGAAAATGACAGTACACTCTTGTGTCCTCCATTATTTGAAGAAGGTCCTATGGATAAGGCAAAAGAATTTAGGCAGGTATATATGTAAGTAAAAGCCAAATACAAGACTAATAGATGCTAAATATGGGGTAAACCGAACGTTAAATATAGATGTATTGGAGCTCAATGGGATTTTTCAGAAACCATCTGATAACCCTTGATGAGTTGGTAACACTGCCTGGTATCAGTAGTAGTGATGGGCAGTCTGGCTGTTTTTGGTGATCCAGCTGTCATGGCTCCGTTCACCAAAAAGAGCCAGATTCTTATTAAATATGTGTTCACCCCAGGTGAACACCTATTTAAGATGGTTAGCACAATCGAAACCCCGCCCACACATTGACAAAGCCCCGCCCACCTGTAAGGGACCAATTAAAATGTAGAATGCGCAGGGGAGTGTTCAAGTGGGCGGGGTTTTGTGCGCTGATCACCGGAATTTTACACCCAGCGAGAGCCATTAAGAGAACTTAGTGGCTCTCACTGGTGTGTTGGCTCCAGTCGTTCACAGCAGGAGCCGCCTCCTTGTTGGATTGTTTGCGATCAACACATAACTAAATCGATAGTAAAGCCATCACTGAACCTGCGGCAAAATTCCTCCCATCTTCACGAGCCCGGTAGTGGGCGATGAAAGTCTTCTTATTCCTGCTCATATACCGGCCTTATGTACAGCTTCACTGCATACCGACAAATCTGACCTGCTTTATATGCTTTATTCGCCTCATCCTTATTTTTAGAGTACCTTACAAAAGTCTTAATGTAAAGGGTTTCTCCTGATTAAAGGTCACTTTTACGGATTCCTGAGCAAAACAAACAGAACTTGGTTCCTTTTGATTAGGCGACTTGTAACATGCAGATAAGACAAATTACCCTTTCCGTCCTTCTCGTACAGTAACGGTCTCGCTGGACTCCAGTTCCTTCTTCTTCTGTTCATAAAGTTCCAATAGATAACTGTCCGGCTTTATGTTGGCCTCACTCAATTCTAACATAATCTTCTCCACTTTCTGGAGGTTTCTTGCATTCTTCATTGTCCGTCCTGCAATGTATAGCTTGAATTCTTCTAGTTCTATCAGTTTACAGGTGTCCACCTCACAAAGATTCTTCACTTCTTTCAATTTGTCCACTTGAGGGAAGAAAACGAGACCAGACCACTTCTCAAGTGTCTCCAGAGGGACCTGATATTCAGGCAACTGATGCTGAAAGCTGATGGGGACGTTGGGAACAATAAACGCTCCTTCAGCTAGAGTCTCATCGGATCGCTTCCTCCTGGCAAGGATCACCTTATAAAGATGTGTGGGCACAGCTACATCGTCCTTACCAATAACCTGGAATACAGGATGATCAAGAACATCTTTATTATACCAAAGAGATAATAGTGCAACATCAAAGCTTATATTTCAAGGGCTTATAAAGTGTAGAAAATACAATCAAGTAGCCAAAACTGAGAAAAGCTGTGTGTATATCTCTAGAACTCTCCACCCAGCTTGCCCATACTTGCAGTCCACTTAAAGGTAACTGTGTAATGCCTAATTCCCACTGATTGGGATCATTTGCTAGAAAATGTGATAGCAAATAAGTAGATCCCATTATATACAAATTATATTCTTACCCCTAGAAATTACCCCAAGGTGTCATCCATAAGGTGTATGCATTCAGATTAACCAGTCTGTCCACCCCCTGATATCAGGTGTAATCCGCCTCCGTACACCCGAATGTATGAAAGCAAGTGGGGGTTGGTGTTTGTCTCTCTGCTCCTTCTTTCCTACCTGTCAAACTCAATCCAGGCCAACAGAGAGGAAAGCTTTAATTTCCAATATGACAAGTCATTAGACAGAAGTGAGAGTAAAGTGGGGGTGGGTAAAGGTAGTTCCAATCTCTATGGTGCTGACGGAATGATAATTAAGTCGACAAACCCATTTAAAAAGAGTGGATATCAAATCAGTTAATTGCTGGGGTGTAATGAGCCTGGCACTGGTTATAAGCTTATGTACCGCCCCAGCAGCAGATCGAACCACTCGGATCCGGGGGTAATGTCCGTTCGTGGCTCGAGGGTCTCCGGACCCGGGGGCTTAGGGGCCACACTCTAAAGTAAAAGGGGGATATTTACAGGGGAGTTATAGTTTGTGACGCCATCCATGGTGCGCGGTAACTGGAAGTACCGCCGATGCCGTTGGGAGTACCCGGGGTGATGGAGTGGGGCATCAAGATGTCATTGCCCTCCACGGGTAGGGGTAGGTCCCGGGACTCTGGATGGTGCTACTGAGTGCCGTGAAGGGGAAATCACTCAGGTACTCACTCAGCCAATAAACAGACGCTGACAACCGGGTAAACCAAGTCTCTGGGTGCCGCTGCCTCTCAAACGGGAGCTCGTCCGGGTCCCGTCCCCTGCAGTGTTGCTGGTGGTCTGTAACCTGCCTCCTGACACTAAATTTTAAAGTGTCCGTTGTGGTCCGGTAGCTTGGAGCTATCCGGGCCCCGCTCCCCACTGTGGCTAAGTGGAGGAGCCTGCTCTCAGGGCTCACGCTTGGGATTTCAGTGGGACGCTTGTTTGGAAAGCCCTATCCCCCTCGTTGCGCTAGTGCCCCGATTCTGGAGCTAGTGGGATCAGTCCATAAAGGCTCCGCTCTCCTCAGGTTAATTGCCGGGTTGCATACAGCTTCTCCCCAACCTAGGCTCCATGCACCCCGCCGTGCCTTCGGCCCCAGACCGGCGATTAGGCTCAGGCTGCTGACTGTCCACTAGACCGGTCCTGGCACCTAACCTCAATCCCCTGTAAACGGGGTTCCAACTCCTTTAGGTCCAAACCATCGCCTGCGACCTAGGATTCTCCTCCTCTGGGAGCTCCAACTCACAGCTTCCTCTCACTTCGCTCATTTGGAGCCAACAACTCACTGGGGAGCTCCTTCTCCCAGCTCCTCTCTCACAGGGAGCTACTACTGTTCTGCCTGTCAGCTCTGCTCTGCACTTCCTCCCTCGCTGACTTCCCCCTTCCCACCACTCTGTCTGACCCCTAGGTGAACTGCCCTATTCCAGCTTAAGCAGCCAACTTGTATGCCTGATAAGTGTAGTGCAAGGTGTCACTAGGATTTGTGAATGCTGATGGAGGCAACACTGCAGGATAGAGACCCAGAACCATGGGGAGTTGAATACTGCATGGGTAGGACAGTGTGTGCAGTACCCTGTGACGACCTGAATAGTACAGGGGTGTCACACTTATATTAAGGGGACACTTCTAATAAAATGGATACTCCAAGAGTGGAAAGAGTGGAATTACCTGTATATTTAGGAATAAAAGTTGTTGATTATAGAAAAACACGTAGGTGAAAAAAATGCCAAGATTCCCATCCCAGAAGCATCCATGATGCCAGTGCTTATACCACAGCACACCAGTCACTATATGGAGATGCTGCGGTGTTTTCCAGTCACCGCCACACAAAGCCATTTGCTGCAAATTATGCTCATTGCGCCTCATTTAAATTCTGAATTTATAATTTATCAAATTATAATCTCACCCTGCTTACTGAGAAAATAGGTAACTCCTAATGAGAATGTGCAGTGTCTTTTGCCCTCAACTAAGAAATTAAGTGGATCGCAAGCTGCTGATAAGAGGAACTTCATTTCACAACTGAACGCTTCTACACACAATCAGGCAGGAGCAAAAAGCAAAGTTCAGCCAGACTGAAGGATACTTATTGTTTTCTGGAATTCAGCGGCTGACCGGTCATCTCTGAAGTGACTTCATGAACACCTGATGGTAAACAATGGCTCACCTGATAAGTGACACTTTTCTTGCCATCTTCATTCTGTATGGGCAACGGTAGCGGGCCGCTCACAATCCAGATATCGTCGAATCGCTGTGTCAGGTCCCGACAATACATTTCAAACCTGGATAAAGATTTCATACGATGAGAGAAATGAACTAATGTTACTCCATTGTAAGACAGAACTCAGTAAATTACAAATGCAATGGCCTGGATGATGACTACTTGCTGAGAACATGTCCACCTCCAGTCGCCCTCGCTCTTAAGTAGTGATGGGTGAACCCCTAGTGCCCGTGCACGGACTCCGAACACTGACTTCTCAGGGAAGTCCGTGTTACTGTTCAGGTTCAGCCACTTGGATAAAAAATTAAAAAGGAAGCCAAATGGAGATTAAAGCAGGACAGTTATACTTATAGAGTCTCCCACATGGCTGCTACACTGCTTCCATGTCCGATAATTAACTCTCATGCATATTTACGGCTTCTTGCGCCCACCCCGTGACAGCGTAGGTGATTGGTTGCAGTCACACTGTCAGCGCCTGTGATTGGTTGTGGAGTGTAAAAATAAATAATTGGAAAAAATGTCATAGGGTCCCCATATATTGATATCCATTGCAGATTAAGCAGAGGGCTACAGGCTGCAGGCCCAAACTGTGTGCATTACTTTGGCTGTGCATTACAAATTCAAGGGACCCCATGCGGCTTTTTGAAAATTATTTAAATACTTTAAAAAAAAAAAAAAAACAGCGTGCAATTCCCCCCTTTATTTTGATACTCAACCAAGATTTAAGTATACAGCTGGGGGCTGGTAGTGTTAGGCTGGGGACGCCCATGGTTATTGGGTCCCTCCAGCCTAAAAATTGCATCCTGCAGAATCCCATATTGTAGCATCCATTTGATGTGTCAATTCTGGTGCTTTACCTGGCTCACCCCAATTGCCCTGGTGTGGTAGCTTTCGGGGTAATATAAGAGGTTAATGACAGCTGTGAACTGTATAAAAAAAAAAAAAAAAAATCCACAGCTATCATCAAGCCCAAGGTTAGTAATGAGGAGGGGTCTATGAGAAAAATCCTTAATTTACAAAACAAAACAAAACACCCTCTTTCTCCAATTTATTAACCCCCAAAACACCCGTGCAGGTCAGACGTAATCCACACAAGGTCCTGCAAGAATCCCAGCTCTGCTACATCTGAGGTTGTAGTGCGTAGTCACATTCGAAAACGTCACCGAGCCCACTGACAGAGCTGCAGCTATGACCTTACGGCGTTCACCTGAAGTCACAGCTGGAGATTCCCATGGTACCCCAACGGTGACCTCAGGTGAACTGACCTTTGGTGAACTCAGTGACTTCACCTAAGTTAAAGTCTTTGAACTCAATGCCAGCTTAGGCAATGTGTGCACACTGAGTAATTGGTTGCAGACATTTCTGCACCAAATCTGCATTTCCTGGCAAAAAAACACCAATACCACATGCATTTTCATGCCGTTTTGGTACATTTTTCTGCCAGGAGATGCAGATTTGATGCAGACATTTCTGCATCTCCCGGCAGAAAACACACCGGAAATGCGTCTTGTTTTTGAGAGATTTTTTTGTCAAGCGATGCAGATTTGGTGCAGAAATGTCTACAACCAAATGCTCAATATGTGCACACTGAACTTAATACCGGATTACTGGATTATGCTATGTGCACATGTTGAATATCAGTATGAGCCGGGTAAATCGTATGGATGTGATAATTCTAGGGCGGCTATGGGCTGCTATTTTTAGGCTGGGTGGGCCCAATAGCCATGGGCCTCCTCCATACCAGCCCACAGCTGTCCACTTTATCTTGCCTGAGTATCAAAGTTGAGGGGAAAAAAGAAAAAAATATATATTGCACGCCATTTTAATAAAGCTGCATGTGGTCCCTCGTATTTTAAAACACAGCAAGGTAACACACACAGCTGAGGGCTTTAGCCTGTAGATGTCTGCTTTATCTGCACATGGTATAAATATATGGAGGATACGAAGCCATTTTTTCAATTATTTATTTTTACACTCCACAACCAATTACAGATGTCAGCACGCAACCAATCACAGACGCTGTCACAGAGGGTGGGCGGGGAAAGCAGTGAATATGCATGAAGAGTTAATGAGTGGACGTGGGTGCAGTGTAACAGCTATGCGTGAGACTCAGTAACTATAACTGTCCTGCTCCAATCCCCATTTTGCTTAATTTTGCAGTTCCCTAGCCCTTACTAATTCCATTTTACAGCACACAAGTTCGGGTCCCTTAGACTTATATAGGGTTCGGAGTCCAGACTCAAGTTCAGGTTCAAGTTTGGTCCCGAACCGGATTTTTTCTTTTAAAGTCTGGCTGGGTCTGCTGAACATCTGCGGGTTCACCTCTCTACTCTTAAGTCATTATTTGCCAATAGTTCTATGTATCTGAGTCTGTAAGGACAGATACATTTCTCCTAGACTTCTCAATGGGAAATCGGTGTTCTGTGGTGATCCAGAAACAGGGATATGTATCCACACAAAAAGATTTGCCATCCATGATGATTAATAATATTTAGGCAATGGGGTATTTCCATCTCATAAATGACATGTCACTTTAAGATTGTAGCTGTCTGACCTATGGGACCTTCACGGATCCTGAATATGTTGTACTCTCTGCACAGTGACTACACAGCATTATTCAGAAGGGTTGATAATACCACTTTAATAATCTAGTTGAAAAAACCCTACTCTAGACTTTCTCAGGAGGCCACGTGCACAGTATTTTGTGAGTTTTTACCTCATGATTTGTAAGCCAAACCCCAGCGTGGGTAAAAAATACAGACGTGGTGCCTGTGTTTATATTATACTTTTCCTCTGATTGTTCCACTTCTGGTTTTGGCTACAAATACTGAGGTAAAAACCTACCAAATACTCAAGGTGCATGTGGCCTTAAGGGTGCTTTACACGCGATATCGATAACGAGATATCGTTGGGTTCACGTAGTTAGTGACGCACATCCGGCGTCGTTAGCGATATCGTTGCGTGTGACACCTAGGAGCGACGATCACTGTTCGCAAAAGCGTCAAAAATCGTTGATCGTTGTCACGTCGTCCATTTTCATAATATCGTTGGTTGTTCATGCCGCAGGTTGTTCGTCGTTCCTGCGGCAGCACACATCGGTATGTGTGACACCGCAGGAACGAGGAACAACCTCGTACCTGCGGCCGCCCGCAATGAGGAAGGAAGGAGGTGGGCAGGATGTTCGTCCTGCTCATATCCGCCCCTCCGCTTTTATTGGGTGGCCGCTTAGTGATGTCGCTGTGACGCCGAACGAACTGCCCCCTTAGAAAGGAAGTGGTTCGCCGGCAACAGCGACGTCGCTAGGCAGGCAAGTATAGTGTGACGGGTGTTAGCAATGTCGTGCGCCACGGGCAGCGATTTGCCCGTGACGCACAACCGACGGGGGCGGGTGCTTTCACTAGCGATATCGCTGCGTGTAAAGCCCCCTTTAGTCTCTCCACCAACAGACCATAAACTGACACTTTTTTCTATTACAGTGAAGAAAACAGACTACAGTTTGTAGTCCATCACTAAAGAGACATGGAGAAGCCTCCTCCAGAATTTTTTCCATGGCTTTCTGCCCTAATGCTTATACATGATACAGGTGCCCTTTAATGGGTCTAACCCATACATACAGCATGTCATGGGTTGGGGCAATTTCCACATGGAAATCACTTTAAGGCCCTGTGCGCACTTGCCGTTTTTTGCCGCGGATTTACTGCGGTTTTGCTGCATGTTTCGCTGCATATTATGTTCGTAACATCTCTGCAGTGATTCACCAGCAAAACCTATGGGAAAAAAAATGCGGATTTTGACAGCTGCATGTTTTGCTGCGGGATTCCCGCAGCAAAAACAATTGCATGTCACTTCTTTTCCGTACGTCGCTGCGGCACTTCACTCCATTGACTGCAATGTAATCGTGAAATCCCGCAGTGAATAACGCAGGTAGCAAATTCTGTGCTGTTCATTGCGTTTTCCTGTGTTATTCCCTCCGGTATTTCGCAGTTTCGGGACATAATGTTCATCGCTGCCTGCAGTTTGCAGGGAAGTGATGTCATTATGCTTGGAAGAGGAAGCAGATCAGAGAGTAAACACACATATCAGACACAGACATAAAACACACACACACATCGCACTCACACACAGACCTATAGAATACACATACAAATCAAACTGACATATAGGAAAAAAAACAAAACATGTTGGCTCCGCCGTATTTTTATCGTCCAGCCGAGGTAAGCACACAGCGGCGGCCCGGTATTCTCAGGCTGGGGAGGGTGAGGGTCAGGGTTAATGTCCCCCCCCTCCCGCAGCCGAGAATATCAGCCCGCATCTGCCCCGGGACTGTTGCATCAATTATGCGGCAGTACCGGAGTGTCCCCAGCTCTTCCTGTTGCCGTGATGCAGTGGCAATCAGGGTAATATAAGGAGTTAATGGCGGCGGATCGCCGCCACTAAGTCCAGGCTTGATCATGGCATCGTCTATGTGACAGCTGACATGATTAACCCGTAAGTAAAGTGAAAAAAAAACACACACACCGAAAAATCCTTTATTTTAAACACAAAAAAGCCCCTGTTTCACCCCTTTATTAACCCCTCCCAAACACACAGCTCCGGCGTAATCCACATCCTGCGATGCTTGCATCCAACCGTGACTGACACACTACTGAATGCAGCCTTGCAACGAGACAGCAGAGGTAACCACAGGACATTTCCCACGGCCGGTAATGTGAACAACATATTTCCGCTCGGGCTAAATGCAGTGTGTGCTCACAGGGACTCTATCTATCCCTCTATCTATTCTTCTGTCTATTTATCTATCTACTATCTATCTCAGAAGGAAATTATTTTGCTCCAAAATATTGATGAAAGTTAACAATATAAACATGCCCTTAGGTTTACAATTTGTATTCTTTTTTTCTTGGGTTCATATTTTGGAAGCTTTGGGACCAATTGTTAATTTCAACCCCCAATGATTGTCTTAAACCCAATTATTATTTTAACTGGAGGTTACACTGCACCCTACCCCTGAGTCTACTATAAAGGTCTGCCCATCGTGATCCTCATCTGTTACCACAAAGGGCAACACTGGCTCTAGAGAAAACATAATATCCTTTATCCCCTGTGATGACGTGATGCTCAGGAGAAGAGCAAATTTCATCAAAGGGACTAACAGAAAAGGATTGTCCAAAGCAAGAAAATTAGGCTAAATTGTACAGACCCAAACACCAGTGTAAACTGCAAACCTGCAGCCGAAATCAGGGGTCACTCTAGGATTTTCTGTTCAAAGAGTATTGGATTTTTCAGAATGAAAAAGCAGCTGTCTGAACATGGCAGAGAAAATCAGCACAAATAAAGCAAGTCCTTCCATACAGTCCAAGCATCAGATAAAGCAGCTGAAAGCTGTAAATCACTTTCTATGGAAAATATCACTACTGCCCAATAGAGCTGCTCATCCTGGCACAAGTAAAGAGAACATAGCACCATGTTCCCCCATACTGTCATGGGTGTATCACGAGTCACAGAACAGTCATGTGGTTTCTGACAATAGAAGGTCACATCGTTTGGCTGCGCAAAATGCTCCCTGACTTTCTATTGTTCCTGCTGTTAGTATTCAGTGTAATGGGTAGCTTTCCTGCTGGATTTTATCTCTCCCCCTTTAGGACCCAATAGGAGCTCACCTTCCACCCAGCTGGTGGTTATCAGTATTCTCTTGGTGTGTAAATACTCCCTTCTTCCCTGGACTGGTGCTGGTAATATTATTTAGTTCCCTCTAGCTCTTGTTGCAAACAGGTGGCTTGCTCTCATCTGTGGTATCGTTGCTAAACTTCTACCTGAGTCATCTGTGGATAAGTAGTTTGTGCATTTTCCCCCGTGTGTCCTCCCTGTGTCTTCCTTTAGCTTTTAGTGGGGTTGCCGAAGAGCTCATCCCACCCGTTCCCATGGATACTTAGGGTCAGGTATCCGGCTCAGCGCATAGGAGTGGAATCTATCTAGGGTGGTGAGGGATCCCAGGGACCAGCAGTAGGATTGGTTAGGGGGTCACCTTCTCCCCCTTCCCGAGACGCAGGGGTCCTCTTCCCTTACCTTTCGCCGCTTGCTTGGTACTTCCCCGTACACATACTGCAGAAAGGTCCTACAAGGCAGCCATGTCTTGTCACATGTTTGTCTTGGAAATTGCATGTTCAATATGGTTTGAAGTCAGAAAAGACCACTGTATGTTGAAGACCATTTACCTACGATTACCTTGTCGTTGGTTTTCGGGCTCATTTGCAGTGATCAATACATTTGCTAAACATCTCTACTACTTTCAAATATTCATAGCAGTTTTGCAATACCATTTTTCATGCATTTGATTTTTTCCAGATAGCTAAATGTATTTTTTATTGTTCATAGTATCCCTATAGCAATAATGCTTTACCATTTTCATGTTTATATTTTTATAGTGGTTAGTGTGCAGCTTATTATCCTTATAGTCATGTATTTTTAGGCTAGCACCTAATTCACACATATACATATAGGTGTCCCAGTCAGTCTTTTTTCTAACAATCAAGTTATGAACACACATGAACACTACAGACCATCAACAGACTGATCGGCTGCAGCGCTCATGTGGCGTAATAATGTCACATAACCACTGGAAGACATAGTGCAAAAAGTCACAGGAATGACACACATCCAGGAGGTGAATTTTTTTTTTTTTTTTTTACTGGTCAACCCCCTTCAGCTCCAGAGCGTTTTCCGTTTTTTGCATTTTAGTTTTTTGCTCCCCTTCTTCTGAGGGCAGTAACCTTTTTTATTTTTCCGTCAATCTTGCCATATGAGGGCTTGTTTTTTGCGAGACGAGTTGTACTTTTAAAAGAAACCATAGGTTTTACCATATAGTATACTGGAAAACAGCAAAAAAATTCCAAGTGTAGAAAAACTGCAAAAAAAGTGTGATCGCACAATAGTTTTTGGGATGTTTTATTCACAGTGTTCACTGTATGGTAAAACTGATGTGTCGCTGTGATGCCTGAGGTCAGTGCGAGTTCGTAGACACCAAACATGTGATTTACTTTTATCTAAAGGGTTAAAAAAATTCACAAGTTTGTCCAATAAAAGTGGCGCACGTTTTGCGCCATTTTCCGAAACCCGTAGTGTTCTCATTTTTTGGGATCTATGGCTCAGTGACAGCTTATTTTTTGCTTCTCGAGGTGGCGTTTCTAATGGTGCCATTTTTGCACAGATGCTACGTTTTGATCGCCTGTTACTGCATTTTGCGCAAAACTTGCGGCAACCAAAAAACGTAATTTTGGCGTTTGAAATTTTTTTGCCGCTATGCCGTTTACTGATCAGATTAATTGATTTTATATTTTGATAGATCGGTCATTTCTGAATATGGCGGTACCAAATATGTGTATATATTATTTTTTTTTAACCCTTTAATTTTCAATGGGGCGAAAGGGGGGTGATTTGAACTTTTAGGTTTTTTGTTTTTTTTTAATTTTACTATTTTACTTTTTTTTTTTATTTTACTAGTCCCCCTAGGGGGCTATAGCGATCAACAATCCGATCGCTCTGCCCTATCTGCAGATCTCAGCTACAGATCTAAGATCTGCAGATATGGTGCTTTACTCTCAGTGCTGGCACTTTGCCGGCATTGAGAGGAAGTGACTCATGTTAACTACAGGTGTCATCACATGACCCTGTGCTACCATGGCAACCACCGAAAGTCACGTGATCACGCACGTGACTTCCGGTGGGGGCGGCAGTAAGTAAATGTAATGGCTGCGCGCATATACATCTCGTAACAAGCGATTCCACTCGTAACATGCAGGCACACATGTCAGCTGTTGAAAACAGCTGATATGTGCGCGGATTGCCGCAACCTGCCCACGGCAGGGGGCGGGGCTTAACTTCACATGATCCATGATGGATAGATCCGTCATTGGTTGTGAAGGAATTATTGTAACCTGTGGCCATTTTAACTGTGTAATTAGGGGCAGGACTATATCTGCATTTCAAATTGTAAAGCAAATTCCCATTGACTTACCGATTCCAGAAGCCGGCGTTGTTTTCATAGTTTTGGGGCACAATGTTTGACAGATAAAATGTTTCAGCCATGGCCTCCTGTAGACATAAAGACATTACTATAAATGGCTGAAACATTAAGGGCCCAATTCATCAAGCTTTTAGTATTCTAGTGTATAAAAAACAAAAAAAAAACTGAAAAAATAAAAATAAAATCTCATCATTTTGGAGAAGCTGTGCTTAAAGCATGCGAATTTTTCCGCTCTCACGCCATTTTCACCAAGCTACGACAAAGTGGGAGGAGCTAGGGCAGGATGGGGCGTGGCAACCGCTGCTCCTCAAATTCATGACGAGAGCTACAAGAAATTTGTCTCTAGCAGGGACTGGAGGAGGATTTGTGGCGAGGCTCCTGATTCATGAAGAGGCGTGCATCTGACTCCAGCCCAACACCTCATTAAGACCAACTCTGGTCCTGATGTATCAGGCAATTAATCTTTATCCCACAAGTGAAAGTAATGCCCTTTATATATTCCATTTTATATGCAAGTTCAAACATTAAAGAAAAAAAAATATTTTTAATTTTTTTTTATTTTTAAGAGAATTTCTACTTCAGACAAACAAACAATAAAAGAAAACCCATAAAAAAAAACAAAAAAACACAGACTTACTGTAGAATGTTTAGTGTTCCCCGCTGGTGCCATGTGACCCCGGGACCACCCACTACGTAAATAGTCGTCATTGCTGGCACTAAATAATTGTGGAATGTTTGGATCTGGTATAAATCGGCAGTGTTTCCGGTCAGCAACACCTGAAGAAAAAGATAAAAAACATCCTAAACCCTAAAAATACAAAATAAATTGGTGTGTTGTGCTTTATTAGGGGATATCCAAGCCTGCACTGAGCCTCCCTGCTGTTCACACGAGAAGGGCCCTTTAAGAAACAAACAATGTCCTGTCTGTGGATGCCCTTAAAAGAAAACAGCGAGCAGCCACATAATAAAAGATTATTTTACTAATTAAATATTAAAAGGAATTTATCAGCAGATTTTTGCTATGATGTTGGGGCAGAGACTCTGATTCCGGCATTATATCACTGACTGGACTGCTTGGTGCAGTTTTGAAAACCATTCCTGGTTCCCAGCTGTAGATGCAGCAACGCTGTAAATGCTTAGTTGTGTATAACCTTATCCACACCCCTGATTGACAGCTTCCTGTGCACACTGTACATGGTCGGGAAGCTGCTAATCAGTAGTGGGGGGGGGGGGTACACAGATTAGCTTGACTTCCTTGCATGTGATACCTAGTCCTGCAGGGATAATCTCCTGCTGATAAAACACTGATTGAATTGAAACCAAAGCAAGCTGGTGAGCAAGTGACACTTTCCTGGAATCAGGGTCTCTGCCCCTACATTCTGCTGTTCTTAGATTAAATTGCAAAAACCTGTTCACCGATTCTCTATAAATAAAATGTCCAGGAGTTTCTCTAATGGCAGGCTACACAACACAACTTTGTAGCAAAAATCAGGTTTGAACTTCTGGATCGTGGGATCTGGACATGCAGCGCGGGATCCCACAACCCCCCGCAGCCCCCCTTACAGTGAAAGTGCAAGACCTCAGGCTTTAATCTAAACCAGCGCTGCCGTGTGGTATTCAAAAATCACCATAAAAAAACTAAATACATCAAAAACATATGAATGTAACAGCCACTAAAAGTAGTAACAAATGCACGATTTATGATCTGATAAGTCATGCTCATGCCATATTGCTAGACGTCTGTGCACCCGACCTTTCCGGAGAACAAAAGGGGTGCAGTGCTAATTAAAGGGTTTGTCCCACATTTTGCCTTCAGGAGTGCACAGCACCTAGCAAGCAGGTGTAGCGCCCCTGAACCCTTTAGGGAACGACAAGGTACTGCATCCTGTCACGGATGCAGGGCCTACACCCATGGACCTGGAAGCTAAATGCCGGTAACAATCAACACACACACAACATCCCCAGTTCCCTCACCCAGACAGGGATGACTGACTAGTTGGGGACCAAATGGATGGCCACCTAGGGGGAGCCGATCCAGTCCACTAGCCAACAACCCGGCGGGAGGAGAAGAGACAGAAATTGAGTAGCGTAGAGTGGAAGGAGACAGACGTGTCACAAGACGGGGTTGTATAACGGTGGCCTGACTGGTACAGGAGTGTGGTTGCCAGGGAGGGTACGACGAAGTACCCCTGGAACCAAGGCACCGATGGGGCACAGGGCCCTAGGTTAGGTGAACGTTTTAAACTGCCTAGCAAATACCTGCACAGTGAGGGGACCATCCAGGACCGCGCTGACCCAAGAATCCGGGAGCACTAGCAGTAACGATTGAGCCAGGGACTGGAACCAAATACCGACCATACAGGGATCACACTGCCTGGCCCACCGTACGGATGAGAGCCTGACAACTGACAGGAGGGGACTCCCAAGATACTCCAAGCCACGGGGTTCCACAAAATGACAGAGAGGTGCAGGGGAAAGAAACCACCTGGTTACCACACCGGCACTGGGACTACAGGGACCAGAGGTCTGAACCAGCCATCCAGCGTCACCATCTGCTGTGAGTAAAAACCGGAGTTGGACTGCATTCCCATAGTGTGGTCTCCGTTCTTCCCACACCGCACCCAATCATCTACACCCTGGGGCTCAGCCCTACTTGTGGAGGGCTCAACATCCCAGCTGCCATCACCACCAGCCCCAGTGGACATAAACTGTGCAGCGGCAGCTCCATCTACCTAGCCGCAACCCGCCAATGGAGTCACGATATAAACTCTTTCATCTCCCCTGTATATAAACCCTTTTTAAAAGCATCCTCAGGGTCAAGGAACCGGGCATCGGCCATCACACACCCGTGACAAAGCATAGCCCTGACATAGCCCTGGGCGACACACAGGAAGTTGGGAAATAGGGCAGGATTGTGCCTGATTGACCCTTCAGGCCAGCAGCTTGTTTGCATCCTGAACCGTACACTCTCTGATGGTGCTATATGAGGCAGCTTTGACGTTGTGATCTGCCCAGCAGTTACACGTACATCATAGAGCTTGTAAGCGCAGCATCCTTTGCCTAGGAGACTGACCACCACTGATAGACTGCTAATATAGACAACAATAAAATTAAAAATCCCTTGGTTCTTGAAAACAGAAAGGATATTTAAGAAGTACATTGTAAAGTCTCTTGTTTTAACACTTTACAATTTTAACCGCTTTTGATGAGGAGACGTCCCTTTAAGTTTTTCTATCAAAACATTGCATGGAAGACCATGAAGAGAATGACTGCTACAACCCCTTCATTCGCCACCCTCAACATTTATAAAGCTATTTGCATATACTAGGGATAATGGAATACCCCTTTAAGTCTTTTACTCACCAACTATTTTCTCCTTGGTAAGATGCTCAATGACCCAACGTGGCGTCTTCTTTGCTTGATCATAAGACAAAGCATGACTGATATACTGTCTGACCTCCTCTCCACTCTGCGGGAATCCAAACTCCTCCAACGGAGGCTTCTGTACCGGTTCTGGAGACAAAAAATAAGAAATATTAACAATATAATAAGTTCAGTGACCACTGGGTAATAGATCTCTAATAGATCTGTAAGGGTTAATAAACCACAGTGATATTTCTGATATAGTAGTTTGATTTATAATTGATTGATGTGTAACAAAAAAAGCTGTTATCATATACTAGGTGGAACAGATACCAAGGACCAATACAAACCTATGGGTCTGTGAAAAACACGTACAGCACACGGATGCACAGGTTTAACATTGAAATGTATAGAAGAAGCTTTGTAATGTATTTATTTAATCATCTGTGAAAAACACTGATGGTAAAAACAAGCACGGTGGCCAAAACCATATAGTGGTTTAACAAGACAGGTTCCACTCAGAACAGGCCTCACCATGGCCGACCAAAGAAGCTGAGTGCACGCGCTCAGCGCCATCTCCAGAGGTTGTCTTTTCAAAATAGATATATGAGTGCTGCAGAGGATACAGGGGTGGGGGTCAGCCTATCATTGCTCAGACCATATGCCTCATACTGCATCAAATAGGTCTGCATCGCTGTTATCTCAGAAGGAAGTCGCTTCAAAAGATGATGCACAAGAAAGCCCACAAACAGTTTGCTGAAGACAAGCCGACTAAGGACATGGATTACTGGAACCATGTCCTGTGGTCTGATGAGACCAAGATAAACTTATTTGGTTCAGATGGTGTCGTGTGAGGTGACAACTAGGTGAGGAGTACAAAGACAAGTGTGTCCTACCTACAGTCAAACAAGGTGGTAGGAGTGTTATAGTTGGGGCTGCATGAGTGCTGCCGACTGTGTGAAGCTACGTGTCATTGTGGGAACCATGTATGCCAACATGTACTGTAACATACTGAAGCAGAGCATGATTGCCCTTCCTTTAGAAACTGGGCAGCAGGGCAGTATTCCAACATAACGACCCCAAACCTTCAAGACGACCACTGTCTTGCTAAAGAAACTGAGGGTAAAGGTGCTGGACTGGCCAAGCGTCTCCAGAGCTAAACCCTATTGAGCATCCGTGGGGCCTCCTCAAACAGAAGGTGGAGGAGAGTAAGGTCTCCAACATCCACCAGCTCCATGATGTCATCATTAATGAGTAGAAGAGGATCCAGCAGCTCCTGTGAAGCTCTAGTGACCTCCATGCCAAAGAGAGTTAAGGCAGTGCTTGAAAATAATGCTGGCCACATAAAATATTCACAATTTGTGCACGATTTAGCCATTTTGCTTTAGGCATGTACTCAATTTTCTTGTCAGAAATTTAGACATTAACCCCTTCACCAATGGGTGATTTCCATTTCTTCGTGCCCTTCTTCCAAGAGACATAACTTTTTTATTTTTCCGTTAATATGGTCACGAGGGCTTGTTTTTTGTGGGACGACCTGTACTTTTGAATGACACCATTCATTCTGCTCAATATTGTACCGTAACAAAGGGGAAATGTTCCAAGTGTGAAATTGCAAAAATATTGGGGGCGTTTGACTTATTTACCATGTTTGTTCACTATACGGCAAAACTAACCTTACAGTAGGATTCCCCAGCTACGTACGAGTTTGTGGATATCAAACATGTATAGTTTTACTTTTATCTAAGTGTTAAAAAAAAAATTTAGAAGTTTGTAATAAAAAAAAAAAAAAAGAATTGCGCATTTGTCGGCATTTTCCCCGAGATCCGTAACATTCTAATTTTTTGGGATCTGCAGCTGTGTGATGCTTATTTTGTGCACGTTGAGCTGACATTTTTACTATACCACTTTTTTGGTAGATGTAATGTTTTGATCGCCTGTTATTACATTTTAATGCAATGTTGCGGTGACCAAAAAACCCCCTTAATTTTGGAGTTTTGATTCTCTTTCTCACTATGCCGTGTACCGACAAGATTAATTGATTTTATATTTTGATATATCGGGCATTTCTGAACGCGTAGATACCAAATTATGTACAATACAGACCAAAAGTTTGGACACACCTTCTCATTCAAAGAGTTTTCTTTATTTTCATGACTCTGAAAATTGTAGATTCACATTGAAGGCATCAAAACTATGAATTAACACACGTGGAATGGAATACTTAAAACAAGTGTTAAACAACTGCCCTGCCGGTATTTAAAGAAAGTGAGTCATGACAAGGGTCATCAGCTGACCTTGCACTGTCATAACAGCCCCTTGGTGCCCCGTGATCGCATCATGGGGCTGACGATGACAGTGGGGAGCAGCGTGATCCCTACCGGAGCGCGTTAAACTCTGACAGCGCGTTTAAGGGGTTAACAGGGCGCAGGTGAATCTCTGTGTCTTAGCCCTTTGTTGGTTGAGCCCCAATGCATCTGAGACCCCGACCGAGCTCCTCGTTCGTCTGAGACCCCGGCCGGCCAAGCCCCTCGTGCGTCCGAGACCCCGGCCGGCTGAGCCCAGTGTGTGTTGGAGACCCCAGTCGGCCGAGCCCCTCGTGCGTCCGAGACCCCAGCCGGCTATGCCCTGTGTGTCCGAGACCCCGGCCGGCCGAGCCCCTCGTGCGTCCGCGAGACCCTGGCCGGCCGAGCCCCTCGTGCGTCCGCGAGACCCCGGCCGGCCGAGCCCCTCGTGCGTCCGCGAGACCCCGGCTGGCCGAGCCCCTCGTGCGTCCGAGACCCCAGTCGGCCGAGCCCCTCGTGCGTCCGAGACCCCAGCCGGCTGAGCCCAGTGTGTGTTTGAGACCCCAGCTGGCTGAGCACCCCTCCGTGTGTATGAGTTCCTGCATATCTCAGTCCCACTTGTGTCTGAGACCCTGATGGCTGAGCCCCATGTGTTTCAGACCCCAGCCGACTGAGCCACCCCACTTCGTGTGTATGAGCCCCTGCATATCTGAGTCCCCCTTCTGTGTGAGACCCCGGCTGGCCAAGCCTCTCGTGCGTCTAATTATTGAATGTTCTCAGTGAGAGTGCGTCTGAGACCCCGGCCGTCCGAGCCCCGTGTGTGTGTTTGAGACCCCAGCCGGCTGAGCCGCCCCCTTTGTGTGTATGAGCCCCTGCATATTTGGGTCCGGAGCCTCATGTGTGTCTGAGCCCCCAGCAGCTGAGATCCCACCCAGTGTGTCTGAGCCCCTGCATATCGGAGTCCCCCGTGTGGCTGAGACCCCCGTGTGGCTGAGACCCCGGTGTGGCTGAGACCCCCGTGTGGCTGAGACCCCGGTGTGTCTGAGAAAGGCAGGGGACACCGGCCCACGAGACTTCGCCTTGATACATTGTTGCTGCAATTTGTTCTAGACGTGTTAACCCATCAGTGCCCGTTAAGATCTCAGGATGCCATATGGAACGCACACAGCGCATGGACCGGATGCAGCGGCGGCCATACACAGAGTAAAGGCTCTCGTTCTCCGCCAGGGGGCGGGCTTCTCACCTGGTTCGGCTCTTTTTCGTTCATAGAAATAGAGCGCGGCTAAGCAGGAGGATGTGCTCAGTGCAGTCCCCAGCACGAAACCCCCAAAAAAGCGGCGGTTTATAAATCGCTGGGAGATGTGCCCGGACATCTTCAAAAAGCGGGAAGAAAACATGAATCGCAGCGCCACCTGCTGGCCGCGAGCAGCACAGCGCCTGATTTACAACACAAGCCGTGCTGCCAGCGACATCTGGCGGACACAAGTGTTCATTCCAAGGGAGGACATTTCTTGCAGAATGTCTGCGGGCGCCACCTGCTGGCTCTGGATTGTCGTGCAGCTGTGATGGTGACCGGGCAGTGTGTGATGTGTTGGGTATGATCTGGCTCTGGGTCTCAAGCTTTTCACTGCATTATCAGCCCGGAAATGTTATACTGCAAACTGTGAAGCGTTTATTTATAAAGGGCAGGAGTTAGGTACAGGTTAAAGGCTATGTTCACACACTGCGTTTTTACCTGCTGTTTTTTTGCATTTTTGCTGCAGAAATTTCTTGAGAAAATGGTTGTAATCTTTCTGCAGACATTCCCCAGCCAAACCTATGGCAAAAAAAATAGCTGTGCACACACTGCGTTTTTTTCTTAAGAAAATCTACCGAAAGAATTTTCTTAAGAAAAAGAGCATGTCACTTATTTTCTACAGCTAACTGCGTTATTCCCTCCATTGACTGTAATGTAATCATCAGGACTATTTTTTCAATGTCTTTTGTGTATGATCGGATGGCACATACAAGCACTTCCGTATGCATCCGATCCTACAAAAAACACATCAGATGCCATATGTCCGCTCTGTTATTATGGAACATGTCCTATTCTGTTCCGTGATAACAGACCGTGACTCATTACAAGTCAATGGGCCCGCAAAATCCCCGGAAGCCGCACGGAAGCACTTGCGTGTGACTTCCGGGTGCCCGTGCAGTCTGTGTCCCGCTCTCTGCCAGCCCCACAGCTGCCCGCACTGCAGTGTGTCAGTGTCTGCCCGCACTGCAGTATCAGCAGCTTCTCACACTGCAGTGCGGGCAGCCGAGGGGATGACGTCAGCGCTGTCACTGCCTTCTATGCCCGCCGCGTTTTCACACCACGTCTCGCGGGCGGCCCGAGACTGTCACTAGCGGTGATGTCATGGGCTCTAGCGAATCTTCCCTGTGAATGCGGCGGGCATAGAAGTCAGTGACAGCGCTTACGTCAGGAGTGCAGGCAGGGCCGCCATCAGGGCATTACTACTGTGCCTAGTGTAGGGGGCCCCGTGAAGAGAGGGGGCCCGGCCAGGCTCAGAGTAAATACTTCTTTTTAGCCTCAGGCAGGATGGGCCCCTCCTCTTCACTGGGCCCCAGTCACAGGAGCAGCAGAGGGGCCCCGCAGTGTCGCTTCATTACCAGACATGACTAATTTGCATGCGAAGGGGCGGAGCATGCAAATTAGCCATGTGATGTAGTGGAGGCAGGGTCATTGGAGCAGAGCAGGGACGTGCAGCAGGAGGTGAGGTCATCACTCTGAGACCTCATTACACTCCTGCAACAGCAACTGAGGTGGCGAGGACGCGGCAGCAAGCTGGACAGGTAAGCGCTGTGAGCCGAAGAGTTGCTGATCTCTGCACGGGGCCCACTGATCTCTGCCCAGGAAACGGAGCGGTGTTGATCTCTGCCCAGGGCCTGCGCTGATCTCTGCCCGGGGAAGGGGGGGACGCTGATCCCTGCTCGGGGCCCACTGATCTCTGCCCGGGGGGGAAGCGGCGCTGATCTTTGCCTGGGGCCCACTGATCTTTGCTGAAGGGGGGGGCGCTGATCTCTGCCCGTGGCCGCCCGCCGACCCCAGCCCCTGGTTTGCTTCAGCTAGATCAGGGGTGGGGGACCTCTGGCCTGTGGTCTCCTGGCCTTTCTGCTGTGAGCCTCTTGGCCTCTCTGCTGTGAGCCTCTTGGCCTCTCTACTGTGAGCCTCCCTCTGCTGTGAGCCTCCTGGCCTCTCTGCTTTTTTGGCCCCCCTCTGCTGTGAGCCTCTTGCCTCTCTGCTGTGAGCCTCTTGCCTCTCTGCTGTGAGCCTCCTGCCTCTCTGCTGTGAGCCTCCTGCTTCCCTTCTGTGAGCCTCCTGCCTCCCTTCTGTGAGCCTCCTGCCTCCCTTCTGTGAGCCTCCTGCCTCCCTGCTGTGAGCCTCCTGCCTCTCTGCTGTGAGCCTCCTGCCTCTCTGCTGTGAGCCTCCTGCCTCTCTGCTGTGAGCCTCCTGCCTCTCTGCTGTGAGCCTCCTGCCTCTCTGCTGTGAGCCTCCTGCCTCTCTGCTGTGAGCCTCCTGCCTCTCTGCTGTGAGCCTCCTGCCTCCCTTCTGTGAGCCTCCTGCCTCCCTTCTGTGAGCCTCCTGCCTCCCTGCTGTGAGCCTCCTGCCTCCCTGCTGTGAGCCTCCTGCCTCCCTGCTGTGAGCCTCCTGCCTCCCTGCTGTGAGTCTCCTGCCTCCCTGCTGTGAGTCTCCTGCCTCTCTTCTGTGAGCCTCCTGCCTCCCTTCTGTGAGCCTCCTGCCTCCCTTCTGTGAGCCTCCTGCCTCCCTTCTGTGAGCCTCCTGCCTCCCTGCTGTGAGCCTCCTGCCTCTCTGCTGTGAGCCTCCTGCCTCTCTGCTGTGAGCCTCCTGCCTGCCTTCTGTGAGCCTCCTGCCTCCCTTCTGTGAGCCTCCTGCCTCCCTGCTGTGAGCCTCCTGCCTCCCTGCTGTGAGCCTCCTGCCTCCCTGCTGTGAGCCTCCTGCCTCCCTGCTGTGAGCCTCCTGCCTCCCTGCTGTGAGCCTCCTGCCTCCCTGCTGTGAGCCTCCTGCCTCTCTGCTGTGAGCCTCCTGCCACCCTCGCAGTGCTGTGTGCCACCCTCGCAGTGCTGTGTGCCACCCTCGCAGTGCTGTGTGCCACCCTCGCAGTGCTGTGTGCCACCCTCGCAGTGCTGTGTGCCACCCTCGCAGTGCTGTGTGACTGTAGGAGGTTTGATGGGTGGGGGCGGAGCTGGGGTGGAGCCTGGGCGGAGTCCCAAGGGGCCCTGAAAATTTTGCCAGTATGGGGCCCTGAAATTCCTAGTGGCGGCCCTGAGTGCAGGAGATCGTCACAGCAGGTAATGATCTCATCTAACCTCCTGACAGCAGCGCTCGTCATCCCCTGCAGTGACGTGGGCTGACCTCATGATATTAGCTCAGGTCACTGCACTACTCTCCCAGCCAATGGGGAACATTCTGTTCTTCATTGACTGTGACAGTGACTATAGTACGGATCGTCGTGAGACACCCTTATTGGATTACGCCGGACCTGGATTTGATTGTTCTTGTCAATAAATTGGTGAAAGAGGGAATGTTTTGGGCAGTGTTTTTTCAAATAAAATTTTTTTTGTTGTCTATTTTTTTTTTTATTACTGACTGGGTTGGTGATGTCAGGTATCTGATAGACACGTGACATCACTAACCCCAGGGCTTGATGCCAGGTGAAATTACACCTCTGGCATCAACCCCATATATTACCCCGTTTGCCACCGCACCAGGGCAATGGGATGAGTTGGGGCGAAGCGCAAGGATTGGCACATCCAATGGATGCGCCACTTCTGGGGCGGCTGTGGCCTGCTATTTTTAGGCAGGGAAGTGTCCAATAACGGTGGACCTCCCTATTCTCAAAAATACCAGACCACAGCTGTCCGCTTTACCTTGGCTGGTGATCCAATTTGAGGGGGACCCCACGTTTTTTGTTTTAAATTATTTATTTAATTTAAAATAACAGCGTGGAGTGCCCTTTGTTTTGAATTACAAGCCAAGGTGAAGCTGCCAGCTGTGGTCTGCAGGCTGCAGCCGTCTGCTTTACACTAGCTGGCTACAAAAAATAGGGGGGACTCCATGTCGTTTTTTTTTTTAAATTATTTATTTTTTGGCTAAATACAAGGCTAAGCACTAGAGATGAGCCACCCCCCTAGAGTTCGAGTTCGGATCAGTTTGTCAAATGGAGGCTCCGTTCGGCGAACGTTCATCGAGCCCCTTCGAACCCCATTGAAAGCAATGGCAGGCAAACACAAACACATAAAAACACATTATACATGTGCAAATACAGTTAATAAACATTGCCATTATACTTACAGGACCCCGCGACGCGTCCTGCACTCTGTCTCCCACCGCTTTTCCTTCCGATAATCGCTGCGTCCTCCCGGTAACCAGCACTGATGATAGGACCTTCCGTGACGTCAAAATAGCATGTGACCAGTCACTTGTGTATTATCTCATTGGCTACAGACTGGTCACATGGCAAGACGTCATGCTAGGTCCTGTCAGTGCATCTCTGCGGTACGCGGTGCTCATTTGTGCTTCTCCGCGTACTGGCGAGATGCTCTGGCACATGGTCAGCTTCCCCGTTCCTGCATGTCAGCGCTCTTTACAGAGTCAGCCCACATGCAAGGACTGGCTGCCACAGTTGGTGAATTGCGGCACCGGGAATCACGTGATCGGAGCATCGTTGCTATAGTATCCGCCTGTCAGATTACTTTAGCAACGGTGGCAGTGGTGACGTCACCGCTTACAGCCCGCAGCCTCTGCTCACTCTCACTGAGTGATTAGACTGCATGGGGAGGATGAGCGTCTTCCTCCCATGTGCTGTCTGATGTAGCAGAGCTGCATGGGTTGAAGGAGAAAGAAGACAGAAGAGCAGGATTGTGGAGGGATGAGAGGGAGTAATAAACATGGAGTCTCTAAGTATGGCTGTGTATTTGTTTCTATTAAAGTATTTTTTTTCTGTTTGGTGTCTTTTTTTTAACCCTTTATTGGAGATTCTTAATGGCCGGATCAAACATGCCGGACATTAAGAATCTCTGGCTTAATACAAGCTAGTAAAACAAAGCTAGTATTAACCCATTATTACCCAGTAAGCCACCCGGCTTCAGGGCTGCTGGAAGAGTTGGATACAGCGCCAGATGATGGCGCTTCTTTGAAAGCGCCATTTTCTGGGGCGGTTGCGGACTGCAATTCGCAGCAGAGGGGCCCAGAAAGCTCGGGCCAACCTGTGCTGCGTATTCCAATCCCCAGCTGCCTAGTTGTACCTGGCTGGACACAAAAATGGGGTGAAGCCCATGTCATTTTTTGGGGGGGCAAAAAACTCCTGCATACAGTCTTGGATGGAGTATGCTGAGCCTTGTAGTTCTGCAGCAGCTGTCTGCTCTCCTGCATACACTAGTGAATTGAACATGCTGAGCCTTGTAGTTCTGCAGCTGCTATCTGCTCTCCTCCATACAGACAGGCACCAGACAGCAGCTGCAGAACTACAAGGCTCAGCATACGCCATCCAGGACTGTATGCAGGAGTTTTTTGCTCCCCAAAAAAATTATGTGGACTTCGCCATGTTTTTGTATGCTAGCCAGGTACAGCAGGCAGCTATGGGCTGCTCCCAACCCCCAGCTGCCTATTTGAATCCGGCTGGGAACCAAAATTATAGGGAAGCCATTTTTTTTTTTAATTATTTCATGAATTTCATGAAATAATTAAGAAAAAAAAAAAATGATGTGGGCTTATCCCAATGTTTGTATCCAGCCATGTACATTTAGGCAGCTGGGGATTGGAATCCGCAGCGCAGGGTGCCCAAGCTTTCTGGGCACTCCTGCTGTGAATTTCAGTCCGCAGCCGCCCCAGAAAATGGCGCTTTCATAGAAGCGCCATCTTCTGGCGCTGTATCCAACTCTTCCAGCTGCCCTGGTGACGGGTGGCTCGCTGGGTAATAATGGGGTTATGGATAGCTGTATATTATCAACTGGCCCTAAGCCCGAAATTCATGGTGTCACGCCAATATTAGACATGGCCACCATGAATTTCTAGTACAGATAAAAAAATCACAACACACAGAAAAATATTTTTATTAGAAATAAAACACAACACAATTAGTGACTCCATCTTTATTGAAATAAAGAAGCCCCCTACGCAGTAATCCTGGGTCAAGGGTCCCGCGCCGTCCAATCCGGATCCAATATCCTCTGATTGGTTTGCTGGAAGGCAAAGCGATCAGATGATGTGTCAGGTTCAAGGGCCTGAATCACATGACACAGCAGCTGATTGTATAAACTGCTTTTATACAATCAGCTGATGCATCAGTGCAAAAAAGAAAAAACAAACTACACACTTCTGTGCAGACTCCTGTCCGACAGCAGCAGCTGATAGTTTAGCCGGCCAGGCGGTAAAAAGCCGGCCTCACCGCTCGACTTTTAGTGTCAGCTGATTTCGTCAGGTGACCGCATCAGCTGATCATCGCCATGTCTGAGAGAGAGAGAAGAGAGAGAGAAGAGAGAAGAGAGAGAAAAGAGAGAGAAAAGAGAAGAGAGAGAGGGAGAGAGAAAAGAGAAGAGAGGCAGATAGAAAAGAGAGAGAGAAGAGAGTAGAGAGAGAGGGGAGAGAGGAGAGAGAGAAGAGAGAAGAGGAGAGAAGAGAGAGAGAGGAGAGAGAAGAGAGGAGAGAGATGAGAGAAGGGAGAGGGAGAAAGAGAAAAAGAGAGAGAGAACGAGAGAGGAAGAGAGGAGAGAGCAATGCAGCCTCATTCCGTGAACTGCTCCGATTTTAGAGGTGTAGCCCGCGGCTCACAGCTGATGTCCGGCTCCTCCCCTTAGTGCATAATTAAATTAAATTATAATTATAGGGGGGGCGTGGCTTGCTGATGGCCGAGTGAGCTGCACTTGCTGGGAGCTCTGTCCTGAACTTCCCCCATTAGCCTCTATTAGAGCACATTAACATCTCCCTTCTCATGGGCAGATCCAGGAAAGTCACCAGACACCGAGGTGAGATAAAGGAGACAGTGAGCAGCATGGATCGTTTCCTCAGCCAGAGTACCTCAGCAGCCATCAGGAACACTAGATCAATGATGGCGTCTGCCTCCCTCATGGAAAACTCACAGCCCCGGGAAAGTCAAACACAGACACAGCAGGACCCGGGGAAATCACAGCAGGACTTCTCCAGCGAGGAGGACAATGAGGGAGATCTGCCTAATCTACATGAGATAAGTAAATCTATCAAGGCTTTGCCTACAAAAATAGATTTGGACAGATTTGCTAGCAGGCTTGAGAATACTTATAAGAAAGAGCTGCAGGCACTGAAATCTGAATTCATATACAGGGTAGAGGAGGTGGAGAAGTCCCAGGAAGCCATCACTGCTGAGTTGTCCCTACAAAGTAAAATATTACTTAGCCACTCAGCAAAGATTGATGAGCTCACTTCAGGGCAAGAGGACTTAGAGAACCGCAATCGGCGAAATAATGTCCGTATCCGTGGCATCCCTGAAAGTATTGGCACGCCTGAACTGGAGGCCATGGCACAGAAGCTCTTTGCTCAAATTCTGGGAGAACAAAGCTCTGGGCCGATTGAGTTAGACCGCATACATAGGGCCCTGGGTCCCAAATCCCCTCCAGATTCACGTCCAAGGGACATAATATGTAGAGTCCACTTTTATAAGGTAAAGGACTCCATCATGTCTGCGGTGCAGCAGGCAGGATCCATCAACTACCAGGGGTCCCAGGTCCAGATATTACCGGATCTGACTAGACGCACTCTGCAGCTCCGAAGAGCATTAAAACCCCTGCTCCAACACCTCCAGGACAGAAACATTCCATATAGATGGGGTTTCCCCTTCCAGCTGACAGCGCATAAGGATGGGAAATCAGCAATCTTTCGCAAACTCGGAGATCTGGCTAAGTTCTTGGGGACTTTCGAGCTTCCTATGGTAGCACTGCCGGATTGGCCCTCAGGCCCCCAACTCCCTGTGGAACCCCCAGTATGGCAGCCAGTCCGTCGCCATGGGAGACAAAGAGGTCCTGACAAGAGCAATCCGACAGGGTAGCGGTCCTGTGTAGCACCCCGGTTTCCTACTGGGGATAACCTTCATGGGCCCTTCCGGCATGATAGCCAATTATCCCTGGAGCCACAGGGGAGGGCCTTTCCATGAAATTGCATCAAAGGCATCGTTGCAAGTTACTGTGATTTGTTGAAAGTCTTTCTCCTGTCACCTAATATTGCTTCTTTCCAGACTAGCATTGTGTTATTTCACAGGTGTTATCAGAGGTTCTGACATTGGGTCAAGTACTACTTAAACCTCATAGGAGGAAGCAGTAAACTGTTTGTGTTATAGATCCACTTGGACCCTCCACCTGGTGGACCTGGTTGGGAGTGTCTTCCCCTAGCCTTTACTGACTGGACCCTGTGGGGCTGGACCGTCTAGAGGCGAAGATCTGGGCCTTTTGAGAAATAAGCCCGGGAGACCCATGTGATTTTCTTGTTTTTTACAATTACTAGAATCTTGTCCCTGATCTGAACACTTTGCTTACCTACCGGGAATGCTGATTGGGGTCAATGCCTAGAATAATAGCCTGTTATGATGTTTACTTTTCTTTAGATGATAAAGTTTTAGCGGGAGCATATAGTTAGTGCGCTTTATAATGATATATCATATTGTATTAGAGGCGGGGGGTAAGGAACGGACTCGCTGCCGTTCTTGGCTTCCTCTAACCCCCCTTAGTGCAAATGGCAATCCATTGCCATGGAAATTTTGCACCACTTAATACTAGGGTTCCTTACCCACCTTTTAGGTCCTTTGACCTAAACCTTGCTCTTTCTTTTCTCTGTCTTTCTTTCTTCTCTATCCTTCCCTCTCACCTGACTGGACCAGCCCCCAGATACCACATCATGCTTCCAGCTGACCTGCATTATGAATAGTGTCAAGTTTTGCTCCTTCAACGTTAAAGGTTTGAATGTCCCTGAAAAAAGAAAACAGATAGCATATTCCTGTCATAAGCAACGGGTGGCCATCTTGATGCTTCAGGAAACTCACTTTAGGTCAGATGCAATTCCTAAGTGTTCCTCGGCTTACTACCCGATTTGGCACCATAGCTCGAATCCTGATGCTAAGTCTAAGGGGGTTTCCGTGGCATTTCATAGGTCCTTCATACCAGAGGTGTTAGACTCCTGTATCGACCCCAAGGGAAGATATATTTTCTTAAAGCTTTCTTGGAAAACCAATATCTTTGTTATTGCTAACATGTACTTTCCTAACCAGGGGCAGGACAGATTCTGTGCAGACGAGAGGAAAATTCTGGAAGATTTTGCGGACTCCTCTCCGGTAATATTAGGAGGCGATTTTAATCTACCAATGAACCCGGCCCTCGATGTGTCCTCGGGTAAGTCGTCCTATCCGGCCTCAGTCATACAAAGGGTCAAAAAGCACATGCATGGTCTGAGATTGGTGGACATATGGAGGATTCTTCATCCGGACATCAAAGATTACAGCTTCTATTCCTCGGTCCATTCTGTCTATAGCAGAATTGACGCCTTCCACATTTCTCATGCCCTCCTAGACATGACAGTAGAAGCGTGTCATGATGTATTTTACCTTCTCACTGTATTTGCTGTAATACTATGTCAGGATGTGATGTCACTTTCCTTTGGTTGTACTTACTGAACACTTTGAAATGTCTTGGGATGTAAGTAACCATACCTTCCCCCCATCTCCTGTGTCTCTGGGCCCATAATGCAATTATCTCTTGTCCACACAGCCAGGGGAACTTCTCATTGTTTCGTAAGCAGTGGATAACGCCAACTACACAAACCTGTAGACATCTCGGAGCCAACCTTCTAGAATCTTCTAGTGGGCCCAACCATTGCATAGACCCCTACCCTTGAGGGGCGGGCCCACGAGCTCAAACAATTCACTCCTGTTTCTAAATGCAGTTGGGAGTTGAGTTTTTGAAGAGGAAGGGAGCGAGATCTGAATCTGCGGACAGACCTCGCCGTCCAGTGGATTGTGTGGGATTTCTGGGACTCTGAAAAGGACTATTACGTTGTGATCTGGCACTTTGGATTATCGGGAGGTGCCCCCGAATCTGTTTTATTTGGACTTGTCGTGTGCTGTTCCTGTATTCCTGTTAGTAAACCTGTTGGATCATCCTCGGCCTGTTGTCTCTCTTTGCTCTGATGTACACCCCGTCACAAACTGGTGGCAGCGGCGGGATCAGAGCAGAAGAAATGGAGGACAACAGCCAATCGACGTCTGAAACCAGAACCTCAGGATACAGGAACTGGACTGTGGCGAGTCTACAAACAAAGGCCCGTGAATTAGGTGTCGGCTACAAAGGACTCTCTAAGGAGCAACTAATTGAGGCATTGGAACACGCTTGCCTGCAAGATGGCACCGAGGAACAATTTCCACAGCAAGGGGAGCAAAGACGGGAGCCGGAGGTGAATACCCAAAAAAGTCAATGGGTTGTGTGGTACAAGGAAAAGATGGCACTGCTTGGAGATGAGGCCACCATAGAAGATAAGAGGGAGGCCATGCGTGGAGCTGAAGAGAAGGAGCGCAGGATGGAGGAGATGGCATTGCTGGATAAGCAGCTCGCTGTGGAAGCCGCGAGAGGTTCCAGACAGACTGTAACCCCAGCACCCATCATGAGGGAACTTCCCAGAGTGTCCCGCAAAGACTTCAAGCAGTTTAATGAGGCTGCTGGTGACATTGAGGGCTTCTTCCAGGACTTTGAGCATCAGTGTCGATTAATGGAAGTCCCAGAAAGGGAGCGCGTCCGGCATCTGGTTGGGCTCTTAGAGGGTGGAGCTGCTGCAGCCTATAGAGCTATGGACCCTCGGTGGAACTGTGAGTATGCGGATATTAAACAGACTATTCTAGAACATTATGCTGTAACGCCAGACACTTACAGGACTCAGTTCCGTACTCTAGCATGTGATGAGGAAGTGTCCTTCAAGATGTATGCCCACAAACTCAAACATCTGTGGCATCGTTGGTTGGAGGCAGAGGAGGCCTTAACCTTGGAGACCGTCCTCCAGGTCCTCCTAAAAGAGCAGTTTTACTTCAAGTGCCCCGCTGAGATCCGGGAATGGGTGCGTGAAAGGAGACCAGCCACTGTGGAGGAAGCTGCAGCTCTAGCTGATGAGGCTCTCACCATCAAGCCTCAGTGGAAAAAACTACTACCCAGTGAAAAAAAAAAACACCAACCCCCCAACGCTGGTGGCCCCTGGTCCTTCTGGCCCCAATGTTCACCATCACCCTAGACCGTCAACTCATGGGGACCTTCGTGTGACTGTGCCTCGCATTACTCATGCTCCACCTTTGGGAATACGACGCGGAGGAAGAATCCCAGAGCGCAGATGTTATGGATGTGGGCAGCCTGGGCACATGCAATTCCAATGTCCAGGTGTTCGTAGACAGAACAGCTACAGACCGCCTTTGCCTGTTCATTACCTACAGACACCTTCACCAGGAGAAGAGCTGGATTCTGTGCCTGATGACTTGCCAAGTGACTCAGATATCCTGGCTCCCCTACCCGGAGTCTATGGGGTGCGAGCTCCAGCCACCTGTTCTTCTGATCTTCAGGACAAACATCTACAGGAGGTCGTGCTGGATGGCCAAAAAGTTGTTGGCTTCCGTGACACTGGGGCTTTCCTCACCATAGCCGATCCCCGAGTAATTCAACCACAAGCAATTCAAAAGGGACCAGGAATTGCCATTGAACTGGCAGGAGGTACCCAGAGATATATTCCAAGAGCGAGTGTGACCCTGGATTATGGCTTTGGGGCAAAACAATGTGTGGTCGGTGTGATGAGCGGCCTCCCTGCAGACGTTCTTCTAGGAAATGATGTGGGGAATCTTCATTGCCACTTTGTCGGTGCGGTAACCAGAAGTCAAGCCAAGAGAGCAGCCCATGTGGACGTGTACAACCCATCCATGGAACTGAGGCCACCAGAACTGCCATTACAGCCGGTGAGTGATTCTTCTTGTGGGGATAATATGAATGTTACTTGGGATAAAGTTCAGTTTAGACAAGAAGTAGAGACTGACCCCACCCTTGCTAGTTTTAGAACTCGGGCTGAAATAGGGCAGCTAGGGGAAAACGGAGAAAGAATTATCAGAGAAAATGGACTTCTGTATCGGGTTGCCAATGCCGACTCCCTAGATAAGCCCTGGACTTATAGCAAACAGCTGATTGTTCCTCAGAAGTACAGAATTCCCCTATTACACCTGGCTCATGACATTCCTACGGCTGGCCATCAAGGCAAAACCCGCACCGAGAGACGATTGACTCAAACTTTTTATTGGCCGGGGATTTCCCAAGCAGTGGCGCATTTCTGCCGAACTTGTGACATATGTCAGCGTAGAGGGCGACCCGGAGATCACCCAAAGGCACCCCTGCAACCGCTCCCTATAATAGAAGAACCCTTTCAAAGAGTAGCTGTTGATATCATTGGACCTCTGGCTAAACCAAGTAAATCTGGAAAGCAGTACATTCTCACTGTTGTGGACTACGCCACCCGATATCCAGAAGCCGTGGCCTTGTCAAGTATCTCTGCAGCCAAGGTGGCCGAGGCCTTGGTTATTATTTTTACCAGAGTAGGATTCCCCAGTGAGATCTTGTCGGACCAAGGCTCCCAGTTTATGTCAGAGTTGGTCCAGTGTCTGTGGCGCACCTGTGGAGTACGAGCGATCCGAACGACCCCGTATCATCCCCAAACAAATGGACTTTGTGAACGATTCAACGGCACTCTGAAGAATATGCTGAGGGCCTTCACGGACCGAGATTCAGACTGGGAGAAGTACCTACCCCATCTCTTGTTTGCCTATCGGGAAGTTCCCCAGGAGTCCACTGGGTTCTCCCCCTTTGAACTACTCTATGGAAGAAAGGTCCGAGGACCCTTAACCCTGCTCAAGGAATACTGGGAGGGGCAAGTTGAAGATACAGGAACACCTGTTGTCCCTTATGTCCTAAAGCTGCGAGAAACCTTGGCCCAACTTGCTAGTTTTGCACAGAGTCATTTGCGTATGGCTCAAACCAGACAGAAGACATGGTATGACCGTAACGCACGCTATCGGGAGTTTGTAGAAGGACAACAAGTCTTAATGATTGTTCCCCATCGGCAGAATAAACTGCAGACCACATGGGAGGGTCCCTTCCGGGTTCTCAGAAAACTGAATGATACCAATTACCTTCTTGCTTTAGATGATCAGGGGCTAAGGCAAAACACTGTCCATGTGAATATGATTAAGGAGTACCATGACCGGAACATTCCAATGATAGCAAGCTGTCGGTTGGCTTCAGAAGATGGTCAAGAGGATGAGGACTCTCTACCTGATCTCGTGGAAGCAGCGAGAGCCCCATCCACTGTGGAACAGGTTCCCCTGGGAGATTACCTGGACTCCTTACAGAAAATCCAGATGCTGGAAGTGCTTCAACAGAGACGGGCTGCTTTCTCATCCCAACCAGGTCGAACCACCGTCACCCAACATCATGTGGACACTCAGGGCATCCGTCCCATACAACTGGCTCCTTACCGGGTACCTGAATCAGTTCGAAACACCATGCAGCACGAACTGGAGGAGATGTTACAGCTTGGGGTAATCCAGGCCTCCCATAGCCCTTGGGCCTCCCCTGTGGTGTTAGTACCCAAGAAGGATGGGAGTACTCGATTTTGTGTGGACTATCGGCGACTAAACGACCATACCGTCAGCGATCCTTACCCAATGCCTCGTATTGACGAACTTCTAGACCGACTGGCTGGGTCCCGATATGTCACTACCTTGGATCTCAGTAAGGGATACTGGCAGATCCCTCTAACGGATGAAGGGAGAGAACGGTCCGCTTTTATAACCCCCTTTGGTCTGTATGAATTTCTAAGCATGCCTTTTGGAATGAAAAATGCCCCGGCCACCTTCCAGAGAATGGTGGATCAGATCCTCCGGGGATGTGATGACTTTGCTTTTGCCTACTTGGATGATATCGCCGTCTTCAGCCACACATGGGAGCAACATCTGAATCAAGTAGCCATTATTTTGGACCTGATTCTTGCAGCCGGCCTAACTATTCGACCCGATAAATGCCAATTGGGGATGGGGGAAGTCCAGTACCTAGGACATAGAGTGGGAGGAGGGAAGCTCCGACCTGAGCCTGCCAAAATCCAGGCTATTAGAGACTGGCCTGTACCCCAAACTAAGAAACAAGTTATGGCTTTTCTGGGCACTGCCAGTTATTACCGAAAATTTGTTTCTCATTTCAGTACTGTGGCCAAGCCTCTTACCGACCTGACCAAGAAAACAATGCCCCGGCTGGTGATCTGGACTCCAGCCTGTGATGAGGCTTTTAACCGGCTGAAGGATGCTTTGATCTGCGATCCTGTCCTGGCTGCTCCAGACTACAAGAGGAGATTCATTGTGCAAACGGATGCCTCTGCTTATGGACTGGGAGCTGTCCTCAGCCAGGTGAATGCAGCTGGGGACGAGCACCCCATCGCCTATCTCAGCCGGAAACTGCTGGACCGAGAAGTGGCCTATGCAACTGTTGAGAAGGAATGTCTGGCTGTAGTGTGGGCCCTTAAGAAACTACGGCCGTATCTGTATGGACGGGAATTCACTGTGGTTACTGATCACAATCCCCTCACCTGGCTGAACAGAGTCTCTGGGGACAATGGACGCTTACTGCGATGGAGCCTGGCTCTGCAGCCCTATAACTTTACCATACAATATAGAAGGGGCAGCCAACACCAAAATGCAGATGGACTGTCCAGGCAAGAGGAGCCTTGAGTCCTGTCAGCCATGCCTGCGTGTACTTAACCAGCGACCTGTAGAGGTCCCTAGTACGTACACAAGTTGGGAGGGGAAGGAATTGTCATGATGTATTTTACCTTCTCACTGTATTTGCTGTAATACTATGTCAGGATGTGATGTCACTTTCCTTTGGTTGTACTTACTGAACACTTTGAAATGTCTTGGGATGTAAGTAACCATACCTTCCCCCCATCTCCTGTGTCTCTGGGCCCATAATGCAATTATCTCTTGTCCACACAGCCAGGGGAACTTCTCATTGTTTCGTAAGCAGTGGATAACGCCAACTACACAAACCTGTAGACATCTCGGAGCCAACCTTCTAGAATCTTCTAGTGGGCCCAACCATTGCATAGACCCCTACCCTTGAGGGGCGGGCCCACGAGCTCAAACAATTCACTCCTGTTTCTAAATGCAGTTGGGAGTTGAGTTTTTGAAGAGGAAGGGAGCGAGATCTGAATCTGCGGACAGACCTCGCCGTCCAGTGGATTGTGTGGGATTTCTGGGACTCTGAAAAGGACTATTACGTTGTGATCTGGCACTTTGGATTATCGGGAGGTGCCCCCGAATCTGTTTTATTTGGACTTGTCGTGTGCTGTTCCTGTATTCCTGTTAGTAAACCTGTTGGATCATCCTCGGCCTGTTGTCTCTCTTTGCTCTGATGTACACCCCGTCACAAAGCGACCATAGGTAATATAAAATGGTCAGACCACGCTCCCATTTACTTATCGATTCAGTTAGGGCAGGGGTCAGGAACCTTTTTGGCTAAGAGAGCCGTAAACGCCACATATTTTGAAATATAATTCCGCGAGAGCCGTACAATATGTTTAAAGGGCCATTGACAGATCAATCGCTCCAATGTTCACTTAGTACAGCAAGGAATGCTCCTCCCTGCTGTATAAAGCCACAACTGGACTGAAACAATGGTAATTAGCAGTAAAAAAAAATCAAATAAATAACTTACATTGTGAACTTGCGATGCATGACATCAGTCCAGCAGTCTGGCTTCTTCTTTTTCCTGCGCATGACTGGAAGCTGGCATTCTTCCCACCTGATGTTGAGAGAATGCCAGCTTTGAGGCATTCGCAGAAGAAAGAAGCTGGAATATTGGACATGTCACACAACGCATTGTCAGTTATGTCAATTATCTATTTTATTATTTTACAGCGAATTATTGTTTAGGTCCAGCGGTGGCTTAGTGCAGCAGAGAGGAACACTCCTTTGTGTACTAAGTGACCGCTGGAGCAATTGTATCTGTCAGTGGCCCTTGTAACGTTGCGCCCTGCAACGTGGGGGTTTCACTCGCTTGCAGCGGTGTGAGGTAGCTTCAGCAACACACGTACACAGTCTCTTCATAGAAATTCTGGCAGTTTATTTAAAAACACTCAGCATAAACTGCCCTCAAACATAAACAATAAGTCCATAATGGAAGTTTAGCAACTTCCCCACTCTCTGGCTCCTGCCAGCGTACAACTCTAGCCAAGGTTCCTTCCAGCACCCAGGGCCCTCTGCAGACCCCTGTCTGTCTCTCCTCCTGGAGAGATTCGGCCCTACAGCCCTGGCCTGGCTGCACTCACCTCAGACTCAATATCAGAGCCTTGTGATCAGCCTCCATGCAGGCTGATACACCCAAAGCTCCTGGCTCTGCTCTCGCTTGGTTCCAGTCCACACACTGGACATCTAGAGCCAGTCTCTCTAGACTGCCCTAGACACACTTCATCCAGGTTCAGAGACAGGATTGCTTTAACCCATGGAGCCACACCCACAGGTGGTAAGGAGTGTGTAATCAGCATCACACACCCTTCCATGGCTCTGCATGTAATGCAATCCTGTGGAACCACAGGTCCCAGCCAGCTTCACATTGCAGAGCACCCACGCTTCTGCAAAACATACCGGCCCTTTGTAATACAGCCGGTTGATACCTCACATACCCTCCCCCTCTGTTCAAACCCGTAGGGGAGAACACTTGCCAATGACCTGGGGCCGCGAGACAGGGCATCCCCGCTGCCATGCCCCACCAGTTGAGAGGGCCGTCCAAGAGCAGTAGTCCCTGAGGCATCGCCCGACACTGTCACCAAACCCTGTCTGGTCAACCTATGGTTAAAGGACGTCCCATTTCCAGACCGTTCTCTCCCTGACCCCCTCCCAGGGTCACCGTAGTAGAGAGACATGTCCCCAGTCAAACCTACAGTCTTGTCCGAACCTAGGCTTTCTCGAGTACCCCCAAGGCTACTGTCGGGAACTCTAAGCTCATAGCAGCCACTATCTACAGTACATCGTAGGTTACCACTCTGTCGGCGATTCCTTTTATCGCGCGTCTGAACTACTGGACCGACACGCCATCTTCCACTTCTTTCCCCTGAACAACGGGTGGAAGACGGCTGCTGTCCCCCACACAGTTGGCGAAGCTGCTCCTTAATTTTCAGGTTTTCTTGCCACAACCGCTCCATGTCACGTACATGGTGTACCCGATATTCAATAAGGCTTCGAATGTTTCCAAGACTCTCTACAGTCCCGACACAGACAAACGGAACCATACCAGCTTCCCTGGGTATCTTGCTCTCATTAGCAGCAGGGATTCTTAATCTCACCAATCCTGATTTATTCACCATGTCTTGCATGACTCGTCCGGTTTTTCCAATGACTCTCCCCACCAGAGCCCGGGGTACTTGGACAATATCTTCCGCCAGACTCTGCGCTTTCCTTTTATACTCTAGCTGTCTAGTGGCTTCTTCCTTTTGCAGTTGGACTTGCCACTTCATACGAACACATCTGAAGTGCATGTCCTTTAGAATAGCCACCCGCTGCCCAGTAATTTCCCTGGTGGACAATATCACTAACTGTTCAGCCCCTGGGGTACAGTAGACCTCACACGCTTCCACAGCTCTCTTAAATTCGTCATGCATGCACTCGGTGGCACACGCTTCTCTTAAGTCCTTAGGTATATCCACCATGCACTTGACTACAGAAGTCTCATTCATCCCTGCCACATGCTTGTCAAGTTTAGCTTCCAGAGTCAGCTCTCTTTGGGCCTTCCCTGCTTCAACATGTTTGGTCAGGATTGACACTCGCTGCTCCATCTGCTCCAAGGCTCCCTGGGACTTGGACTGGTACTCTGCCAAGCGACTTCGGAGCTCAGCCACTTCTTTCTCCAGCTCCCTTACTCGACTCTCAGTAGCCTGCCTAAGAAGTATCTCTTGTTGCAGATGGTCTTTGCTCATCTTCTTGAATGAGTCTTCACTTGCGGACCTCTCTGGTCTACGACACACTATTTCTGAGGCTTCTTCCATCTCAGCTTCAGAACGTTTGGGTTTCAGGCTCTTAGCTGAGCCAATCTTCTTGTCTGCGATCTTGGTCTTACCCACTGAGTCAGTCAGGCTCTCAGCTTCTGATGAGACCTCATGTCCAGACTTCACCTCTTCCTCAGAGGCTCTTTCCGCTTTTACAGCACCTGCTGTGTCTTGGGACTTCACTGCATTCCCTCCAACTTCCACTTGGGTCTCTGCAGTGTCACCCTCTGCCTTCTCTTGGGCATTTACAGCATCGCCTTCTACCAGGGTGTTATGCCCTTCAGCACGGTACTCTGTTCTTCTTAGAACCTTGGCACCATTTTCAACATTCATCACTTCACCACTGGGTAGCTTACCAGTCTGCTCACCATGACCTTTGTGGATTTGTACTCCACCAACACTGCCCTGGATTCCTTCTCCTATATTGTTCTGTAGGATGTCATCTCGTACAGCGCTATCATCCAACAGACCTCCAGCTTCATGCATGGAAATTATAGGAGACACTGCCATTACGTCTTTGGTCGGTTCCTCCCCTGCAATTTCACCCTGCTGGTTTCTGTCGTGACAATGTGTCAGTTCAGTCTTTGATTCCTCTTTCTTTTGCAGGATATCACTGTCTGACTCTTCCGTAGCAGGTGTTACTAGCACCATGTTTTCATTAACCAGGCATATCACTTTCTCTGCACCCTCAGACGGCCTACACTGTGCCCCCTCTCGGCGCTTATTACGTCTTCGGCGTCGGGAGGAAGTTTTGCCCTTCTCGCCCATCTGTACCACACTGTACTCGTTTGTCACCTTACTAGAGTCAGTGTCTTTACTGGAGTAATCATCACTCCCCCTGGTATCCTGGACTATCATGTCCCCACTTAACCAGATATCTGCCTCCCTTTCTGGAGCTACCCCGTTTTTAACGGTCACACTATCGGTTATTCCCTTAGTCCTTATGTCACTAAGTTGGGTCCGTCCATCATTTTCTTTGGTCACCCCTAACTTAGGACAGTCAATTTTAGGAGGTGCTATCTCCTCCTTACCACACATAACTGCACAACAAGGACCCCTTTTCACCTCCCAATGTGGTGGGGTTTCCTTTGGGCTGTTCCGGCTCTTACACAAGCAACCGTATACGTCCCCCTGCTTCCACAAGTGCACAAATAATTTAGAGTCCCAACCTATAATAATTGGGTGCAGTAAATCTGAGACTACACCAACATCATGAGAACCACTGTCCCAGGCTGTCTTAATGACCACTCTGGAGACCGGGTATTCTGTCTCATTACTGTGGGTGCAGCCGACGTGGATCTTCCTTCCAGGAATCAAGTGGACATCAGAGGTGGCCCTCACCAGAGTCATCAAGCTCCTTGAGTCTACGACTCCTGTTACAGATTCCCCATCCACTTCCACAGAACACAGACGTGGCTTCTCGTCGGATGGGTGGTCTATATTGCAAACAGGACACTTAAGACATGAACACTGTTGTCCCTGGCTACAGTCCATCTGCACCACTTCACGCTTGGATTTGGGATGCTCCGCTCTCTTTTGGGGGACCACCGCTTTCTGGGACTCCACCCCCTTATGGGCAACCACCCCTTTATGGGACTCCACCCCTTTATGGGCAACCACCCCCTTATGGGCAACTATTCCCTTCTGGGCAACCATTCCCTTCTGGGCAACCATTCCCTTCTGGGCAACCATTCCCTTCTGGGCAACCATTCCCTTCTGGGCAACCATTCCCTTCTGGGCAACCATTCCCTTCTGGGCAACCATTCCCTTCTGGGACTCCGCCCCCTTTTGCGGTTTCCATGCAATGTCCTTAGCCCCCAGTTCACACCGTTTGCCCTCGTCTCCCTGGGCACCCAGTGTCCATACTGGCCCCTGAAGGGAACGCTCAAACTGGTCCATGGCTGTGACATCGCTACACACCGACAGCTCCTGCTGTCCCCGGACCAGGAACTGGTACAGCTCCTCCACAGCGTCCGCAGGGACCATTCCCTCTTTTTGGCTTTTAGCCCCCACTGCTGTCACTGGACCTCCAGGCACATGCTGCTGGCTCTGCAGCAGCTGGTTCAGGAGCTCCTCCATGCTGCAACGAAAAGAGGAACAGGAGGGGCGCTCCAATGGGTAATACCCGGTGGTCAAAGACAGGGGGGGTTAGAGAACCACTAACCTTTCCGGGTTGTACCGCCCGTACAACCAGGATCTCCAGCCTGTGGTGTATCACTGCTCACCAAGCAGGGCCTTGCAATTCCGGCTGGCCTGGAACCTCCAGTCGCTGGACTCTCGCCACTGCCGCACGGGTCCCCAACGACCTGCTGATTCACCACCAGGTGCTTGAGAGCGCTGTCCCTGTTCGTGGACCCGCCGATCCACCGCCAGCTGCTTGAGTGCGCAGACAATTTTCGTGGACCCGCCGATCCACCGCAAACCGCTTCAAAAAATTTTCGTGGACCCGCCGATCCACCACAAGCAGTCCGTATCCACAGGAATATGTCCTAGGCCGTTGCCCCTAGCAACCAGGCTGCGTTGCCCCTAGCAACCAGACCGCATGCCCGCATTCGAGACACCATATGTAACATTGCGCCCTGCAACGTGGGGGTTTCACTCGCTTGCAGCGGTGTGAGGTAGCTTCAGCAACACACGTACACAGTCTCTTCATAGAAATTCTGGCAGTTTATTTAAAAACACTCAGCATAAACTGCCCTCAAACATAAACAATAAGTCCATAATGGAAGTTTAGCAACTTCCCCACTCTCTGGCTCCTGCCAGCGTACAACTCTAGCCAAGGTTCCTTCCAGCACCCAGGGCCCTCTGCAGACCCCTGTCTGTCTCTCCTCCAGGAGAGATTCGGCCCTACAGTCCTGGCCTGGCTGCACTCACCTCAGACTCAATATCAGAGCCTTGTGATCAGCCTCCATGCAGGCTGATACACCCAAAGCTCCTGGCTCTGCTCTCACTTGTTTCCAGCACACACACTGGACATCTAGAGCCAGTCTCTCTCTAGACTGCCCTAGACACACTCCACTCAGGTTCAGAGACAGGATTGCTTTAACCCCTGGAGCCACACCCACAGGTGGTAAGGAGTGTGTAATCAGCATCACACACCCTTCCATGGCTCTACATGTAATGCAATCCTGTGGAACCACAGGTCCCAGCCAGCTTCACATTGCAGAGCACCCACGCTTCTGCAAAACATGCCGGCCCTTTGTAATACAGCCGGTTGATACCTCACACCCTTTTAAAAGTGTTGGTCTTACAGAAAATGAACAAAAAAGAGAGGCTCAGACCCAGGAGATACACACACACACACACACACACACACACACACACACACACAAGCCATACACAGCACTCAACATGCCGTATACACAGTACATAAGGAGAAGAAAAAAGCTCTGCAGGTAAACATATGCACACCAGGAATTAGATATACCAATAAACCTCACAATATGAAACTTTATTAAGTGCCAAACACAACAAACACAGCACACATACACACCATATACACAGCACACACTCACACACGCCGAATACACAGCACACACACGCGCCGTATGCACAGCACACGCACGCGCCGTATACACAGCACACGCACGCGCCGTATACACAGCACACGCACGCGCCGTATGCACAGCACACACAGATATAAGTACCTGCTGCTTAGTTGCCCTGTAAGATCAGGTGCAGCACAAGTGTTGGATGCAGCAGTTCAAGGGCTGGCTTCATTCTCCTTTTTCTCTCCAAGAAAAGACCTTATAGACCTGAGCAGCAGAGCACAGAACTGGAGGGTGAGAGGCAGAACGCACGGCACTATACAGGCCCCTGCCCCATCACTCTGCTTCTATCTGCAATTTCACAGGGGGGCATGTAGGAGCCGGAGGGAGGAAGTCCCACCCCCAGTGCTGTCTGCCGGCAATAGACAAGATCAGCGGCTGCCCGAGCACTGCAGCCTCCGGGAATCTGCCCCAGTGCCCCGGGGGCCGCAGAAAAGGTCATCGCGGGCTGGATGTTCCCCACTCCTGCCTTAAAGGGACGGCAGGCACAGTTTCCTGCCGAGGACTGCGGTCCCTGGAACTCAGCCCAGGGACAGCAGAACTGAAGGCGAGTGGCCAAAATGCCGCCCCCCTGACATGTGCCGCCCGGGGAGGACTGCCCCCTCCGCCCCCCCTTTGCTACGCCACTGCAGACCTGCGGGAGAGGCGGGGGGCGGCGGCCCCCCCACCCCTCCACCGGCCAGCCCACCGGGAGAAGTCCCGCCCAGGGCCGGCTCCAGGTTTTTGTGGGCCCTGGGCGAAAGAGTCTCAGTGGGCCCCATCCACACATAGACATGCACAGATACATACACATACAGGCACACGTACACATACTTAAAGAGAAATTCACAAAAACACATAAATAGACATAAATCTAGACACAGTCATATACACTGCCATACATAGATACATATCATACATACACACACATTATTTTTATATATTTATCCTGTATATATATTTCTAATATTGGGAAGCCGGCAACAGCCTCATTCACCTCCCGGCTTGTCTAACAGACATGGCCGCACATAGGGCACACTAACACTGCTGTATATACATCCCAAGAGAGGTCTGGGGTGGGGGGGGACATACAGCACCTGGGTGGAGGGGACATACAACTCTGGGGGTATAGTAGTATGCAGCCCCCATATTGTGTTATGAAGCCCCCATTGTCCTCCATATAGTATTATGTAGCCCCCACATGCACTATGCAGCCCCCATATAGCACAATGCAGACCCAGATAGCATTAGGCACCTTCATGTAGTATACAGCACACATATAGCACAATGCAGACCCAGATAGCAATAGGCACCCTCATGTAGTACACAGCCCCTAAATACCACAGTGCAGAGCCAGATAGCATTAGGCACCCTCATGTAGTACACAGCACCTATATAACACAGTGCAGAGCCAGACAGCACAGTGCAGAGCCAGATAGCATTAGGCACCCTCATGTAGTACACAGCACCTATATAACACAGTGCAGAGCCAGATAGCATTAGGTATCCTCATGTAGTACACAGACCTATATAGTACAGTGCAGACCCAGACAGCACAGTGGAGAGCCAGATAGCATTAGGCACCCTCATGTAGAATACAGTGATTAATACTCAGTGGCGTAACTAGAGTTTGATGGGCCCTGGTGCAAAATTTGGATCGGGGCCCCCCTCCACGTACACCGACACTTAGGGTGCGGGATAAAGACACTGACACTCGGGGTACAGGATAATGATGCTGACACTTGGCTCTTACCCTCAGCACCCAGGTTTCCCATGATCTGAAATCCCTCTATCAGTACCCAGCTTTCCCATGTTCTGATATCCATCTTTCCCTCAGCACCCAGCTTTCCCATAACAGAGTAAAGCTGGGTGCTGAGAGATGTATAGCATGGGAAAGCTGGGTGCTGAGGGAAAGAGCCTTTTTCCCTCAGCACAAAACATTCCCATCCCATACTTGTATCTTTGTCCTCCTTGTATATAGATCTCCAAATACTATAATGGCCCCCACATAGCCTTCCGTATAATATAGAGGGTCCCACATAACCCTTCATATATTATAATGCACCCCCATAGTTCTCCATGTATTATAATTCACCCCATAGTACTCCATATATTATACTGCACCACAGTCCTCCATGTTTTATAACGCACACCCATGTGTGACCATGTGTAAGGTAGCCTCCATATTCCTCCATTTATTATAATGTAGCCCCCATAGTGCTATATGTATTATAATGTAGCGCCATAAATCATCATTTTGTATTATGCAGCCCCATACTCCTCCATGTATAATGCACCCCTAGTCCATGTATAAGGTGTCCTTCATGTTTATTATGCAGTCCCATAGACCTCCATGTATCATGGAGCCAGGCCCCTCCAGGCCTCCATGTGTCATGCAGCCAGCAAAATAAAAAACAAGTACCTCTCTTCTCCTTCCAACCCTGCGACTGCGGTAGTTACGCCCCTGCCCCCATATGTCACACACCCTGCACCCCCATATCACACACACTACACCCCCATATCTCACACACCCTGCTTCCCATACAGCCTGCACCCCCATATCACACACACTACACCCCCATATCACACACACTACACCCCCATATCTCACACCCTGCTTCCCATACAGCCTGCACCCCCCATATCACACACACACACACACACACTGCTCCCCATACAGCCTGCACCCCCCATATCCCACACACACACACACTGCTCCCCATACAGCCTGCACCCCCCATATCCCACACACACTGCTTCCCATACAGCCTGCACCCCCCATATCCCACACACACACACACTGCTCCCCATACAGCCTGCACCCCCCATATCCCACACATACTGCTTCCCATACAGCCTGCACCCCCCATATCCCACACACACACACTGCTCCCCATACAGCCTGCACCCCCTATATCCCACACACTGCTCCCCATACAGCCTGCACCCCCCAGATCTCACACACTACACCCCCATATCTCACACACCCTGCTTCCCATACAGCCTGCACCCCCCCATGTCACATACACACTACACCCCCATATCTCTCACACCCTGCTTCCCATACAGCCTGCACCCCCCAGATCTCACACACTACACCCCCATATGTCACATACCCTGCTCCCCATACAGCCTGCACCCCCCATATCACACACAATACACCCCCATATCACACACACCCTGCCCACATATCTCACCCTGCCTGTACCCCAACTTACCCCTCTCAAACACTCTGCACCCCTTCACATGCTTCTGTCACAGTCTGCAGCCCTCATATGCCACTCACCCTGCAGCCCCCCCACCCTCATGTCCCCTCTTTTCTTACTACCAGTCATCATGTGTCCAAATCGCCTTCAGTATCTTGCTTTCTGCCGGCCTCCTGTGTCTCCTCCCACACAGTCACATGGGCGTGACATCATCGCAGGTCCTGCAGGATGGAGATTCCGTCTGCTGTGCAGGTCAGGAGCACTCCTGCAGCTCAGAAACGGCTGGTGGCCTCTCCAGGTCAGGGGCCCCTCTACTGACACTGGGCTCCCCTGACTCACAGGCCGGCCACTACACAGCGGCACTACACATAGGGGCCCGGCAGCCGGCTCTGCAGAGCGGCTGCCGGGCCCCTATGTGTACTAGTGCCGCTGTGTAGTGGCCGGCCTGTGAGTCAGGGGAGCCCAGTGTCAGTAGAGGGGCGGCTCACTTCTCGTTCGCCCGCTGATCCGGTCTCCTCGGCGCGTCGTCCATTGCTGTCGCTCGCTCTGACCTCTCAGCAGGCGCGCAGTTATGACGTCACCGCGGTCCTCTGCAGAGCTGTCAGAAGAACGCCGACAGTCACAGCGGGGAGAATGATAAGAGAGAGAGCGCCGCTCACTCTCTCATCATTGCTCTCAATTGTATCGGCACCTGCGATGCCGATGCAATTGAAAGCTCGATCCTCGGCGGGGGGCGGTGACAGCGCGGCCACCGGGCCCCCCTGAGTAGCGGTGCGCCACTCCTGCCACCGCGAGTGGGCCCCCCCGGCAGCTCAGGGCCCCGTCATTTGACCGGGTTTGCCGGGTGCTGGCGCCGGCCCTGGTCCCGCCCCTCCCGCCTGTCAGTCCGGGCCTGATCAGCGTGCACCGCGGCCTGATGGAGCGCGGTGCATGCATCCTTCCCATAGACAGGTAGGAGCCCTGTCTGCGAGCCAGATACGGCCATCAAAAGAGCCATATCTGGCTCGCGAGCCATAGGTTCCCGACCCCTGAGTTAGGGCCTCGTGTCCAATCAAATTTCACCTGGCGACTGAATGAAAACCTATTACAGGATCAGTTATGCAAAGCGGACCTTACCCATTCAATTCATAACTTTATTAGAGATCATGAATGTGATACCACTTCTCCTGCAATCCAGTGGGAATCACTGAAATGTGTATTAAGGGGCATTTTGATCTCACATGGTACCCGCCTGAAAAAAGAAAGAGCCATTGAAATAACGCAGTTATCTAACCAGATTGCCTCACTAGAAAGCAAACACAAACGGGACTCATCTCCTACAACCTACGCACAACTCTCTACAACCAGACATAAATTACTAGAGGTATTAGACCAGAAATCCAGGGGCTTAAGAGAACATCTCAAAAGCCGCTTTTATCAACTGGGCAATAGAAGTGGGAAGCTTCTTGCAAGGGCCCTCCATCCCCGCTCCATGAATACTTACATCCCTTTCATAAAAGACCCAGGAAGTGATGGTCATTTGCATAGCAACCAGGACATTTTAGCAGGCTTCTGCATATACTACAAGGCGCTTTATGATATTAGGGGACAATCGGGACACATAGCGACATATGGGACTCAAGATGATGTTAAAGCTTACCTGAAATCCCATAATCTCCCTTCCATCTCAAATGATACCTTACTGGAGCTGGAAGAGGACTTCTCCCTGGAGGAGGTCAATGCGGTAGTCTCAGATTTGAAGTCAGGGAAAAGCCCAGGTCCAGACGGGTTCTCAGCGGGTTTCTATAAACAATTTTCAGAACTTCTAAATCGTCTGTTCCTATCGGTCTGTAGATATATATCTGCAGGGGGTGCGTTCCCTCCCCAGGCGTTGATGGCCCACATCACAGTTATACCAAAACCAGGGAAGGACGCATCTCTTTGCTGCAACTATAGACCGATCTCGCTCATAAATCTAGATATCAAGCTTTATTCTAAAATGATATCAAATAGGTTACGAGACCTTCTTCCCAGACTGGTAAATCCAGACCAGGTGGGTTTCGTGCTCAGAAGAGAAGCCAGGGACAACACCCTGAAGACCATCTCCCTGATTGACGGCGCAAGACGTCACAGGATCCCCATGTGCATCCTGTCGGTAGATGCAGAGAAGGCGTTTGACAGGGTGCACTGGGGTTTCATGTTTCAGGTCCTTAAAAACATAGAGTTGGGAGAGCACATGATGAACAGAGTTACAGCACTCTCCTCTTCGCCCACAGCACAAATCAAAATAAATGGCTCCCTCTCAGATTCCTTTACAATATGTAATGGAACAAGACAAGGGTGCCCCCTTTCCCCATTATTATATATTCTGACCATGGAACATCTGGCGGTGGCATTGAGGAGCAATATATCAATTAAAGGGGTTACATTTCACAAACAGGACCATAAATTAGCTTTATTCGCAGATGATCTGCTCCTGTACGTTACCTCTCCACTCATTAGTTTACCCAACATAATGGCTGAATTGCGGAGGTTCGGATCTCTGAGTAATTTTAAAATAAATACTCATAAATCCGAAATACTGAATATATCTCTTCCTCCAATGCTGGTGACTCAGCTCAAAGCCTCTCTCCCCTTCAAATGGCAGGTGGATTCATTGACATACCTAGGAATTAAACTGATGGCAGATCCCCTTGACCTCTTTAAATCAAATCACCGCCACATTTCCAGGAAGTTAGAATTAGACCTCAATAACTGGAACAAACTCCAGCTTTCATGGTTTGGGAGGATAAATGCGATCAAAATGGGCCTGTTACCGAAGCTGCTTTATTACTTCCAAACCATCCCCTTAGTATTGCCGGCATCTTTTTTCTCACGTCTGAAATTTAGCATAACCAAATTTGTCTGGGCACATAAACGCCCACGTATTTCCCACAAAATATTGAGTAGATCAAGGGATATGGGAGGAACTGGACTCCCTAATCTCCTTTTGTATAGCTACGCCTCTTTAGGGATGTGCGTTCTGGATCTATTTAACTCAGGTGAAACGAAAAGATGGGTGGAAGCCGAAAGCGCGCAATCTGATGTTGATCCGAAGGTAGTTATTTGGACCAGAGCACCACCCAGCTCCAGCTCTATCACAGTACCCTTTATCACAAAGCAATTGCGGAATTTTATGTCCCGAGGTAATAAATATCTTGACTTGTCCTCCATTCCAGGCCCATTGACACCGGTCCATAGTAATTCAGATTTTCAGGCGGGTTTCCATAGATCAACATTCCTCCATAAAAGGAAGAGTGACCATCCTATTATTCGTGACTTTATCTCAGACACAGGTATTAAACCCCTAGATAATTACTCTTCAGATATCAACAAATCTCAAGATATGTGGTTCTTCTTCGAACAGCTGAAAAGTTTTATAGTGTCTATGGCTAGGAGGGTAGACATCTATAGGGCACTCACACCCTTTGAGGCCCTTTGCCTAGAGAAGGATCCTCCAGGCCATACCATTTTGACCTTGTATGACTTGTTTCTCAGATGCAGAGGTGCGAGGGACGGCTTGCCTGGGTACTTTGGGAAATGGGAGAGAGAGTGGGGGAGGTCATTCTCGGCTGAGGAGCGGACCAAAATCCTTCTCTTTATTGGTAAAACTTTGCTGAATGTGATATCACAGGAGAGGTGCTACAAGATCCTATCTAGAGAAACCAAGGAAAAAATTGTGAAAAAAAACAAAATAAAAGCATAGTGCATATAAACATAGGGTACTTAGTAAACACTGTTTTTGATCAAAAAAAGCATAAAGCTATCCCACCAACGCCAAGGTGTACCCAGTTGGGATAGTACCTACACTCTCTAATATTAAAACCTTACCATGGGTCTAAAATAGGCCCCAATGTGGCTAAGGGCTGAGAGCGACCGGGTCCCAACAGGACACACAGTCAGGGGGATTCACAGAATGAAATGTCCAGCTCGCTGAGAAGGGGGCCACTCCCTGTTTGTACTGAATACAAAAAAACTACATAAAAACAAAAAAGTGAGCCGGAGTATGAGATGGTATACATGGTACTTGTGAGACCATGTTCACACTGGCCATGAGACAAAAGAGAAACCAAGGAAAAAATTGTGAAAAAAAGGTGGGTTTTTTTCACAATTTTTTCCTTGGTTTCTCTTTGTCTCATGGCCAGTGTGAACATGGTCTCACAAGTACCATGTATACCATCTCATACTCCGGCTCACTTTTTTGTTTTTAAGATCCTATCTAGGTGGTATAGGTGTCCTGTGAGTATCCATGCTGCCTTTCCATCAGCCTCTGATGTGTGCTGGAGATGCCAAAAGGAGAGGGGAACCCTCACTCATATCTGGTGGTCATGTCCCCCGGTGAGATCATTCTGGGAGAGCATTTTCCAGTTACTCAATAAACTTTCCTTGAGGCAGATCCGGCCCACAAAAGAGTTAGCTCTCCTGTCCCTCGGGAATGTTTCTGCTTCAGGGTTTAGGAAAGGTTCTTTTAAGACATTTTTTAACAGCTGCCAGAAACCTAATTCCAAGATATTGGAAGCAAACTAGAATCCCATCACAGGATGAATTCATAGCAGAGTGCAACGAGATCTTCAGGATGGAGACCTTGATAGGTCAGACACTCGGCAACAAGGACAAAGTTGATGCTACGTGGGCCCCGTGGATCATGTTCAGGGACTCACCGGATATGGGTCTATGGATTCACGGGGGGGCAGGTATGTAGGTAATTTTCCATTCTCTTATTTCTGTACCTAGAAGGTTAGCCTTGAAAATGTGGTTTTGATGTAGGAGGGCGCGTCCACTCGGGTGGGAACTCTTTGTACCCTTCCCCTTTCATCTTACTTTCCCACGTTTCTGTTGTCTTTACTGTCTCTAAATTCTTCTTCCACCTCCTCTTCTTTATCTCTTTTTTTTCAACTTGTTCTTCCTATTTCAAACACATACGAATTGTACTTGTTATTTTTGGTCGCCAGTGGCGCAGGTGTAGTCAAAGAACTGTTGTGTTTTTAGCAGCTAGCTTGGATATATACCCTCTGCCTGCGCGCTGTGCAATTGTTTGATTATCTTCTTCTATTCTAATAAACTTTGATTTGAACAAAATTATAATTATAAATAATAATTATAGTTTAAAACTAAAAATAAATTAAATTCTTTACCGGGGCGGCCGGGAGTTGAACTCGTGAACTAATGCTCCCTAGGCAGTAGCTGTAACCACTGAGCCAGTGCCTCTAATGAGAAACATAGGAAAATTTAGTTATCTTGACTTCTGCATTGCAGAATGAAGTCTCCGTGAAAGTGCGGCTTACTTCAGCTGCTGCGTGGAGAGGACACAAAGCGCTCGTGTTCTACGGGGCTCCCTGTCATCTTCATGTAGCAGAGCTGAATGCGTCATGTGGATTACTTCGGACCTGGATTGTTGTTTGGGGATTAATAAAGAGGTAAATGAGGGGTTTTTTTGTCTTTTATTCCAAATAAAGGATTTTTCGCTGTGTGTGTTTATTTACTTTCACTTACAGGTTAATCATGGAAGGTATCTCGGGGTGACGCTTGTCATGATTAACCCCGTTATTACCTCGATTGCCACTGCACCAGGGCAATTCGGGATGAGCTGGGTAGAGTCCCGAGACTGCCGCATCTAATGGATGCGGCAATTCCGGGCCGCCTCCTGCTGATATTGTTAGGGTGGTGGGCTCCTCACTCATCGTGGGGGCATGTCTGACTGCAACCAATCATGGGCGCTGGTGGTGGGGAAGGCACGGAATACCTGATTGAATAATGAAGCAGCAGACATTTTCAAAAGAGGAAAAGCCGCCGGAGATTTGTGACAGCCGTGCAGCGAGGTGCCCGTGATCGGTGAGTATGAAAGAGAGAGGGATTGTGCTGGGGACGCAGGACGCATGCAGATACGCAACGTGCGCACATACTTACTGTGAAAAGCCTTACTATTGGTGATCGAACCGTTCTCGAACGTAATTCGAACTGCCGAACTTTAAGCAAATCGTTCGAGTTCGTCGAACGACTCGAACACCCCCAAAATCACTTGAACATAAAATTGGCGAACCGGTTGACTCGAACATTGCTCAACTCTATTAAGCACCCTTTAGTGCCACATGAAAGTCACTAAAGGGTGCCAGTTTAGAATATGCAGGGGGGTAGGACATTATATACTGTAAGTCTTTTCATCTATTATCTATCTAATCTATCTATTCATCTTTCTATCTATCTATCCATTATCTATCTATTTATTTATCTATTTATCCATTATCTATCTATTCATCTATCCATCTTTCTATCTATCCATTATCTATCTATTATCTATATTATTTATTGCTGTTAAAGCATTAAAAAACGCAGGGACCAACCTGCAATAAAACGCACCAAAAACGCGGTAAAAACGCATGCGTTTTTCGGTGCGTTATTGGTGCGTTTTTAACGCAGGTGCGCTAATCCTTCACTCTCAAGAAATTTCTTGAGAAAAATCCTTTTTTTAGTGTGAACAGAGCCTAAAGGTTTTAGTATAAGGCTATGTTCACACGGTCTTCTTCCAGCATTTCTTTTAGCTGTTCCACACCTTAAGAGTCATTCAAAAAATACTCAAAATAATCTCCTTATTAATTTTTATTGATAAACTATTTTGTTGCTCTTATCTTCAGGCTTTTAAATGTCTTTAACCCTTCATGTTCCAAAAATGCTTGGTTGCATAAAAGAAAATGCACGTGACTTCTTTGAACTTGCTCCTGACGGAAAATGCTTCAGACTCGGTGCTGTCCAATCAAAAGGCTGCAAAAACGCTTCAAGAAGGAAAACTCTGATGACACTCAGATCTACCTCTCTGGACCTGACGTCACCTCCCTACTAACCAAAATCCCACAGTGTCTCTGTGCTATTTTATCGTTCTTCTCTGCGCGATTCCTAAAGCTTAACATGGCCAAAACAGAATTCATTGTCTTTCCTCCTCCTCACTCAACCGCTCCAACAAGCCTGTCCATCAAAATTGATGGCTGCCCAGTCTCACAAGCTCGTTGCCTCGGACAAACCCTTAACTCTGCTCTATCTTTCAAGCCGCATATCCAAGCCTTTTTCACCTCATGCAGACTAGAACTCAAAAATATCTCCTGGATTTGTGCTTTCCTTAACCAAGAATCAGCAAAAACACTTGTGCATGCCCTCATCATCTCCCGCCTCGACTACTGCAACCTCCTGCTCTGTGGCCTCCCTTCCAACACTCTTGCACCCCTCCAATCTATCCTAAACTCTGCAGCCCGCCTAATCCACCTCTCCCCTCGCTATTCCATGACCTCTCCTCTCTGGGCAATGGGAAGCCAGTGAAGGGATTGGCAAAGACTCCAGTTCAAAACACTAACCATGACATACAAAGCCATCCACAACCTGTCTCCTCCTTACATGTGTGACCTAGCCTCCCGGTACCTACCTGCACACAACCTCAGATCCTCACAAGATCTCCTTCTCTACTCCTCTCTCATCTCCTCTTCCCACAATCGCATAAAAGATTTCTCCCGTGCCTCCCCCATACTCTGGAATGCTCTACCCCAGCATATCAGACTCTCACCTACCATGGATACCTTCAAAAGGAACCTGAAGACCCACCTCTTCTGACAAGCCTACAACCTACAAAAATCCTCAGACCAGTACACCACTGCGCAACCAGCTCTGCCCACACATACTGCATCCTCACCCATCCTCTGTAGACTGTGAGCCCTCACGGGCAGGGTCCTCTCTCCTCCTTTACCAGTCTGTGCCTTGTATTGTTCATGATCATTGTACTTGTCTATGTATACTCCCCCCCTTTTCACATGTAAAGCGCCATGGAATAAATGGCATAATAATAATAATAATAATTAATACACAAGACAATTGAAAAACTTCAAAACTACTTCAAGCAACAGAAATTTCTCCAAAAACTCTCTAAAGAAGGCGTGAGCTCTGAAGCAGCTTTCATCAGAAAACTTATTTGCCAAAAAAACAAAAAAAACCCTCAATGTGGACATACCCTGACTACAGCGATCCAACAGTATTTTAAAAAAAACTTTTAAATGAAATGTCTGTCCAAAATAAAACTTAGCCAAGGGGACTCCATGTGTTAAAAAATAAAATTCTAAAAAAACCTTCATTAAAACTTACTGGCATAGGCAACTATATGACATGAACAAAAACATTCTATAATGCACCTTTTACGTCACCTGACCGCTGCAGCCACTCACAGGTCCTATGCAGATGAGGGAAAAATGACTTCTCCGCTTCCTTTGCTGGTGCCCTGGATCCAGGTGGATGCCTTTAGCTGAGTATTAGGCTATGTGCGCACTAAGAAAGTGATTTTTCTCAAGAAAATTTCTTGAGAAACTTCTGGGAGTTGAAGATTACCGCACCTGCGGTAAAAAAACGCACCGAAACCGCGGGAAAAACGCATGCGTTTTTGCCGCAGTTTTGTCGCGGTTTTTCCGCAGGTTGGTCCCTGCGGTTTTTTTATGCTGAACTGCAATAAATAATATAGATAATAGATAGATAATCGATAGACAGATAATGGATAGAGTGAAAGATGAATAGATGAATAGATAGATGAGAAAGACCTATATAATGTCCCACCCCCCTGCATATTCTAAGCTGGTACCCTTTAGTGACTTTCATGTGGCACTAAAGGGTGCCTAGCCTTGTATTTAGCCAAAAAATAAATAAATAATTAAAAAAAAAAATGCAGTGAGGTCCCCCAATCTTTTGTAGCCAGCTAGGGTAAAGCAGACGGCTGCAGCCTGCAGACCACAGCTGGCAGCTTCACCTTGGCTGGTAATCCAAAACAGAGGGCACCCCATGCTGTTATTTTACATTAAATAATTTAAAACAAAAAACGTGGGGTCCCCCCCAAATTGGATCACCAGCCAAGGTAAAGCGGACAGCTGGGGTCTGATATTCTCAGACTAGGGAGGTCCAATGTTCTTGGACACTCCCCAGCCTAAAAATAGCAGGCTGCAGCTGCCCCAGAAGTGGCGCATCCATTAGACGTGCCAATCCTGGCTCTTCGCCCCAACTCATCCCGTTGCCCTGGTGCGGTGGCAAGCGGGGTAATATATGGGGTTGATGCCAGATGTGTAATGTCACCTGGCATCAAGCCCTGGGGTTAGTGATGTCACGCGTCTATCAAATACCCGACATCACCAACCCAGTCAGTAAGAAATAAAAAATAGACAACAAAAAAGGTTTTATTTGAAAAACGCTCCCCACATTCCCTCTTTCACCAATTTATTGACAAGAACAATCAAATCCGGGTCCGGCGTAATCCAATAAGGGGGGGGGGGGGTCCCACGACGATCCATACCATAGTCACTGTCCCAGTCAATGAAGAACAGAAGGTTCCCCATTGGCTGGGAGAGTAATGCAGTGACCTGAGCTAACATCAATAGGTCAGCCCAGGTCACTGCAGGGGATGCCAAGCGCTGCCATCAGGAGGTTAGATGAGATCATTACCTGCTGTGATGATCTCCTGCAGTCCTGCCATCAGCGCTGTCACTGCCTTCTATGCCTGCCGCGTTCTCAACAGTATCGCGAGAGCCCGTGACGTCACCGCCAGTGACAGTCTCGGGCCGCGGGCATAGACGGCAGTGACAGCGGTGACGTTAGGAGGCAGGAGATTGTCACAGCAGGTAATGATCTCATCTCACCACCTGACAGCAGCGCCCGTCATCCCCGCGGCTGCACGCACTGCTGTGTGTCAGTGTCTGCCTGCGCTGCAGGGTGACAAGCTGCTGATACTGTGGGCAGACACTGACACTGCAGGGCGGGCAGCCGCGGGGCCGGAGCAGGACACAGACTGCACGGGCACCTGGAGGTCACACGGATGTGCTTCTGTGCGGCGTCTAGGGAGTGTGATCTGTGTGTGTTTACTCTGCTCCGCTTCCTCTTCTGTCATCTGTTGATTGATCTGTCATCTATCTATTGATTATCTATCTATCTATCTCTCCCTCTATCTATCCTATCTATCTAGTTATCTATTTATCTATCCATTATCTATCTCAGAAGGAAATGACCTTTTTTTTTTATTTCAATGTGCTTTATTGCATTGAATGCATGGTACACATATACCAACCTGCTGAAAAACCGCAACAAAACGCATGCGGATTTCGGTGCGGTTTTTTTTTTGCGTTTTTTTTTCCGCGGGTGCGGAAATCTTTCAGTGCCTGCGGAATTTCCTTACGAATATTCTATTTTCTAGTGCGCACAAGGCCTTAAAGTGACCCTATATGTACAAAATGGCTGTTCAAACCAGGGGAGGACATATCATTGGTGCAGACACACATGGGGCCCAAAAGGTTGGGGGCTCATTTCTAAATCCAAAGCAGGTGGAATTGTGCATTTTGATGAAAAGGACACCATGTACTGTTCTTGGCTCCTCTGTCTGTGTCCGCCAATGGTTAAAACCAAGCACAGGTACTTTGTGCATCATGGTGTTGGCAAAAATTCAAGTGCAACTTCTCACTTGCTTGTTTTCCAATTTATCTCCAGCCTTTTCTGGCTCTATGTAGCCAGAGCTGTCAATCAAAGAGTGGAGGAAGGAGATCAGTAGCATAGAGAGGGTTCAGTCGCCCCGAGTCTGTCTTTTAGAGGGGTCCACCCAGTGCTACAGCTATGCAGATATAAATACCAATAGGCCACTATATTAGCATATCACTTCCTGACTAGAATACAAACATAACCCAAAAAGAATGGAAGGGAGAGAAATTTGTTGAATAAATAGTAGATTTTATTAATTAAAAATCTTTACAAAATTCTAAAATACGTGTAAAGAGAGAATGACGGAATAAACTGGACTGCCCTGGACTATATTTAAACAAGATAATACCATGAAAACATATCTGGTATGAAATAGGCCAAAATCACAGAATAATTACTATACTTAGCCACTAGATGGCAGTAATGTATAACAATGAGTATAAATAGTTAAAAAACTGACATCTGCACAGTTATTTTATTTACTAGAAGGTGGCCCGATTCTACGCATCGGGTATTCTAGAATTTACGTATTGTGTAGTTAATGTATGATTTTTGTTTTATATATATATATATATATATATATATATATATATATATGTTGTTGTGTGTAGTTACCAAGTGTTTGTGTAGGGCGCTGTACATGTTCTGGGTGTTGTCTGGGTGTGACGGGGGGTGAGAGCGGTGTTGTATGTGTGTTGCGTGTGTTGCGTTGTTTGTGGAGCGCTGTGTGTCTGTAGCGTTGTGTGTGTGTGTGTTGCGCGGTTTGTGTGGGTGTGGTGTGTTTTGGGGGAGGTATGTTTTGTGCAATGTGTGTGTGTTGCGTGGTATGTGCGTATATTTATGTATGCCGCGGTGTTTGTGTGTTGGGTGTTGTGTGTGTGCAGCGTTGTCTGTGTGTGTGGGTGTCTGTGTACGGCGGTGTTTGTGGTTCCCAGTGTGTGTGTGGTGTGTTGTGTGTGTGTGTGTTGGGGGGAGGTGTGCACCTCCCATCGTGCTCCATCCCCCATGCTGCGCACCCCCCATCGTGCTCCATCCACCATGCTGCGCACTCCCAAACGTGCTCCATCCGCCATGCTGCGCACTCCCAAACGTGGTCCATCCGCCATGCTGCGCACTCCCAAACGTGCTCCATCCGCCATGCTGCGCACTCCCAAATGTGCTCCATCCGCCATGCTGCGCACTCCCAAACATGCTCCATCCGCCATGCTGCGCACTCCCAAACGTGGTCCATCCGCCATGCTGCGCAGTCCCAAACGTGTTCCATCCGCCATGCTGCGCACTCCCAAACGTGCTCCATCCGCCATGCTGCGCACTCCCAATCGTGCTCCATCCGCCATGCTGCGCACTCCCAAACGTGCTCCGTCCGCCATGCAGCGCACTCCCAAACGTGCTCCATCCGCCATGCTGCGCACTCCCAAACGTGCTCCGTCCGCCATGCTGCGCACTCCCAAACATGCTCCATCCGCCATGCTGCGCACTCCCAAACGTGCTCCATCCGCCATGCTGCGCACTCCCAAACGTGCTCCATCCGCCATGCTGCGCACTCCCAAACATGCTCCATCCGCCATGCTGCGCACTCCCAAACGTGGTCCATCTGCCATGCTGCGCAGTCCCAAACGTGTTCCATCCGCCATGCTGCGCACTCCCAAACGTGCTCCATCCGCCATGCTGCGCACTCCCAATCGTGCTCCATCCGCCATGCTGCGCACTCCCAAACGTGCTCCGTCCGCCATGCTGCGCACTCCCAAACATGCTCCATTCGCCATGCTGCGCACTCCCAAACGTGGTCCATCCGCCATGCTGCGCAGTCCCAAACGTGCTCCATCCGCCATGCTGCGCACTCCCAAACGTGCTCCATCCCCCATGCTGCGCACCCCCCATCGTGCTCCCAGCCTCCCCCAGCATCAGCCTCCCCCTCCCAGCCTCCCCCAGCATCAACCTCCCCCAGCATCAGCCTCTCTCCTCCCAGCCTCCCCCAGCATCAGCCTCCCCCAGCATCAGCCTCTCTCCTCCCAGCCTCCCCCAGTATCAGCCTCCCCCAGCATCAGCCTCCCCCAGCATCAGCCTCTCTCCTTCCAGCCTCCCCCAGCATCAGCCTCCCCCAGCATCAGCCTCTCTCCTCCCAGCCTCCCCCAGCATCAGCCTCCCCCTCCCAGCCTCCCCCAGCATCAGCCTCCCCCAGCAGCAGCATCTCTCCTCCCAGCCTCCCCCAGCATCAGCCTCTCTCCTTCCAGCCTCCCCCAGCATCAGCCTCCCCCTCCCAGCCTTCCCCAGGATCAGCCTCTCTCCTCCCAGCCTCCCTCCTCCCAGCCTCCCTCAGCATCAGCCTTCCCCTCCCAGCCTCCCTCAGCATCAGCCTTCCCCAGCATCAGCTTTCCCCAGCATCAGCCTCTCTCCTCCCAGCCTCCCCCAGCATCAGCCTCTCTCCTTCCAGCCTCCCCCAGCATCAGCCTCCCCCTCCCAGCCTTCCCCAGGATCAGCCTCTCTCCTCCCAGCCTCCCCCTCCCAGCCTCCCTCAGCATCAGCCTTCCCCTCCCAGTCTCCCCCAGCATCAGCCTCCCCCTCCCAGCCTTCCCCAAGATCAGCCTCTCTCCTCCCAGCCTCCTCCAGCACGCCGTGCTCCTCTGCCGACACTCACAGATCCGATCGCATACACTCACACACACCCAATCGCATACACTCACACACACCCGATCGCATATACTCACACACACACACACACACTGACGATATCGCACATCCACGCTCACACTCACAACATCCGGAGATACCACATGCTTCTGGCCATGTGATCCTCCGGCAGGTCCTGGAAGGTCACAACAGCACAGTATCGAGGCCGAGAAGCAAGCGATATCTCCGGATGCTGTGAGTATGTGGATGCGATGTGATGTGTGTGTGAGGTGTGTGTGAGAGTGAGTGTGAGCCGGTGTACACTGGTAACTATGATACACATCGGGTAACCAAGGGACCTTAGTTACCCGATGTGTATAATGGTTACCAGCGTTCATGGCCTCCGTCAAGATCCCAGCATCGCAAGGTTATGTCTGGCGCTGCTGGGATCGTGACGGAGCCGGTGTACACTGGTAACTATGACACACATCGGGTAACTAAGGGACCTTAGTTACCCGATGTGTATAATGGTTACCAGCGTTCACGGGCTCCGTCAAGATCCCAGCATCGCAAGGTTATGTCTGCGATATCCCAGGATGTTGTGAGTGTGTGGATGTGATGTGTGAGGTGTGTGTGAGAGTGAGTGTGATCTGATGTGTGTGTGTGTACTCACCTGGGAGTCGGAGCTCCGTGTCAGTTGGGCCAGAGCGAGCGTGCATTGCGTGAGGGGGGCGGGGCCTGCAGAGAGCCAGGGCGAGAGGCCAATCCGTGTGAGGGGGCGGGGCCATGGCGAGCCCAGCGGCCAATCAGCTTTGTGTCACCGTAAGGACACAATTTTGGAGCATGACAGACAGACAGACAGACAGACAGACAGAATAAGGCAATTATATATATAGATTACCATGCAACCCAAATAGTGGTCAAATAAACAGTATGTTTATAACATTATAAACCAAAGAAATGGCCCAAACTTGTGTGTATGTATATATATACATACACACATATATATGTATGTTATATATATATATATATATATATATATATATATATATATATATATATATATATATATATATATCTGGCACAAATTAAGAGAACACTTCCAAATTTTCAGTTTTTATGATTTTTCTCTTTAAATGAATCAAGCCGCAGACAAGGACAAGGTTATCCTGGAAAAACAGTTGCTTCCTTCTGCTCAGACAATGTTCCCCAACTCTGAGGACTGGTTTTTCCAGCAGAACAATGCGCTATGCCACACAGCTAGGTCATGCAATGTGTGGATGAAGGACCATAACATCAAAACCCAGTCATTGCCATCCCAATCTCCAGACCTGAACCCCATTGAAAACCTCTGGAATGTAATCAAGAGGAAGATGGATAGTCACAAGCTATCAAAGCTATCAAACAAAGAAGAACTGCTTCAATTTTTGCACCAGTAGTGGCATAGGTCACCCAAAAGCAGTGTGAAAGACTGGTGGAAAGTATGCCAAGACGCATGAAAGCTGGGATTAAAAATCATGGTTATTCCACAAAATATTGATTTCTGAACTCTTCCTGAGGTAAAACATTATTAGTATTGTTGTTTCTAATTGATTATGAACTTGTTTTTTTGCATTATTTGAGGTCTGAAAGCACTGCATTGTTTTGTTATTTTGACCATTTCTCATTTTCAGAAAATAAATACAAAATTTATTGCTTGGAAATTCGGAGACATGTCAGTAGTTTATAGAATAAAAGAACAATTTACATTTTACTCAAAAATATACCTATAAAGAGAAAAATCTGAAAAACCTGACAATTTGGTAGTGGTCTCTTAATTTGTGCCAGAGCTGTATAGATATATTTTTCCAAGTAGGTTCTACAAGCAACAAGGTATACCAACCACAATACAATGGACAGACCAGGGAAGCCAGGAACAATACGGACGCAAGTTTTGCGGTAGTGTGTTCCAAGGGCGAGTGTCCATGTGAGATGTTTGAACTCTATTTATACATTGCACACATCAATAAGTGCACATAATCAAGCAGCAGAAGGAAGTAGCTGTCACATGGGCAAGATGACCACCGGAAACACTGGACTCAGCATCTGACATCACCAGACACCGCTCCCCGCCACAGGGAAGAGAGGGAGGAGCGAAGGCATCTATTGACGCATCACCATGGCGATGGGATTCCACCAGGAATAAGAGAACTGGGAATCCCCTGCGAGCATTGCAACAAACAGGGTACACCAGGAACACAATACAACAGTGTACCATAAGGGCACAATATGCCTGAAATGCATTGGTTTTAATTGCCCCAATAAAATATGGATTTTTAAGCTATTAATATATTTTAACTATAAGGACACTCATGCTCACTGGGTCTGGTTTTGGAGGAGAAGTGTGGAGAAAGGGGATGTGTTGGGTTAAAGAATGTGCCAGATTATCAGAAATGAAATAATAAATATATTTATATAGATGAAAGAAGATTTCTGATTATACCTCACTTAAGGTGCGGTACTCATCCTGGAACCAGAGGAAATCGGTAACGGTTCTACAACACACAACCTCATATACACACAGTCAGGTTGCCCTCCCCACTGGGGACAAGGCTAGGGTCAGGTCTTAAGGTAGTCACCAAACATGGGGGGCTGCCACCACCAGGGGAGGAGCAGCCACCAGGGGGAGTTAAGAGCTAGCACAACAGTAAGGAGTTCTCCAGCAGGAGAGGAAAGGTGCAGACAGGTTCTTCGGTAGCTCCCGTGGGACAAAAGAGAGAATACTGTCGCCGAGGGGAGAGCTTCATTCCTCCCTCGGGACCGGTGCAGTGCAGGGTGCAGAGCCCTAGGGTGGAACTGACTTTAAGTTGGATAACCAAAATTTGCAGGACAGGGAGATTGTACATCTCTCTGACCACCACCACTTCCTGGAGCACAATGGCACATAAAAGTCCGGGGTTGTGATCAAAGAGTCCGACCCCACCGCAGACCTGCATCACCTGTACACGGGACGGGAGCTAAAAACTACAAGAACCGTGATCCCCAAGTAGCTTCAGGCCACGGGGATTCATCTTTAAAAGCGCCAGAAGAAAGGGCTCATGGACTACCGGACTGTTACTGACCTCCAAAGGATCCGGGATTCGCTGGTTCCCATCACGGCGGAGACTAGTACCCTGAGGCTGCACTTGAACTGTGAGTAAAAATACCTGGACCCGCAGCAGCTGACTCCGCCTCTTCATTGCCATTGCCCTGCACTTCGGCGCCAACGGCCGTGACTGTCCCTCATCATCCTCCCCGGGGCCTGCTCCACCTGTGGGAAGCAGGACCATCTTTGCTGCGACACCATGAGCTCCGGAGGACATCACTCGCAGCGGCGGCTAATCCCTGGCCACGTACCACAGGTGGCGTCACAAGACAAACTTTCATTCCATGATTCTCCCCCTTTTATTGTACACCTCGGGGCCATGAAGCTGGGCAGTGCCACCCGTGACATCCCAAACCCGGCATCATCGGCAGGGCGACGAGTAACATTTAATCCCTTGCCCCGTGGGTGCTACAGCTACACTTTAGGTGGCTTTACATGCTACGATATCGCTAAAGCGATCTCGTTAGGGTCACGGAACTTGTGACGCACATCCGGCCGCTTTAGCGATGTCGTTGTGTGTGACACCTATGAGCGATTTTGAATCGTCGCAAAAACGTTCAAAATCGCTCATCGGTGACATCACCCCCCTTTTCCCAATTATCGTTGCTGCTGCAGTAACGATGTTGTTTGTCGTTCCTGCGGCAGCACACATCGCTATGTGTGACACCGCAGGAGTGACAAACATCTCCTTACCTGCGTCCACCGGAAAAGGAAGAAGGAAGGAGGTGGGCGGCATGTTCTGGCCGCTCATCCCCTCCCCTCCTTTTCTATTGGGCGGAGGTTCAGTGACGCTGCTGTGACGTCGCTGTGATGCTGAACGAACCGCCCCCTTAGAAAAGAGGCGGTTCGCCGATCACAGCGACGTCGCTGCACAGGTATGTGCGTGTGACGCTGCCGTAGCGATAATGTTCGCTACGGCAGTGATCAATCGTGCCACCGACGGGGGTGGGTGTTATCGCACGCGACATCGCTAGCCGATGTTAGCGATGTCGCAGCATGTAAAGCCCGCCTTAGACTGAGCAGTAGTATTTGTGGAGGAAAAGGGATGCTGGTAATGTGGGTACCAGGAACAATAAGGTGCTAAAACATTAATAGGAAAAACAGTTGAAAATATATCTAGAAAATAAGCTAAACAATGAAAATGCAAAGTAAAACTATCACAAGGCCAATGTCTGTAAACGATAGATAGATAGATAGATAGATAGATAGATAGATAGATAGATGGGCAGGAAGGGACTGAGTGTTTCTGGATAGTGGACCTTCACAGTGGCAAGACAAATGAGGAGGTCAGAAGGTGGACAGCGGTCTGTGTTCAAACACAGCTGCAAACACTGAGGTAGTCTTCCTAGCAACTGCTGGGAGCAGTGTCGGGGATGGTGGTGCTGTGTTGTCCCTCGGTGGTCTGGATGCCCGGGGAGGTGGGTTTAAGAATAGAGCCCTACACAGCTCTCAAGTGAGCAGGACCAGAGGCAGGTCCCGCGTGTTGAGCGGCTTGGAGTCAGCAAGGCACTGAATGGCAGGGCGCTCTGGCCGTAAAACTCCTCTGTCAGTTGGGCGCTTGCCCAGAAGTAAGGTGGCGTCATGGAGCTCAGGTGGGGAGCCTGTCAAGGCAATGGGCTCTCTTAAAGGCTCCCTATCAGTCAACCACCTCTTGATTTGAAAGCTGTAAATGCTCGGACAAACCCTGTGTTGTGTATTGCCTATTTTGGCAGCTTTTGCCCCCCCGAAGGTGTTGTCCATGCCCTTGTTTTTGCCTCCCATTGAATTCAATGGGTTCGGATATGTTCATAGAACTGTTTGGCGAACACAGGTAAAGACGATGAACACGAACCATACCGAACCTCGGGAGGTTTGATCATCTCTAGACCTGAGCTTTTGCTCCTCTGAAACAGACACATCATGCTTCTTCTCAAAACCAAACCAGGGTACTATGAAACACAACCCTGATGCTAGTGGCACGAGCTCATCCATGGGAGGTTATTTCTCTGTTTTACTCTGCTCCTCTCCTCCATTCATTGGCCATCAGAGGGATTCATGCAAGGGAGGTTATTTCTCTGTTTTACTCTGCTCCTCTTTTCCATTCATTGGCCATCAGAGGGATTCATGCAAGGGGATTCATCTCAAGTGGGCACTGTGTAGGAAAATCTTAGAGCCCGTATACATGTGATACCCACAAAAGAGGACATGGAGAACTATATACCCTGGCTGGAATCCTCATACAGAGCTGAGACTACAGCTATCAGTGGAGAGATGCAAGTAACGGAGAGTGTGTCCAACACTGAAGGTCCCACAGAGTCATTTTCACAAAAAGTAAATGCTCATGAGCAGACCATCACATCACACTCATATCAATTAGCATGCCTGACAGATCTTATGGACAATATTGAAAACAGGGCCCTTCCAGAAATGGTGGAACAACATAAGCTGGAGGAGGCATTGTGTCTATTTAACTAACTTGAACAGAGATCACAGGTCTCTAGGCCTGAAATCCTCTGATGTAGCTTAACCAAGAGATGTGATATGCCATGTCCATAGATATAAGGTGAAGAAGAATATTTTACCTAAAAGCCCACAAAACGGACTATCATATACCAAGTTCACACTATTCAGCTTATGCCCGATCTGTCTCATCACTCTACAAAAAAGTAGAACTTTGAGGCGTTTATTGGAAGTTTTGAGACAATTGAGCAGATATGGGTGGGCTCATAAGAGCTCGCTCTATTTGATGTCAATATTAATGACATGCTCACAAAGTCAAAGTTGTTAAGTTTTAAATGGGCCTGTTTTCATTTTTCCACAGAAAGGCTGTGGTTTAGAGTTCAGGGAGCTTTACACGCTGCGACATCGCTAATGCGGAGTCGTTGGGGTCACGGAATTTGTGACGCACATCCGGCCGCATTAGCGATGTTGCTGCGTGTGACACCGATGAGCGATTTTGCATCGTTGCAAAAACATGCAAAATCACTCATTGGTGACATGGGGGTCCATTCTCGATTATCGTTACTGCAGCAGTAACGATGTAGTTCGTCGCTCCTGCGGCAGCACACATCGCTATGTGTGACACCGCAGGAACGAGGAACCTCTCCTTACCTGCCTCCCGGCCGCTATGAGGAAGGAAGGAGGTGGGCGGGATGTTCCGGCCACTCATCTCCGCCCCTCCGCTTCTATTGGGCGGCCGCTCAGTGACGTCGCTGTGACGCCGCACGGACCACCCCCTTAGAAAGGAGGCGGTTCGCCAGTCACAGCGACGTCGCCGGGCAGGTAAGTATGTGTGACGGGTCTGCGCGATGTTGTGCGGCACGGGCAGCGATTTGCCCGTGTCGCACAACAGATGGGGGCGGGTACCCACGCTAGCGATATCGGGACCGATATCGCAGCGTGTAAAGTAGCCTTTAGAGGTGCTTTACACGCTGCGACATCGCTAGCATTTGCTGGCGATGTCGAGCATGATAGCGTGATAGCACCCGCCCCCATCGTACGGGCGAACATTATCGCTACGGCAGTGTCACATGCACATACCTGTCTAGCGACGTTGCTGTGACCGGCGAACCGCCTCCTTTCTAAGGGGGCGGTTTGTTCGGCGTCACAGCAACGTCACTAAGCGGCCGTCCAATCAAAGCGGGGCGCGGAGATGAGCGGGACGAACATCCCGCCCACCTCCTTCCTTCCTCATTGCTGGCGGTACGCAGGTAAGATGTTCCTCGTTCCTGCGGTGTCACATGTAGCAATGTGTGCTGCTGCAGGAACGACGAACAACATAGTTACTGCAGCAGCAACGATAATTGGTAATAGGGGGTGATGTCACCGATGAGCGATTTTGAACGGTTTTGCGACGATTCAAAATCACTCATAGGTGTCACACACAACAACATCGTTAAAGCGGGCGGATGTGCGTCACAAATTCTGTGACCCCAACGAGATCGTTTTAGTGATATCGTAGCGTGTAAAGCCACCCTAAGGCCCTGTGGGGGGGGGAGTTATCCTCTGTAGAAAGTCCGCTTCCACTCTACTGGACAGATGTGGAATTTTACTCTCCCCTCCTTTCTTTACATCCTTCTACAAAACAGTCACCCTGGTGACTGGGAGCGTTCTTTATCCCTTGATTTTACGGGAGAGTCCACTTCTGACCAGTACGGTTTTCTTTTTATTTGTATGGTGTTTTTTTTCCCCCTTACCTTTTTCTTCCTCTAAAATGGCATCTCTTAAAATTCGTTCTCCCAATGGCTTTAATGTTCCACTGAAGCATTCACAAATGCTGTATTTATGCATACAGAGTTCAGATTCTTTTCTTACAAGAAGCACACTAAGTATGAACATGTTCCCATTCTTAGGGATACATATTTTTCTCATTAGTTCCACAGCGCTAGTCCAGAGCCAAAATCTAAAAGGTGTATCAATAGCAATTCATAAATCACTAGCATATACTCTCATTGATTCTCTTATTGATGACAAGGGTAGATTCAGTTTTCTCAAATTAAAAATTGCATACTCAATTTGTACAAACTGGTATCTTCCAAATAGAGATCAGATTTCTACTTCTCAGCTTTTTCTAACATCCCTCTGATTTTGCAGAAGGAGCTTTGATTACAGGTGGAGATTTAAATTTCCCTTTAAACCCATCAGTGGATTCTTCATCTCGACGGGGCACAGTTCCTGTGATACATCTTCACTCTCTGAGGCGGATCCTTCATACCCTCCGGCTGACAGACGTCAGGCGCATTCTAAATCCACAAGGTAAAGACTACACATATTTTTCCCCTGCTCACAAATCATACATTTCTTCCTTTTGAGTCACCATGCTGTCTCGTGGCATCCATATACTATGATTGGAGATATTCTGTGATCAGACCATGCTCCAATCTTCCTCTCTTTATCCCTTCCTTCTCTGGTCCAACGCTCTTGAACTTGAAGATTGAACAAAAGCCTTATAAAATATATTCAATGCACATCAGATCTGAAAGGCTCTGTTTAGTCTTTCATTTAAGTACTGTATTTTTCGGATTATAAGACGCACTTTTCCTCCCAAAAATTTGGGAGGAAAATGAGTGGTGCGTCTTAAATCCAAATATACCTTACCGAGAGGTGGAGAATTGGTGCGGGTGGCTGTCTGTGCGGCCGTCTATCTCTGTGCGAGGGCGGCCAACTGGCTGTCTCTCTGCGCTGGCGGCCGGCTGGCTGCATCTCTGTACAGGCAGCCGGCTGGCTGCCTCCCTGTAAGGGCAACCGGGGCTGGCTGGATGACTCTCTGTATGGGCGGCCAGCTGGCTATGCTGGCAGTGGAAGCTGTGGTGGCTGAGAGGAAGGTGTCCCAGATGCTCTCGCTTCAAATGATGGCACCCAGAGTCAGTGCGTGCGCAGATGGAGCTCTCGGCTGAGAACTCAATCTGCACACACACCACTCTGGGTGCCATTTCTTTGAAGCCCAGACCGCCGACAGAGCATTTGAGACACCCGCCGCACTGGCCTGCTCCACACAACTAGCACAGCTTCCGCTGCCAGGCACAGACAAACTGCTACCAGGCACAGACCCCAACAGCTTCGCCCCTGCCTCCTGTGACTCTATACCACCACCACCACCACTGCCGCCCCCCCACCAGTAAGACAACACCAGAGTATAAGACGGACCCCCCTTTTTTTTCCATCTCTGAATTTGGGATGTATCTTATAATCCAGTGCATCTTATAACAAGAAAACCACGGTACACACCTCAGACCAAACTTCAATTCCCTTGCAGTGAGAAACGTTAAAATGTGTAATTAGAGGTATCCTAATCAAGCATGGCTCTAGAATTAACAGGGAGAAAGCTTTAGAGGGTGATGAATTGCCATGTCAGATCCATACACTGGAGACCTCACATAAACAGTTACTCTCCCCTACCAGCCTTGCATTATAAATATAAAAAAAAGAAGAGGAATGAGTGAAGTCCATACTAGATCAAACATATCTCAGACATAAGAAAGAAAGAAAAAAATTTAATTTTTTATCTACCGTCTTTCTCCGAAATGAAAACCTACCCCAAAAAAAAACCCCTAGTCACGGTTCAATAATGAGGTGTCCATGCAGCTAAAAAAAAATTAATGAATACTGCAGGACACTTCATTATAGAAAGCAGACACCCCCAATCGAGAGAAGAAAGAGGACAGAAGACCCTGCGATCATACTCACCAAACGCTAACCGGGAGCAGTGGAACGCCCACCGACATACATGAGATCACACACACACACACACACACACACACACACTCACCAAATCCAGCGATATTGATTGGTTCTGGGCGGCATAAGGTCCTGGGTCGCTTTTCAGTGGAGTGCCAGGACCTGAGGGTGGAACGCATGGAAAACCCAGCGGTGGAACACATCATAGGGACAAGAGAGCAGAGAGTCCTCTGCTGGTTGGAAGAAAGTGTTATCACTAGATGTGGTGAGTGTGCGAGCGCGATTGTATATGCGATTTCATGAGTGTGTGTATGCGATCTGATGTGTGTCGGCCAGAAGGAGAGGAATACCGCGTGGAGCATACCTGCTGGGAGTGCCCAGCAGAGATCGCAGGAGTACCTGGGAGCCATGCAGACGCCCGGAGTCTGGTAAGTATGACAATCCTGGGAAGAAGGATCTGCATTTTTTTTGGGGGGGGGGGTAAACTTTCCCTCTACCATGTTTTCCCGAGAATAAGTCCTCTCTTGAAAAGAAGACCTAGCGCTTTTTTCATGGGCAAAGAAGTATAAGACTGTGTCTTTTTGGGTAAAAAGGGTATGGAGGATCTGATAAATGTGGGAGAGCCTTTTCAAGGCTGCTTCACCCTAGTTCCTCTGCGACATAACTCCGTGCATCAGGAGACAAGATGGTGGAGATACTATAATCCATAAGAAATGATTGACCTATTTTGTTCATATTATGAGAATCTATAAAATGGTCAATACTCCGATCTCTCTCCTCTAAATCTTTCTACCTGAATTAAAAAACATGTTCAGGATACTTCTTTACCTTCCCTGGATAGTCGTGTCTCTGATGCACTGGAGGATATCTCAGGAGAAATAAATCCGCCATCCAATTCACATCCTCTGGTAAATGTCCTAGACCAAACGGCTTTACGCCTGCATTTTATAAATTTAATAGAGAACAATTATCACCAGCTAAAACTTTTAATTTACTAGATTAAAAGATATGTTTTACACCCCAATCATTGGAAGCACACATTACTGTCCTTCATAAGCCTGGAAAAGACCCTTCGGTGGTGGATAATTACAGACCTATTTCTTTACAGAATGTAGATATTAAATTATTTTCAAAGATCTTGGCTGACAGACTTGCTCCCCTGTTACCTTCCCTCATCAATATGGATCAGGTGGTATTTGTTAAGGGATGAAAGGCAAGAGAAGATAATACCATTAAGACAATGCTTATCATTTCAAAAGCTAAATCTAACTCGGATTGCGGTCCATAGACTCTGAAAAGGATTTTGATAGAGTCCACTGGAGGTTTATGGAGGAAACATTATGTAGGATAGGTATTGGCACAAGTTTTTTTGCTTTGTGTATGGCCCCACAGCTCAGGTTAGAGTTAACAGTACGTTGTCCTTGTCGTTTAAAGATAGAAATGGAACCAGACAGGACTGCCCACTATCTCCCCTTCTATACGTAATAGTAACGGAACATTCAGTCAAAACTATTAGAAATAACATTAACATACATGATTAAAGTGGGTTCTAATTCCTATAAAGCAGCTTTTTATGCAATGATCTTCTCTAGGTCGCTCAACCTCTGGTTTTCTTGCCCACTTTGATGAATGAATTTGATAGATTTGACTTCCTAAGCAACTTTAAAGTTAATTACTCAAAAACAGAAGTTTTAAACATTTTGCTTCCACAGGACGAGATACAACATATGAGAGGTAAACTTTCCCTTTAAGTGGCAATAGGAGGCATTGAAATATTTGGGTGTGCTCATGCCTTCTGATTTCTCTAAACTTTTAGAACTTCATTATTAGTCATTTTTAAAATGAACTTGAAAAGATCTTATGTCTTAGGTCTCGTAAATTGAAGTGGTCTTGGTTCAGAAAGATGAAAATGATCAAAATGGATGTTTTGCCTCACTTTCTGTATATTTTTCAAACTGTTCCTACTGTATCTCTCCATCCCATAGCTCTTTTTATGCAAGTTATGCACTGCCCTGGTTAGATTTGTTTGGAGTAGATCTAGGCCTAGAATTGGTATGCACACACTACTTGGTACTTCAAAACCTACTTTAACGCTTCTCTCCTAGTTTGTCTAATAGAATGACATTTTCATCCAGGTACTAAACAATAGGTTGGTTTGGAACAAGAGGACTACGGCCCCTTTCACACATCTGTTTTTTGCCATCAGTCACAATCTGTCGAATTGTGAAAAAAACGGATTCAACGATTATCCATTTTTTTCTCATTGCCTTGTCTTAGCGATGGATTGTGATGGATGGCCTCACATTACATACATCGTGCGACAGATCCGTCAGAAGATGTGTGTCCGTCGGACGGAGACGACATCCACAGTAACGTTTTTTCTGTGCGTCGAAAAATTGACACAGACGGATCCGTCACGTCAGTCACAAAACGGATTGTGACTGATGGAAAAAAAAACTGATGTGTGAAAGGGGCCTTACCCACCCATTTGAAACATCTTCCTCGGCTTTCCACAGTAAATGTGCCACTCAACATTCCTAACCAAAGAGACACTCAAAATCAGGCCCTTACTCAGGGGTAGAGTATTCCCTGATAGGACAATCATTCCATTCACATCACTTTTTTTGTAATCCCTCTTACCTTCATGGAAATGTAAGCAGGTCTTTTCTCATCTGAAGAGCATTGGAGGACACCAGTTTGTTTCAGATACTTGATGGGAGTAAGTTACTTTCATTTGTTTCTTTGCAGGTTTAGTCTCCCTTCAGAAGACGTTTATGGGTTGAATATCTACAGTTGAAATTGTTTTAAAACATAGATTGTAGGTTCCCACCTTTTTTGATAACTTGTTTTGTTTTATTTTGTGTTTTTTTACAGAATTCTCCACCTCTTCATGCAATACCCTTGATTTACAATAGTTAGATAAGGTAGGGAAAACATGAGAAAGTTGAGATTACAACAGGCCTAGGAAAGCGAATTGGGAATGGTTCTGACTCAGATTGGGAAAAATTCAAAGCAAGAAGGCCTGCGGAGACACCATCACATGTTTCTCAACGCTGGCAGGAAACTAGCCAGGTCTTTCACCGGGAAGGAACAACCACGGGAAGGGCAGTCTCCAGTCAAGGAGACCACCTATGCCAAACATGGTATCCATCCACAGACAGCCGTTTCGGGGTATTTGCCCCTCATCAGTGTGGAGTAGGAATCTGGCTAGTGGGACATTGCCTAGTAAAAGACTATGTGAGCAAGGATGGTTGACCTTAGGGAGATCAACATCCACCACTGCGGAGACACCATCACGTGTTTCTCAACGCAGTGATTCTAGAGCAATGCCCCCTGGGAAATATTCAAAGCAAGAAGGCCTGCGGAGACACCATCACATGTTTCTCAACGCTGGCAGGAAACTAGCCAGGTCTTTCACCGGGAAGGAACAACCACGGGAAGGGCAGTCTCCAGTCAAGGAGACCACCTATGCCAAACATGGTATCCATCCACAGACAGCCGTTTCGGGGTATTTGCCCCTCATCAGTGTGGAGTAGGAATCTGGCTAGTGGGACATTGCCTAGTAAAAGACTATGTGAGCAAGGATGGTTGACCTTAGGGAGATCAACATCCACCACTGCGGAGACACCATCACGTGTTTCTCAACGCAGTGATTCTAGAGCAATGCCCCCTGGGAAATATTCAAAGCAAGAAGGCCTGCGGAGACACCATCACATGTTTCTCAACGCTGGCAGGAAACTAGCCAGGTCTTTCACCGGGAAGGAACAACCACAGGAAGGGCAGTCTCCAGTCAAGGAGACCACCTATGCCAAACATGGTATCCATCCACAGACAGCCGTTTCGGGGTATTTGCCCCTCATCAGTGTGGAGTAGGAATCTGGCTAGTGGGACATTGCCTAGTAAAAGACGTGATGTGAAACATGTGATGGTGTCTCCGCAGGCCTTCTTGCTTTGAATATTTCCCAGGGGGCATTGCTCTAGAATCACTGCGTTGAGAAACACGTGATGGTGTCTCCGCAGTGGTGGATGTTGATCTCCCTAAGGTCAACCATCCTTGCTCACATAGTCTTTTACTAGGCAATGTCCCACTAGCCAGATTCCTACTCCACACTGATGAGGGGCAAATACCCCGAAACGGCTGTCTGTGGATGGATACCATGTTTGGCATAGGTGGTCTCCTTGACTGGAGACTGCCCTTCCCGTGGTTGTTCCTTCCCGGTGAAAGACCTGGCTAGTTTCCTGCCAGCGTTGAGAAACATGTGATGGTGTCTCCGCAGGCCTTCTTGCTTTGAATATTTCCCAGGGGGCATTGCTCTAGAATCACTGCGTTGAGAAACACGTGATGGTGTCTCCGCAGTGGTGGATGTTGATCTCCCTAAGGTCAACCATCCTTGCTCACATAGTCTTTTACTAGGCAATGTCCCACTAGCCAGATTCCTACTCCACACTGATGAGGGGCAAATACCCCGAAACGGCTGTCTGTGGATGGATACCATGTTTGGCATAGGTGGTCTCCTTGACTGGAGACTGCCCTTCCCGTGGTTGTTCTTTCCCGGTGAAAGACCTGGCTAGTTTCCTGCCAGCGTTGAGAAACATGTGATGGTGTCTCCGCAGGCCTTCTTGCTTTGAATATTTCCCAGGGGGCATTGCTCTAGAATCACTGCGTTGAGAAACACGTGATGGTGTCTCCGCAGTGGTGGATGTTGATCTCCCTAAGGTCAACCATCCTTGCTCACATCAGATTGGGAAAAGGGATTACTAACACTAATTATATTTATTCCTTCCTCAGCTCACTAAAAGAACTACAAGATTCTTATGAGGTGGTACCATTATACAACAAAATTACCTGCGATTTTCCCTACAGTTTCTGATCGGTGTTGGTGGTGTGAGAGTGAAGTGGGCACCATGCTCTATATTTGGTGGTATTGTTGTAAAATCAAACCCTGTTGGGAGAACATGTTCTTGAACTACCATTTGATCACTGGGAATAGGATTACGGCTAGACCTCTCCTTTCTATTTACCTCTGTCAATAGGCTATCATAAGAGAAACATTCTTCTCTTTTGTCCGACAACTGCTTAAACGGTGATTCCTCGATACTGGACATCATCTCAAACACAGTCTACAGTAGAATGGTACAATGAGATGGTTAACATTTGTAAGCTGGAGAAGTTAGTCATGGTCGAAGGTGTTGGCACCCTTGAAATTGTTCCAGAAAATGAAGTATTTCTCCTAGAAAATTATTGCAATTATAAGTATTTTGTTACACACGTTTATTTTGTGTGTGTGTCATGGAGCAAAACAAAACAGAAAAAAGGCAAATCGGACATATTTGCACAAACTCCAAAAATGATCTGAACAAAATTGTTGGCACCCTCAATTTTAATGATTGCACACCCTTTGGTATAAATAATTACAATCAATCGCTTCCTATAACCATCAACAAGCTTCTTACATCGCTTACCTGGAATTTTGGACCACTCATCTTTTGCAAACTGCTCCAGGTCTCATATTTGAAGGGTGTTTTCTCCCAATAACAATATTAAGATCTCTCTATAGGTGTTCATTGGGATTTAGATCTGGATGTATTGCTGCCACTTCAGAAATCTCCAGCGCTTTGCTTCCATCCATTTCTGGGTGCATCTTGAAAAATATGTGGGGTCATTGTCCTGCTGGAAGACCCATAACCTAAGGGCGGCTTTGCACACTACGACATCGCAGGTGCGATGTCGGTGGGGTCAAATCGAAAGTGACGCACATCCGGCGTCACTTGCGATGTCGTAGTGTGTAAATCCTAGATGATACGATGAACGAGCGCAAAAGCGTCGTTATCGTATGATCGCTGCAGCCTCCGACATTTCCATAATGCCGGTGCAGCGACAGGTGCGATGTTGTTCCTCGCTCCTGCGGCAGCACACATCGCTGTGTATGAAGCCGCAGGAGCGAGGAACTTCACCTTACCTGCCGCCGGCTGCAATGAGAAGGACGGAGGTGGGCGGGATGATTACATCCTGCTCATCTCCGCCCCTCCACTTCAATTGGCCGCCTGCCGTGTGACGTCGCTGTGACGCCACACGACCCGCCCCCTTAGGAAGGAGGCGGGTCGCCGGCCAGAGGGACGTCGCACGGCAGGTATGTGCGTGTGAAACTGCCGTAGCGATAATAATCGCTACGGCAGCTTTCACTAGATATTGCACGTGCGACGGGGGCGGGACTATCGCTGCAGCATCGGTAACACATTGTTACCGATGTCGCAGCGTGCAAAGCCCGCCTAAGACTCAAACCCAGCTATCTGATACTGGGCACAACCATTGTGACCCAAAATCATAGTTTTCACAGACACTCATGCACCCTGAGCCTGCAGGACAGCTTGAATTACTTTGTTACCTGATTCGGGCTGCTTATCCACCATCCAGACTATTCTGTGTTGTAACCTTTCATCAATTTTTCTCTGCAGTCCACGACCAGGGAGATTAGCTACAGTGTTATGGGTTGTAAACTTCTTGATTATGTTACACACAGATGACCGGATTGTTTGTGTTGAAACTATGCAATTTCATATTTGAATAATTGCTTATTTTCAATAAATTAAATTGAACATAGAGACGATACCAATCAGTCTTGCTTTGGTGGGTTTTGGCTAAGACTTATATTTTTTTCTTAAATCTATCATGTTTCATTTAGATTCTAACCCCCTTCCCCCCATTTAGTGATCTTGCAACACCTAAAAAGAAGGATGTAAACCAGACATCTTGGTAAATATAATGGAATTGCACCCCCCTAAGGAAGCGGTTACTAGACACAGCGATGCTCATGTAAAACCTGGCTAAACTATACCAATGCTTTAGGGTGCCAGAAGCAAAAATGGACAATAGTAGAGTAGAATAACTTCGACACACCAATAGAAAAAAGAAAGGGGTTTTGATCAGAGAAACTCGCTATTTATTGGTAAGGCATACACTCCCTGACAGAAGTTCTCTCGCTTATAAATGTTATGTAAATAAATGCTTATAACCTGACTTTAAATTCATCCATTGGTTTTATAAATTATTCTTTTGAAAACTGAAACCCTCCCAAATTTGGTTTAGGTTATGAAAATATAGTTGCTGCAAAGCTGAAATGTTGATCATTTAATGAACACAGAAAGGTAAGATTTTGGCAAGACAAAAGCTTTGTCGACAACAGAAAGAAATGTGAAATTCAAACAAATAGTTTAACTTCTAATACAAAGATATGTTGCATAACATTGGTTGTGGTGCTATTAGAGTCATATTTAATATTTTGTGTGACTTCCATGAGCTTGAAGGACTGCATCCATACGGTTCGACAATGATTTGTACAATATATTGATGAAGTCATCAGGAATAGCAAAGAATACAGTCTTACATGCCTCTCAGAGTTCATCTAGATTCTTTGGTTTTGTCTTCCAAGCTTCCTCTTTCATCCTACCCCAAACATGCTCAATGATGTTCATGTCTGGTGACTGGGCTGGCCAGTCCTTGAGCACCTTGATCTTCTTTGCCAGGAGGAACTTTGTTGTAGACATGGATGTATGAGATGGAGCACCATCCTGCTGCAGAATTGGACCTTTTTATGATTGGGAATGTAAGAGGTAGCTAATACTTCTTGATATTTTAGGCTATTGATATTGCCTTCCACCTTGCAAATGTTTCGTACACCCCCATACTGAATATAACCCCAGATCATGATCTTTCCACCACCAAACGTAACTTTTCTGGGTGTATTTTGGATCCATACAGGCTCCAGTAGGTCTCCTGCAGTATTTGCGGTGGCTGGGGTGTAATTCAACTGAAGATTCATCAGAGAAATCCACCTTCTGCCACTTTACCAGTCTCCATCTGTTTATCAGGCTGTGGGACTTGGCAAATGCCACACGTTTAATTGTCTTTTGTTTAGTGCTGGCTTCTGGGCACGGTTTCGACCAAGGAGGCTATTTTGAGACAGAATCCTACAAAACTGTTCTAGTTAACACAGGGACCTAAGGTGACCAGGCCTGTTGGAGCTCTGTTGCAGTGGAAGAGGTGCTGGCTTTGGATTTTCTAACCAACAAACGTTCCTCCTGAGCAGTTGTCTTGCGGGGTCTGCCGGACCTGGGCTTGTCAAAAACATCTCCAGTCTCTTCAAATCTTTTTTTTTTTTTAATTCTTTGCACTTGACGCCGACGCATTAAAAAGGTGCCAGCCACCTCTGCAGTGGATCTGGTCTTCAGCCTCTTGATAATTAAGGCTTTGGTCGCAGGGTGAATTTTTGGCATGTTGTCATAGGTTAAGTTGCAGTTTAAGAGAAAGTCTGGGGTGCTGGGTTTCTTTTTATACACACCCACTAATTAACGGTTCATTTAGTGAGCACAGGTGAGGATGTAAACTAGGATTGGGTGCATTATATGACAAGGCAACAAAACCTTTGTCTTGCCAAAATCTGACCTGTGTTCATTAAATGATCAATATTTCAGCAACTTTATTTTCATAACCTAAACCAAATTTGGGAGGGTTCCAGCTTTCAAAAGAGTAATTTATAAAACCAATTCATGAATTTAAAGTCCGGTTATAAGCTTTTATTTACATAACATGGATAAGCGACAGAACGTCTGTCAGGGAATGTATACAAAAAAAGACAAAAAAATAAGTCCCACGTTTCGACCCTTCAGGGGTCTTTCTCAAGGACATATGATCTATAGCAAAAAATATATTGTATTTATTTCTTTGATATAGATCATATGTCTGAGAAAAACCCCTGAATGGTCGAAACGTGGTACTTTTTTTTTGTTTTTTTTTGCCTTTTTCTATATGCCTTACCAATAAATAGTGAGTTTCTCGGATTAAAACCCCTTTCTTTTTTTCTATTGGTGTGACGAAGTTATTCTACTCTACTGGACACAGCGAAACATGCGTTGGGGTCTCTCTATTGCTTGGTACGCTGCCACTGTGTTTTATTGTGGCCCCCTCACCTTCACCATTTCGGTATGTTTGATTTAATTTGGCAATTACCTTTCAGATACATGGCACTGCACCTCTCTGGTGATTAAGTTCAATCTGAATAGGCCTGATGTGAAGTCCCTCCCTTTACAGAAATCAGGACAAAAATTGTCTTCTGGCATAGGACAACTGCAATTTTTTTATTGCACTTTAAATATGCATTTTTTGCACTTGCCGATATACATAAATATGCATTTATTACACTTGCTAATGAATGAGTCCATATATCTTGGTTCCTTATAAAAATCAGATTTTCTGATTGGTTCGATAAATAGGATATTGACCTCCCATAATATTAACATGTGTGGCATGCTTTCTACTTCCAAGTGATAAAATATATATACCATTTTTTTCCTATTAATAGCAATTTATTGCTCCCAATCCTTGTTGCTTTTTTTGTTTTTAAAGTCTTTCATGGTTCAATTTTCCACATAAATACTCTTTTTCCTGTATTCATGGAGTTTGTGTTCACTCAATGGGTCATCACGGTATGAACCCTGGGTAAGTGTAAATATAACTGTATTGCAATTATTTTATTGGAATGAGAACTATGTTTCTTAATTACAAGTAATGATACTAATAAAAAACAAAGACTCTGGTTCAATATTTACCTGTAATTTATTGTTCATTTTCATATACAAAAAAAAGATAAAAGTCCTTTCTAAAATGTCCTCCTATTGGTTATGGTGTGGCTGCTTCACACAGGGTATATACTACATTCATGACAAGTTTTCCTGGCACCCAGTGCAAATATTTTAAGCAGACAAACCTGAAATCCATAATCTAATCTCAAACGCAATACTTTTCCTTCTTAAACCTTTACTACAGTAAAAAAGGGACAAAGCTTCACAGCAAATGTATTAACTATGATACATTGTTCTCTCGATAAAAGCAGTAATTCTTGAACTGCAATGCAATGAAATGTGTTTTAGAGGTGGACATATCCATTTATACATATTAATTGGTATAAACATATCCAGTTAAGATTCCATCAGTTTCAAAATGGGTTACAGCAACAGGCTCAACTGTATATATAGATGTATATTTATATATATATTCTTAAACAGGTATACAGTATTTTAGCATAACGATTGTTAAAATCAGTAGTACACGCTAACACTGCTACATATAATTATAGCTACAAGAGTGAAATAGAACACACATGATTTCACCTCTCATTTTATCCAAATGGTATTTTGCAATTTGGGAATCAGGACTGAAAAAAATAAAACTTTTTTTCCTTAACTGATCATCATAAGAAGTCCTCCCACCACGTTTCTCAGTACAGATCCCAAAAGCAAAAAGGTTAAGTTTTCTTCTGTAAAAAAAAAAAAAAAAAAAAAAAACAAACAATTTTAAAAAGTTTTTTTTTTCTTTCAAAAACATAGATCAAGAGTACAATTCTTAAATCCAAAAAAGAAAACCGGTAGTTGGGACCGATCATTTTCCAGATGCCAGCATATACAGTATGTAAGACAGTTGTTTAAATTAATGCTAAATATTACATTCACAAATATCGCCCTCAATCCCTCTCCCGTTAAATAAGAGTCTTACAATTTTCAGATTATGAAAATCAAGTTTCGGAAAAAAAAAGGAAAAAAAACACAATTGTTAAACATGCAAAGAAGTATGCCGTAAAAACAAAGGAATTGACGAGAAAATGGTAACGAAAATACTGGTTTCCTATCTTATAAAAGCTGTCCATGAAATTGAACAAATACACAGATACATGAGGAATCCCTCATATACACAATACGCTTTTGAGAAGACGAAAAGGGATTCAATGGTCTTTGTCTTGCTTGAGAAATTTATATGATAAAAATTTCACACTTCAGTCTGTGGCTAAAAATCAAATACAAAACATAACTGTGTTCCCAGACGGTGTCCTTTTGGCTATTACATATGTACAGAAATGACTAAATAGACAAAATTTTCTTTTACGAACATGTATTAAGCCTTAGTTACTTTTGAAAATGGCCTTGTGAGGATTAACCAATAGTGAAAATTAAGACACTAGTGATTACGAACAATATTTGTTTTTATGACGATTTATACCTCAAGGAGATTCCTTGCGTCTTACAATGTTTCTCCAGGACTGGAGACTTTACAATACCCTTGGACCAGATTCTTCAACAAAAGAATTCTCGGACCACTATGTACACGAACGTTTGACACATACTCAAACACTGACAAAGCCAACTCTTCTTTAAATCAGACTTACAGAAATATTTAATAAAAGTTCATTTTCACTGAAAAATAAAAACGTACGATTTCTCATCTCAGCTATTCCCCACGTAATCCCATAAACAAAAATAATAGTAATAAAACAAAGCAAAAAAAGTGAGTGAAAGGCTCCGACTCCTGACGGCAAATCCTGGCACCTTACATACCGGCATGAAATGTCGATAAAATTGTAGACCTGTGTGGAAATATACCTGATATTTGAAACTACTTCAAAAACTAGATTAGGCTTTCTTAATTAATGCATTCTTGACAGGACAATATTCAGCATCTACATTTCATAAATAACCCAAAATACTGTACTTGGATTACTGGCCACATAATAAAGCCTTCACAAAAAAGTATGAAATGGAAAACCTCTCAAATGGCTCATGAGGTTTTCTTGCAAAATTTCTATAGTAGATATAAAAGAAAATGAAACAATCTAGACTAATCTTCAAGGAAATAATGTGTTAAGCCTATTGCAGGGCCTAAGGAGGCGGCAAGAACCTGAGATTGAAGGAACACTATAGAGAAACCCTAGTTAAGCCCAACCCCTTCGGGCCCTACACTACAGAAAAGACATTGTGTTCCTTAAATGAGGACCTGTCTTCATTTAGGACATGTCTGTGTCAGTAAATTTTATATAATATATAATCTAGAGACTTTTCTTAAGACTCAGGTGTTGTACGGGTTCTTTGTTATTCCATCTAGAAAAGGATAAATTTATTAACATCTGGGTGTTACCACCAACCCTCTAGGGTGTGACCACACAGTGACACACCAGCACGGATTGGACGGCTTTGCAGTATTTAGGCACACGCCCCTTTCACAAGGGAATATTAACACCCAGTTATCAATTTTTTTCATACATTTCCAGATGGAATTAGAAAGACTGTACAATGCAAAAATGGATAATCATTTTTATTTTTTAAATTTAAAAAGGGAAATTCAAGTATTTTCAAAATTGATAATTAAGAAGCTAACATGTCTTTAAAAAAAAAAAAAAACAGTCCAGAACACAAAATCTTCTCTTTTCCCTGAATTATTGGCACTTTTTAAAGTATTTGGGTAATTTTTTACATCCTGCTTTATATAAAAGAAAAAAAAAATGCATAAAAAAAATACGTAATTTTTATTTGAAGTGCTGAATAAAGTCCTGTGTGTAACGAATAGGCAATGTTCACACGCAACTTCATTTTCTGCAGCCATAAAAACAAACAAAAAACCTGATCTTTTGGCAGTGAAAACGCCATGTTCAAAAGTCAGGTTTTTTATTTTGCAGATTAAATGTGTGATCTGTCTACAGTACACATTTAATAGCTAGTTTTATTCCCCAAAAATGCAAGTAAAAAAAAATGCTACAAAAACACAAATCATGTTATTATTGACATGCTGCAGGTTTAACAAGTGCTGCATTCTCAAATACAGCAAGGGGTTAATAAAAAAAAAGAAAAGAAAAAAGAGGGGGCATAAGATTTCTAAAATATGATAGCTTTGCTGGTGCTGTAATTAAAAGGCAGCTTCTTTCCTGCAGAAAAAAAAATAAAACGTTGCATGTGAACATAGCCTTAAACTTTGATTTGAGTCAATCTGTTTACAGATTAGTTGCATAGATTACAAATGAAAAAAGTGACCTTATACCCTTGTGTAGGTAACATTAATTTTATGTTCTACGGCCCTGCCAATTCTAAATATTATACATACACCCTTACTATCAATGAAAGTATTGAAATATTAAAATCGGCATATATTTATGTATTTATGGCGGCAGGCATGAACTTTTTGTAAAATTCGCATAAGTTAATGTTCCTAACACAATGTAACTTGAGGGTTTAAGCCTATACCGGGAAAAGAACATCAACAAAAATCTTTTCCCTATTTTGCAATATATATATATATATTTTTTTTAATACAGAATTTTAGAATTCCACACAAAGACAAAAAAGGTTCTCGGTTTCATATGGCAGAACACCGAAATAGCAACACTGTTTAACATGAGCGTTGAGGTAATTTGTTTACATAGTTCACTGGATTGCAAGAGTCAGATCAAGAAGAAAAATGAAATATCCTGTAGGCAAATTAAACAAATCCAGAAGCTTTGCACACATGTTTTGTTCCCTCCCTCGTGAAACAAAGGCACAAACATATTTTTAACTTTTAAAACATGTAAAAAGTGTTCCGTCACAGAGGAAATGATAAAAGATTTGAGGTCTTGTCTTAATCCATGAGTTGTACAGAATGCGCAATAAAAATGGAAAAAAAATATACTAAAAATAGCTGGAAATAAAAGGTTAAAAAACCCCCATCCTTAACAGAGTAACATTTCAACAGTAAAGCACTATCACTGGGTAATTGCTACAAAACTATTTCAAAGGTGCGGACAGAAAGCTATAGTCGTATTGCATTCGAATCATACAATCCATTGCTGGTATTGTTAAATTATTGCTAATCTTCCAGATTAAAAAATACACAGATTTAATTGAAATTTTTCAATTTTATACTGACAATTTGAATGTACACTAAGTACTATAGAGTGTTGTAATGGGCTTTGACTTGTCAGGTACACTAAAATGTAGCAAACAGATCTGGATACGAGATAGGATAGGTTGATGGTTTTTTCAACCTGAGGTCAGCCCTAGTCACTATGTAACTTGTGTCTTACGCTAGACTCTCTTCTCTATCACTACTAAAAAAAAGACCATCTTCTCTTGTGGACCTGCCTGTGCTTACATTAAATAGAATGTCAGCAGGTTTTTGCTATGTAAGCTGAAGACCGCAAGCTGCAAGGGATGACACAGAATTCAGGGATACCCGTCTTGTCAAGGTCCGATCTGTTGTTTATTTGCTATGTTTGATTAACTTCTCAGTGCTCGGACTATAATGTCAAGCCCCCTCCTCTGATTTACACCTCGCCGTCAATGTACAATCTCTATAAAGAGCCTGGTATGGGCGGAGACAGCTCTCAGCACTGCTACATGGCTAAATCTAAAAATTCTGATTGTGTCAGAATGGCTGCACCCACTAATCTAAGTGATACATCTTTGGATTCAAAATCTCTTTGCCTACATCATGCTGCTGTCAGATGAGATAGCAAAAACCTGCTGAAAGGTTCCCTTTAAATGGTAGATACATTATAGCTGCATGCTTGGACAATACTTGCTTGAAAGAAAAAAGGCCAACAGGATGATTGACCAGTAGCAATCAGATGATCACTGAAGCAGATGACTGGTCATCATACGCAAGCTACAATAACAGCCATCTACTTTTAAAAATATGTAGAAAAATATATAATTTTTTAGTTACCAAATAATTATTGATAACAATAGTTATGCTTAAATAAAAGGAGCATAAATATCCATTTAGTTAATTTGCAAGAATTGGTATGAATCGGTTATATAGTTAAAAGCTGCAGTAATGGTCATTAATAATTTATTTACCCTGATGTTACAAGATTTAAAACTATAAAACGCATATTTGATTTGCAAATTTTAAGCAAGATGATCTCTAACGATTTTCTCCAAAGCAATTCAATTTGAGGTTTTAAAGTTTTTTTTCTTAACCATTTATTGCTGCAGTTTTATACTCATCTATGGTTAGTTCAAAGTAAAGAAGAAATGGGTATAAAGTTGTGTGCTAACTTAATTTTATTAAGTTGGAGCTCCATGTTTTTGATAAAGAGCTTTGCCTCCCTTGCATACATGTAGCTAAAAGTTTTTATTTGATTTTTTTTATCAGCCTCCACAAAGTTTGTTTTTTTTAAGCTTCATTACCTTATATTGCCAGTGTTTTAGCTGCCTAGTTCAAGCTCCTTAAGAAACTGCTTTTAGCTGCTGCTCAGCAAGAATCTGTACTTTATTTACAACCCATATGTATAGACTTTTCCCCGTCTGACTATATGTGAGGATAACAGGGATGTTCAGCCAGGAAAAGACTTACTCTGCCTGTATATAGAATATGGATTCTTTAGGAGTAGCTTAACCTAGGCAGCTAAAACAGCACTCCAATAAAATATTTCTAAAGATATAATACAAAAACTCACAACTTTGCGAAGGCTAATCAGTTTAAAAAAGAAAAACAAAAAAAAACTTTACATTTATTAAATTATGTCTGCTGAAGCCTCCACTAGAGGGAACATAGGAGCTTACTGTGTACATATTGAACTCAATAATAAAAGTTTGCATTAATCTTCTCAGCTCCCTCTAGTGGCGACTATCGGTATCCTAATACATGGGCTTTAGAGCTTGGTATCACACGAACAATTCATGGAGTAGTATAAAAATATATTCTGAAATTTTTAAGTTTGTGCCTAATTTTAAAAGCATTTTAATTTTACACACTAAATAATACTTAGTGTTCATCTCCCCTGATTTCCTAAAATGGAAATATAATTTTGTTTATTTACTTAAATGTTTTGCCGGCCTTTGGTTTAAGAATAGTTTTGTTCTGTGAACACTTTGAAACAAGAATGTAGCAAATTTTCCATCAAGAGGAAGAAGAGGGATGAAATGTACACGCAGGCCACATTTTATGGTGCTACATATCTATGATAAAGATGATACATTTTATCAATGATAAAGTGACAGTGTATTTCTGAATTCTAGAAAAGTCAACAGAAATTTAAAAAACAATACCCATCATATGATTCAATTTCAATTTTGGATCACAAGTAATAATATAGGTGATGCTGCTGGCTAGAAAGGTTCATAAATAATAATAAGGAAAAGAAATTATCACCTTGTATATACATATTATTGTAGCTTAATCTAGATATATTGACGATGCATCAGACAGAATGGTCAATTTGGTCTTCATTTTAGTATGTTTTTATATTGCATCTTTCAAAAAATAAAGGGTTTTCAACATTTTGGCTCTACCAAAATACATAAAAAAAAACCCTCACATTTCTAGACATCACCAATAGCTGTAACAAGTAACTAATTGTTATGAATAGAGCTGAAATTTTCACTTAGGGAAAATTAAAGCGAATTTATAAATTAAAATGAGCAGATAAATTATGCAATTTATTCTCATTGACCCAAAATTTGCTGTTCTGCCCCAGAACATTATTTTTTTTTCTTTTTAAATTTACTTGCAACCATGGTTCTTAATAAATTATAAAGTAATCTGGAATATTATAAAAACCTCCAAAATGCTTTACTTTTTTTTTGTAGCAACATTCTTATATGCGGATCATAAAGGTCTTAGAGACGTACACCGTTATTGAAGACTATCAAATCAAATATGGCACTTATACTAAATACATTAAAGCTTCAGAGATTTTTTTTTTTTTTCTTTCTTACTGTCGGGAGGAAAAGAAAAACAGGGGATGCAAAGTTCAGTGAAATTGACAGTAAGCCTTTCATTTCAACTAAAAAAAAAATATATATACAATATACATATTTCAACGAGTATTCAAAGGAAGAGGCCAATTAAAGATTGGCCTTTAGTAAAAAAAAAGTTTGTGAATATAAAGAAAAAGGCACATTAACAAATAATATTTTGCTTAATGTTTTCCTGTATTTTTTAAGACTTTTATACTTTTTTTTATTAAATGTAATCTTTTTGGGAAGTCAAGTTATATATTAAACTTCCCCATTGTCAGCTTAAAGGGGTATTCAACTTTTTTGAAAGAAATGACCAGAAGTAATTTAAAAGCTTTAAAACAATTAAAATTTTTAAATCAGGAATTTTATAAATAGCTGCAGACCATTTGTTATGGATGATCCATCTACTCCATATCAGATATACACCAATAAGAAATGGTCCAGCTCAATTAGTAGGGCAAATCAGTTTTGACTACTTCCGATTACGGGGGGTGTTCGGTCTTGTGGCGAATATCTGCAGTCACTCCATATGACTATAGGCTTCTGAATCCTTAGTGTGCACACTGCACACTGTCAGGATTCTCCAATGTCACTGCCAAGAGCAGGCGGCCAGGTGAGCCCAAGTATGCGATTTATGAATTCTTAATGAGGCTAGATGGTCTCAACCCCTCTCAATACAAGTGAATTAAAGGAGACCGAGCAAGTCTAGTTGGAATGTGGCTAGAAATATGCAAGTTGCATACTTGCGATCACATGGCCACCCGCACTCAGTAGTGACACTAGAGAATCCTGATAGCATTCAGTGCGCACTAAGGATTCAGAGGGCTGCAGTCACATGAAATGACTATAGACTTTTACAACAAGACTGGTCAACCCCTTCCAGTGTTTCTCAACTGCAGTCCTCAAGACTCACCAACAGATCAGGTTTTCCTCAATCAGGTTTTTAGGATTTCCTTAATGTTGCACAGGTGATGGAATTATCCCCTGTCTAATATTGAGGAAAACCTGAAAACATGGTCTGTTGGTGGGTCTTGAGGACTGCAGTTGAGAAACAGTGGTTGAAATCAATTTGGCCTCACCTGGTCACACATGTAGCACTTAATAAAAAAAAAGAAAATACAGGAAAACCAAACTTGGGCTAGAGAGATGTCAGAACTGGGTTTACTAAACATCGTGCCGTTAGGAAGCAGACTAGGACATTTTTTGAAAAATGCAGAAAAGGCTTACTTTCTTTCAGAAAAGAGAAGTGTGAGACAGCCATAGCAAACGTGTGATTCATACCCAGTCATCTACTGTAGACAGTTATCCTACAAATGTGTACAATTATTTACAATGGTGCTCTTATACAAAAAAAAAGAAAAAGAAAAACAAACCCCACAAAAACGCAAAGGTAGCACTTCCTAAAAAATTTTAAAATTGTTTTTTTTTTTCATTTTTTGTTTTTTATGTTTAAACTCCCTTGTCAAAAAAGCCAACTTACATTAAAATATACTGACTACCAAGACCACACAACTAAAAAATATATAATAAACTTATACAAGTACAAAATTCTGAGGTAATTCTGGTTTGAGGTGGTTTATGGTCATGACATTTTTTTTCTTTTTTTGAAAAACTGTATTTTATTATTTTTTTGTATTGTAAGTGAACCCCTTCACGCATTGGATAAACACACTGCAAGGTGGTCAGTGTCATCCAGCACTTGAGAAGGTTGACCTTGGAAGCCACTGAAAATATGTTTATGTCTGTTTTTTTATTAAAAAACATTGCTTGCTCGGCAGATGTAAAAAAGAAAAAAATGTATCCAAGTATTGAATCAGCAGCATCAGAAACATTCTCTGATTTGGGCAAAATTCTGGCAAATCTAGTGGGATCTGAATATGCACCAAGCTACGTTTTCTTTTTCACTTTGAGATACAGAGAAAGGTGGCCTTTTAAGGCCTCATTCAGACGTCCTTTTTTTCCCCACATACTTGCTCTATTTGTGTTTCTTCAAAACCATTATAGTTGACGGGGATGTTCACATATCCGAGATTTTTTTTTTTTGTGTCCGCCAAAAAAATCATGTGGACATATCTGAGTCATGGAGCAAAATCACCGGAGAAGGACAAGCTTTGCAATTTTTTTCTTTTTGGCATATGAGAAATCACCGATGAAAGGCCGGAGTCACACTTGAGCGAGTCTCGCATCACCTGGCACGGCCGCACACTGCCCTGACAGGAGCGGGTCAGCCGCATGTATTTCTATGCAGCTTAGTCGCTCCTGTCCGAAGAGCAACAGGCCATGCCGGGTGATGCGATGTGAGACTCGCATGAGATACACGCAAGTGTGACTCCTGCCAAAAATACAAAAACACTGATCGAATACTGATATAAATCTAATCCAGCACACACCAATAAAAATCGGTCTACTTTTTTCAAGCGTGAGAAAGAACTGGACAACTGAATGAGGCTTTGGTGACACGATGGAGCACTGATGTTGGTCAAAAGGATTTTAGCTTATGTTGACGGAATGGTTGTTAAAGCTTTGATTGGCTACTAATCCCATGACCTGTTGACGAAGATGATGGTTACCTACAGATACGGTTGACTTCTAGATATCAAAAATGGTCCAAAGTAAGTAACATAGGGCGCCATCACAATATTGTAGTGTGGGATCGGCATGGCCTTCCTTTCTCTGTACAGATTTTCCTACGGCAAAGCTTTGCACTTGACCAGCATCCTTCCCCTTTTAATAAACAGTTACCTGAGAAGTAGCTTTGTAGCGATAAACCATTTGCCGATTGATGCAAAGAACAACCACAGTCTGCCCTACCCACACATAGAACCTCCTCAATATTAAGCTCTCCAATGAGAGAGAACATTCGGTTTCTAGTTTCTCTACATGTTACAAAGACACCCGTTAAGTTCCGCAAAAGACACAACAGATTTTTTTTTTTTGGAGCAAGATATCCAGAAGTAATTACTATGTTGAAAAGGATTCCTGTTGGTGGAAGGTGTATCTTATGTAACAGTCTTCAGCTTACTACAAAGTTTGCAGCATTTTTGTAGGTGGATCTCCTGTGGGTCCCCGTCTGAGGTCACACATTAAGAGAAACCAACGTAGTGTTTCTAAAAAGGAGTTTGTTGAGGTTCTGAAGTACCTTCACCTTTCTGCATTCAAAAGTCGGCACCTGAATGCTTGCTGAGATGTTCATATTTTTTTTTTCCTGTTTTTCTTTTAATATACAACAAAACAACGTGCTGGTAAAATTGATCCAAACCACCCCACCTCCCCCCACAAGAAACCAAATATTAAAAATAAAAAAAGATAATAAAAAGTCAAGGTAAAATAGCAGCTGCATTCATGGGTCTGTGGATGCGTGTATGTTTTTTCTCTTTTTTTTCAGTTTATATATGAATTTCTTTTTTTTGTTATTTTTCTTCAGTGTTTTAAAATGAGGCTGGAAAGACAAATGTAACAAAATGACTCAGATACTGGACTCTTTGGGCGGCAAGTCCACGTTGGTGACAGATGTAACAATGGAAACAAGGTAGTCCGAGGTAGTGCCGTTCACTAATTTGCGGATCTGAGAAATACGTTCCTCAACACATCCAGCAGAGAGCCGTGCCTCCGCATCATGATCCCAGCACTCTTCAATGGTGACACATAACTGTGCCAAACCCTGAGGACGACAAAGAAGATTGTTAGTGAGAAACTTGGGGTTATTACAAATGTTAAAAAACTTATCTTGTCACATAAAAACATATTGTATATTTAGCCACACAGAACATGTTTATACAACATTTTGGTCTTAAAGTGTTTTTATGAATAACAAATTAGTGAGACTGCCTTTTGTTTTTTTTGCTCCACCAATTGTCTAGGCTACTTCCGGAGTTAAGGCCTCCATACAGACGAATGTCAGCTGAATGCCGAACCTCCCAATATCGATGTGTTCGGCCAACTGTCTAATGCGTATGGGGTTCTTACCTCCAAAAGTCCCCTAGACAGCGTATGTGTCTGATTTCAGAGTGTCGGTTGCATTGTTTTCCTGCAGATAGCCCACCAGGAAAGACGTCTGTCAGTGGCTTTTTCAGAACACAGGAGAGATTGACCCAATGAGTGCTCATGGGAGTGGGCAGAGTTGCCAGGAGCATCTTGAGGCCGCCAGCCATCTAATGAGTATGACCGGCTTTAGACCTCCATTTCATATCTAGCCACTGTTTCTCTGCGGTGGTCTTAAGGCCCCCCATACACATCGACTTGTTGGCTGCACCCACCGATATTGATAGTTAATGTATATGGGGGTGCTGGCAGACTGATTATCAGAAGATATTTTGATTGTGTACGTCTGATTTTGGAATGGCGATTGCATTGTTCTCCGTGAGATAAGGCACCTGGGCGACATGTCAGTTGGTGGCTTTCTCAAAGAACACAGGAAGACATAGTTGAGCAAGCACTACTGTGCATGGGAGAGTCAGGTGAGATGGCTGTCGGACGAATCAATGTTTGGCCATCAGATGTTTAATGTGTATCAACAACCTTAGTCAGTCTCAGAAAATTATTGGGCAATATTTTCTTTTCTGCAACACTCCCCCTGTAATTGGAACGTCGATTTTCTAAGAACAGTAAATAGACACTTACTGGGTGTTTCAGCCAGTGTTCTTTGAATACCGGGCGCATCTTTTTGTGAACTACTACTTCCTGCAGATCTTCTAAGGATGGATGCTGACCAATCTCCTCTTCAAATGGCAACATGTACTCATCGACAGGCCCTGGAGGCATTGAAGCAAGCATAAACCGTTAAGTATACCAGCTATGAGTTGTATGTCACCTATGGTATAATCCACATACAGATGTTACCTTGCACTGTAATTCTATCTGTATCGAGAGTGAGACCTCTACTGACAAGTGATCTCTGCAGCATAGGAAGCATCAGATTAATACAGTGTCCTGTCCACAGAACAATCGGGAAAATGATTGCTCATTGAGCAAAGAACACCAAATTACTGGCAGCAACTATCTGGTTTACACAAGCCACTGTGCTGCCAATAATGATTTTTAAGGCAGCTTAAAAATCATAGCACCCAATGAACGAATGTTTTTCTCACTCATCATAAGATCACCAGTCTGTTTAGATAGATCGATCATTCCTAGCAATACTCATTCCCCAATTATCAGCTCTTCTAACAGCAGCGTGATAGGCTTAAAGAGATTCTGTCAGTGGATCCCCCCTCCTTAACCATCTACATGGGCATGTAGCTCATAGGAAGTCAAATAGAATGATACCTTGATATCTGCCATCCAAGGTTTTATTTTAGAGAATGAGCTGTTCCAGGCCAAACACAGATTTCATGGGTATCTGCCTCCAGAGCCAACTTTAAATTAAAAGGGGTGTTACCAGAGTGAGACATGTAGTGACTGACAGTCTGCTCTCGTGATCTATATATGTCTCACACTAGTAAGGATGAATTATTACAAATCAAATGTACCCTGACAAGACATTTATACTGCTCTGAGGTTTCTCCAGATTCCAAAGCATAATAAGGGGAGTATGAAAGAGGCTAAAAGATTAAACTGCCCTGCCCTTGTTCTCCGGTCTTCACTTCAGATCTTCTTGTAACGGTGTTTGGGTCTTCTGACACTGAGGCCTCAACGCTAATGACTGTCAGCGCCAGAAGACCTAAAGTTTGGAACATGAAGACCAGATGATCTGGCATGGAACTTGGTTGCAAAGAATGTAAATGTAGTCCTCTTTTTGTTTTCTAATCCTTCCAGGGACTAATAAGAATTCAGCAAATTGGAGTGCGCATGGATTCACACAGAGGTGATTAAAAAAAAAAATTGTAACAAATTTGGTTGGTTCCAAATCCATTCACTCATATCTATTGATTGTAATCCAAAACGTTCCTGGCTATGAAGAACATCACAAAGTCAGAATGGTATGGTCTGAGAAAGCGGTGTCCAATACTCTGACACCATCTCAATCAGTAGGTTTACCCAAAGTAAAACACCTAAACTCGCTTCTGGTGCCGTCACTTCCAGCGGTGTCAGCTCTGGCTCTCCCAGGGCCTCGTGTGACATTATGTCATGTAATTCTTGCCGCCAATCAGTGGCCACTTCACTGTTCACTCCTTGACATCCGGAGGAAGAGACAGTGGCGCCTATTTTCCCACTTCCTCCTGATGTCCGTTTTCCCGGGAAAGCCAGAGTTGACACCGCTGGAAGTGACGACACCGGAGACAAGTTTAGGTGTTATTATTTTACTTCGGGGAAACAGAGATTAAGAAGCTTGTTAGAATAGTGGATAATTCCTTAAAAAATGATTGCTCCTCTTGCATGACAGCAAGGTGAGATCTTAAAAACAGATGCATTTATATAGAAAATGTTTCCCGATATTAGTCTATGTTGTTATTTGTTGACAATCATTGTAAAGTTAAATTACGCTGAATGAAATTCTGTGCAAAGTTACTAGAAAGCTGTGATCTTCACATGGCCCCAAACACTCACCGTCAGCAGCGGTACACCTGGATACAATTTCCCAGAGCACCAGTCCCATGGCATACATGTCTATCCTGAGAAAAGAATCTCGTTGGAAGTTAATTGCTCCCTCTAGCACCTCTGGAGCCATGTACCGCCTGGTGCCAACCTAAGGTGTATAAAGAGTACAGTCGGCATTGGAACTTAGAATATACTTTCAGGTTTACAGACCACAATATCTATAGTGTGGGCTACATGTGAACCTAAACCACTGTTAAGCCAGTTACATAAGCAGAAAATCAGAAATATACATTTATAATCTTAATCAAATCCACTGGTTTTAACAGGACCTATTGGCCATCAACGATGAGTAAGAGTGTCTCATGATTACTCAATTTCCCGTCAGACCAATGTATGTAAAGCACTATGGAATTAATATCGCTATATAAATGAATAAAATTATTATTATTATTAGGGAGGGGTGGGGGGTAAAGAAAATGCAAGTCAAGACTAGTACCATTCGGGAATGCCCCGACTCGGCCCAAAAACTGGCCCAATCTTGGAAAAAGTGTACTCTTTTAGGTAGACTGTATAAGACACACTTCCCCCTTCCTCATGGCACAGATTTGAACTTGCCACAATTGCATTTGAAAGATCGTGACAGGCCCAGAAAATTTGGAATGGGAGGCGGTTGCTTTCCCGCACTAATTACACATGCAAGCCTCAGCAAAGCAAAGTGACCAAATGTCTGCCGGGGATGGGGAAGGGCATTCTAAATTGAGTGATTTCAAATATGGAAATCCACTAGTGGATTGCGGAAAAACCTTTTCCTAATCTATATACTTGAATGAAAAAGAAAAAAGTATAATAGAATTACCTGTCCGTGTGTATCTCCGGGAGGTTTCCCAGGTTCAAACCGAACAGCTAAACCAAAATCTGCCAAAATTGCCGTCAGGTCATTTTTCAGCAAAACATTTTTACTTTTAAAATCCCTATATAAAAAAAAAAAAATAAAAAAAATAAAAAAAATGATTAAGATAAGTCATACAGAGTCAGAATTGTCCTGCTCCACAGACATAAAGAAACATTATATATTTAAATATTCTGAAATGCAATCACGGGGGTGGAGTGTGTCACAACATCGCGAGGCTCAGGAAGTGGCAAAGGTACCAACCTGAGGACACCGGCCACAAAAGTGAAGTCCTGAGGTACATCTGCAACAGAGGACTGTACAAGAGAATGGAACAATCATTTTAAATTCCTAAATACCCTTAATTAGCAATTCCAAATTATTTTGGTGGAGATAATCACTACAAAATTAAAAATTGCCCCCATCTTGTTACACTGACAGAAACCTGTCATAGAAAGTTGATAGCACTGTGAGCCTATGATCTTGTGAACTAGGAAGCTCCACTGATGTGATCTGGAGATAATCTATACCACATACTATCAAGCCTTCTGCAGGTCACAATAGCACCCAGCATATAGAAAGACAGCGTGGACAGCAGTGTGAGCAGCCTCTACTTATCTCAGCCCCTCTGGCATTTACAATACTAGATTAGGAAGACAAGATGGACAGCAGTGTGAGCAGCATCTTCAAACCTCAGTACTACTGGTATCTACAGTATTAGATCAAAATGATAGGGTGGACAGCAGCGTGAACAGCCTCTTGTCTCAGAACCACTGATATCTCCAGTATTACATCAGATAGGCAGGGTGGACAGCAGTGTGAGCAGCCTCTGCTTAGCTTATCACTTCTCGGATCTCAAGTATTAGATCAGAAACACAGGGTGGACAGCAGTGTGAGCAGCCTCTTCTAACCTAAGCACCTCTGGTATCTCTAGTATTAGATTAGAATATTTACTGAGAGCTCATCTACCTACACATGAAGGTTTGGGGGTAGAGCCTTCTATTGGAAATGCTCACAAACACCTGTCCTACTAGTATTTTATGACAGATCTTTGTTGGTATAACACATTACATTTACTGTAGTGATTTGATATGTAAAGGTATTTCGGAATTTATGCATGAGACATTTCTTTATATATATTTAATTATTCCTGTATGCAGCTAATTGATGACTGTTTAACAAATGCAATTGCGACATGTAACCCTGGCATTAGTCGTGTGGTTTGCTTAGAAAATACCAGTCATACATTGTTTAAAGATATCTATGGTACATATGGTTTTAATTTAATTACTGGCTGAGCAGATGGCAGTGCCTTAGATGCTTCGCATTTAAATCTGACAGCCAGTCCCTGTAGTGACAAATCTGATAGGAGCAAGATAGGGCTAAATGTGATAATTAAACAAGTAAATACAGTGTGCAGGAATGTCACAGCGAGACTGAAACCTGCCAGAAATATAGTACATATATCGGTCTGTGCTGAAAGACTGAAAGCATCACCTGTATTCTTTTTTTAAGGCCTAAGACACACAGCGAGAAAAACAGTGCAAGTGGAGTGCGATTAAAAAAAACAAAACAAAAAAACGCATTCCACTCGGACCAATTTTGGCCTGTGTGTCAGCACCCATGAGCGATTATTTTCTCAGCCCTAATCGGACAGAGAAAAGAATCGCAGCATACTGCGATTGTAAGGCTGGGGCCACACGGGCACTACTGCGATCCCCTTGCATGAGACTCGGCTCGTGCTGGCAGTACAGCAGAGCCGAGTCTCATGCTTGTGTCCTTGCAACTGAGGTCCGTTCGTGCGAGCAGACCTCAGCTGCGGGGGGCGGGCCGGCACTCAGGAGGGGAGGGAGGGATTTCTCTCCCTCTCGCCTGTGTAGCCGGCTATAGACATTCTCGCTCTGCACGCACGGTACATCGGTGTACCGCGAGTGCAGTGCGATTTTTCTCTCGCCCCATTCACTTGAATGGGTGCGAGAGAAAGAGTCTCGGATTACAATCGCAGCATGCTGCGATTGTTTTCTCAGTCCGATTAGGGCTGAGAAAATAATCGCCCATGTGTGCTGACACACAGGCTAGAATTGGTCCGAGGGGAATGCGATGTTTTATCGCACTCCACTCGCACCGATTTTCTCGCCGTGTGGCTTAGCCCTTATGCGATCATTGCTTCTCTCGCACCCATTCAAATGAATGGAGCGAGAGAAAAATCGCACTGCACTCGCGGTACACCGGTGTACAGCGAGTGCAGTGCGAGAATGCCAACAGCCGGCTATGGAGGAGAGAGGAAGCTAAATCCCTCCCTCCCCTCCTCAGTGCCTGCCCACCGCCCGCGGCTGAGGTCCGCTCGCACGGTCGGATCTCAGTCGCAGGCACACACTGCTCTGCTGTGCTGTCAGTGTGAGCAGAGTGTCATGCGAGGGGATCACAGTAATCCTCGTGTGGCCCCAGCCTAATAGCTAAAATCAGATCAATATAATCTATTTTATTTAACAGGTTCCTAGTAGCAACCATCTTGTCCGAGATGTGAAGATTTACGGTAGGTATAAAGCTTTACGGGAACTATATGGATAATGGGAACCTGTAACGGGACAAGATTGTTGAGTTCTACCGAAAATTTCTGTAGGCATGCTCTGTGACCTGTGCAGAGATCACTGTACAGGGAGGGAGAGGAGGTGAACTGTGATCATCACTAATGGTGACTGGCAGAGCCGATCTTACTCATATATGTTGGTGGTAAATTTCATCATAATCCTGCCTGTGAGAATGAGGCGACTTTGGGAGAATGAGCTCTACAAAATATAGGATTTTTTCACCACTAAATAACAAACAGGGCAGGATTGCTACAACCTTCCCACTCAACTTCACCCCCCCACCCTCAAAAAATGGCAGATACAGAGCAAAAAAAACAATGAAGGGCACTTCAGTCCCTCAAACAGCTCATGAGACCTCCAAACGGTCATCGATTTTAAAAACCAGGATAATCCCTTTAATTGCTATATATATTCAGCCCATTACAAGCCAAAGAAATTCAGGTAATAGGAAAAGATTACACTGTTACACAGGCAAATTGGTTCAAAGACGAAAACAGTTCAACTTAAAGGGAACCTGTCACCACTTTTTCGGCCTATAAGCTGCGGACACCACCACCGGGCTCTTATATACAGCATTCTGTATACAGCACTCGCCGATCCTGCGCAGGTGCCCTACAATACTTTGATCTGCCCTGCTCAGCGCAGATCAAAGTGCGCCTGCTCAGGACCTCAATGCCGGAGAGTGTAGATGACGTCGGACGCGTCATGCACAGCAGCTAGAGAAGGAGGACAAAGATGGCCGAAAGAGGCGCCGCTGGCACCGGAGAACAGAGACGCCCATATGGCCCACCCACCGCACGACAGTTAGGTAAGTATTATAAAGTATTTTTTATGTTCTCACAGCGGTCTGGGCTCTTATATACAGCACGTTAGAATGCTGTATATAAGAGCCGGTGGTGGTGGCCTCCGCTTATAGGCCGAAAAACTGGTGACAGGTTCCCTTTAATTAATTTTGTGGTGTTGAAAATGAATATAATGCTTAAATTTGGTGATTGGCTTTAATTCTTAAGATGCAGAGGTTGCAATTACGTATGATACCGTGCATGCAGGCTTTATTTCTTCATTATTGTATTGTTAGTAGCTAGTCTATTACATCGTCTATTTAGTCTATTGAGCCTTCTGTATTCTATGATAGGGTGACTGCTTAATTAACGCCAACTCAGCTCAGATGCTGTAATCGCAATTACAGTTACATCACATGCTTGTATAAATGCTCTCTGTGTAAGGTATACAGTTTTAAGTTTTCTTAGGTAATTTCTTAGCATAATGACAGGTTTAGGGTTTTTTTTTTTAGATATGCCTCGATCTTGCAATAACAAAGAAAATAGTTTTTGCTAAATAAGTGGAATAGTTACTTGACTACCATGATTAGAAAAGCCTACAACCTGTATTTTGGCCGCAGAATAGCAGATCAGGACAAGAGTTGGGCTCCACATATGCTGCAATAGATGTGCATCACACGTTACCCAATGGTTGCATGGGAAGAGGCGATCAGTGCCTTTTACAGTTCCAATGACCTGGAGAGAGCCATCTGATCACACTACCAAATTGCTATTTCTGCATGGTGCCCCCCCATTAGGAAAGGAGTTTGAAGGTAGAAACAGTGGACTGAATAGAATTCAAACATTTCATCTGCAATTTGCCCAATACCACATACAGAAGAACTGCTGGTTCCAAGAGCACCAGAAACATTTTCAAGCAAGTCAAGTGAGGAAGAAGAGAGCGCTTTGGTGTAATGAAGCATCTTCCTCTCCCGACCCAGACTTTGTCAGCAACATCAACTGAACCATATCTTATAACAAAAGTGAATGGAACAATCCTGTTAGAGATTTGGATCTGCCCCAGGGTAAGGGTACCGTCACACATTAGCGATGCAGCAGCGATCCCACCAGCGATCTGACCTGGTCAGGATCGCTGCTGCGTTGCTACATGGTCGCTGGTGAGCTGTCAAACAGGCAGATCTCACCAGTGACCAGCCCCCAGCCAGCAGCGACGTGCAAGCGATGCTGCGCTTGCACGGAGCCGGCGTCTGGAAGCTGCAGACACTGGTAACTAAGGTAAACATCGGGTATGGTTACCCGATGTTTACCTTAGTTACCAGCGCACACCGCTTAGCGTGTGCAGGAGTCGGCACTGGCAGCGTGAGAGCTGCGGAGGCTGGTAACGAAGGTAAATATCGGGTAACCACCTTGGTTACCCGATGTTTACCTTGGCTACAGCTTACCGCAGGCTGTCAGACGCTGGCTCCTGCTCCCTGCACATTCAGGATTGTTGCTCTCTCGCTGTCACACACAGCGATGTGTGCTTATCAGCGGGAGAGCAACAATAAAAAAACGAACCAGGGCTGTGTGTAACGAGCAGCAATCTCACAGCAGGGGCCAGATCGCTGCTCAGTGTCACACACAGCGAGATCGCTAATGAGGTCACTGCTGCGTCACAAAAAACGTGACTCCGCAGCGATCTCGCTGTGTGTGAAGTACCCCTAAGGCTGAGCGCCAGCTACAGCAGTGAATCTCCTAGCGGACGGTGTTCAGATTTCTTTGTTCTGCAACAGTGGTAAAGATCTTGTCCAATAGTTCTTCATGGAGGGCAATCTTGTGGCATGCAACAAACATTGACAGTTTAAGGCTAGGTTCGCACACTGCGTCTTTTTGACGCTGCGTTTTTGTGCGTTTTTGGCCGCGTGTCGTGTTTATGTGTGTTTATGTGTCGAAAAAACACATTAAAAAAAGCATGTGTTTTTGCCGCGATTTGGTGCGTTTTTGGCTGCGTTTTGCTGCGTATTTGATCTCTGCGTTTTGCTGCGTTTTTCAAATGCATTGCATGGGCGGAAAATGCAGAAAAACGCAGGAAAGAACTGACATGTCCATTTTTTTTTTTAAAACTCAAAAACGCAGGTAAAAAAAACAGATGTGTGCGGACAGCAAAAATGAAACCTCTTAGACTTTGCAGGGGAAGCAAAGTCCTGCAGTTTTAAGGCCAAAAACGCACCCGAAAAACGAGCAAAAACGCAGCGAAAAACGCACTGTGCGCACATAGCCTAATGGAAGCTCTGAAGACATGTCATAATCCAGAGGAATGGAGGCGGTTCATAAATTGATCTAAAACAAGCCTAATAATGGTAATGCGCGACCTTTAATTCCAGTTGGTCATCCAACCACATGAAACGAAACCTATGACTTGTTGACCCACATAAGATTTTGTTACCACCATTGCATATCAAGTTGGGCCTAATGAAGAACTTTGTAAAGGCAATGGGTAAAAATGCAAAAGCATTCAAGTATCTCATTGATAAATTTCCAAGGTTAAAGGAAGCAAAGCTAAAGGAAGGAGCATTTATTAAACCTCAGATTCGTAAGGCAACTTTCACACATCAGTTTTCTGTATTCAGGCACAGTCCTTTTTTTTCCGTCTCCAATGGATCCTGAAAAATTACTGAAAAACTGATCCGTAACGTTATGCCGGATGCGTAAAAAAACGGATCCGTTTTGCATCCGTTTTGTCCGTTTTTTTGATGGATCAGTTTTTTAATTAATTTGGTGCATGCGCAGTTTACAAAAACGGATCCGGCAGCCGCATCCATTTTTTACCGCATTGCGCCGGATCCGGCGTCCATAGGCTTCCATTGTAAAACATGCCGTATCGCGCTGCATCCGGCGCGATGCTGTTTTTTTGCCGGACAAAAAAACGTTGCAAGACACGTTGCCTCCGGCCGCCGCTTTAATTAAAAAAAAAACGGATGCAATGCAAAGCCATCAGGTACAATCTGGTAACAATGCAAATCTATGGGGATAAAACGGATGCGGTACCGGATCCGTATTACCCGTTTTTTTCCGGATTGTACCTGATGGAAAAAAACTGATGTGTGAAAGTAGCCTAAGCTTCTTCAGGATGAAGAGTTTTTCTATTTGCTCCAGGACAAGGAAGAGGTTGCATGGGTAGCTTTTCCATTAGCAGGGACTAATTTTTGGGGAAACTCAAGAGGAGATAAATGAGAGGTTGGTGGAAAATTTCCTCAAACCATAAGGATCTTGGCTTGAAGAGTAATTTCTATGAAGCAGTATGCGACGAACACAGTAAGAGATTGCACCAAGATATTGCGGCTATAGAGAAAAGATATCAAGGAAAATGGAATCCATCAATGCTTGCATATTACTGTTAGACAATTGTAATGGATGATCCAATGCAAGAGTACAAGAGACAAGCAAGAAAGAGTTGTCACTGAATGAGGAGCAAATTCTTTAGTGCAGGTTCTGTAACTGTATACAATTATCAATAGGGTTAGATATGTTTTAGTGATTTTAATTGTTGCCAAGTTTCTGCTAAATAAATATCAGAAAAATGGCGTAACAAAATATTCTGCATCTTTATATTTGCAAAAATAATAACTTTTTAAAGTACTGAAACTTTTATGCATTAATTTTATGTAACAGTAAAAGAAAAAGTCTTTGATATCATAGAAACAAGAGCCAACTAAACATTTTCATTGTCATATTTGAACTCAGGAGGTCAAAATCATTAAGAGATGGCCGATATCATAACTGAACCTGACAACTTTTGAAAATATGTAGACCATTTATAAGTATAAGGAAACTCTAGAATAGGGTCTGTCTAGATGTTTTCAGCACATCATCCAACAGTGCTTCTGCCATCTCCAGGGACCAGCTACAGGTACTAAAGTTGGTGCAAACCAATTTTCAAGACACGGTTTAGAAGCCATATAAGTATTCTTTTCCCACTGGACAGAAACCCTCAGAACCTGCCCTTTCCTGAGAACATCCATGGTACCCCTTTTCATACGCTGGCCTGATGCAACATCATTGTTGGGGTTTGCTGCACATGTAACGTCATGCCAGACCAAAGAATTAAAAGCGGAGCTGTCAGGCAAATGGAGAATCGCAGGACTGCTGTTCAGTGGCCACAGATTACTGATGAAACCACTTGACCAAGTAGTGCGAATCAACTTGCAACATTTTTAATAGGTGCCAATATCATCAACGGCAACCAACTAGGCTTGATATATGATAGAAAGTCTTTGAAGGAAACTTAAAATGTGCAATGAATTAAGCTGTGCAGAGAAAGTAAAGCCTCCTGTTTTGGGGCTATCCCCCGTCTGACCAAAAGGTGTCACTGTTGTCGTGATGCATGAAGAAATACAGTCCGTAAAAAGCTAAAGCAGCAGAACTCCAAACAAGAGCATCTGGACTAATAAATTATAACAGCCGAGTAAGACATTTGAGAGGGCATAACCTCAGGTTGTATTAAAGAGATTTTTTTTTTATTTTTTAGTGGACCTGTTTCTGAGTCAGCAGTAGCCAAGTTATTGTAAAAGAAAACCTCCTAATAGCATTGTCTATAGATTAAATCTAAAAACAGAAGTTCATGATTGTCACAACAGTTGCATTTTAGTTGGTTACACAAAAGCAACGTTAAGATTCTTCATTGAAGGCCCAGAATACACGTTAGATTTTGACAAAATAGACCAACCACATAATATCTAGGAGGGCCTCTCGACGGTTCCCCGAAAGAATGGCAGAGGACAGAAGAATCGGGAGGCTGGAATTCTTTAATTTGGTTAACATATAAGCTGCTGCCGGATGATTATTGTACTAACTCATAGAAAAGAGCAGAAGCGCTAATATACTCTTTACATTATATCAGAATGACCCATTAGTCACATTTTACCTGGGATTTCCTATTTAAAGGAATTGTCAAGCCATAGGGCACAAGGCTACAGACACTCTGTGACTGCAGACTTGTGAAATAATCACAACAGGAGGAGTACATTGGCATACATGCGGTCACATGCAGACGTGCACGCCTTGGTCAGTATAATTGAATTGAGCAAGGCTGGGCACCTCGGGTTAGAATGTAGCCAGAAAAATGCAAATTGGATACTGGTAGTCACATGACCTCCCATTCACAGCGCTGGCACCAGAGAATCCTGACAGTGTGTACAGGGCACGCAATGAGGATTCACAAGTCTGCAGTCACAGAGAGTGACTGCAGACTTGTGCCTCGAGCCTGGATAACCCCTTTAACTAATATAAATAAAAAAGGCTTTAAGGTGGAGCTTCCTTTCAGAACGGTTCATTTATACTTCTAGAAAGAGTGAGCTATCGACAAGTAGCATATCTTGAAGCTCATAGGTCTAATGCAAGATCTCCAAAATGGCCCAAATAGGTTACACCCAATTGTGATCATTTTACTTAAAAGTGAATTTCATAGTAGGATCGACCCACCTAAGCCATCTATATGGGCATGTAACTCATAGGAAGCTGAATAAAACCTTGATATCTAGGATCTGATGTTTTATTTCAGAGATATCCGCATTTTTCATACATGTAAATGACCTTTTAATATCTATGGGCCGGACACAGATCTTCCTGAAAATCTGCCTCCAGAACTTATTTTAAATGAAAAGGGGGTGTAACCAGTGTGAGACATGTAATGACACAAAGCTATCATAAATCACACACAGATCTTTAATGAGAGCAGAACAGTGCACCCGAGCCAACGCCACGTACCAGAGCCAACGCCGCGCACCAGAACTAAACTTTGTCTCATTACAAACATATTGGTATTTGTCTTATTCCGATCTGTAATAGTGTTGTCAGCTCGGCTGCAGAGCTCTGCCTGAATATAACTAACACAGTACAGCAGAGTTGAACTTTGCCTCATTACAAACACAATTGCAGTTGTCCTCGAACAGAGCTGTCAGTTTTGCTCTACTGCCCTTCCACAACATTGGCTGCCAGTGAGATGGAAGATAAGGAACTGTAAGAGGCAGGCAGCTGCATATGTTTGTTGTGTTTGTAATGAGACAAAGTTCAGCTTTGATCCCACTGCAGAGGATGATCATGAGAGCAGACTGTCAGTCACTACATGTCTCATACTGGTAACACCCCGTTCATTTAAAGTAACCTTTGGAGGAGATTCTTAGGGAGATCTAGGTTGGGCCATAGATCTTAACACCTTATTTACATATAACAAATACGTGGATTTCTCTGGAATAAGACAATGGATCACAGATATCAAGGTATCACTTTATGCAAATTTCTATGGCCTGCATGCCCATATAGACTGCTTAGGAAGGTAGATCCTACCACTAGATGCCCTTTAAACTGGTATCCACCAGTATACGTTATAGCTGAGTTGGGATAGATCCGACTTCAAGGAAATCCGTCCAAAAGGAGATCAAACTCCGCATCTTGAGTTGGTGCAGGACTAGGACGTTAATCATTTTACCTTTTCTTTTTTTCTTCAGAATACGTACTTCCATCATGTTAGTGCAAAAAATAAAAGTTGTTTCATACAAAGTAATGAATGCTGCGGAGTATTTCTCTGTTCAGTTGATTGGGAAAAAAAAAATTGATGCTCCTGACAAACAACTGCTTCTAGCAATTTGGAAGCACGAGGATTATATGTAGCCTGTCAATTATACAGACCGAATCAAATCAGGGTTTGTGTAGAATGATATCCGTTCCCCACTTTCTTCTCTACTATCCAAATAATAGATGCCCCATAGTAAGGGGACACGGAGACAAACTGATAGACGCGAAGATAAAGCTACACTTTGGAGGACCATCTAAGTGGGCATCTCCGGTGATCCTAATGATCCCATTGAAGGTCTTGGAATGGATGCAGCCCCTAATTTGTCACATAACTCTTTGGCAAGGGAACACATTAGTCAGAGCAAATCAGTTTCACCCAGCTTGAGACTGACTCCATCTGCACTGGTGAAGCCATTACAGCGGAGCCGTCCGTACATTTATATTTTGGATAATGGGTAGGCAGCGGTGTGAACCGGCAACTCTCCCCGCTGCGAGTTGTCCAAGCTGTCTCTTTAAAGAATTCCTGACAGATGGCATGTGTAAATGAGAAACACATTTTTTTTTTATTTTTGCACTAACATGATGGAAGTACGTATTCAGAAGAAAAAAAAAAGAAAAAAAAAAAAGTTAAAATGATTAACGTCCTAGGTCTGTGGTAATGAATAACAGGCTAATAGCTTAGAGTATTTGGTCATTAGCCGGGGACAACATAAAGCTCAGGAAATTAATGTTAGGGGTCTGAAATAGAAAGAAAAGCAACATTTAGATTCAGGCTGGTAACTAAGAGACTGCTGGAAGAATGTACAATTTATGGCCTCTAATAAGCCGTACACGGGTATGTGCAACCATCAACATTCCCCGAGTAAAGAAACTTTAACAAATATTTGGTTTCTAGTGAAGAAAAAAAATTAACTCTCCCGACCACCACTAGATTACCAATAAATCATCAAAAGGTTGGCTTTCCAAGAAAGTTACTTCTAAACGATATTATATGACAATTATTATGACCTATACACAACGCTTTATATCTTTCAGTCCCTAAATTCACAAAATAGGTTTAGTACATTAAGTACATTGTCAAAAAAAAAAAAAAAAAGCATTAAAAGTAGTGGTCTGAAAGGGAACCTGTCAGGTCCGATATGCATCCAGAACCACGAGCAGTTCTGGGGGTATATTTCTAATCCCTGCATCTGGTAGCATAGATATAGATCTTTAGAAAAATTATTTCTAAAGATCCTTTATGATATGCTAATGAGCACAAGGAGTAGTCGCAGGGGTGTTAGTTCCCCCCAACTAGTCCGCCCGCTTAGCATGTTAGCACGCCCATAGGGTTGTACTAACATGCTATTCATGATGATTGTTATGGGCAGTGACATGCGTACTTGTGTCCGTAGTCATTGCCTAAGACGCCGGGCTTAGGCGCAGTGAGCTTACCCCACTTCCGGTACAGAGACGTCTCATCATGCGTACTGAGCCTAAAAACGGCATCTGAGGCCGTGACAATGGACACAGGTGCACGGGTCACTGATGATGATACTGGGCATCGAATCATATGGTACCACGCCGCTGTGCGTGTACCAACATGTAAAGAGAGCGGACTAGTCAGGGGAATTAACGCCCTTGCGACTAGTCCCTGCGCTCATTAGCATATGATATAAGATCATTAGAAATACTTTTTCTAAAGATCCCTTTATCTATGCTAGTGTATACAGGGATAGTTAGGCAGGGATTAGCAATATACACCCAGAACTGCTCATGGTTCTGGGTGCATATTGTACCTGACAGGTTCCCTTTAACTTGGCAATATCACCAATCTCAAGAAAAATGGAACGATGCCTGTGCTTGAGAGGGACTGGTGGAGACCTGAGCTGTGCACTCCTGAGCACAGACAATCATTTACTAAATTTGAAATGATCCCTTCAAGATTTGATAGTTTCCATCACTACAATTTTAAACCTTGTGGCAATAACACAGTTATGTTAAAAATAAAACCTCAACAGCGATAGGGAGCAACCAAAAATATGACACCCATGTAACTGTGCTGGTTCAGACTAAACATCTCTCCCAAAATAGTAGGGTCAGGTGCTCATCTCTCTACTTTTCCTATAACAGTGTGACCATCACATTGCCTCTTCACCACTGAGGGCGCCCTTTGCAGAGTTTACATCACACAGATGCCCTTGACACCCACAATGGGCCATCACAGTGAGTGTAGGGTCAATATTGTACTGGTGCACAACAATTTGCAAAAATATGGTCCAGAGGCCACATTGGTAATCATGGAAAAAAAAAAATGTTTAAGCAAGAGAGGCATTATAGTAGGTAGGGACCCAACATTGAGAGGTCGCCTTGGTGTTGGCTGTTGGGCTCAGATAAAAAACTAGCCATTTTTGTGTGCCAAGTATCTCAATTTTTGCATGTTTTCCATATTAGTAATGCATGCCTATATTCCCATAGTCTCTCCAGTAAAGGAGACAAACTCTAGCACAGCGCCACCTATTGGAAGTAGCGATCCTAAAAGTCACAAGTGGATTTTCAACAATCCATTGCAATATGACTCAGGATATATAAGCCAGATCAGAATCCCAATTTGCAGACACGGTGTTTCGGGGTGCTTGCCCCTCGTCAGTGCAAAGTATGGGGGTGTCTGATCTGGCTCATGAGAAAGCTATGTGGGGACCACGGGGGAACACTATTCTCCTTAAGGAGACTTTGCAAGCCAGTCTGGCTGCCAGGTAAGGGGACTTATAGCTGCAATGCCCCTCTGGGAAATATTCAAATTGTCTCTCCAGTAAAGGAGACAAACTCTAGCACAGCGCCACCTATTGGAAGTAGCGATCCTAAAAGTCACAAGTGGATTTTCAACAATCCATTGCAATATGACTCAGGATATATAAGCCAGATCAGAATCCCAATTTGCAGACACGGTGTTTCGGGGTGCTTGCCCCTCGTCAGTGCAAAGTATGGGGGTGTCTGATCTGGCTCATGAGAAAGCTATGTGGGGACCACGGGGGAACACTATTCTCCTTAAGGAGACTTTGCAAGCCAGTCTGGCTGCCAGGTAAGGGGACTTATAGCTGCAATGCCCCTCTGGGAAATATTCAAATTGTCTCTCCAGTAAAGGAGACAAACTCTAGCACAGCGCCACCTATTGGAAGTAGCGATCCTAAAAGTCACAAGTGGATTTTCAACAATCCATTGCAATATGACTCAGGATATATAAGCCAGATCAGAATCCCAATTTGCAGACACGGTGTTTCGGGGTGCTTGCCCCTCGTCAGTGCAAAGTATGGGGGTGTCTGATCTGGCTCATGAGAAAGCTATGTGGGGACCACGGGGGAACACTATTCTCCTTAAGGAGACTTTGCAAGCCAGTCTGGCTGCCAGGTAAGGGGACTTATAGCTGCAATGCCCCTCTGGGAAATATTCAAATTGTCTCTCCAGTAAAGGAGACAAACTCTAGCACAGCGCCACCTATTGGAAGTAGCGATCCTAAAAGTCACAAGTGGATTTTCAACAATCCATTGCAATATGACTCAGGATATATAAGCCAGATCAGAATCCCAATTTGCAGACACGGTGTTTCGGGGTGCTTGCCCCTCGTCAGTGCAAAGTATGGGGGGTGTCTGATCTGGCTCATGAGAAAGCTATGTGGGGACCACGGGGGAACACTATTCTCCTTAAGGAGACTTTGCAAGCCAGTCTGGCTGCCAGGTAAGGGGACTTATAGCTGCAATGCCCCTCTGGGAAATATTCAAATTGTATCTCCAGTAAAGGAGACAAACTCTAGCACAGCGCCACCTATTGGAAGTAGCGATCCTAAAAGTCACAAGTGGATTTTCAACAATCCATTGCAATATGACTCAGGATATATAAGCCAGATCAGAATCCCAATTTGCAGACACGGTGTTTCGGGGTGCTTGCCCCTCGTCAGTGCAAAGTATGGGGGTGTCTGATCTGGCTCATGATTCCCATATTCATTGATACACATATTTTAGGACTACAAAGTGCAACTGTCTCTTTTTTTATTACCTTGGTAAGCATGGTCTTTGAATATGAGCCATGCAAACTTTGTCCCACCTGCCAGGCGTTACCGGCGCCTCTTCTGTCTAGTAGGCCCCAGACAAAGTCATGTATGTGACATGTCGCAACGATGATATCATACTAGACCAACTAATCAGAAGAAGCGCTAATCAGCATGGGGCAGGTAGGAGACAGTTCGCAGGGCTCCAATCCAGCAGCCACGGATTAGTGACGTGGCACCTGAACAAGGATCCTGTTACTCTTTTATGGCCAACTTTAGGCAACATCATTGTCAAGAGGTCTCAGGACTTGAAGTAGGTGAAAATATTGACTTTTTTGGCATTAAAGTGTACTTCTAGAAGCTGACTCTGGATGATTCCCCCCTTTTGTTTGCATTACTAGTTCCAAGCACCGACGGATAGAAGCACATTGTTATGTAACTGCTGTTTACAAGAGAAGCTGTAATTAACAGATTATGATTGCAGTTTTAAATAATAAACAAGTAATGATTGAAATTTATAAGACAAGCAATATTCCCCAACAGGGTCCCCCCTCTGCCGGGTAAAAGCCAAACTATTCTGCTTTTTGTGGGAAAACACTTTTTCATCGGTATAACACTAGACATTGGGGACCAGACTCGGAGCAGCGGCAGCCAGGCACATCCATTCAGAGCAGGTTTTTGGCACCGGTCCCGAGCTGATTGCAAACACCTGTGCAATCAGTAGGGGGTACTGCTGGTATGCTCGTTCTTAAATGAGACAGTGCCATAGGCACTGCCCTTGTGGGCGATTAGAGCAGCTGGCAAATTCAACAGTAATCAGCAGTGTTGACTGTAAAATACACCTAAAGCTCAGGCAAGTACGTAAAATTTTCAGTTCCCTTTTATAAGCTATAAAGTGATTGGAAAGGTTTGTGCGGAGGAAGAATTATTGGCCCGTATCCCCATCATTGCTGATCGCGTGGTTAGCGCATTAGGGCTCGGCTGAGATCACTACCTGTGGGCTATTGCCGGCTTGTGTCCTTCCCCTTTACAACGAGGGATATCTTCATGTAAATACGCCAACCCTCGAGACATAGTCTCGGCTATGTGGCACAATTCATTCCAGCTTAGGATGCTTCCTTTTAGATAGTCTGTAAGGGAACCCTGCAAAATAAACAAATGGCAGATTATTTTTGTGCAGCCTATGCAAATCTCAAACTAATAGCGTTATATAGTCGGCAGTCCGAAAACCTCGGTACAGCGCCGTCAATGTAATGTTTTTAGAGCAAAAAGCCAACAGATCATCCATCCATGCCATGAAGGTCCCCCAAAAAAATGGTATGGATCCATTAGAAGCAAAACTTCATTTGCCTGTGCCCAAAAGACCAACTGAACAGTGTTTTATGTTTCCATTGTGATCTGTTGTGTTCCTTTTTTTTTTCCTTTAAGTAAATTAGTAACTAATTATTAAGAGAGCAAAACAAATAAAAAGGCAAGAAGAACCTGTTCAACAAGATCTGTCAAATACAAGCCTAGTATCAGATCAGCAGGCAGCTAATTTTTAGACTGGACAAAGAAAAAGCTGCCAAAGTGTAACTGGGAATGGGTCTGTATAATTATATAACCTGTGGTTGATTAGGTACAGAGGTTGTTCCATCTTGGAAATCCGGTTCTACACTCTCCATCCTTGTGTTTTCATCTAACAAAATCCCAACACATATACAGTGGAACCTCGGTGTACGAGTAACCCGGTTTGCGAGCATTTCGCTATACAAGCAAAGCTTACTGTAAATTTGTAACTCTGTTTACGAGCAAACTTTGCTGTATGAGCAAATACTCACCGCACACACTTCCGGTTCCGTACTTTGACCGCGCTCTGACCCGCTCTTGCAGTTCGCGCACACACACACACATATTATGCTCACCTTACCTTCTGTTCCATCGCCGGCCTCCCGCTTCTTGTAGTTCGCCGGTATAGGATGTGAATCGGGTAACCATCGCGACGATGGAGAAACTTCTGCTATTAGCCGCTACTTAAAGGCAGCGCGCTGGCCAATCAGAGGCAAGCGGCTCCTGCCTTTGACGTCAGTGCTCTGGCAGCGGAAGTGCCTCCATCGGGTATGGTTACCCGATACACATCCTGTACCGGCAAACTACAAGAACAATGAGGCCGGCGATGGAACAGAAGGCAAGGTGAGAATAATGTGTGTTTGTGCATGTGTGGAATGACACAATGGGGGACCGGGATGGGACATAGAACAAGTTGGGGAACGAATTGTCTGAGCTTGCATTATTTCCTATGGGAAATCTTGCTTTGCTAGACGAGTAACTTGGTTTAGAAGCACACTCCCAGAAAGGATTGTTCTCGTAAACCAAGGTTCAATTGCACTCACCTCCAGTGCCAACGCTGTGCCAGTGATGTCAGTATTGCCTCTCCCAGGGATTATGTGACATTGTTATGTCATCGATACCTGTGGACAATCAGCTCTGGCTTCATTCTTCCCTCAACTCTCAATTAACTTCCGATTCATCTGAAAGAGGGGAGAGTGAAGCCGGCACAGAGATCGTGTGAAAATGTCAAGCAATCCCTGGGAGAGGTGGTGCCAATATTGCTGGAACACAGCCAGCACTGGAGGCAAGCATAGGTGTTATTCTGTTGGCGAAGAATATATGGATGAAGAAGGGGTTGTCCAAGTAGTAGACAACCCCTTTAACTAATACATCTCCAAGTGCTCAGTAAGGGTATTTTCACATGTTTTTGAAGAGGTTTTTTTTGCACTGTAAATGCTGCCTCCCGGAAAAAAAAAAACAAAAAAAAAACAAAACAATGTACAATACAATCATTCTTGCATTTTTTAACAAATTAATTTGAATGGGTGAAAATCATCTACGAGAGGATAGCAAATGTCTTGATGGCCTATGGCTTATAGACGATAGATACCTTCTCGTGGAAAGCAGTGATCAGCCACAGCTCCATCTCCAGGTTCGTTCCTCTTTTCTCAGCCGCAATGAAGTGCAGAAGGTTTTCGTGTTTCATTCCAGGGGTGTTGAAAATGTCCCTCTCGCTCTGCCAAGATTGCTTGTCCTGAGTAAACACGAGCATCACAGTTTAGTATGGAACGTCAAAGAAATTACAACATCAAGAATTGTGGCTTACCTGGGTCGTTACATTTTTTTGTAGGCAAAATGGGTCAAACTTAAAGGAAACCAGGAAGAAAAGGAACTTTGCAGAAATCATCATAATGGATATATATTACAATATATCACAATTTCTGTTTGAGGTTTTCTTTTTTTGTAAAATACTCTTTGCAAGTTAAAAAAGGGGGGATAACAAATATATTGTTTTTTTTTTTTTAACTATATTTTTATTTAAATTTTTCAATAACATAAACACTGGCATAAGCGAATTCAGCATTGCAAATTCAACATTACATTGTCATGTTTGATCATCCCAAATTGCATACCAATTTTTAAAATCAATAACCGTAACATGGCAAGATAAAGCAAAGGAAAGCAGCGACCCCTTAACCCATCATTCTTATCATTCCCCCCATTGAACCCTTGTGAACATGGTAATGACATACAATAAAGAAGTCCCACCCAAATTGGTTATTTCCCCCTCTCCTTTTAGTCAGCTTTCGGCCTTTCCTCCCCCACCTCCAAGCCATCCAATGTATCCTTCAATTTTTCAGTATGATACCAGACTGTGTCTTTGAAATGTGACATAATCCTGACTATCTCCTCCCGAGTACAATAGGCCAGTATGAATTTCTTCCATTTGTTAAAGTGCTGTCGTATTCTATCCGCCCTCCTTTCTGCATCCAATCCTTCTATTTCAAGAAGATGCATGAGCTGACCCAAGATCTCTTCAATCGCGGGGACCCTAGACTCCAACCAATTTTTTAGTATCGCTCTCTTGGCTGCCAGAAGTATCACATGTATAAGTCTGGGTGGGTTAGTCATCTTCCCTTTGGTATCGTTCCCCTCCTACCAATGGTGAAAAATAGCGAACCCAGGTGAGAGCCGAACTTCAAGACCCCACACCTTTTGTATACAACTTTTGATCTGTGACCATAATGGACTCAAATGGGGGCAGGACCACAACCCGTGAAGGAGATCAGTTCCACTACTCTTACACTTAGGGCAATACGTAAGCCTGTCTGGCTTTGTTGCTGATGGAGGGAGATTAAAACCATAAATTGTCTTGTGCATAATTCTAAATTGGGTTTCTCGCCAATTCTCATTTAAAATTGATTTACGAAGAGCATTCCACCCTCCCCTAATTTTTACCCCCATAGACGGGTCCTCAAATTGTTTTTCCCACGATTTAAATAAACCTTTCGGGTGCTGTCCTATTAATAGATCACGCATGGCTCCATAAAGAAAAGAGATAGACGATGAAGTTATTGAGTTCTTTACCAGACAATCAAAAAAGAGTTAAATACTACCTCCTGGGTCACATCATGCAACTGAGTCATAATACTATATCTCACTTGGTCATATTGGATTACTTGGTTAGGCCCCAGGCCATACTGCGATATAATTTCGTCTCTACTCAACCATCTAGGCTCTGAGGTGTGCAAGAGATGAGCAACAGTCCTTATACCCCTCACCTTCCACTCTTCAAACAGCTTATTGCTTGTCCCCTGCACAAACTCTGGATTCCCCCATATAGGCAAGTATTTGGATATTTTATGGGGAAGTTTGTAATTTTTCCTCAACGCCTTCCACACTGCAATCGTGTCTTTAAATAAGGAAGAGTGCTTGATTTTCACTGGGAGATTAGCCTGCCTAGTATGAAGCAATGCCACCAGATCCCAAGGCTGTGCATAGTCTCTCTCAAGCTCCAACGCTGAATAATGCCTAGAGCCTTTAATCCAATCCAATATATATCTAGTCAAACAGGCTATATTGTAACCCCGAATGTTCGGCAAACTCAGACCTCCATGAACCTTAGATGCCATCAACTTCTTAAGCCCTATACGAGGGCGTTTCCCCCTCCAAATGAAGTGTGAAAAAGCTCTATTTAGCTGGACAATATCTTTATGCTTGAGAAGCAGGGGAAGTGTTTGAAGATGATACATTAATTTTGATATCGACATCATCTTAATTAGGTGGACTCTACCAATTAGGTTCAATGGAAGGTCGTGCCATCTTTTAAGATCTTGCTCTATTTGGCTCAGAAGGGGTGGATAGTTTAGACTATAAAGGGTTGCCGGAACCTTACCTATTTTAACTCCCAAGTATGTGATATATGACTTAGCCACTGTAATTCCTTCAAAAGGGTTCTGCTCCCGTGTTTGAACATTTGTCCCTCAATATATTGTTTTTTAGAGTTCTGGATACACATCTAAATGGCCAAGATTCCTTTCCTGCTTTTCATAGACGATAAGCCACTACCAAAAGTTTCCGACAGTGGCTTTCTGTCTCCCCCCCCCCCACATAAACAGGCAGTTGTCCTCAATATTGGATATATAGGCAACTTAGAGAGAACAAGTCCCTAGGTTTGTGGCCACTTAACATATATAGTAGTATATGGCACTCTGGTGATTTATTGATACAATCCCAATAGGTCAGTAGTGCCCAAGTCATAGATATGGATATGGCTCTCAGCACGGCAGTATTTCCATTTCTTAACCCTTGTAAATCTCTCCCTTCCTTGCAATCTGATTTATTCTGATAAAGATCCAGATAAAAGACAGAAATGTTAATAAACTTTTTTTGGATTGTACCAATAAATCACTTTTACTGATCATCTAGCGAGGTGCTGAACTGAAGTAAAGTGCTGAAATTAAGATAAGTGCATAGTTTCAACACAATTACATAGTGGTGATAACTGTAATTGTTGAATTTCATTAGGGAATTGTGTGTCTGTTTGTGATTCTGTGAAAAGGGAAAAAAAAAAAAAAAAGGTTAGTCTTGTGATTTAATTAGTAGGATTAGTCACACCTGTTTCTAGAAGCTTCCAGCAGCTTCTGATAGTCATTGTACATCTATATAAACCAGCCAGTACTAGCTTGGGGCTGAGCGAGCGAGGTGCTGAACTGAAGTAAAGTGCTGAAATTAAGATAAGTGCATAGTTTCAACACAATTACATAGTTTGACACAAGCACATAGTTTGAATTTATCCTTATACGTTTCCCATTGGGTTTCTTTCGTTTTTTTCTCTTTGTTTTTCTACTTTACTGTTGATCCCCATTTGATAGGTGCTCCATGGACAATGCTACCAGGTGTGTATCTTGTCAGATATATGCATGCCTTGAGCAGCCGTTCGAGGGTGAATATGTCTGCACTCGATGCAAGCATGTTGCGTATTTGGAAGCCAAGGTAACTGATCTAAATAAGCAGCTTGCAACACTAAGGGGCATTGCAAACCTGGAGAGGAGTTTAGAGCTCACTGAGCTTTCTCTGGCTGGGGCCAGTGATATGGAGGAGGGTGGAAGTGGGGAAGATCAGGACCCAGAGGTAGGTAGCTGGGTAACAGTTAGAAGAAGAGGTAGGGGGAAAAGTGTCAGGGAGCCTAGTCCTGACCTGGCACAACCTAGTAAATATGCCTGTTTGGCTGATATTAGGAATGAAGGGCCTGGACTAGGGTCACTACAGCAGGACGTTGCTCCTAGCAACCAGGAAAACAACTGCTGTAGGAAGGAGGGAAATAGGAGTGCAGCAAAGCCCAGACAGATGTTGGTGGTAGGGGACTCTATAATTAGGCGGACAGACAGGGTCATCTGTCGCCGAGACCGTGAATGCCGAACAGTGTGTTGTCTGCCGGGTGCTCGGGTTCGGCATATTGTGGATCGGATAGACAGATTGCTGGGTGGGGCTGGGGAAAACCCAGCGGTCATGGTGCACATTGGTACTAATGACAAAGTTAGAGGCAGGTGGAAGGTCCTTAAAAATGATTACAGGGAACTAGGAGAGAAGCTGAAGTCCAGGACCTCCAAGGTGGTGTTTTCAGAAATACTACCGGTGCTACGAGCGTTACTAGAAAGACAGCGGGAGCTTAGGGAGATAAATATGTGGCTTAGAAATTGGTGCAGGAAGGAAGGGTTCGGGTTCATGGAGAACTGGGCCGACTTCTCAGTCGGATACAGGCTCTACGGTAGGGACGGGCTGCACCTCAATGGGGAAGGTGCAGCTGTGCTGGGGGAGAAAATGGTCAGACGGATGGAGGAGCTTTTAAACTAGGATCGGGGGGGAGGGAGGGTAGTGGAGCAAATAAGGGGATAGATAGAGCAGATAAAGACAGGGAGACGGTAGGGGTCAATGAAGGATTAGGGGGGGGGTGGGACATACAAGGAACGTAGGGAGGCTAGGAGTAAGGGGTGCTTCACACACAGCGAGCTCGCTGCCGAGATCGCTGTTGAGTCACGCTTTTTGTGACGCAGCAGTGACATCATTAGCGATCTCGCTGTGTGTGACACTGAGCAGCGATCTGGCCCCTGCTGCGAGATCGCTGCTCGTTACACACAGCCCTGGTTCGTTTTCTTCAAAGCCGCTCTCCTGCTGTGACACACAGATCGCTGTGTGTGACAGCAAGAGAGCGACAAATGAAGCGAGCAGGGAGCAGGAGCCGGCGTCTGACAGCTGAGGTAAGCTGTATCCAAGATAAACATCGGGTAACCAAGGTGGTTACCCGATATTTACCTTAGTTACCAGCCTCCGCAGCTCTCACGCTGCCTGTGCTGCCGGCTCCGGCTCTCTGCACATGTAGCTGCTGTACACATCGGGTTAATTAACCCGATGTGTACAGCAGCTAGGAGAGCAAGGAGCCAGCGCTCAGTGTGCGTGGCTCCCTGCTCTCTGCACATGTAGCTGCATTACACATCGGGTTAATTAACCCGATGTGTACTGTAGCTAGGAGAGCAAGGAGCCAGCGCTTAGTGTGCGCGGCTCCCTGCTCCCTGCTCACACTGGTAACTAATGTAAACATCGGGTAACCATACCCGATGTTTACCTAAGTTACCAGTCTCCGCAGCTTCCAGACGGCGGCTCCGTGCAAGCGCAACGTCGCTTGCACGTCGCTGCTGGCTGGGGGCTGTTCACTGGTCGCTGGTGAGATCTGCCTGTTTGACAGCTCACCAGCGACCATGTAGCGATGCAGCAGCGATCCTGACCAGGTCAGATCGCTGGTCGGATCGCTGCTGCATCGCTAAGTGTGAAGGTACCCTAATAAAGGTGTTAATAGGATTAAATGTCTACTGGCAAATGCAAGAAGTCTTGCAAACAAAATGAATGAATTGGAGACTCTTATGTCAACCATGGATTATGATGTGGTGGGCATTACGGAAACCTGGCTGGATGAAAGCCATGACTGGGTGACAAACATACAGGGTTATAGTACATTTAGGAAGGACAGGAAAGGCCAAAAAGGTGGTGGGGTGTGTATATTTATCAAATCTAACCTAAAACCTGTGTTGTATGATGACATTGAGGGGAACAGCAACAATGTAGAGTCAGTATGGGTAAATGTACATGGGGAGGGGAATAATGGAAAAATGCTAATTGGAGTTGGCTATAAGCCTCCTAACATACCTGAACAAATAGAGGGTGAAATGCTGGAACAAATTGAAAAGGCAGCTAATAATAATAATCGGGTTCTTATTATGGGGGATTTCAACTATCCAGACATACAGTGGGACATAGAATCTTCTGGTTCTGCTAAAAGCTGTAAGTTCTTATCTACCATTCAAGACCATTTCCTCTCTCAGATGGTAGGTGAACCGACCAGGGGAGATAATTTGCTAGATCTGGTCCTGTCAAATAGACCGGATACAATTTCAGATCTACAGGTCCGGGAGCACTTGGGCACCAGCGATCATAATATGGTAAGCTTCGACATAATATTCAATAGAACATTTCAAAGGGGGAATGCTAAAACCTGGAATTTTAGGAAAGCTGATTTCAACAAATTAAGGGAAGAGCTTAAATGTGTAGATTGGGACAGAGTCATGGTAACTGGGGATACCGAACATAAATGGGGTAAGTTTAAGGATATACTACTAGAGTCCTGTAAAAAACGTATACCCTCTGGTAATAAAATGTCCAGGAATAAAAAGAAACCACTATGGATAAATAAGACTGTACAAAGTATAATAAAACAAAAACAAAGGGCATTTAAAATCTTAAAGGCTGAGAATACAGAAATAGCATTGCAGGAGTATAAAGATATCAATAGGCAATGCAAAAAAGAAATCAAACAAGCAAAACTAGCTACTGAAACAAAAATCGCCAATGACATTAAAATAAATCCCAAAATCTTTTATAAATACATTAATGCCAAAAGGAAAACTAAGGATAGTATCGGACCCTTAAAATATAACAACAAGTTAGTTATAGAGGACAAACAAAAGACTGAGATATTAAATAGGCATTTCTCATCTGTATTCACCAAGGAACTGACTGTACCAGGGATCATTCAACAAGTGAAAAATCAAAGTCCACCACCCGATATAATTAATTTAACACAAGATGAAGTACGCCTACGTCTGAGTAAATTAAACATTGACAAATCCCCAGGGCCAGATGGCATTCATCCACGAATATTGAGGGAATTGAGCTCCGTAATCGACAGACCGCTGTATCTCATCTTTTTAGACTCACTTGTAACGGGGTTGGTGCCTCAGGATTGGAGGATTGCTGATGTGGTACCGATATTTAAGAAAGGTAAGAGGGTAGATCCAGGCAACTACCGTCCAGTAAGCCTGACATCAGTAGTATGCAAAGTTTTTGAGGGCATTTTAAGGGATGACATGCAAAAATATATTGCAGAAAATAATATGATAACTGACAAACAGCATGGATTCATGAAAGATAAGTCGTGTCTAACCAACCTGTTGGGGTTCTATGAGGGGGTAAGTGCAAACCTGGATATTGGTAATGCAGCTGGTGTGATTTATTTGGACTTTGCAAAGGCATTTGATACTGTACCACATAATAGCCTTATACTAAAGCTCCAGAAGCAAGGACTAGGGGACACAATATGCAACTGGGTAAGGAATTGGCTAAAAGATAGGAAACAAAGAGTAGTCATAAATGGTACATTCTCTAAATGGGCTATAGTCAGCAGTGGGGTGCCGCAGGGATCTGTGCTTGGACCGATTCTTTTTACTCTCTTTATTAATGACCTTGTGGATGGGATTGATAGTACAGTGTCAGTCTTTGCCGATGACACCAAACTATGTAGGATATTAAAAACTGACCTGGATAGTACAATATTACAAAAAGATCTGGATAAGATGTCAGAATGGGCAGATACTTGGCAAATGAGATTTAATGTTGATAAATGTAAAGTAATGCACCTAGGACGGAGTAATCCTATAGCTGCGTATACATTAAATGGAAGTAAACTCGGGACTACAGAACAGGAGAAGGACTTGGGTATTCTCATTACAAATAAGCTGAGCAGCAGCACTCAATGTCAAGCAGCAGCTGCTAAAGCAAACAAGATTTTAGGGTGTATAAAAAGAGAGATTAGATCCCGTGATCCCAACGTATTGTTACCCCTCTATAAATCACTTGTAAGGCCACATCTGGAATACGGGATCCAGTTTTGGGCTCCACATTTTAAAAAGGACATTCAGAAGTTAGAGTCAGTTCAAAGGCGGGCAACTAGACTATTACAAGGAATGGAAGGCCTCCCATATGATGGCAGATTGAAAAAGTTAGATATGTTTAGCTTAGAAAAAAAGACGTCTCAGAGGAGATCTCATTTATATGTATAAATACATGTGTGGTCAATATAAAGGACTGGCACATAACTTATTTCTTCCGAAAACAATACTAAGGACCAGGGGGCACTCACTGCGAGTGGAAGAAAAGCGATTCCGACACCTAAATAGGAAAGGGTTCTTTACAGTTAGAGCAGTCAGACTGTGGAATGCCCTACCACAAGGAGGTAGTAATGGCAGATACTATAACAGCTTTTAAAAAAGGGCTGGATGATTTCCTCAGTACACAAAACATTGTTGGTTATAAATGACTTAGTGACTAAATGTAGAACTGGTGGAGGAAGGTTGAACTAGATGGACCTAGGTCTTTTTTCAACCTAAGTAACTATGTAACTATAGTTCAGTGCAGACTGTTGCATTTACATAATCTACACATAAAATGCAGATCCCAACACTGGAGTTTTAAGTAGCGAAAATATTTGTACATTATCACAATAAATTCTAGGGAATAAGAGTATTCAGTGGCAGTCGGTCCTTGGACATTGAGCCACCGAAGCTAGGGACAGTACACCACCTCCACTACGCATGCATCATCCTCCAGGTAATTCAGAAGGCCTTTGTTTTGGCATTCAGTAGACCGCTTTGACATGGGCATATCTGAAACGCTAAACTTCGGCTTCATAGTGACGTGTTGGTGCTGTAGTTGCTCAAAACCTATTGACAGGGTTGTTTAAAGAAGAGAACTAAACTAGAAGACCCCTTATAATCCGTATAAGAGACCAGTGCTACATCTGGAAAAGCTACAAGGGGCTTCAGTGCTCTGAGCTTCATTAACTCAAGAACAACAGCACTCTTGGGAGAATGCTTAAAAAAACAAAAAAAAAAAAAATAAATAAAGAGTCTTCAACGGAGGACCACAGAGTTAACTTTGGGGACATTTGATTGCATGTTCTGGGTCCAAATATAATTTTTGCAATTTGGTTTCATTAAACATTTTGCTCAGTTTGGCTTTTACAGACTGTTTCCCTGGACAGTCAATAGTGATGTGGTCTGTGGACATAAATCAGCTGTTAGGTAAGATTAACAAACTCTCCCATCGGACAATAAGAACAAGCATACTCAAGGATTCTCAGCTCATTCTGCATCTAGCAACACTGCAACATCGGTGCTCCTGCACTGCCTCGCTTATCCCTCCTGTTAGGGACGTCGACACACTCACCACCGTGGTTGTCCATGTGTTCCAGCTCCCACTGTGGCTCCCAGGACCTGCACATGTAACGCAGGTCTCCTGAGAACGGGCGAAAGCCATGCATGCTCACCGTTTTTAAAAGGAAGCTTCCCCATTCTATGGCTGGGAGGCAATAGGTATTTAAGGCACCCACCCCAGTAGGGAGGTGCCTGAGCAACTTTAGTACCTAATCAATTCTTTACCAGCTAGTACATTGTCAGGTCCCTGTCCCACAAACCTTGTACCTGAACCGTGTCTAAGAACCTGTCCTGAATACCTGAACCTGATACCTGTCCTGAGAACTAGAACCCATCCTGAGAACCTAAACCCGTCCTGTGAACCGGCATTTATCCGGTCTGTGAATTGAGTCTCATACCTACCCCTTGGGTCAGCTGCTGCATTACCGAGACTGCCCTGGAGTTGTACCTGGCATGTACCCGCAGCCAAATCGATCCTCACCATCAGAGGGTCTGTAGAAAACCCAGTAGGCACTTAGTCACGCCCCTCTAGGGAAAGCCTGGTCCTTGGCGCAGAGGGTCCACACCGCGTGCGTGACAAATACAGTGCAACACAGGCTATACCAGGCAAACGCTGCAAACCTTTCAATGAAACCCAACAGCAAAGTTGACTTAACCCCAATTACATGCATTTAAGTACAAGAAATAGTCTTCAAAGATGGACAAACCTTTTACTTTTGGGTTTTCTAAATCAGAGTTTTAATCGTCATCATTTATTGTCCAAAAATATTTGAAAAGGCAAAACAAAATCACTAAGAAATGACGGCAAAAAAATACCTGTTTTCCTCGGTGGCTAAACAGCGACACATTTCACACAGAAGTCCCTACATGTCGACCTTTCAAAATATTTTCAGCATTAGAACACCATCTTGACTTAATGAGCATAAACCCAATCAAGCTTTTATCCAGCGACAAAAACCGGGTTTAGACACTTTTCCATAATTGTTCTTGTGTCTTTTTTTTTCTTCGAGGAAACAGAGAAGAGTCTTTAAGTGAGTGAAGAAAATTAGATTCCTACCCAAATTTCCATTGCTGTTATTTTATTTAACTCCGAACTGGAGAACTTTACAAAAGGGAATCAACAGTGAATTTCCATGTGTGGAATGTGAATGAGCCCTCCGCACAGACCGGTGTACAAAGAACGCTCCGGCTCCTGATTTATAGGGCACTGCCAGCTTTCACCTCCTGTGTTTCTGCTGGTGAGAAGCCAAGAGCGGCCAGGGCTTAGTCTGTACAGTGTTTAGCGCACACAATGCAATGAACAGGAGACGCTCAGCTGAGATTTTAATGGTAATGAACGCGGAAAACCAAATGATTTTTCTTCAAATTAGCGTATCCAGTCTGCCTTTCAAATTCTTGGGTAATAATGTCATTTATACAAAACGGCTCTGTACATGTAAATGACCATTTACCTAGCTGTGCCCCGACATATTAATGTGCGGGATTTGCATTAAAGGGACAGTGTCACTGAAAAAAAAATAATATATATATAAAAAAATCTGCCATTACTGCCTATATATGAACTAAAGTTAAAATTAATCTTCTTGCATGCTTTTTAGCATCCATTATCCTCATACTGACTTTGCCCTACTGCAGGGATATTAAGATTAGACATTAAATATATGGCCTAAATTATAAAACTATAGCAAAACCTTTACAATTTTTTTTAAATGAAATGAACAACTAAATAAATCCATTGTATGGAATTTCAATGAATGCGTGCATGAATTACTGAGGCATGGAATCCTTAAAATCTGTGTGTCCTCCTTTCTAAGTAGTTTTGACAAAATTGTGTTAGCCCCGTCTCTCGCACATTAATGGGTCCTAAAAATCAAACTCATTTGGGGCCTATGTCTGAAATATCCTATGGTCACTTTATTGATGATCTCACTCGGATGTCCAGCCATGAAGCACATGCATAATAATGCAATTAAGGATAGCTTAACGGTCTATGGATGGACCACGATTTTCAGACCAGCTGCGGGTCTCTTAACCGAACTTAATAGCCTTATATATAGGAAAACCAAGGGCGGGCCACAAATCGTGACAGTTAGGCTGGGGCCACACGGGGATTACTGCGATCCCCTTGCATGAGACTCGGCTCGTGCTGGCAGTACAGCAGAGCCGAGTCTCATGCTTGTGTCCTTGCAACTGAGGTCCGTTCGTGCGAGCAGACCTCAGCTGCGGGGGGCGGGCCGCACTCAGGAGGGGAGGGAGGGATTTCTCTCCCTCTCTCCTGCGTAGTCAGCTATAGCCATTCTCGCATTGCACTGGCAGTACACCGGTGTACCGCGAGTGCAGTGCGATTTTTCTCTCGCCCCATTCACTTGAATGGGTGCGAGAGAAAGAGTCTCGGATTACAATCGAAGCATGCTGCGATTGTTTTCTCAGTCCGATTAGGGCTGAGAAAATAATCGCCCATGTGTGCTGACACACAGGCTAGAATTGGTCCGAGTGGAATGCTATGTTTTATCGCACTCCACTCGCACCGATTTTCTCGCCGTGTGGCTTAGCCCTTAAGCTGACATTAATTGAACTATCATACATAAGCTTCATGCTAGTGAAGCCGGCGGCCCAAGGGCAGGTTTACACATTGCTGATTAGATGCGAACAATTTTCAGTGACAAGTGTGCGAAAGGAAGTCAGCTAAGCAGCAATACATCCACAATAAATTATATATAATATGATTACACACTATGTATGTATGTATGTATGTATATATATATATGTATGTATGTATATATATGTATATATATATATGTATGTATGTATATATATGTATGTATATGTATGTATGTATGTATGTATATGTATGTATGTATGTATATATATGTATGTATGTATGTATGTATGTATGTATGTATATATATGTATATATATATATATATATATATATATATATATATATATATGTATATATATATATATATATATATATATATATATATATATATATATATATATATATATATATATATATATATATATATATATATATATATATATATATATATATATATATATATATATATATATATATATATATATATATATATATATATATATATATATATATATATATATATATATATATATATATATATATATATATATATATATATATATATATATATATATATATATAGTATTTTTCGGACCATAAGACGCACTTTTCTTTCCCCCCAAATGTACTATAGGGCTGCGGCCGGGAATGAGGGTGCTGCGCGTCATCGGGGGCACAAGCAGGCTGTAAGGCTGTAGCAGCGCCTGCTCGTGACCACGTGGGCCCGCTCATTACATATGCCCGCCTATCCTCACGCCCATTTCTCAGTGCAGAAGCCGGCGCTGACAGGTGGGCGGGAGGACGAGCGGGGACGCGCGCATAGCAAAGAGCCGGCCGCATGATCACCCCTGGCAATTACAGCCTGGAGTGATCATGTGCGGCTGTATTCACTGCTCCCCGCGCATCATCATCAGCGCGGGGTGCAGTGAATCAGTACACTCACCCGTCCCCATGTGTGGAGCCGTCTCCCTGCAGCACGCGATGTCTTCCTGTCTGTGCCGGTCAGCTTGTGGCGGGCGGAGGAGGGGACGCCGCGCTCTCCCACTGCTCGGGTCCAGCTGCCGCTGCGGCTGCTCGGTGGCTCGAGCGATGGGCCGGATCCCGGGGACTCCAGCGGCGCTCCTCGCCCGCGAGTGAAAGGGGTTTGGCTGCGGGGATTGTTTATTGTCCGTGACGCCACCCACGGTTGTGGTGATTATGTGGACACCACTGCTGCTCTGGCTGGGGATCCCGGGAGTGGTGGCATGGAGCAGCCAGTTGTTGAATTGCCCCTCCGTGGGTAGGGGATTGGTGGTCCCGGGGCCCAGTGATGGGGTTGGGATGGTGGCCAGGCGGGTTATGGGGCCTGTGGAGGTGCAGGGGTGCAGGTGCAGCGCTGTGCCGCACGGCACGGAGGTACTCACTCACCCAGTAAACACGACACAGTTCTCGGTAAACAAACGGCTGGTTGGACGGGTCCCTCGGACGGTTATGGTGCGGATGTTCCCTGCAGTTGACAGTGACGGTCTCTTTTCTGCACCTATGTGTAGTCTGTTGGTAGCGATGGATTCCCACCGGTAACCCGCTCCCCAGGTTGGATATCAGCCGGAGGAGCCCCTCTCTTGCCCGCAGGCGCTGGCCCTGTGAAACTGGTGCCTTGGCGGTGTCTCCCCTTCACGGTTGGACTGTTGCCTTCAAACGGGACTTGGTTGTTGGGAGACAGTCGTCCCCTTCACTGACGGATTTGGCAAATTATGGCGACTCCTAGCCTTGCCAGGATCCGAAAGGCCCCTGCCCTGGTGCTGACTGTTCTTTGTATACCGCTCCGGTACCGCCGGGTCACCACCCATCCACGGTCCTTTCGGCAACCTCCGAGCAATCTCTCCTGCAGACGGTCACCGCCGTCTGCCAACCTTGCTGTCTCAGTCCGGGGCACACACCCGGACTAACTTCAGGCTTCTTGCTGTCACTTTTCTCTTTCTCCACTTTCCTTTCTTCTACTTCACTGTTTACTCCTTCACTTCCCTAGCTTAACTGCCTGGTTTTCCCGCCTCCAGGGCTGTGAACTCCTCGGTGGGCGGAACCAACCGCCTGGCCCACCCCCTGGTGTGGACACCAGCCCCTGGAGGAAGGCAACAAGGATTTTAGTTTTGACCTCGGTATACCTGCAGGGAATGTGGGGTGCGTGTGGTGTTGTGACCTGTGACCCCTGGCTTGCCCAGGGCGTCACAAGCTGATCTGTGCTGATCAGCTGATCGGCACAGACAGGAAGACATCGCGATGCAGCAGGGGAACGGCTCCACACACACAGGTCAGTGGCGCAGAGAGGAAGATGATCGGTGCTGGAGGGAGTGAGGAAAAGGTGAGTATAAACGTTTGTTTTTTTTCTCTGGCTATAGGATACAGGCCATATACCAGGATGGTATATGAGCACGATGGGGGCATATAGCAGAATGGGAGTATATGAGCAGGATGGATGGGGGTATATGAACAGGATGGGGGGTATATGAACAGGATGGGGGTATATGAGCAGGATGGATGGGGGAATATGAACAGGATGGGGGCATATAGCAGGATGGGAGTATATATGAACAGGATGGGGGGTATATGAACAGAATGGGGGGTATATGAACAGGATGGGAGTATATGAGCAGGCAGGATGGGGGTATATGAACAGGATGGGGGTATATGAACAGGATGGGAGTATATGAGCAGGATGGATTTGGGAATATGAGCAGGATGGATGGGGGGTATACCAATAGGATGGGGGTTTATAGAAGGATCATATACAAGGCAGGAGTATTATTACCAGGATGGGGTACCTTATTAGAGAATTTGGGGACATTACCCCCATAACAGTGTCAGCAGCAGATCCTCGCCCCATGACAGTGTGTCATGACCACATTTTTTGCTTAAAGTTTTATTTTCCCATTTTCCTCCTCTAAAACCAGGGTGCGTCTTATAGTCCGGTGTGTCTTATAGTCCGAAAAATACGGTATATAATTATTACACACACACACACACACACAATCTATACATACACGCACATCTATGTACATATATACACACACATGTGTGTATATATATATATAATGTGTATGTGTATGTATATAATTAGTGTGGGTAGTGTCATTTTATGTAGTATGTGCATATATGTGTGTATATATGTCTACAGATGTGTGTGTATGTATGTATAAAGGTGTATATATACACACACACACATATACATATATATACATATATATATATATACATACATACACATACATACACATATATATACACACACATATACATATACATACACACATATACATATACACATATACATATACATACACATACACATATGTACATACACACATACACATGTACATACACATATATATACACACACACACACACACACACACACACACACACACAATGTATATGTTATATATACACACACATGGTCACGTCCAGGCCACCAGTGCCAGAGTTTCATCCCAGATGTTCACTAAATGTCTGATTACGGTATCTACAAGCAGTCACAATGGTTGCATGGAGACTAGTATACAAGTCCTTCTGGAACCAAAGACCAGAGAAGTTAAGGGGTTATTGCCATCTCCAAAATCCTATTCCAATATGTAGTATGTGTAGTAATATTATTATTAATTATTATTATTATTAGCAAATACCTCTAATTAGAAATATGTTATAGTTTTCCTGATTAGCTACATCTCTTACCTCATGTGCAGGGCATTGCCGTAACCTAGGTATCCATGGTTAAAACCATTCATATAGTGAACATTCGTTAGTTGCTAGTGGTCATAACCATGGATACTTAAGCTACTGCAATAGATAAGATTTGAGGGCATATACAGCACTTTACTAGGACTGAATTTTTTTTTGCAGATTTTCTGTGTCAAAATCCACAAGAAACTCACAGCCACCTTAAAAAAAAAAAAAATAAAAAAATAAAAAAGTAAAAATGTACACATGGTCCTTTAGAGAAAATCTCATGGGACAAAAGTGGTACTTCATATTTCCCTAAAAAATGGGCCCAGACTACTATTAGGGAATGTGCTAAAATTTCTGCATCTCTTGGCAGGAAAAGTACGTGGATTTGGTTCAGTTTTTCCCATTCATTAGAATGAGTGAAATCTGCAGCAAAAACGCTGAAAGAATTGCCATACTCCAGATTTATATCTGCACAGAGAAAAGCCTCAACGTGTGCAGGAGACTTCCAGATTCTCATTCACTTTTCTGGCATCAGGAAACCCTCAGGTTTTGTGACAAATCTGCACTGAAAAAAAACTCAAAAATCTTGAAAGGTATTGGTTCCAGAAACAGGGCCATCATGCTGCTTCTGTGTGTAATACCATCCTAGCTGGGACAATGGGGAAGGGGGGAGGGGGGGGGGGGGGAGTAAACGTTTAGGGAATGTCTAGGTGATTAAAAAAAATAAAATTTTCAGCAAAATTGGATTGTACAGACCTGCAGAGTGCATTAATCTCAACATACAGAAAAGCGACGTAGTGATGAATCCAGCTACAAGCCTCAGTATAACACGTCAGCGCCTTCACAAATGCTCTCATGGCAGAATCATGCTGATGAAACCACCCGCAGGGTGAGGTCTAGGTGCACAAGGTACAAAGTTGACCAGCTCCCGCAGAGTGGCAGTGAAGATCTCCAGCACAGAAGGCAAAAGCCCCTGCTTGGCTTGAGATGCAGATAAAGGTTTCTAGCAATTTGGATGAAAACACATCACCAGTTTATTAGTACAGCTTAAAAATTACTTTCCATGTACGTTGAACTATTAGATCAAGGCAAAAGGATTTTCGGACATAGAACTGTCCTTAGTCATGGTAATGTGGTGTGCTTACATTTTGAAAATATATACAGTGCCATGTGAACGTATTCGGCCCCTTTGATTTTTTTCAACCTTCTCCCACATTTCAGGCTTCAAACAAAGATTAAAATTTTAATGTTCTGGTGAAGAATCAACAACAAGTGGACACAATTGTGAAGTTGAGCGATATTTATTGCTGATTTTTAACTTTTTTAAAAAATAAATAACTGAAAATTGGGGCATGCAATATTATTCTGCCCCTTTAAGTTAATACTTTGTAGCGCCACCTTTTGCTGCGATTACAGCTGCAGTCTCTTGGGGCATGTGTCCATCAGTTTTGCACATCGAGAGACTGAAATTCTTGCCCATTCTTCCTTTGCAAACAGCTGGAGCTGAGTGAGGTTGGATGGAGAGCGTTTGTGAACAGCAGTTTTCAGCTCTTTCCACAGATTCTCGATTGGGTTCAGGTCTGGACTGTGACTTGGCCATTCTAAGACCTGGATACGTTTATTTGGGAACCATTCCATTGTAGATTTTGCTTTATGTTTGGGATAATTGTCTTGTTGGAAGACAAATCTCTATCCCAGTCTCAGGTCTTTTGCAGACTCCAACAGGTTTTCTTGAAGAATGGTCCTGTATTTGGCTCCATCCATCTTCCCATCAATTTTAGCCATCTTCCCTGTCCCTACTAAAAGAAAAGCAGGGCCAAACCATGCTGCTGCTACCACCACGTTTGACAGTGGGGATGGTGTGTTCAGGGGGATGAGCTGTGTTGATTTTACGCCCAATATATCATTTGGCATTGTGCCCAAAAAGTTCGATTTTGGTTTCATTTGACCAGAGCACCTTCTTCCACATGTTTGGTGTGTCTCCCAGGTGGCTTGTGGCAAACTTTAAACAACACTTTTTATGGATATCTTTGAGAAATGGCTTTCTTCTTGCCACTCTTCCATAAAGGCCAGATTTGTGCAGTGTACGACTGATTGTTGTCCTATGGACAGACTCTCCCACCTCAGCTGTAGATCTCTGCAGTTCATCCAGAGTGATCATGGGCCTCATGGCTGCATCTCTGATCAGTCTTCTCCTTGTTCGAGCTGAAAGTTTGGGTGGACGGTCGGGTATTGGTAGATTTGCAGTGCTATGAAACTCCTTCCATTTCAATATGATCACTTGCACAGTGCTTCTTGGGATGTTTAAAGTTTTGGAAATCTTTTTGTAACCAAATCCGGTTTTAAACTGGATCATTCAGAGATCCTCAATGAACTTCTGGAGTGAGTTTGCTGCACTGAAAGTAAAGGGGCAGAATAATATTACACGCCCCAATTTTCAGTTATTTATTTTTTAAAAAAAGTTAAAAGTCAGTAATACATTTCGTTCAACTTCACAATTGTGTCCCACTTGTTGATTCTTCACCATGAAATTCTCATTTTTATCTTTAGGTTTGAAGCCTGAAATGTGGGAAAAGGTTGAAAAATTCAAGGGGGCCGAATACTTTTGCAAGCCACTGTACTTAAATGTATTTAGCGAATATAGTTAAACCAGTTGTCCACTTCTGGGGGACTTTCATTTCTACTTGCATACATCTATTTATAGGGAACCTGTCACCAGACTTGGCCCCATGAGCTGCAGCTATCACCAGTGAGCTCTTATATACAATATTCTAGAATACTGTATATAAGAGCCCAGGCCACGCTGTATACCAGAAAAAATTTTTTTTAGAATACTCACCTAGGGGGCGGTCTGGTCTGATGAGCGTCACTGTTCTCTGATCCGGCGCCTCGTCTCTGCGGCAATCGTTGTCCTCCTGCTACCCAGCCCAGTGTGGATAACGCATCTATGTCATCCACAAAGACCGACATTGTTCTCCTGCGCAGGTGCACTTTGATCTGCCCTGCTGAGGGCAGATCAAAATACTGAAATGCGCAGGCGCGAGGAAAAGGTTACAAACTGCTTGTGCATGTGCAAATTACAGTACTTTAGTCTGCCCTGAGCACTGGAGATCAAAGGGCGCCTGCACAGGACCACAATGACAGCTTATGTGCAAGACGTAGGATGCGTCATGCACAGGGGCCTCAGAAGGAGGATGGCGATCACCGCAGAGAGGAGGCGCCAGATCGGAGAGCAGTGACACCCATCGGAACGTACCGCACCCCTAGGTGAGTATTATAAAAGTGTTTATTTTACATTATTTTACATTACACAGAGAAGCCTGGGCTCTTATATACAGTATTCTAGAATGCTGTATATAAGAGCCCAGTGGTGGTGGCCGCCTCTCAGAGGCCAAATCTGGTGACAGGTTCCCTTTAAAAAGAAAAATTACTTTTGCAATTGGATTTTATGAAAAATTTGGCACACTTTGGCTTTTAAGGGTTTTTCGTTTCTCAACATTGATGTGGTTTGTGGTCAAATCCGTGCAGAAAGTGACCACGCTCACTGATGGTTCCTCAGTTAACTCATTTATCTTCATTTTCAAGAGTAGATGCAGAGGATAAGTAAAAAAAAAATAAAAAATAAAAAAAATCTCCCAAAAGTGGACTACACCTTGAATTATGAGAGATACTACATTCACAGCAGGGACGATGTGATCTTTTAGATAATACAATCTGCCTTTTCTCCCCTTATTTTTACTATAGTCTTTGAAATGACCATTAGCTGCAAGAAATCTCACATGCAACAGTTTATCTTAGGCCTCTGTCACACGTCCATGCCTCCGGTACGTGTTTGGCAGTTTTCTCACGTACCGGAGACACGTACACACGTAAACCTAGGTATTCCTATGGTTTGTGACACAAGTATGTATTTACGCACGGAACGTGTGTCCGTTCCGTACTTACGTGTGTCCGTGTGTTTCTCACGCCGACATGTCAGTTTTCTCTCCGGCATCACGGGTGTCACACGGAACGCAAACGGGTCACACGTAACACAAACGGACCACACGGATGTTTTCCGTGTGACACGCACCGGAGAGAAGACGTGTGTGTGTGAGAAAAAAACCCAAAACATTACTCACCTTCTCCTGCCCTCCTGCCGCTGCTGTCACTTGCTTCTGACCGCCGCTCATTATGCTCATTGCATATTCACTTCACTGCGGCCGAAAGCAGCAGCAGCGGGGAGTCGGCAGGACCGGAGACCGAAGATCAGCACCACGGACAGCGAAGCCAGGGACAGGTGAGTAGAGAGTTCCCGTTCTCCGTGTGTTATCATGGATAACACACAGAGAACACACGTAGCCCATAAACACGGCTCATGGAGGGCAAAACGCACCTCTGACACGGCCGTGAAAAACGTGCGTGATTTTTCACGAACGTGTGAAAGAGGCCTATGGTAGAAAAATTAAAAAAAAAATATCTCTGGAGGGTTTAATAAATAAATTCTACTGTTCACAAAATGATCTTTGAATTATAAAATTGCAAATACTTTGTATGGCAATTCCCAGGTTTATATTGCTTCAAATCTCTTACAAGGGGAAAAAAATACCCCAAGAAAACCCCGGTCACGTATTTGTTCCATTGCAATAAGTCGTTTTCACGTCCTGGACACAATGTTCATAGGCAGCGGATTTTATCCGAGGCTGACCCTTGAGAGTAAGTTTCATCCACAGGGTCTATTTTTTTTTTGCCTTCTCCACACAATGGTTGAAAAGAAAGTCTCTGGAGCGCAAAGTACAGTGGCTCGGTAATGAAAATAAAATTAAGGAAGGCCTGGGGATTGCAGTGTCACGCAGATTAATGTTCAGATCACCAGGAGTACAGAAAGTAAGCGTCTAGCAATTAGGAAAAGCAGACTTCTCGCTGTGAAGTTACCAAGCTACTTTCCAGCAAACACACCAAAGTCCTCCCTGCAATTGTGCCCTGGCTGTGTTCTACAGAAAATAGATTGCTGACAATCAATACCAAGGTAATCTATGTGCTAATGAAAAAGAAGAAAACACAGAATATCATCAGATCTCCATAGAATACATCTGTCCTGGGGAAAGTATGGAAATCCTGGGACTGCAGGTACGGTACCGGATCAGAGCTACCCAGGCCAATATAAAAGGAACCTACACATGGTGCGATAGAGCCGCGGAATATGTGCCGATAAGAGCTTCACGTGATTGTTTTACTTCACTTTAGTCATGGTTATTATATATTGTATCATATATTGCAGCGTAGTACAGTGGTGATCAGTCACAGTGATCATCTACAGCCAACAACAATCGGCTGGAGACTTTTGAAGCAAGAGTTTAAGACTAAAGGCCACTTTACACACAGCGACATCGCTAGCGATGTCGCTACTGATCGCACCCGCCCCCGTCCTTTGTGCGTCATGGGCAAATCGCTGCCCGTTGCGCACAATATCGCTAGTACCCATCACACATACTTACCTTTCCAGCTACGTCGCAGTGGCCGGCAAACAGCCTCTTTTCTAAGGGGTTGGTTCGTGCGGCATCACAGCAACATCACACGGCAGGCGGCCAATAGAAGCGGAGGGGTGGAGAGCAGCCGCATGAAAGTCATGCCCACCTCGTTGCCGGAGGACGCAGGTACGGTGTTGTTCCTCGTTCCTGGGGTGTCACATGTAGCGATGTGTGATGCCTCAGGAACAACGAATAACCTGCGTCCAAAAGCAGCAACGACATTTGGGATTTGAACGACGTATCAACGATCAGGTGAGTATTTTTGATCGTTGGCGGTCGCTCGTACGTGTCACACACAACGACGTCGCTAACAAGGCCGGATGTGCGTCACGAATTCCGTGACCCCAACGACATCTCGTTAGCGATGTAGTTGAGTGTAAAACGACCCTAAGGACAAACTGCGAGTAATACAGAGCAAGTAGAATGCGATGAAAAAAAAAAAAAAAAAAAAAAAAATCGATTCCACTCGGACCAATGTTACTCTATGGGGCCACTCCACTGAGTGATTTTTTTTTTCTCAGCCCTAATCGGACCGAGAAAACAGTCGCAGCATGCTGCGGGTGGAATGTGATTCGTTTTCACTCGCACCCATACAAGTGTATGGGTGCAAGAGAAACATCACACTGCACTCGGATGTCACCGGAGTGCAGTGTGATATACGCATCAGCTGACAATAGAGCAAATAGGGAGATTAGTCCCTCCCTCTGCTCTGCGGCTGTGCAGGATCGTATCACAGTGGCATGACACTCGGCTTACACGCCAGCAGAGTGGGAGCCGAGTGTCATGCAATGCACTCACAGTAGTGCTCGTTTGGCCCCAGCCTAAAAGGACTTTCAGCACAGGACGAATGTTCACACCAAGTACTCATGCATCACGGCGGGGGGGGGGGGGTAATCATTTAAATTCACCTTCCCACCTTCTGGTTTTCTATGTATGGCCACTCTTCTTTGGCTCTATGAAGCCAGAGCTGTCAATCACAGAAGAGGGGGGTGAGATAGAGAAAACAGGCAGATGGGAAGATGTACACTACATAAATGATTAGCCACGCCATGATGCACGAGTGCCTGTACTTGGTGTGAACATTCATCCTGTGCCGATACGAGTCCTGCTCCCATGGGGAAACATAACTTTAAGGTGTCATATGTGAAATATAATTATGTATAAATTATTCATTCACTTGCTTTACCAATGTCCCAATTTGAGCATTGCTTCCAGGTCACATCAGGCTCAAGTGCCATACAGAAGAGCGATTCCTATGTTGGCAAGTCATCAGTGCTGTATGCGAAGGGGACCAGCTGACCATCTGATGTTAGCAATGACTCTGTGACTAAAAGGGTATTGAAATGAGCCAGTCAGTCGCCTTCACCCACCGCACTGATGACACGTCTACACGAAAAACCATCTCCTGCGTCAAGCATCACCAGACGCATAGCAGCCGGGACCAGGGAACTTTGGTAATGCACGGTGGGTAAGTTTTATTACAAACATATACTCCCCCCCCCCTCCCCCTCCTTGCAACACTATCAGAGGAAAAATAAAGCTTCTCATAGAACTATTGGAAATTAAAAGGCCATATTTTAAGACATCGGCATTCCAGATCCTCCAGAGTAAAGGTCTCCATACATGATACATGGAAATAGACCAAACCTACTGATTTTGGTTCTGGTTATTGTGCATCGGAGAGGGGGGGGGGGGGTTGGGTCTCCCATATCTCCTACCAACAGATGGTGTCAGGAAAAAGAAGGATTGGGCAATTATATGACAGCCATCACATCTACATCCAACTTATGGGTATATGCACCGGCCAACCATACTTCCATCCATGTAATACTACCGTTCCGTGCACACAGCATCGCTCCATCCCTATTATCACCCTGGCTAAATGGTCCTATAGGGTCAATGAACAGATGAACAGAATGATGTAGTCTTAATAAGTGAAGGTTTCTTAGCGCGCACTCCACTGTTCATGATCTAATGTCCTAACTACACTGCTCGGCGTGAACACAGCCAAGCCATCTACTGACGTGCAATTGTGTATAGGAGAAACACAAGGAATTGGAGAGAACTGGGACCGGGAATCAGATGGGAACAAATCACGAGAAGAGTCCTGAACTGTTAGACCTGACATGAAGCAGCTCTCCCGTCTCCCTGGTGTGACTGAGAAGAAACGTATGTGCAATTTACCTCTAGAAACAACTGGAACTGTAAATCACTGGATATTACCACAAAGCTCGACCCCACTCTCAGCTTGTTTATGTGCGTTCCCTTTTTTCAAATACAAGACCCCTCTTAGTAGGTGAGGACATGTCATTTATATGGTTTACGTAGCATTATAGATCTGCAGTAAATCAAATGTATGTTTACAGCAGGATCTACTCTATCAAAATTAAAAATCCTGCTGGTCTTCTGGGGGAAGATGTCTACCCCGTTCTGTGCCGAGTGACCTGTGCCTAATATCCCACGGCGCCTCACACCACTCTGCACTCTCCTCTTCAGATCCTCTGCGCTCCCGTCTGGTTCTGTCCGCTGTGTCTCATACAAATGTGATATTAAGAACTAGAAGACGTAGCTGTGCTGTCACCTTAAATAACCTAGATAAGGACATCTTCACACCACAATTACAGTCCATCTTCAGCATATACAGTCAGACATATGTATGTAAGGTATCCACAGCTCCTAATGCACCGGTCACTGTGATTTTGGCATAGCACTACCATCTGCAACAATAAAAGCATCTATGTACAGTATGTTTTCGGACTTTTGGACACTCCTTACCATAAGACGACAGCAGCAAATAGGAAAAACATTTTTCCTATTAACTAAAACTTCCCTGGTGGTGTAAAGTAGAAGGTTCATTAGCACTAATTTTAATGTATTACGGTGGAATAGGGAGGTAATAAATCTATTGTCTCTCTTTTCAGAATATGTACTATATGCACACAACTCTGCTACATGGAAACTACATGCGCACAGACACACACACACCTCTGCTACGTGAAAACTACATTACAGACCCACAACAGCTCTGCTACATGGAAACTACATATAGACTCACATTGTTCTGCTACATGCAAACTATACATATACACCAGACCTCTGCTACATGCGGATAGACGCACACAGCTGTGCTACATGCTAATTACATGGGCATAGACACACACAGCTCTGTTACATGCAAACCACATGTAGACGCACAGCTCTGCTACATGCAAACTCCATATACATATATATCTATACATACATACACATATTATATATATATACACATATATATATATATTATATATATATATATATATATATATATATAGATATATAGAGAGAGATAGAGATATATATATATCTCTATGTATAATTGCCTTATTCTGTCTGTCTGTCTTGCTCCAAAATTGTGTCCTTACGGTGACACAAAGCTGATTGGCCGCTGGGCTCGCCATGGCCCCGCCCCCCTCGCACAGATTGGCCGCTCGCCTCGCCTTGGCTCCGCCCCCTATGGATTGGTCGCTCGCCTCGGCCTGGCCCCGCCCTCCACATGGATTATCCACTCGCCCCGGCCCTCCGCACGCATCGCCAGACATAACCTTGCGCTGCTGGGATCGTGACGGAGCCGGTGAACGCTGGTAACCATTATACACATCGGGTAACTAAGGTCCCTTAATTACCCGATGTGTATCATAGTTACCAGTGTACACCAGTGTACACCGGCTCCGTCACGATCCCAGCAGCGCCAGACATAACCTTGCGATGCTGGGATCTTGACGGAGCCGGTGAACGCTGGTAACCATTATACACATCGGGTAACTAAGGTCCCTTAATTACCCGATGTGTATCATAGTTACCAGTGTACACCGGCTCCATCAGATCCCAGCAGCGCCAGACATAACCTTGCGATGTTGGGATCTTGACGGAGCCGGTGAACGCTGGTTACCATTATACACATCGGGTAACTAAGGTTCCCTTAGTTACCCGATGTGTATCATAGTTACCAGCGTACACCGGCTCCCGGTACACATGTGCAGGGAGCCGGCATTATACTCCTCTCCCCCCAGGACTACTCCTCCTATTATAGTCCTCCTATTATATTCCTCTCTGAGTATAATAGGAGAACTATTATAGCATGGGGGATGGAGCACGATGGGGCGCGCAGCATGGGGGATGTAGCACGATGGGGGGTGCGCAGCATGGGGGATGGAGCACGATGGGGAGTGCGCAGCATCGGGGATGAAGCACGATGGGGAATGCGCAGCATAGGGGATGGAGCACGATGGGGGGTGGGCAGCATGGGGGATGGAGCACGATAGGGGGTGCGCAGCATGGGGGATGGGGCACGATGGGGGGTGCGCAGCATGGGGGATGGAGCACGATGTGAGGTGCACACCTCCCCCCCAACACACACACACACACACACACACACACACACACACAACACCACACACACACTGGGAACCACAAAGACCGCCATACACAGACACCCACACACACAGACAACGCCGCACACACACCACGCCCAACACACAAACACCGCGGCATACATAAATATACGCACATACCGCACAACACACACATTGCACAAAACATACCTCCCCCCAAAACACACCACACCCACACAGACCGCGCAACACACACACAACGCTACAGACACACAGCGCTCCACAAACAACGCAACACACATACAACACCGCTCTCACCCCCCGCCACACCCAGACAACACCCAGAACATGTACAGCGCCCTACACAAACACTTGGTAACTACACACAACAACATCTCTATATATATATATATATATATATATATATAGAACAAAAATCATACATGAACTACACAATACGTAAATTCTAGAATACCCGATGCGTAGAATCGGGCCACCTTCTAGTGTATATATATATATATATATATATATATATATATATATATATTTGCTACATACACAATACAGCTTTGTTACATGCACATATAGAAACAAATACAGTTCTGCTACATGCGCGCGCGCGCGCACACACACACACACACACACACACACACACACACACAGACACACACACACAGACACACACAGACACACACAGACACAGACACACACACACACACAGACACAGACACACACACACACACAGTTAATATTTCCTCATCTTGCAGACACATACTTTATCAGATCTTGCAGTTCCTGATCAGGACCTGAGCAGCTGAAGGACCTTCTCTATAGTTAGCGCTAGGACTTTTCAGGTCATGTGATCAGTCACATAACCTAAAAGGTCCTGGAGTTATATGGTTAGAAGGTCCTTCACTTGCTCAGCTCCTGCAGTCTCCGCTCAGGTCCTGAGAGCCTCCTTTCCTGCTCTACACCCAGGAGAGAGGACAGCTCTCTGATTGGGGAGTACGCAGTTTCACTGTTCTCCTCCATCACAATAACACTCAGGGAGAGTGGAATGAAATAAGACCAAAGCAGGTCTTTTTTACAGCGAATAAGTCTTATTTTGTTGCCCATGTACCAGTGTTGTACTTCATGAATGGTGCAAAACAAAATACACTGCTTCACAAATTTAACCAAAGGTTATTCCCATCTTCAAAATCTTATCCCAATACTTCAAATTATAAATGTATTAAAGTTTTCCTGATATAGCCATGTCTCTTACCTCATGTGCAGGGCCATTGCTTTGGTATCTATGGTTACGTCCACAAGCAACTGTCACTATATGAGTGGACATAACCATGGATACCTAGCCTGCAATGCCCTGCACATGAGATAAGAGACAACTGTACTACATTTCTAATTGGAGGGATTTGCGAATATTATTACACCTACTACACATTGGGATACGATCTTGGATATGGAAATACTCCTTTAACCTTACCTTCACACCCCCAGAAGCAGCAGGACGAAACATGCATCTGGGTGGAGGGACACTGACTGGAAACTCCCATCTAACTTCTATATTCTATAGTTATACTAAACAATATTATTAATGTATTGATGTCATCATGTTAAAACGCTGGGTCTTTCTGAGTATTCTATATAGTTGGAGGGAATACTTTATATATTATACTAATTATTGCACCTTATCCTCCCTATTGCACTTTATATGCTCTTATGTCCCACCGCCATCCAGGCTGTCCCCTCTCATGAGTTTTCGTATGTGGACATTCTGTTTTAATTGTGGTCAGTAAAAAGATTTAATATTTTAATCATCACTATTGCATGATTCTCTCTTCACTGGTGTGATAAAAACCATATCCCCTAGTTTTTGTGTTTTCATTAACTTTACCTGGACCGGAAAGATTTTCACCGCTACGTAGTCACTCATCAGTCGGGCCTTCCAGACGCAGCCGAAGCGTCCCCGCGCCTTGATTTCCAGTAACTGCAGAGGTTTCAGTCCAACTAATGGAGATGGTGGAGGAGGGCCCGGATCCTAGGTAGATGGATAAACACACCATTGATCTTTTATGAGCCTAACACATTCCCAAATAACCTCTGCGAATAACAGACTAATTAGCTTTGGGGCTGCAGTAACCTCCATGCCCATCTCCGTGATCTGTGCCCAATCCCTTAGGTCGAATACATGCAAAAGACATTTTTTCATATACATATTTCCGAGGCTGAAGTCTGCTGGGGAATGTGGCTGATTAGGGAGAGTGAAATATTTTTTGAGCCGCATAACTATAGAAACTAATAAACAGAATGGCGCTTGTACAGTGGAAGGCCGCGCATGCACGCGTCATTATTTTGGCAGGTTTACAAAAGCAGCGAGAGCTTCTGCAACTCGTGTCAGTTATGGAGATGCCCGTGTGATGAAGCACTGCTGCAGCGAGGCTATAAAGCTCCCGATATAAAGCATGTAACATTTTATAGTCAATTAGCACTCTGGAATTAAAGGCATAGTAATTGTGATCCATTTACTCAAAAACAGTCGTGTAGCACTTTCACAAAATGCGCTCTTAAATTACGTTTAACGTCAAGAAGATGGCACGTGCACAAGAAAATAAAAATCTTGTATTGATCCACAGTTGTTTGTGGTTAAACTCTGGCCGTTGCTAAATAAGATCGCACTACCGGATATGTAATGTTTTAGCATATATCTAGGTGAATGGAAATCAATTGCGTTATTACATGGGGTTTTAAAGGAATGATAAAATAAAAGATTACTTGTTACAATTAAGATGTTTCAAGACTTCTCCTTATTGTTCTCATGTTAATCTGCACCACAGATGTTATAAGCTCAACTTGGATTTATAACAGATTTCAAGCTAATTTAAAAGGGGTGGGTCACTAGTTAGCATTACTGACCACATATATAATGCTGAGAAACAAGGCTGCTCTCAAATACCTTGTTTTGGCAATCCTGCCAGTGAGTGGTACTATTGCGGTCTGCTCATTCCCATCGTGTGCCCCGCAGGCGCCGTGACCTCTGGGATCCGGTGAAGTCGTCAACTTCCAGTTGACCTGACACCACAGAGCCCGGCCCGTCTCCGTGAGCGAGTCTCACCGCTCATCACAGCCCAGCATCTCCCTGCTCCCTCCTTCACTGCAGAGCGCTGCAAGCAGAAGCGATGTTAGGCTGTGACGAGTGGTGAAACTCCGTCCACAGCCCAGTCACTCAGGAAGACTGGGGCCGGCCTCGGTGATGTCAGGTCAACTGGAAGTTGATGTGACATTAGAGATCACGGAGCCCGGGGGTCACGAGAAGGGGATGAGCGGACTGCAATAGCACGGCTCACAGGCACTATTGCCAACACAAGGTATTTGAGAGAAGCCTTGTTTCTCAAGGTTATATCAATGTGGCTTGGAAAACTAAGTAGTGAACCACCTCTTTAATATGGGGCAAAAAAATTGAGTTAATGAGGGAGAATTAATTTGTTTGAAGGGAGTTTGTCCGCACAAATTGAGTGTTCAAACCAAGTAGCGGAGTTCGGTGCACCCTTGGTGTGGACAAACCGTTCAGTGCCGGTTCCCACCTACGTTTATCCTTCCATCTCCGCCCTTTTCTTTCTTAATTGACAGATCTAGCTGTACAAGAATCAGGAAGGAGGAGACAGATGTAAACCAAGTAAAATGGGAAGGTGCATATAATAGCTTGTTCAGATCATAGTGGCTTTGAGTGCTAGTGCTTGGTTTGACCAGTCCTTTTGTGCCGACAGATTTCCTTTATAAAAAAAAAAAAAAAAAAGTATAATTTAGATTGGTTCAATAACTTTAATCGCTGGGGGAAGCACCACTGGGGCCCCCAAAATTAATGAAACAGTCTGTTCCTTCTCAATGCATAACTGCAGAGAGAAGGAGACTGAATGAAGTAGTGGTCACATATGTGCCCTTCCACTTTATTCAATGGGGTGAACTGAAACAGCAGACCAATAAAGGTGATAAGTACGTATTGTAAAAATTAATATGGCACAGATACGTCATGAGAAGCTAAAGGGATTACATGACATTATCCCATATTACGTGATTTTGGAGGATGAGCCCTCCATATCGGCTAGCCCATGTAATGTGCACCCTGCACGTAAATTGGTAATATAGGATTTGGACCACAATGCAGGAGACAAGTGTTGGCTGCAAGCAGAGAGGCGGCACAGCAAGAAGCCAGAGACGTGTGGCTTCAGCCAATCAGTGCAGAGCAAGTGATGGGGTCCTTTTGACACCTCTTTTTTAACCCAGTAATCTGTAGCCATTTTCCTGTGGTTTAGGGCTGTATGGTGTACAGAACACCATAAGTTAAAAAACAAATGGCCGAGTTATGTTTAATGACCCTAGTAGTTCCATTTTACCTTTACATCTCTAGTCAACACAAACTAGTTTTTATAAGGGAATATTCCAGATTCCCTAATTTACAGGGTATAAATTAGTGATATATATTCTAAAAGCGGACTTTTCACCAGTTTTAGTATGATAACCTGGCCATATCATGGAATAGGGGCTACAGAGCTGAATTAAAAAAAATATTTTTTATTTTTCAATCTCTCCTCTCCATTGCACAGATAATATTGTAAAGTTTATATTGTAACTAGTGATGGGCGAATAGTAACTATTTGTGTTCGGATTATTCGCAACAAATCCCAAAGTAATATTCCGGTATTCATCACGAATAATGAACCTAATGCAAGTCAATGGGGAAAAAGAGCATTTTTTCTGGAATAGTACTCCGTAATTCAGTAAGCATTATCTGAACATGAATAGTTACTATTCGCCCATCTCTAGTTATAACTTATGCTAAACCCAACGGGATGTTAGCAGAGATTCGTCTGAGGACTTGTACTATTTCTCCTGCATGAAATTGGGCAATCATAATCAAGAGGTCCCAAAAAACCCCAACCCTGTGGAAAAGCTTAGAATTGGCTTTATCTGTATGAGACATGTAATGACGGACAGCTCTGCTCTCTTCTATGTAATCTCTGAACTTACTGTGTGTAATACATCAGAGGTGTGCATCATTACAAGAGCCTCACATCAGTCAGTGCTGAGAGAAGGAATGGGTTGCAGGAGTGCTGACAGTGCCAAAAAATGAGAGCTACTAGAGGTGTTTGTAATTGCACACAGCTCTGCTCTTCTTGTCTGCAACTTGTAATTACAATTGAGGACCGCAGTGAAGTCAGAGGAGAGCAGAAATTGTCATTACATGGCTCACACACAGAAAGCCTGTTCTGACCTTTTTTGGGGCATGTTCCATAACCCCGACACACAAACTGTGCCACCTGCTTATGATTGGTTATCATACAAAGGAAAAAGTACAGAGACGGAACTTATCTCACACCCTCTTGGGATCTAAACTTTACAAGCGGATATCTGCACAATGGAGCAGATTCAGCTATTACTTTACAGGGCTGCAACTGGAAAAAGGCTCTTTTTCAGAAGGCTTCAACAAAATGACAACTCTTTTCTATATTCAAGCGAATCAATAAAATTATATTAGGGCGTTTGAAGGAACTTACATCATTGATGCCCAGTTAGTATGTAAAGTTTAAGTAAAGTCTCCTAGAGTGACCCCGAAGAGCACGAGGGACATCTATAAGTTGCCAATATCCTTACGAGACTGCTCCATTAATAAACATGGGGATCAATTTTGGAAATCAAAGTAGGTAAAACTTACTGGTGCCCATAGTTTTAACACTGCAGGATAAAATAGTGGCAGGACTGTCTTTTCTTTTGCTTTGGTTCTAGCTCATTTCTCTCCCTGTATAGCCCACACAAAAATATGAATATGGCAATGATGCAGCGTGAATATGTCAATGTATGAACCGTGTGGCGTGTTCCATGACCAGGTCACTCTTCTTGTGTTACAAAATACTGCAAATAAATCCCAAGTCTGCAGAGGACATTCATAGGTCACGGATATTTACTTTATGAACTTTATTAATCTGTACCTCTCCATATGGCAAGAACCCCCCCCCAAAATCATGACCAGAAACCTTTATGTCAAACTCATCACTAAATGTAGACACATTATTCCCCTCTGGATGATCCGTATGAGATGTGGATATGTATCTGTTAAAAAGCATTAAAATTAATACATCTAGTTATCAGATATGTTATAGTAAGACATATAAGTTCACAGTTCTGTTTATGTTGGAGGGCATAGTTTATTAATTAAGTTTTTATAAGGAATAAGTATTAAAATATCCATATTGAATATATATGCTGAGCATGGAAGGATATATATAAATCCTTCCAGAAGCTTTCCGAAGTTTCCAGAAGGTTACGTAATATGGAACTATATTCAACTGTGTTACACTAGAATGCCCTATATGGTTTGAACAGCTGGTATATAATGCACGATGGAGGGGGCTACTGTCGCTCCCCACATTGCCTGCTGTGAGAAGACTCGAGGCTGCAAAGATGAAGACACACTAAGAGATGACATCCCCAGCATTGCCGTTCAGGAATCAAAGAAAGTTGGGTAAAGACTTCCCATTGATTATTATGGACTAAATGAACTCTTATTTTTGCGTAAGCTATCAAAGTATATTATTTTTTCCTTTCTGTAACTGAACCCTGGCAACCATTTTTAAATAGATAAAATACATTTATTTTTTACATTTTTGAGGTCTTTTCATTCATGCGCCTTTACGTATTTGACGAAAAATATATTTAAGAGTATATTTTTTAACATTTTGGTGAGCCACCCATTCGTAATTTTTTTTTTGCATTTTTTGTTGTTCCTTCACTTTGCATAAGGGGGGACTGGACATATGCTTCCTGCAAAGGATCAGGAATCGACAATTTATAAAAAATCACGCAGAACCTAGGAAATACGTATAAGTCAAGTAGCATGAATGTTTTTTTTAATGAACTTTAAAGACTTTATAAAGCCACAGAAGTTAACTTTTGACGTATTTTTGAGCAAGAAAGATAGTGTCAGTCCATAAGAAGTATTGGACGGGCTGAACAAGGTGAATCAAGTCTTACAGGATCATCCATCAGATCATCTGATCATTTCAGGTAAGAAAATGGATTTTATCTCTTCATATGTTAAGCAAAGTAAACTTCAGTTCACTTATCCAGATATTTCTAATGTAGAAGAGATTTGGTTACGCTTTTATGAGGAGTGTGAACTTGAGAATTCACGTATAGAATGTGTAAGGTCTTTTAATAGAGAGAAACAGAAAATCAGAAATGTCTGTCATTTAGTCTATGATTTTCACAGGTTAATCGTAGAAAAGTGTAAAAATGGTGGAAATAGACAACCTGAATTGTCAGGAGAGTTAGTGACAGAGAAATCCAAAGACTGCTTAGAACTTGGAATGTCAGTCAGTGATATTGTGAATTCTGACTGTAATGTTGTAAATGATCAGTCAGATGATTTAGACTGTAATTTTGTAAATCAGAATTTTGATAATGGCGACAGACACGTGTTACCTAATCAAGGTGCCTTTCAAGATACGGAGAAAGAAGCAGGAAATGACGTAGTGAAGCCAGAAGGGGGAGGAGCCAGAATGGGACACAGGCAGAAAGCCGTCAGAGAAGGACACGTGGAGAGAGAAAATGGCGACGATCAGTTTCTAAAAATAGAACAGGCTAAGTTAGGGATTACACTTAGAAAAAATTTATTGGACATATGCAAATTAATTCCCGCATATAATCCTAAAATACATGTTTGCAGAAATTCAGAGGTTTTTGAAGGTTCCATCGAGAAGTTAAATTTAACCAATAGTGAGACGAATCAGTTATTCCGTATGTGGTTACCTCAGCATTTCTTTAGACAATTGGCATTAAAAAAGTCTTCTGACAATGAGACATTTGATTGTTCAAATGATAACGATATCATAAGGCTAAAATATCTCATCTTCTGTGCAAGGAATGAATCTGATCCAAATTATGAGATGTTGAAGGAATTACAAATTGAACAGAATGAGAGTACGTTCTCATTTATGTCCGTTTTTGAACGTTTGTATAGGGCGGTCATTCCAAATGTCAGATTGGATGGAATGATACGTTTATTCATCAAGAAATTTCATTTCCTTGACAATGCAGCCAGTGCAGTGGCATTAAATAAAAAGTCCCTATTCGAATGTACGACATTTATCAATTTTGTTAGAAGTCGCCAAAGTCAATCAAGACAGAAATTAATTAATTCTGAAAAACCAACACGGAAAAGGGAGAGTTTCCGTGAAAAACCAACAGTGTCTCCCAGATCCAGATATTTCTGTGACAGGGTATATGCAATTCGGAGGAAGATGCATACGTGTTATAAACCATACAATTCACCCCAATTTTTATCATCTAAAAGTCTTTTTTCACAGGAAAAACCCCTGTCACCAGTGAAGGGATTGGTCACTGGGATTGAAAATCCCAGACAAATGATGAGTAATAGCTTTGAAAGACAGAAACAGGTGTCTTGTGCAGACTCTTTCCCTGGATTAGGGTTTGATAGACAGCGGCAGTTGGGTGGTTTTTCTGAGAGAGACATTCTCTCTCAAATAAGAGAAAACCTTGAATTACATAAGTTCAGGGATTCCTATAAGTTCAAAGGGAATCTAATAAATCGAATCTTTGAAGAAAAAATTAGGTATGGTCTTCAGTTAAATAAAGTGGATTTCTGGATAAATTAATTTTGCTATTTGATAATCATAATTTTTCATATACAGTGAATATATATATATATATATATATATATATATTAAAAGTAGTGATAGTAAATCAAGGTCATATTTTCATTTAGTCAAATGATAGTTAATGTTATAAATTAATAATTTGATCTCTGTATATGAATAATAATATTTAAAATAAAACAATAAGAGAAAGTAACAGATTCAAAGTGTTTCATTTTTATCATGAATATGATAATAATTTTATTCTTTTATTTCCCTCAGAATTTATCAGTAAAGCAGATTGATGAAGTATTAACTTTTTATTTATACATATGTTCTTGTCCTCAATCAGGTAACATATATTTTATTGGGTAAGATTAATCGCGAAAGCACGATTAATATTATTATTTCCTCAGGTACCAATTGCCAGAGAACTATTACTTTAATGTTTCTTTAATGAATATATATCTTCTTTAGAGTTATTAGAAATGTAATCTGAGCTTTGGAGTGGTATAAAACTGCTTGCTGTCTTGGAATGGTGTTCCTTGCACGTGACCAAAGCATGTGACTTGGTACTAAAGCTAAAAAATAAATGTTTGTTCCATGGTCATATGTACAGTCTGTAATTCATTGGAATTTGTTTTTTTCGAGAAGTACTTCAAATTAGTAACATAATCTTTGAAATGCGCATAGAATAATTGGGAATACAGGGATTTGTGTCCGTCAATGTTTTTATGTGAAAGTATATGTTACAGTCTTGTGTGCATAGATGTGTCAATGAATGATTGATTGTTTGAGCAGCTGCTAAAGTCAAAGTATTTGGATCCAGAGAGAGAAAAAAAAAAAAAAGAGAATTTTTGTTTTAACTTAGAAGTTATAAGATGGATGTATACTATATAGATAATAAGTTATAGTACATAAGTATTAATGAAGGAATTTATACCGAATATATATATATATTATTCTTAGACATATTTCTTTAGTATAGAGATATTAGGATTTTTTATTAAGGGTTTATTCTGAATAGTTACATTCTAGAATAAGGTTATAACGTTTTGATTTTCTTATATCTTTTGTGTTAGTCACTTCTTTTACTGATACACAGATTGGTAATCATTTTTTCTTTTCAAATATGGAAGTGATATTTATAATATGGTCTTGAAGATATACCACACAAATTTTAATTTAATTTAATCTAAACATATTAATTTTTATAATATCATATTTCATGATATTGAAAGGGAGAGGTTTGGTCTCAATCACACACATTTATATTTGATAAATATATGTGTTTACAGGATACTTTAATAATTAATATTTTAAGTACAAAGGAAGAATTGGGAATAAAAAATATATTTAAAGTATATCATAATGCATTTATATACTAAGAGAAGTGTATTATTTGCAAGGTTACATGACTTAATTATTTTTATTGGTTATTGATAGGTTTGGTAATTTTATAAGATACTGGTAATATTAAGGTTATCTGGTAACATTAAGGTTATGTATTATTAAAGACATAGGTGTTATATACATAGAAGGCCTTATTTTTATTTCAAGTTTTATTTTTATTCCGATTTTCATTTTTCTTTTTATTCCTATTTTTTTATATTAATTATTGTTTAATATTCACATTTTTAATTAAAATCTTAATTCTACAATTTTTATTTTTTCTTCAGATTTTAAATATCTCAATTGAGAAAACACTTCAATATTTAGTTCAGTAATATCTAATATAAGAATATTACTTTATTAAATATGAATCATATTAAAAGGGAAAAGTTCCATTTTTTGGAAGAAAAGATACTTTTTTCATCAATATATACAATTGTTTATTTCCTAGTAATACATTATTTTTATATTAATATGGATGAAATATTACTTATAGTTACACATTTCTTTATAGTAGGTTATTTAATAAATAATAGACAAATCAAATAAATTAAATTAGAGTAATAAAGATGGAAGATCGAGGTACATCTAGGTTTACCTTCCTATATTTACAAATAATATATATTATATTTTTAATCAATAATAATTTATAATGGGTATTGTTGTGTTTTGATGGTATCATCCAGTCTTTTCTAAAAGGTTATTTGCTTTGGTTTATAATTTACAAATGATCTAACTAAAAGCCACATTGTTGCCTTTTATATTTATAATATGATACATGTTATAGGTACACATTATATTATTTCATACTTTATATTATATTTTGGTTACATTCAACACATTGCCACCTATGGGTTTGGAAGGGTAATGCACCAATGACAAAAAAGGTCATTACAAGAAAATACTATTGTCTATACCATTATGCAGTATTTTATCATTCTGAGTATCAATTATATTAATACTTTTACGATAATAATAATAATGACATGGTATTATAGTATTAGAGTTATGATACGCTGTGACATTTCTTAGTGATAGTTATTGCCATATTTGGTATCTAGATTAGGGAATGAATCAGTCTTCAATCAAGATTACAGAAGATAAAAAGACTTTATATTTTTCCTAAAGTTAAAAGGGATTCTGCAAAAAGGTCCAAAAGGTAACGTCTCAAATAAGACTGTGTAACATACAAAATACACTTACCGTGCTTGCATCTCAGAAACACAATGCTCCTATGATTCCAAGATGGACAATGACACATGGTCTGTGCATTAAGACCTCCCTAAAGTTACTAAGAAGAGCAATGACGTGTTAAAGTTAACCCCTGTCGTGCTGACCAAGAACGTCTTAACATCTGTTCCTGGGTTATTTGACAACAGGCAGCATGAAAGGTGACTAGTGTAAATCACACTGCACAGACATCAAAGACTTCTGCTATTCATCTACACTCATGAACTGTGGTTTATCAACATTGGCTATGGACTTTGCAATAAAAAATAAAGTTTATGGACTTTGATCTGACAATGATAAACGCAATATGGGACTGTATAAATTGGTAACCATCCATTTTTATCAAAGGATTTATTTCTAAGAGACTGTGTTTATGCCGGATTACATCGGAGATAAGAAGACATCAACTCAGAGGACATCATATGGTGACCGGATTTGGTTTTTGCATTTCTTTTTAGGTCTAGCGAAGTATAGTTATATATTTTTTTATATGATTGATCAGTCATGGCCTATCATAACATGAATCCACATTATTATATTATTGAACTTACAACATGAATAATGCAAATTAATTATTATTCATCATTATTATTGATATTAATCCATTATCACTAAATAAGGAAATAAGATTTGTTATTTTAATGATGTATTAATTAATTTTCGGGGTTACTCCACCCGCTTCAAGGGGGGTTTGTTAAAAAGCATTAAAATTAATACATCTAGTTATCAGATATGTTATAGTAAGACATATAAGTTCACAGTTCTGTTTATGTTGGAGGGCATAGTTTATTAATTAAGTTTTTATAAGGAATAAGTATTAAAATATCCATATTGAATATATATGCTGAGCATGGAAGGATATATATAAATCCTTCCAGAAGCTTTCCGAAGTTTCCAGAAGGTTACGTAATATGGAACTATATTCAACTGTGTTACACTAGAATGCCCTATATGGTTTGAACAGCTGGTATATAATGCACGATGGAGGGGGCTACTGTCGCTCCCCACATTGCCTGCTGTGAGAAGACTCGAGGCTGCAAAGATGAAGACACACTAAGAGATGACATCCCCAGCATTGCCGTTCAGGAATCAAAGAAAGTTGGGTAAAGACTTCCCATTGATTATTATGGACTAAATGAACTCTTATTTTTGCGTAAGCTATCAAAGTATATTATTTTTTCCTTTCTGTAACTGAACCCTGGCAACCATTTTTAAATAGATAAAATACATTTATTTTTTACATTTTTGAGGTCTTTTCATTCATGCGCCTTTACGTATTTGACGAAAAATATATTTAAGAGTATATTTTTTAACAGTATCGGCTCTTGAAGTTCAGCCCTCACCGTCTGTGACACTTCAGGGTCATCACAAGCTTCGGGAGGGTCAGACTTACCTCGTTAATGTCAACATGACCATAGGGAGGCTTCCGATGGCGATACATCCAGAAGGCCAAGAGTATGGCCATAGACAGAACGACAATGGGAAGTAGGGAATACACCAGTATATTCAGCACTGAAGCCGACTGCTGAGTCTTCGGATCAAAGGTTTCTGCAAATCAGGGATAAAAGTGTAATTAAATCAGGAGGGATTTATAAAAAGCAACGGCACATGCATGTGTGACTTCATAATACCGTCAATCTAATTAAGGATTGCTCTGAACAATATGCTGCCATGCATTTATCCAGGTTATTATTAGCCTCATCTAAGCAAAATATAATAATAGGCCATAAACAGCTTCTTCACCTGCCCGGCCAGATTCCCGAGCATCTCCCATCTAGACCTTGCTGACCTTGCTCTACCATCTGTCAGCGAGCAGCTGCAAACTGGTCAAAGTGGGCAACGTCCTTTAATAAACTAAATTTAACACCGGTGGCTTCAAAATAACCCAGGCACTGATAACATTATAGTAATGTCCAAATCTTCTAGGGCCGGCACCGGATTACCGGGCCCGGTGTGATCTGCAGCACCGGACGGCACAGCTTCCCCAGGGAACGCGTGTGCTGGGTCTTAAATAGGACTTTCTGCTTCCCTGATTTATTTCAGTCTGCATTGTGTCTCTGGCATCAGCCCAGCACAAGGGACCTTTAAGACGTACAAAAGGCACAAAACAATGCAATGCAAGTTCTACGCTATGGAGAGTCTGGAAAGTAAATCACTCGACAACCCCAATCTCACCCGAACCATGATGCCACAAAACTGCTGTTACCCAGGGGGAGGGAAGGACGGGCCGTTTGTTGAATTCTAAGTGAACCAAGGGAACTGGATTTACAGAGCCGAGGAGAGCTTTGCGGGTCTGCATGTGAAAAGCCCTCACAAAGCAGACATTTATGTTAGAGGATAATACTACCACCACACACCCCATATATTATGTATAACACAACTTAGAATTCAGCCCGGAGAGAGACGCAGCTGTCCAGAACGCTTAGATTTATCCCTGTATGGGCGGAGGAGACGTAGATTATACAAGGCAGACATTTTATACATTCCAGGTTAAAGGGCTTCACCGATTTAACAAACTGCCTACATTTAAAAGGCAAAAAAAAAAGTTAAAAAAAAGTGTAAAGTTTCTTTTGCAGCCATTTCTCTATTTTCCTACTAGTTTTAGGAAAGTGAAGGCATCACAATCACTTCTGCCACCAGAATCCAACCGAAATGTCACTTCATTTAATTTATACATTATATTCCACACCGCTTTATACCCATCCCCAATCCTTATAGTCACCTGTCGGAGAATCTTTTTATAAAACAAGCAAAAGGGTCAACTACAAAATAACTAACTTTTTAACCTTGGATGTAATTCTTACTTTGGGATGGAAGATCAACTTTCTATATCATTTCCTCCCAGAGAGTGTAGCTGTTCTACTTATGGCTTAATTTTCACTTACACCAATATGAAGATGCTCTCCATGTACGTGGTGTAAGCTTAAATTCTCCCAAAATGTTCTCTACAGTGAGCCAACATCAAAAATCCATGGGACATGTTCATGTGAGGTCACTTGTCATTAAAGAGTACTTCCCAAAATATTAAGCTATTCCTTATCCACCGTATAGGGAATAACATTGTTAGGACATCAACTGCTGGGATCCTCCACAATCCTGAGCTCAGGACTTGGGCTCCCGAGAGCTACGTTCTGTAGAGTCTGGTCTTGAAGGGAGCGGGGGGTGCTTGCCCAACTTCTTGTCCATTCATTCCCTGTGGGACTTCCGGAAACAGCCACTCTTTGTAGCAGATGGTTAATAAATGTAGGAGAGGTGCATGTCCAACCTCTAGTCCATTCACTCCCTATGGGACTTCCGGAAAAAGCTACTATTACCAGCAGATGGGCAATGAGTGGAGCAGAGGTTCATGCCCAACTCTAGTCCATTTATTCCTGGTGGGACTTCCAGAAAAACCCACTACTACCAGCAGATGGGCAATAAGTGAAGTTGAGGTTCATGCCCAACTTCTAGTCAATTAATTCGCTATGGGACTTCTGGAAAAAGCCAGTATTGCCAGCAGATAGGCAATGAATAGAGAGGAGGTGCAGGCCCAAGTAGTAGTTCATTCACACCTTGTAAGGCTGCTTTCACACCTCTGGTTTTAGCAGAGCCGGCCAATCCGGCTCTAAAACCTATGCAACGGATGCGGCGACAAAACCACATCCTTTGCATACGTTTTTGACCTGCGGCCCGTCCGTTTTTTGCCGCTTGCAGCAGGCTACTGAGCATGCGCAGTGGAAAAAACGCATGCGGCGGCCGGATGCGGTGTTTGCCGCAGGACGCCGCATGCGGTGTCCATAGGCATGCATTGCAAATCGCGCCGCATTGGCCGGATGCGGCGCGATGCGTTTTTTTTTGCCGGACAAAAAACGTGCCAGACAACGTTCCATCCGGCCGCCGCATCGACTAAATGTGCCGCATGCGGCAAAAACCGGACGGAACGCAAGCCCATGCGGCACAATACTTCACTAATGTAAGTCTATGCAAAAAAAACTTAACCGGCGGCAAAAATAAACAGTTGCGTTTTTTCTGAAAAGCGCCGGATTGTGCCGCACAGGAAAAACCGGACGTGTGAAAGCAGCCTAAGACTTCAGGAGAAAGCGCTATTACCAGCAGATGGGCAATGAATGGAGCGGAGATCGCGCCTGCACACCTCCATTCCAGTCAAGATTGGGCAATGTAGAACCTACTCCCTTGGGATCATGGAAGGTATTCGCATTTGGATCCCCAGTGATCACTAAGTCATGAAGAAGCTTAACTTAACTCTTTAACACTAGAAGTCCCAGAGAGGGGTCATTTAACATTTCTACCATTGGAACCCTATGGAGCTCGAAATTCCTGGGACTTCTAGTGTTAAAGGCCTGTTCATAGCTGTAGGCTCATACTGGTGGCTAGGAACAAATGAAAACTTTATTTCTCTTTTCAAACTTTCATACCGATTCCCAGATTATTTCTCAAACCCTCATCGCACAAATCCCTTTTAAGAACAAGATTGGGAAAATTTACCCCCATTTCCTAAACTCACAACACCTGAGTACTTCACATTGGATGTTTTACAGATGAACAAAGAATGGCTATAAGAGAAAAAAAAAGGAATAAAAAACTCAACCAGGTGCCCGTCTCCTACTTTCAATGGTTTTGCAATCTGCTAAACCTCTTCTTATGGCCGCAGCTAAAGGTTGCCCGATATGACACATTACTGGTCTGAATACGAGGCACTTTCCTTTGTTTGTAGGAGGTCACTTTGAGAATGGCCTCAGCCTGAGAAGTGCTGATGTGCAGTTATTCCCAGCATCACGTATAATGAAAGCCTCTTTGATTCTGTATGGAAAAGTTATTGATTGAATGGCTTTTCTTTGGTGACAAGGTGCCATCTGTTCGCTCCAACAGATCACACACAAAGACATAAAAAATCTAAACCAAAAGCTATAAAAGAAAAGTACAGTTTTTGTTACAGAGTGAATTACTCATGTGCGGAGATCGTGCTGCTCTTTCTCACATATTAAGGAGAACCCTCACAAGACAACAGAACGTCACCTGGGTCCGCTCTCGACCCAGACGATTTTGCTGCCTGCAATTATTTATATCAACCTGCGGCATTTACTTTTAACAATTCCCCCATCACAGAAAAAATATATATATATACTATAGAATGCTACTGAAATCCCAATGTCTTATTTTTAAAGAGTAATCTGCCTGAACAAGCGCTCAACGCTAAAAATAATAGGTGCACTGCAACGTCAAAACGGCCTGCTGTGCACATGAGCAGCGGAGCTTCTATAGACCACTTACAAGAATAGACCGGATCATCCTTCAGGCAGATTTGGTAACCGTTCACTTGTTTATACATAGTTAGAAAATAAAAAGAAAAAAAATCAAAACCGCCGCCAGCTAAAAAAAAAAAATGAGCAAAAAAGGCACCAAATACGACGCTTCAGAAAAAATGACCGTAAAGACACCAAAGACGACGCTTCAGAAAAAATGACCTAAAAGACGTCAGGTGCACATACCGTTATATGGAAACCCAGACACAGTGTACAGAAAGAACGTGAGGCTAGCCTTAGGATAAGTTCACACGTGGCGTTTTCTCCACAAATTTTTTTTTGTGCGGAACAAGCGTTGAGATTTATAGAAGTGGAAAAGTAAATGAGATTTCAAAAATCTCATTCACATGCTGAGTTTTACTTGCATTTTATGAGCTGCCAGCAGGGCCGTGCACAGATATAATGGGGCCCTATTACAAAAGTTTTTTAATTGGGCCCTCCCCACCCAAAAATAAAAAATACTTGGTGGGGTCACAGAAGCATATTCCACATCTTTGCAGCCTTTACAGAGTAACTTTCCTCCAATTGAAGCCCATAGATTCCCATTTTATTAGTCCTGTGAAGTATGATGCAAAAAAAAAAAAAAATAAATAAAAAATAAAATAAAAAAGCCCCCCCCACAAACACTGTACAATACCCATACAGTGAGTTCCTCCACATGCATTGTATGATGACCCTACTGTACCCCCTGGCAAAGTATGGTGACCTCAACACAGCATGATCCCAAACTGACCTGTGATACAAATACAGTAGAAAGTGTGATGCCAGGCGGGAGGGGAGATTGGAAACTTCACTAGCACCGGGCCCCCCAGTGAGTTCCTCCACACACATAGTATGATTACACTACTGTACCCCCTGGCAAAGTATAGTGAGCTCAACACAGTATGATCCCCAACTCTGACCCCTGATACAAATACAGTAGAAAGTGTGATGCCAGGCGGGAGGGGGGATTGATAACTTCACTAGCACCGTGCCCCACAAACACGGTACGATACCCCCACAGTGAGTTCCTCCACACACCTAGTATGATGACCCTACTGGACCCCCCTTGCAAAGATTGGTGACCTCAACACAGTATGATCCTCAACTGTGACGCGTGATACAAATTCAGTAGAAAGTGAGATGCCGATCAAGAGAGGGGCTTGGTAAAGGTGCTAGCACTGGACTCCCTTAACTCACGGGCCCCATAGCGGTCGAGTGGTCAGTCGGCACTGTGGGTACACCACTGGCTGGCAGCCATTTTTTTTTTTTTTAAAATATGCACCATTCTAATTCTTTCAGTGTTTTTTCACTGAATCAGAGATTTTCTTGCCAATGCTCTGGGTTTTGGTACAAAAAAATCCGCTGCAAAAATGCTGCATGTTATCATACCGTTATAGAGAACAGACAATCGATATTAAAACGGTGCATAAGTTAGGATTTACATACAAAAAAAAAAGAAGACTCTCCAATACATAAATAATCTTCAAATACCTAGAAAACACCCCAAGTTGTAAACTAAAGTTATTTTGCCATTCTTCTGGATGTGACTATAGCAGCCTGTAGAGCTTCAAGCCAAGGGAACTCTGCTACAATACCAAAATGGGTCATCGAGGAGAGGGGCGCTGTTCCTCAAGGCATGAAGTGTGGTGCATCATTCACCCTTGAATGCACAGCTGAATTAACAAATGCCAAAACATCTTTTATTTGTCACTATTATTAAGCATAAACTTACCCACATCAGGCAAATGAGTAAATTTCTCATTACAATAGTTCCCATCACAGCAGCAGAAGAATACTTGGGGGTTCTCTTCCTTCGCTACACATTGAGGTCTGGAAATAAAACAACAAGGCATAGAAATTTAATATTAAGCAAGCATGAAAGAGTTAGAGGTTATGTCTAAAAATTATTGTGTCCATCCACCTTTATAGCTGGATCTGGCCAGACATGTAGGTTTTTAACTCAAATGGAGCCATTTAAGTTAGGATCCCAGTATATTATAGATCACCTTGTCGTTGGTAACTGGGCTCACATGCATTGGCCAATACATAAGCTAAGTACCATATTTTTTGGATTATAAGACGCACTTTTCCTTCCAAAGCTTTGGGAGGAAAAAGAGGGGTGCGTCTTAAAATCCAAATGTAGCTTACCGGGGAGGGGGTGGAGATGGGTCACAGGAGGTAGAAGCAATGCTATGCTGCTTTGTGTGGCGGTTATCTGTGCAGGCGGTGGCGGCCCAGTGCCCCAGGACGAAGAAGAGCGCACAGCTCCAGGACAGAGCAGCGCCGCAGCTCGCAGTAAGTATCTGGGCCCCCCCTCTGCACCACCCGCAGAATCACCTACTCCAGCACTACCCCTGCCTCTTGTGACCCCCCCCCGCTGCCGCCCCCCTCTGGTAAGACACAACCAGATTATAAAATGGATCCCATGTTTAGGAGGTTTTTTTCCCTCTCAATTTGGGGTGTGTGTCTTATAATCCAGTGCGTCTTACATAACGAAAAATACGGTATCTCTTTTTTCATATATTCCTATAGCAGTAATGCAATACCAGAGTTCCCGTATTCATTGTTAGCATTGTAGAGTGCAGCTGTATTTTTGCAGTTTTATTGTGTTTTCAGCTAGCACCTGTTTACACCTGTTGGATGTGTGGGATATATTTGTAAAAATGATGGGGGCCGGGAACTGGCTGCAGCAGTCACATGTCAACAGAATGTCATCACTGTAGCCCAATAAGCAAAGATCAGGGGCAAGTTCAGAGCGGTGGTGGATCTTACAGCCCAGTAAGGCCCCTTTATGGCATTTCCGCTCTAGTCCCTTTTTTCTTGATGCTGACAAGCCCATTAGTGATTAATTTTTGGACAGAGTTGGTAGGCATTAGCATAAGAGCACAGAAGGATTGTCACCGTGCAGACGTCTACAGACATAGATGTAGAATTACACAGTGTATATACAGATAAGCCCACAGCACATTATCCAAGTGAACAATCTGTTCCAGCGGATGCGTGTCTGCACAGCGTCTGATGTGGTTTCTTCCCTCTATATAGGATCGCTATTTGAAGTCCATTTCTTTTTTATCCCGTTTCATCTGGCTGATGGCAGATATTTACTGTTCGAGACAAAAAACTTCAGTCAAGGCAATGCTTATCTCATCGTCAGCGCATGTGAGCTACCTGCATCTCACGGGATCCCAGACACAAATCCCCCGTCTGTGTGATCACGCCATTTATATATATGTGCTTATACATTTACTAAATGCAAATTCCAGACATCAGTCATTTAGTAAAAGCGCCATCAGCGCAGCTCCACAGAGCTTGTAAAAAAATAGTATGCGGGGTTTTCAGGGTTCTACATTGTAAATATATCATCTAGTACAGATTATAGCGGGTTTCAGAGTCCTCTATAATGCACTGCGGCTGTACGGCTATGTTCACACGCAGCTTTTCTGCGGCTTTTCTTTTAGGCAGACATAACCTGCTCTCTTGACAGTAAAGAAGCTGCTTATAAAAATCTCGTTTTGTTGCATTTTTGCGGCTTTTTTTGGGGGTGTGGATATGTACAGTACATTTTTAAAAAACTTAAATTACAAAAATGCACAGTTGTGGGTTTTTCTCAGTGTTTTTAATTTTCTCATTCCTTCCTATGGTAAAAAAAAAATGCAAAAAGAAAAGATTTAAAAGGCACACGAGATTTCTGAAGTCTCAGATTCTGCTGGAAAGCTAAAAAGCAGCTTTTAATTTGTATACAATATATATGTAAAAAAAAAACAAAAAAACAGCAAAAACGCAACCTGTGAACTGATTAATAAAGCAACAAAAGGTATAACAAACCCCTATATACGTTAAACTAATGGGGTATTACATATCGAGGGAGGTCTAACCGCTGACCCCACTGATTTGCAGGAGCCGCAGTCTCTGCCTCCTGATGACGCTTTGTTTCAGTATCCCAGTTTGAACTGAAATTCTGGAAAGAATTTTCATCAAAAAAGAAAATTAGAGTAGGAGAGGTAAGAAATAGGATGGAAATTATTTTGTATGTCAGACCACCGCTTTAAGTCTACAAATTCTACTTCTTGAAACTATTAGGCTATGTGCCCACGAGGACAGTGTCCTGCGGATATATCCACAGGAGCTCCCAGGAAACAGCACCACAACTTTTGTCTGTTTCCATGCTGCGGAATGTCCTGCGGATATGGTGCGGGTATTCTGCATTGAGGATACGGTACCATGGCTTCAGCACTGCATCCTCAATGCAGAACAAGTGCTGCAGTGATCGGGGGAGTTCATACTTACCTCCATCATGCAGCACCTCGCTTTCCAGCAGCCGGGTCACTCTCTCAGAGTCTGCAGGAGAAGGTGGGCGGGCCTGAACTAGCTCCGGCTGTCACATGACCGGAGCTCGTGCAGGCTCCACCCACCTCTTCCTTCCTGTACCTGGATTCACCGCGCTCCTGTACACCGGACAGAGAAAGTGACTGTTGAGGCAGGTAAGTATATGGGACCCTGCGGAGAAATCCGCAACAATAATTGACATGCTGCAAATTTTTCCGCACGAAAATCCGCATGATTTCCGCTGTGGAAAAATCCGCAGCGTGGGCACAGCATTTCTCAAATGCCATAGAAATGGCTGGGTAGTAGCTGTGCTGCAGATTTCTGGAAAATCCGCGGCTTTTCCGTGAGAAATCTGCGGCAAAATCCGCGCATTTTCCGCAGCGTGGGCACATAGCCTTAAACGTTAAGATATATAAACATTACCAGCCACATAAAAGAACGCCCCTCTCCCCTCCCCATTACAGTAGAATTGTAACACAACCGATCAGGCTGACCCATTACACGAATACTGTCAAAATTGAATTCACACGTCAGTACACAGACCATGATGCAGACTGACCGGTGGTCTCCTGATAGCCTCAGATATTCCTATGAGGCCATCAAATTCAGGTCAGGAGACCTGTGACCAGTCCACACAGCACATGGACCATGATATACGGATGTCTAAATTCAGCCTAAAATGGATACTCTTTCCTTTATTCAAATCATTTTTGGCATTTGGTCTTGAAGAAGGAAGTTTGGAGTAAATCTTTTTGTCGATTTCTCACCCTAAAAAGGTGACGGACACACCTTCCCATTACTAAAAAATAATCCTCGTTTTGCCCAGTGCAGCCAAATGTGTTTGTTAGCGGGGTAATGGGGCAATAATATTAGGCTAGCTTTTTTTAATCACATATACAGTTAACCTCCAAGAATAAAATTCAGTATTTTTTTTGTAGTTTTTACTTATTGTTTTTTGGAGAAGTTTGGCAAATCCAATATGGCCACTGATACAGTTTCCATAGGTTCTTTATTGTGACTCCTCACAAATAAATTGCCCATCTGCCTGGCTACGATGCAACACACCCCTGCCGCACATACGAACGCGTACCAGACAGACCTAAAATACCGATATTGGGATGTGTCCATCGTTTTATTCACTGATACTATTGAAAATTGTGGTACTTTTTAATTATGGAGAACTCTTGTATTGACTCGAGCAGCACCAACAAATCTACCAAGATCTACTATGAATGGCGGAAGAGAAATAATATCTTGGTCCTTCGTCAAGCCGGTCTGAGCCCTACCGGACCATACACAGCGCAAATCATTCCTTTATTTGTAGGACAATCGGATCACGCTTATACAAAGTGAGGCTGCATCTGATAACCGGTATGAAGGCGTCCACCAGCGCACAGTGACAATGCCATGTTAGTAAAAAAAAAAAGTTCTCACTCGACAAGAATATGTCATGTTTATGGTATACTCCAGAGAGCAGCTGTCAACAACATGGGGACCGGGCTTCCAGGGAGATTTATTGATCGAGTCATGTGGTTTTCAGCCTAGTATGTAAGGATAAGGGAAGAAATAATTACTACATGGAGAAGGCAAGTCTCATGGGAAAGGGCACAACTTCAAATCTCATAAAATACATGATAATCTGCTGTGAAATACAGCGATTCACACTTCCAAATGACTCGGAGAAAGCGTTAAAGGGACCGGATCGCTGTATTCAATCCTAAAATGAAGCGATCTCCATTTGTTGGTCTTTCTAGGTATTATTTTCACATGTGAAAAGTCAGATCCACAATGAAAGAAGGTGCTCTAACGATAGAGGAGGAAAAAGCTATGCAAGGCAAAATGGGACCAAACCGCTCAGTTAGGAGTTACTGATGCAGAGTCTGTGGGTTTTATAGGCGGAAGGAATGCAAACGCCAATCAGTCTATTGGGTTCTGTCCAATAGAAGGTTCATCTACTGCCGGAAAGGTCAATCTTTAATGGTGCCTGCACATTTAAATACCTTTCACATATCTGAGTGACAATGTTCTCGTCCGGGTGCGGAGATCACCATTGATTGCCTCAACGAAAAGGCAAAAATCACTCAGCTGATCAATGAAACTTCATTTTTAATAGATTGGACTTTTCTTGGAAAGCAGATCGTGTGGGTTATGGATCCATAAAGGCTATAGATCTTTGAAGAAAACTTTCTGCAATAAGCTGTGGTAGTTCTAAAAGATAAAAAAAGAAACCAAGCATTATTTATCCTCTCTGGGTCCAGCGGTAGCTCTTACCCGCTTCCCTGGTCTCTGTAATTTGTCTGCAGCGTTGATGTCACAGCAACATCGCTGCAGCCAAACTGATGAGCTCATCGGCTACATGGGTGGAGCTCAGTGACTGGCAGCAGTGCGGTTGACGAGACGTCAGCGCTGCAGACAAACAAAGGAGATTATGGCAGCCGGTAGAGAGCTGGTGATGGCTCCAGAGAAAGCAAGTAATACTTTTATCATAACTATCGCAACTCAAAGCCAAAAGTTTTCTAAAAAGGGGACAAACCCCTTTCAGCTTCATTGTTTTGTAAATTACATATGTTAGTGAACTGTACGCTCAGATCGCTTAAGGGCTTGCTCACACTTTTTGCCGCTGAAAAAAACAACTTTTTTTTCCGTATCTGGAGAATGTCAATTATTTGAGTGTTTTTCACCCATTAAAATGAAAGGAAAAAAAAAAACAAGCAAAAAGATATCAGAAATGCTCGTATTTTATGTAACGTTTTTATCTGTAAAAACACCATTTTGCTTTAGAAAAATCTACTTCAAAAACTCATCATGTGCACATAGCTTTACTGACCTGTAAGATTTTCTACAAAAAGCACATCTTAGGGTTGGATGAAATGGCCTAATTAAATCTTGATCATTTTTCACACCGATGTCCAAAGGGTTGTTTGTCCTCTAACATGACTTTCTTTTCACACTGAAGTAGCAGTTTGACCTCTTACTTTTTGCCAGACTAAATTTAGTTTGCAGTTCACATTTTACAAAATACAATTTTGCTTTTAAGGGGAAATGTCAGGTACCAGTACTTTTTACATGTCAAGGTCAGGAGTTGTGACCCTCCTGACGAAGCCATACAGTTGTGAAACGCGCGTCGAGGCCTGCTCTGACATCTCGTAGCTCTCTCTTAGGCATCCTTACGTTGGCCATGTCTACAGTCATGGCCAAAAGTTTTTGAGAATGCTACAAAAATTAATTTTTACAAAGTCTACTGCTTAAGTTTTTCTAATGGCAATTTGCATATACTCCAGAATGTCATAAAGAGTGATCAGCTTAACAGCAATTACTTGCAAAGTCAATATTGGCTAAGAAAATGAACTTTAACCCCCAAAACACATTTCAACATCATTGCATTCCTGCCTTAAAAGGAGCAGCTAACATTGTTTTAGTGATTGTTCCATTAACACAGGTGTGGGTGTTGATGAGGACAGGGCTGGCGATCAGTCATGATTAAGTAAGAATGACACCACTGGACACTTTAAAAAGGAGGCTGGTGCTTGGTATCATTGTTTCTCTTCAGTTAACCATGGTTATCTCTAAAGAAACACGTGCAGCCATCATTGCTCTGCACAAAAATGGCCTAACAGGGAAGAGTATCGCAGCTACAAAGCTTGCACCTCAGTCAACAATCTATCGCATCATCAAGAACTTCAAGGAGAGAGCTTCCATTGTTGCCAAAAAGGCTCCAGGGCGCCCAAGAAGGACCAGCAAACGCCAGGACCGTATCTTAAAACTGTTTCAGCTGCGGGATCGGACTACCAGCAGTGCTGAGCTAGCTCAGCAATGGCAGCAGGCTGATATGAGTGCTTCTGCACGCACTGTGAGGCGGAGACTCTTTGAGCAAGGCCTGGTTTCAAGGAGGGCAGAAAAGAAGCCACTTCGCTCCAGAAAAAACATCAGGGACCGACTGATATTCTGCAAAAGGTACAGGGAGTGGACTGCTGAGGACTGGGGTAAAGTCATTTTCTCAGATGAATCCCCTTTTCGATTGTTTGGGACATCTGGAAAACAGCTTATTAGGAGAAGAAGAGGTGAGCACTACCACCAGTCTTGTCTCATGCCAACTGTTAAGCATCCTGAAACGATTCATGTGTGGGGTTGCTTCTCAGCCAAGGGAATCGGCTCACTCACAGTCTTGCCTAAAAACACAGCCATGAATAAAGAATGGTACCAGAATGTCCTCCAAGAGCAACTTCTCCCAACTGTCCAAGAGCAGTTTGGCGCCCAACAATGCCTTTTCCAGCACGATGGAGCACCTTGCCATAAAGCAAAGGTGATCACTAAATGACTCATGGAAAACAAAACAAAACAAAAGAAAACAAAACAGAGATTTTGGGTCCATGGCCTGGAAACTCCCCAGATCTTAATCCCATTGAGAACTTGTGGGCAATCATCAAGAGACGGGTGGACAAACAAAAACCAACAAATTCTGGCAAAATGCAAGCATTGCTTATGCAAGAATGGACAACTATCAGTCAGGATTTGGTCCAGAAGTTGATTGAGAGCATGCCAGGGAGAATTGCAGAGGTCCTGAAGAAGAAGGGTCAACACTGCAAATATTGACTTGCTGCATTAACTCATTCTGTCACTATAACCTTTTGGTACTCATAATATGATTGCAATTATATTTCTGTATGTGATGTAAACATCAGACAAACACAATTAAAAACCAGAGGGCAACAGATCATGTGAAAATATAATTTTGGTGTCATTCTCAAAACTTTTGTCCATGACTGTACAGGTAATTTACCTTCTATATATACCATCTCTGGCTGTGTAGCCTTATTATGGGACTTTTTTCATATTTAATGAGCTTTTGCGTGATTCCCACTTTTGATAGTTTCCTGACCGGGATTGCCAGAGTTTGTTTGTTTGACATGGGCTGGAGCTCTTTGCTGGTTGTGCCTGTTTGTGGGCTTGATTGGCTATTCCGTTCTGCCACCCCCTTTCTCTCTTTGTCTGCTCTGTTTTTCATTATTCATGTTATTTGCAATGGTATCAATAAAGTATAATTGCATGGTTTTTGGTTCTTTGCTTTATGTGCCACTAATTAGTGACCCTCTTTTCTTCTTATTCACTTGGGGTGCTCCAATATTTTGGTTTTCGTTATGAGGATATTGAGGGTTTAGGGGTTGTGTTAGATATCGGTAATGTAATTATTTGGGCTCAAAATCTTGGATTTGCGCTAGACGGATGACTGTGTGCAGCACATTACATTGTATTGAAATGCAGCCCCTAAGTTTCATAAGAAACTAAAATGTTACATAAAAAGCTAAAATATTATATAATTCTCAAGAAAGAATCTCACCCTTTCCTTTTCTTACCTGTGTACCATTAATGCATGTGAAAAATGTCATTTTTAAGTAATGCAAATCAAAAAAAAGGTCCGTGGAGCCTCTGTTAGGAGTCTTGACACAGAAAATAGCCAGATATCCCTCCAGGAAGGACCTCACCGAGATCAGTGATTGTTTTGTCTTGCTGGTCTACTAGGCATTACTCCCACCTAGCTAGAATTCTACTCCACACTGATGAGGGGCAATACCCCGAAACAGCTGTCTGTGGATGGATACCTGGCGTTGGTATTTCCCTTGTCATATCTTTAAACCTGTCAAAGAGTTGGATATTAACTAAAAAGGCCACTTAATATGGTGGTTATGGTGGTCTCCTAAATAGAGCCACTCCTTGGCTAGGTCCTTCCCAGATGGATATCTGGCTATTTTCTGTGTCGAGACTCCTAACAGAGGCTCCGTGGACCTTTTTTGATTTGCATATTTCCCAGGGATTTCACTGTGTTGAGCGCCTTTGCAGGCTGCCGGCAGTGTTTTCTCTGGCTGGTCTCCCAGAGATCAGTGATTGTTTTATTTTTAAGTAATGGGTAGAGATAGATTCACTACTATTTCGTACAATGAGACAAATCAAGCTAAGCCCCCTATCAGTCCGTATTACAGCATTTCACAAACAGACAAGGCTCTCATTTCAAGATTTAAATTGGGTTTATATTGTTTGGATTTTTCATTTTAGTAAGAAAATAAGTATGGGCCCCCCAATGTCCCCCATTATCCCGCTATGTGCGATCAGGAATGTTGTAATGTTGTACATATCCGATGACTAATTTCCAGAATACAGAATAATAGAAGCGGTTTGATACAATATAATTAGCATGTAAGCTTTAGTGATCAGTCAGCATTCATGTTTTAGTATGGAAACAGCTGTCACGTCAACTTAATAACTTCCTGATGTGTAGGAGGTGATAAAAAATAATTAGCATTTAGCGAACTAATGCCGCGATATAGAGAAAGAAATCACATAGGTACAATATATTGTGGCCCATGTGCAGTCATTTGCGTAGAAACAACCCTATTTCTCTTTTCCAATTCTTCCCTCCTTACATTGCTGATTAACTATGAAACTGAACATAATTGTCACTGTACACTTCCGAATTCATGAAAATCGTGAAGAGTTTAGCCAGCTCCTACCCGGTGTTGCCCAGCGCCTATTCCATTTACCGTCATACTTCTTAGATTGGGATAGTGGAATTTTGATAAAGACTCAGAGCCAAAATGTCCTTTTATTGCCACCAGAAATATTCTCTCACCCATGTGATGGCCCTGTGTTACGGGGGTGCTGATGGATTGAAATAAAGATGGAGAATATTTCAAATCAAGTCCGCCGTGCAGAGCTGATAACTGTTGCTAGAACCCAAGGGTCTGACGAACAACACCCAGCTAATAGATATGGCAGACCTGACCAGAGTTACAGGTCACACGGATACAGGCTAACTGAGAACCCTGCTAAGAACCACAGGGTACTCAAAAGCTCCCAGTTACTCCACTGGAGCTCATAGAGCCTCACAGAGGCTGAACAAACACACACAGTTTGGAATTACTGTGCTAACCGCACTAGGATAGAAGAGGCGCGGTGTCCTATCAAAGAACTTCGGTATGCCACCACACCATTAGAATCAGGGTCTCCCTAGGCGAGTACCAAATCAGCCTGTCTGCTGTGCCCCAAGTCGGCAACAGCTTACTGCCGCAGACCACACTAACAGACGTGGTTTACCCACAGTCGCCTAGCCCTGCCCACTTAATAATGCACAGAAATGGCAACCATGTGCCTTCAGTTAATGTGACGATTGCGCACAGAAGTGTGCCCTCCAGGTTCTTTTATAACTTAAAGTCTGCTCCAAACTTGAACCAGACCAAGATGGTGGCGTCAGGAACCAATGGTGCTACATATCAGTGACATTACCAGCGGCCAATCTGGGTCACTGATGACACAACCTCAGCACCACCCCAAACACACTACCAGTCATTGCCTGACGACCAATGGTGATCTGCAGTGTCATAGGGGCGGAGCCAATCCGGAGTGGCCACATCATCAGGATATCTGACGGTAACCAGCCAATCAGGTCCTGCCACACGATGGACATGCCCAGTCAAGTCCTTTCCGGACTTCATCTCAAAATATGTACAAAGTGTGAGAGCATGGACAGTAGCCTGAACTGAGGACTTAGCCTCAGAAATTATACTATCAAGCTGAGCATGCTCAGTAGCGGCAAGTTGGGACATAGTCTCTAGGCACCTGGAACGACGTCTGGGCAAAGCAGGAGAATTCCTCAGACGAAGCAGGGGTGACCTGGGGCAACTGAGGCAAAAGTGACAGTCGGTGCCTAACAGACCTGTTCTACTAAAAAATTCTTCACAATTGCAAGAATTCGGTAGTGTGTAGTGAATCAATTACAAATTTATTTTACCCATTTTAGGGAGGAAAAAAAAAAAAATATTTAGAGAGAACTACTAATTATCTGATATGTAGCCCGGTAAATGCTGATGTAGGTCCACCAGAAGGTAGACTCATATTAGAGTCGTATGTCCATGATTTGTCATGTACAGCCCTTTAACAAAGATAAAAGCCACAATAAGTTTGGTTGGCCTCCACTGACAAACCAAAATACAACTTGATCCTATCACCTGGAATTGATTGAAATCATAGCCAACAAGGAATGGAAGTTGTCATTGATGGGTGAAGGGAATAGAAGTAGTAATTGTTGGTGGGGGCAAAAGGAATGGAAGTAGTCATTGTTGGATGAAAGGAATGGAAGTAGTCATTGTTAGGAGAAGGGAATGGAAGTAGTCATTACTGCGTGAAGGGAATGGAAGTAGTCATCATTGTTGGGAGAAGGAATGGAAGTAGTCATTATTGGGTGAAGGGAATAGAAGTAGTCATTGTTGGTGGGGGCGAAAGGAATGGAAGTAGTCATTGTTGGATGAAAGGAATGGAAGTAGTCATTGTTGGATGAAAGGAATGGAAGTAGTCATTGTTAGGAGAAGGGAATGGAAGTAGTCATTACTGCGTGAAGGGAATGGAAGTAGTTGTCATTGTTGGGAGAAGGAATGGAAGTAGTCATTATTGGGTGAAGGGAATAAAAGTAGTCATTGTTGGGCAAAAGAAATGGATGTAGTCATTGTTGGGCAAAAGGAATGGAAGTAGCCATTGTTGGGTGAACACTCACAATATCTACAGGGTTTTAAAATGTTCTTCCATGGTGGACCATGCAGAGTCAAAAAGGTTAAACTGACAAGAGTTACTGAAAAGGGAGATGGTAAGCAAATAATGGCAGCTGTTGCTATCAACTTACCGGTCATAGCAGTTGAAGTCATCTAGCCAACATCCTTTCTTCACAAGTTCAATGAAACCAGAATTATTCCTCCAAGAGGCGTAGCAGTGAAGCCGCTTGTCCTTCTCGCCATCACACCTCTCCACCCCGCTCTGGTTCGTTTTCTCAATCTCCCAATTGACATTATAATAAATGCATTCACGAGGGTCCTCCTCGTTGTGAGCAGACCCTGAAAAGGACAAAAGCGGTGTGGAGTTAAATACCTGCTTCTGGGTAAAATAATATTCATATACATTACTTTATCTTTTAGACAGTCTGCATACTATTCCCTATAATGATTTGCATTGCACAAAGAGGCCCCCGTGGCAATGCAGAAAAAAACAGCATTAAAACCAATAACATAACCAGAGTTGTGACAAGAGCGCTCCTGCTTCATTAACCTATAGGAACACTGTAAGATCTAAAACGTCATACCAATAGCTTGCACATCATATTGGCGATAATGAGGAAGGCTATTAAATCAGTGTCCAATAAAAACGAATAAAAGTAACGTTTGTTATTAAAGATGACACTTCATGGAAATACGGAGTCTTATAATAAGGTTTCAGAAATGTAAAAACAAACTACTAAACTCCATTAAGTTAGGATTGTCGGCATAAACCACTTCAAAAAGGGAAAAAAAAATAACAAAAGCCAATGCAGAAAAAAACCCAAAAACTAATTATTACACACCTATAAGAATAATTATATCTAAAATATCTGATTGGCCTAAAAGCCTTTTACAGACAAGTTTAATAGCAACTATGCGTAACATGATGTACGTTACAAACATTTTCCACCGTACACAGAGTAATATCAGAATCTCCCCGATATCGAGGGGTTCAGCATTCACTCGAATGGGTATGGGAGCGCCAGACAATTTATATATTGATTCAGCATGTTTGTTTTCGGATGGCCGATCGTATTGTCCACTGGATATGAGCCATCGCCAGACAAAAAGGAGTACTTGGATGAATGAGCGCTTCTGTGTATGGAAGAGCCGGGTGAACCAATGATTGACCAAACCATCGTCCGGTGGCAGCCATCTAATGTTTGTGTTGGACAATGCCATCACAGATACGACCAGACAATATTTTGTATGTAGATTTAGAAACTTTGCACTCAAGATCAATGTGAATAGTGTTTTTTTATTGTGAAGAACTTGTAGGACCAGCACAAGCACAGACGGCAAACAGCGTAACTGGGTATGACAAGGTGTCCATTGCGGTCTATGTGGATTGCCACATAGACAGCGGTGGACACGGTGTCATACCCAGTTACACCGTTTGCCAAGTTGCTATACTTTCTGAGGACCCCCTACACGCACATTGATGAAGGTTTTTGACTAAAACGTCTCTGCTTGTGCTGGTCCTACAAGTTCTTCTCAATAAAAGACCACTATTAACATTTATCTTGAGGGCCAAGTTTCTACATCTACTTGAGACAGTTTTGGACCCTACTTGAGCAGCAGAAGAGCAGTGTTCACGAACTCACTCAATATTTTTATGGCCACATTGGGAAACCGTAATAAACCATTATGATAATAAGAGGTCCATGTCTACAGCTCATAATTCTGATATGAAGACATCAGCTCCATTCACTGGGAGTTATTACAGTTAAAATTATCTGTATAAGTTTCTACACCTTAAAAAAAAAATAATGGACACCTTACTTTAACGGAAGGAGCAAAAAAAAGTGACCTATTTTTACGGACTGTCCTGGAATTTCTGGACAGTTAACAATCCAGCCCACTTGTCGGGTGACCTGTGGGTTATGTATCAGGTGTATAATGCCGGTAAAGAGATTCTACCACATTCAAGTCCTCAAGTTACAGAACATTAAACCTTCATTTATTTCAGCCACTTCTTTTCTGGGCTCTTAAAATTTTAAATACTGTATTACTAATGCGGAAAGAAAAAACCTCTTAAAAGATGAATTCTGTACAACTGGAAACCAACTGTGTATAATTTATGCAATCTATAAAAAGGAACCTCTCGGTGAAAATGAACATAAATGCGTATAGTTCAGTGCTTAGACCTCACATGGCGCTAAGCTGGCCCATTACTCCTCGTGTCCTGGATTTGAAGTGAAACATAACTTTTATGCCATCGTTGAGACACTTCGCTTTATGGGAAAACAGACAAGACTAAATACTTCCGAGCCTCATGACGGTGATTCAGAGCCCAAGAGAAAATGACTGGTGTGAACGCATGGATCATTCAAAAGGAAAAGTATCTGTAATTCTCCACTGTTGTGTTTTTAAAGGTAAGTGTATCTGGCCGAATAAAAAAAAAAAAAAAAAAAAGGTCACGTCCTTTCGTATCCAACAGATTCAATATCTTTGTACTTCAAGACAAAGACACACAAACTAAATCTGTCAGCAGGTTTAGCTTCCTCATCGGAGTAGCATGAAGTAGGCAAGGAGACCCTGAATCCAACGATGTATCACTGAAGGGTGCTTTACATGCTGCGACATCGCTAACGATATATCGTCGGGGTCACGTCGTTAGTGATGAACATCCGGTGTCGTTAGCGACATCGCAGCGTGACACCAAGGAGCGACGATCAACGATAGCAAAAACGTCAAAAATCGTTGATCGTTGGCACGTCGCTCTTTTTCATAATATCGTTGCTCCTGCAGGTACGATGTTGTTCGTCGTTCCTGCGGCACCACACATCGCTACGTGTGACACTGCAGGAACGACGACCATCATCCTACCTGCGTCCACCGGAAAAGGAGGGAAGGAGGTGGGCGGGATCTTCCGGCAGCTCATCTCCGCCCCTCCGCTTCTATTGGACGGCTGCCGTGTGACGTCGCTGTGACTATCCCGCCCACACTAGCCTCTCTATAGAGATTGAGCATTGACCATGAGGTCGATCAGTGGAAGGGGTGTGCCGGACTGCAATGTCGGCTACATGGCAGTCGGAGCAATGAGAAATCCTGCTTGTTAAACAAACAATGCAAATGATCAACAGATCGGACCTTGTCAAGACTGGCATCCCTGAATTGTAGGTTTTAACCCTTGAAGCATGCTGTCTTCAACTTACATAACAAAAACCTATTGACACATTCTCTTAAGTCTATATACTAAACATATAAAAGAAACAGTCTATATGGTAGAAAAGAAAAAGTATGCACATCTCTCAAAAATGTTGAATCTGCAAAAATTAGATTGCAGTGTATGGTAAATTTTTGGTAATAATTGAAATGCACATAAAACTGGATATAAATCTTAATAAAAGACCTGCCCCCTTTTTTTGCATTTGCAAACTTTTTGTATAGATGCCAAGGTCAATAATCCTTACCATGCATAAAGAGTACAAGAGCAAAACCTTTCAACATGGCTTATTTGGGCATTTACACCTTAGAGGAGTTGTCTTCCCATTGTGACCGCTAGGAGACAGAAGGAACATTTACCGTAAATGGAAACTATATAAATCGATAGTACAAGTGAAAAGAAGAAACTTTGCAGCATATCTTATCAGAGAAATTTGCTTCTTTGTACACTTAACCATTTATGGCTACCTGCACTGGTCAGTCACTTTGAAAAACTGCTTAAAAAGACGACTGTTCAAACCAAGCAAAGGCGCTCGGTGCATCATGGCGTGGCCAAACATATAAGTGCAATCTCCACCTGCTTGTTTTCCTACTATCTTCACCCTTCTCTGATTCTATCAAGCAAAAGCAGTCACAGAAGGGGAGGTGGAAATGAAAGGAAAACAAGCAAATGGGAAGTGCACCTAAATAATTGGCTCCACCCTGATGCACCGAGCACCTGTACTGGTTTGAATAGTCATCCTGTGCTGACAGTGTCTCTTTAAATAGGTCAACATGCTTGTCTGCAGTGCCTAAAAAAAGGTCTATGGAGAGGGACATCCTGGAGAGGGAAAAAAGCAGAGGACATAATGCTGGATACAAGTCATATAAGGGCCATAAACCGTGTTGTACCTAAGGACAACATATTCTGAAAAGTGACCGGAAATCACACTTATATTACTTTAAAGGGACTGTCAGAGACTGAACAATCAATGATCTATCATCTGGAAGATAGATCAATAATATGAGATTGGTGGGGGTGGGGGGGGGGGGCGGGGGGAAGTAACATCCGGTATGGCACACCTACCGGTCAGTTGTTGTCTGCATCTACAGCCGAATACTGAGATATATCTTCCTTTGAAGGGAACACGCAGATTACAGATATCGGAGGGGGTGTCGGGGTATTGGACTCCCACCAATCTCAGGTCATCAACCCCCTTTAGGGCCCTTTACATGTGAAGAGAACTTTGTATAAATGAGAGCCAAATGATGATATAATGAGTTTTAACGTTTCGAAAACCTCACATTTATATGTATGAATAACAATATGTTCTATAATTGTGTCATTTCCATGGCTAACGATTAGCAGATGCCTTTTTACACGAAACAATATTATGCTGTCAAACATTAGCATTTAATTCATCATAAAATGTTAAATAGAATAAAAACGAGTGATTTCCCACTGCTGGACAAAAATGTGGAACTTTGCCTCAATCTAAGACATTTTTAAACACAATTGTCCCCCCATACAAAAGGGCCTTTAAAAGTCACCAGGTTTTTCCCCCTACTGGTTAAGCTGTGGCCACCACCAGTGAACTCTTATATACAGCATTCCAGAATACTGTATATAAAAGCCCAGGCTGCTCTGTATAAGATAAAAAACATTTTATTATACTCACCTGCGGGTCGATCTCGTGGACGTCCGTCTGCCAACTCCTCAGAGTTTGATAGGCGTCACTTGTCTCAGTCCTCCTTCTCTGCTCTGTATGGATGACGCGTCCTACATCATTCACACAGTGTCCTCTATTACGCTCCTGCGCATGCGCACTGTCCTGCTGAGGGCAGAGCAAAGTACTGTAGTGCACATGCGGTCTTGACCTTTACCTGCGCATTACAGTACTTTGCTCTGCCTATAAAAAAAGACCTTTATTATACTCAGCTGAGGGGCGGTCGGGTCCAGTGGGCATCAATGATCTTGGTCCGGCGCCTCCTCTCTTCCTTCCATTGCCGTCCTCCTTGCCTGCTCAGTGTGCATGATGCGTCCTGTGTCATTCACACAGTGTCTTCCATTCCATTGCGTTCCTGTGCATGCTGAGGGCAAAGCAAAGTACTGTAATGCGCAGGCACAGGTAAAGGTCAAAGACGGCCCATGCATGCGCACTATAATACTTTATCCATCCTCAGCAAGACAAAGAAGTGCGCAGGAAAGCAATGGCGGACACTGTGTGGATGACTTAGTACGCATCATCCACACAGAAAAGAGAAGGACGACTGAGACAAGCGACGCCCATCGGACCTGGAGGAGTTGCCGGACTGAGACCCGAGACGCCCATTGGGACCGGATCACCCCGCACAGGAGTATAAAAGATGTTTTTTATGTTATACAGCGTGGCCTGGGCACTTATATACAGTACTAGAAGGTGGCCCGATTCTACGCATCGGGTATTCTAGAATTTACGTATTGTGTAGTTCATGTATGATTTTTGTTATATATATATATAGATGTTGTTGTCTGTAGTTACCAAGTGTTTGTGTAGGCGCTGTACATGTTCTGGGTGTTGTCTGGGTGTGACGGGGGGTGAGAGCGGTGTTGTATGTGTGTTGCGTGTGTTGCGTTGTTTGTGGAGCGCTGTGTGTCTGTAGCGTTGTGTGTGTGTTGCGCGGTTTGTGTGTGTGTGGTGTGTTTTGGGGGGAGGTATGTTTTGAGCAATGTGTGTGTTGTGCGGTATGTGCGTATATTTGTGTGTGCCGCGGTGTTTGTGTTTTGGGTGTTGTGTGTGTGCAGCGTTGTCTGTGTGTGTGGGTGTCTGTGTAGGGCAGTTGTTGCCTCCGCCAGCATCAGCCTCTCTCCTTCCAGCCTCCTCCAGCATCAGCCTCCCTCTCCCAGCCTTCCCCAGGATCAGCCTCTCTCCTCCCAGCCTCCGTCTTCCCAGCCTTCCCCAGCATCAGCTTTCCCCTCCCAGCCTCCCTCAGCATCAGCCTTCCCCAGCATCAGCCTCTCTCCTCCCAGCCTCAGCCTCTCTCCTTCCAGCCTCCCCCAGCATCAGCCTCTCTCCTTCCAGCTTCCCTCAGCATCAGCCTCCCCTTCCCAGCCTTCCCCAGGATCAGCCTCTCTCCTCCCAGCCTCCTTCCTCCCAGCCTCCCTCAGCATCAGCCTTCTGCTCCCAGTCTCCCCCAGCATCAGCCTCCCCATGCATCAGCCTCCACCAGCATCAGCCTCTCTCCTTCCAGCCTCCCCCAGCATCAGCCTCCCTTTCGCAGCCTTCCCCAGGATCAGCCTCTCTCCTCCCAGCCTCCTTCCTCCCAGCTTCCCTCTCCCAGCCTCCCTCAGCATCAGCCTTCCGCTCCCAGTCTCCCCCAGCATCAGCCTCCTCAAGCATCAGCCTCCACCAGCATCAGCCTCTCTCCTTCCAGCCTCCCCCAGCATCAGCCTCTCTCCTTCCAGCCTCCCTCAGCATCAGCCTCCCGTTCCCAGTCTTCCCCAGGATCAGCCTCTCTCTTCCCAGCCTCCTTCCTCCCAGCCTCCCTCAGCATCAACCTTCCACTCCCAGTCTCCCCCAGCATCAGCCTCCCCAAGCATCAGCCTCCACCAGCATTAGCCTCTCTCCTTCCAGCCTCCCCCAGCATCAGCCTCCCCATGCATCAGCCTCTGTCCTTCCAGCCTCTCTCCTTCCAGCCTCCCTCAGCATCAGCCTCCCCTTCCCAGCCTTCCCCAGGATCAGCCTCTCTCCTCCCAGCCTCCTTCCTCCCAGCCTCCCTCAGCATCAGCCTTCCGCTCCCAGCCTCCCCAAGCATCAGCGTCCACCAGCATCAGCCTCCCTCGTCCCAGCCTCCCCCTCCCAGCCTCCCCCACCATCAGCCTCTCTCCTCCCAGCCTTCCCCATGATCAGCCTCTCTGCTCCCAGCCTCCTCCAGCACGCCGTGCTCCTCTGCCGACACTCACCCGATCGCATCCACTCACACACACCCGATCGCATCCACTCACACACACCCGATCGCATCCACTCACACACACCCGATCGCATCCACTCACACACACCCGATCGCATCCACTCACACACACCCGATCGCATACACTCACACACACAGACACTGACGATATCGCACATACGCGCTTATACTCACAACATCCGGGGATATCACATGCTTCTGGCCATGTGATCCTCCGGCAGGTCCTGGAAGATCACAACAGCACAGTATCGAGGCCGAGAAGCAAGCGATATCCCAGGATGTTGTGAGTATTTGGATGCGATGTGATGTGTGTGTGTGAGTGAGTGTGATCTGATTTGTGTGTGTGTATGTGTGTGCTGTTATGTGTGTGTGCTGTTATGTGTCTGTATTTTCCGGCGCTGCAGGACCTTGATGTGTGGATGCGATGTGATGTGTGTGTGATGTGTGTGTGAGGTGTGTGTGAGAGTGAGTGTGAGCCGGTGTACACTGGTAACTATGATACACATCGGGTAACTAAGGGACCTTAGTTACCCGATGTGTATAATGGTTACCAGCTTTCACGGCCTCCGTGAAGATCCCAGCATCGCAAGGTTATGTGTGGCGCTGCTGGGATCCTGACGGAGCCGGTGTAGAAGCAAGCGATATCCCAGCATGTTGTGATGTGTGAGGTGTGTGTGAGGTGTGTGTGAGAGTGAGTGTGATCTGATGTGTGTGTGTGTACTCACCTGGGAATCGGGGCTCCGTGTCAGTTGGGCAAGAGCGAGCGTGGATTGCGTGAGGGGGGCGGGGCCTGCAGAGAGCCGGGGCGAGAGGCCAATCCGTGTGGGGGGGCGGGGCCATGGCGAGCCCAGCGGCCAATCAGCTTTGTGTCACCGTAAGGACACAATTTCGGAGCATGACAGACAGACAGACAGACAGACAGACAGACAGAATAAGGCAATTATATATATAGATTCCACAATGTTGTATATAAGGATTCACTGGTGGTGGCCGCAGATTATAGGGGAAAAACCTGGTTCCCCTGAATTTCCCTCATTTTTCCATCATTAATAGGAGAGAGGACTAGACTTTCCCAAATCTGGTCCTCCATCCCCACTCAGACAAAAGTCACGGAAACTACGGAGAATGAAAGTCGCTGCCAATGGTAAAAGGGGGGGGGGGGAATAGAGCGGGGGTCACACACCTCTATCGGTTCCTCCATTTACACAAGGAAATTGGAAAAAATACATTATAAGGGGTTAAGATTTGGTGGCATTTATGGAACAATTTCACTTCTGGATATAAACACACCAACAGATTTTAAAATAGTTTTATGCTTATGGGCCATCAAGCATTCCTAGGCTTCTGGGAAGCCACATTGAGATTCTGCCTTGTTTTATAACCCCGTTGGTGTCCAATAAATGTTTCCCATAAGAGCAGTCTAAAAACTACCGCAATAAAGACCATATGTTGTAATGGCAATGAAGTGCTTCATAATCTATCAAGCAATTTACAAAAGCCAATAGAAGCTAAGCAGCAAACAGCGCAGATAACTTCTCGGAGAATTCTCAATTATTACAATGAATGGATGCACATAACTGAAAGCAGATTGGAAAGGCTATAGAAAGAATGTAATGAAAAACATACATTTTCAAGGAAGAGGCGAAAATGGTCAGCACAATTAATCCACCGGCCTGCAGAGGGTACTCTTGTATTTTTGTGGTGTCATAGTAGCGGGGTCCAAACATGTCATTCGTTGTTGGCTTTTTTTCTTAGTACTAAAGAATTCTTTCATCGAAATTAAACTAACTACAATATTAGACACAAAACCGGAAAGTCAGTGTCAGCTCACCTTAATCACCAAAGTCTAGGTCCTCGTAGATCCCACGGAAAAACCTTGGTGGGATATATAAATGACAAGCAAGATAAGAACTTCCAGTAATGTAAAAGGACCGAACCAGGTTGGGAGGAGGGACGTAGTGGAATAAAACTTCACATTTATTTCTTCGATGAAAATGGTCAAGCAATCAAGAATGTTCCAATGAAAAACCACAACGGGGGAAGGAGAAAACCAACCCGTTTCGGCTATGATTGGGTATAACCATGAAACGCATGTTTTCTCCTTCCCCCGTGGTGGTTTTTTACTTGAATTGATGGATTGTTTAACAAATTAAGTTTTATTCTACTACATCCCTCCTCCCAATGTGGTATGGTTCTTTTACATCAATGGAAGATCTTCTCACGCTTGTCATCTACAATATTAGGGTATGTGCACACAAGGCCTTATAGACTGAAGCATCTGTCCGTATGTCCTCCAGTAGGTATTTTGTGGCGGAGGAAGTGCGAAGCCACAAGAAAAATGGACAGGTCACTTCTTTTAGAGGCTTCATGGTCACATGGCCACCCACTCACACCGGCATTATCAGAGAATTCTGACAATGTGCTCATTTGCATACTGTCTAGATTCAGAAGTCTGGAGTCACATAGCGTAACTGCAATTGTCCATGTGTGAACAATTCCTCTAAATTCGAGGAAGTAGCTAGCTAATTCTCCAATTTGTACTTCCTTTAACCCCATAGCGACGGCCTAATGTCTCAAGACGTCGGAAAAACAGGGTACTTATTCTGTTCCGACGTCTTGAGACGTCAGGCCGGAAAAACCCTGTAGCGCCCCCCAGTGACGAAAAATCTCGGGGGTTTCAGCTACCGGGGGTAGCTGAGACCCCCCAGATTATGAATCGGGGTGTTTTGTATGCACCCCGTTAATGCGATCGCCGGTATACACCGTATACCGGCGACAACATAAAAAAAAAAAAAAATGGCTGGTAAAATTTATTTATTTCTCATCTGACGTGATCAAACATGTCAGATGAGAAATAAATGTGAGCCCTTAGTGCCCCCAAAGCCCCCGGTACCGGAGAAATCCATCCAACCCCCCCCCCCTCCGGAAAATCCAAGATGGCGCCGACGCGCGCTGAAAACTCCCGCCGCCGCCGCCTCTGCATTCATTTCCCTCCGATCTGAAATGATCAAACATTTCAGATCGGAGGGAAATGTCCCCCTCCTGACCTCTCCTCCGGTACACCGGAGCTCTTTGGTCCCTGGAGCCCCCTCCAGTTCTTCAGAGCCCCCCTCCGGAGCGTGCAAGATGGCGCCGACGCGCGCTGAAAACTGCCGCCGCCGGCTCTGCATTCATTTCCCTCCGATCTGAAATGATCAAACATTTCAGATCGGAGGGAAATGTCCTCCCCCTGACCCCTCCTCCGGTCCACCGGAGCCCTCTGGTCACCGGAGCCCCCTCCGGGTCTCCAGAGCCACCCCCCTCCCCCGCATTCATTCTGCTCTTTCTGCCGCATGTGACACGTCACATGCGGCAGAAAGGTGTCCCCAGGTCCCCCCAGGTCCCACTAGGTCACCCCCCATCACCCCCCCCCAGCCCCCCAGCCCCCGGTCATACGTTACCTGTCTGGTGATCCGTCCCGCGATCACACCGCCTCCTTCTTGAATGCTGACGGCGCATGCGCAGACAGCGGCTGTCAGCTGGATTCCTCCCCCGGTCCACAGTGGAGCAGCCTGTGCATCAGCGACGTCAGTCTTGCAGGGACGCTGACGTCGCTGATGCACAGGCTGCTCCACTGTGGACCGGGGGAGAGTGAGTGCAGTAATCAGCAGTCTCTCCATGTGAGGAGTGTGGTCCTCACATGGAGAGACTGCTGTTCCAGAAAATGGGGGGTACGTTCTGTGAGCGTGCCCCTCATATTCTGGAATGAGGTTACTGCAGGTCACTCTGCCCTAAGTTGGACCGGGGCAGTGTGAGTGCAGTATTCTCAGATTACTGCACCCACACTGCTCATGGAGAGCTTGCTCTTCCAGAAAATGGGGGATACGTTCCCTGAACGTGCCCCCCATATTCTAGAAGATCCAGAGTCGGCGTGGGACCTCACGGATTACAGCGGATTACAGCGACCGTAATTTCTTTATTTTCAATAAATTGGGGAAAGAGGAATGTTTCGGGGAGTTTTTTTTTCAAATAAATTTTTTTTTGTCTTTTTTTTTTGTCTATTACTTGACTGGGTTAGTGATGTCGGGTATCTGTTTAGATGCCGTGACATCACTAACCCCAGGGCTTGATGCCAGGTGACATTACAGCTGGTATCAACCCCATATATTACCCCGTCTGCCACCGCACCAGGGCGCGGGATGAGCTGGGGCGAAGCGCCAGGATTGGCGCATCTAATGGATGCGCCACTTCTGGGGCGGCTGCGGCCTGCTATTTTTAGGCTGGGAAGAGTCCAATAACCATGGCTCTTCCCACCCTGAGAATACCAGACCCCAGCTGTCCGCTTCACCTTGGCTGGTGATCTAATTTGGGGGGGACCCCACGTTTTTTTTTTTTTTTTTTAAAAAACGCCTGGGGAGCCCTCCAAATTGATCACCAGACAAGGTGAAGCTGTCAGCTGTGGTTTGCAGGCTACAGCTGTCTGCTTTACCCTAGCTGGCTATCAAAAATGGGGGGGACCCCACGTCGTTTATTTTAATTATTATTTTTTTGGGGGGCTAAATACAAGGCTAAGCACCCTTTAGTGCCACATGAAAGGCACTAAAGGGCGCCAGCTTAGAATATGCAGGGGGTGGGACGTTATATATGTTTGACATGTATCCATTCATCCATTGTAGCATTTTAGGCTGTGCGCCCACAATCGGGATTTGCAGCGTTTTGGGCGCAGAGTGTTTTCCCTGCGTCCATAACGCTGCATTGTGCAGTAGAAGCACAGTGGAAGGATTTTTAGAAATCCCATGCCCAATGTGCTTGCCCAATGTGCTTCTTTTCTCCGCCACATAAACTGACCTGTGGCGCAGCTTCCCGAGCCTCAGCATGTCAATTTATGCTGCGGAGATGAGTGTTCTCTGCAGGTAGCATAGAGCTCCACAGCGGCCTGAACCCAAATCGTGGGCATGGGCAGCTGCGTTCTCCCGTGGACAACACTCACATCTCTGCAGGAGGCTGACACTGTGTACTAGACGCCGTGTCGCTGGCTCATGGCCACATAGCCTAAAAGTGAGACATTGGTTGCTACAGCAACATTTTTGTGAAGTACCTGTGGATTCAAAATGCTTATTATACTCCTGAATAAAATCCAGTTTCCAAAATGGGGTCACTTGTGGGGGTTTCTAATGTATAGGTACCCAAGGGGCCCTGCAAATGTGACATGGTGCCCGCAATTTATTTCAACTTTTCCAGAATTCAAATGGTGCTGCTTCCATTCCAAGCCCTCCCATTTATCCAAACAGAGGTTTTTGGCCACATGTGGGGTATCCCTGTGCTCAGAAGACATTGGATAACAACCTGTTGGGTCCACGGTTTGTTGTTGTCTCTTGAAAAAGTGAGAAATTTGATGCTGAAGCAACATTTTTGTGAAAAAAATGAAAATTTTCAATATGGCAACCTAAGCTTATCAAATTCTGTGAAGTATTCGTGGATTCATACTGCTCACTATACACCTAGATAAAAGCCTTGAGGTGTCTTGTTTCCAGAATGGAGTCACTTGTGGGGGACCTCCACTGTTTAGGCACCTCAGGGGCTCTCCAAATGCAACCTGGCGTCCGCTATTGATTCCAGCCAATTTTGCAGTCAAATGGCACTCCTTCCCTTCCGAGCCCTGCCATGCGCCCAAACAGTTGATTTCCACCACATATAAGGTATCGCCAAACTCAGGAGAAATTGCACAATAAATGTTATGCTGAATTTTTTCCTTTTACTCTTGTAAAAAAAAAAGCTACCTGGTTGAAATAACAATTTTGTGGTAAAATTTTTTTTTTTTTTTTCATGGCTCAACGTTATAAAATTCTGTGAAGCACCTGGGGGTTCAGGGTACTCACCAAACATCTAGATAAATTCCTTGAGGGGCCTAGTTTCCAAAATGGGGTCACTTGTGTGGGGTTTCTGCTGTTTAGGTACCTTAGGGGTCCTCCAAATGTGACATGGTGCCCGCAATCTTTTTCAGCCAAATTTCCTTTCCAAAATTCAAATATTGCTCCTTTCGTTCCAAGCCCTCCCATTTGTCCAAACAAAGGTTTCAGACCACATGTGAGGTATCACCGCGCTCATAAAAAAGTGGTTAACAAACCTTGAGGTCAAATTTTTGGAATTACCTCTTGAAAAAGTGAGAAAATTGATGCTAAAGCAACATTTTTGAGAAAATTATTAAAATTTTCAATATGACAACGTAACGTTAACAAAATCTGTGAAGTACCTGTGGATCTAAAATGCTCACTATACCCCTAGATAGAAGCCTTGAGGGGTCTAGTTTCCAAAATGGTGTCACTTGTGAGGGGTTTCTTCTGTTTAGGTACCTTAGCGGACCTGTAAATGCAACATGGTGCTCGCAATCTATTTCAGCCAAATTTGCTTTCCAAAATTCAAATATTGCTCCTTCTGTTCCGAGCCCTCCCATTTGTCCAAACAGAGGTTTCTGACCACATGTGGGGTATCGGTGCACTCATAAGAAAGTGGGGAACAAGTTTTGGGGTCCATTTTGTTGTGTTAGTTCTTCTAAAAGTGAATAAATTTGGGTTAGAGCAACATTTTTAGGTAAAATTTAATTTTTGCTTTTTTTCATTCCACATTGCTTTTGTTCATGTGAAGCACCTGAAGGGTTAATAAACTTCTTGAATGTGGTTTTGAGTACTTTGGGGGGTGCAGTTTTTATAATGGTGTCACTTTTGGGTATTTTCTGTCATCTAGGCCTATTGAAGTCACTTCAAATGTGATGTGGTCCCTAAAAAAATGGTTTTGTAAATTTTGATGTAAAAATGAGAAATCGCTGATAAACTTTGAACCCCTCTAACTTCCTAACAAAAAAAATTTTGTTTCCAAAATTGTGCTGATGTAAAGTAGACATGTGGGAAATGTTATTTATTAACTATTTTGTGTCACAGAAATCTCTGGTTTAACGGTATAAAAATTCAAAAGTTGAAAATTGCTAAATTTTCAAATTTTTTGCCAATATTCAATTTTTTTCTTCAATAAACGCAAAAAATATTGTCCTAAATTTGGTACTAACATGAAGTCCAATATGTGACGAAAAAAAACAATCTCAGAATCACCGGGATCCGTTGAAGCGTTCCAGAGTTATAACCTCATGAAGTGACACTGGTCAGAATTGCAAAATTTGGTCTGGTCATTAAGGTGAAAATTAGCTCCGTCACTAAGGGGTTAATGGCATACTAGGGTATACCTACATAAAAACAAAGGAGGGTTTTTTTTTGGGGGGGGGGGGTGGAGGGGGGACTTTTAAAGAAGTTGTCCAGTTACCAAAACTGATTTTTTTTTCTCCTAAACCTTGCTAATATGTGCCTCTCCACACATCTACTATGTTATTTCAGCAATATTACCTTTTATCGTGCTCTAGCAGCACATCCTCATTGCTGGCTCCAGCTCTGATGGGGTTAATCTCTCTCCTGACTTCCTGGGGTCAGTTCCTACAACTCCCATAATCCTTTGCAGTGGCACACTGTGCTCTCCTCATCCTCCCACCCCCACGCAATAAAATACTCACCCGACAGACATGACTCCTCCTCCTCTCGCCACTGCTGCCAGCCCCGCACACAGCTGCAGGATGGTAAGTAAACCCTCCTAGCCTTCTCCTCATGCTGGGCTGTGACGTGTGGTGATCACTGCCCACAGCCCAGTCACTAAGGATCAGAGGAGGCTGCAGCTGCTGATGTAACGTCAACTTTCAGAGCCCGGAAGTTGACATGACCATCAGCGGATGCCAGACGCCACAGCAGCCGGGGGTCATGTGATCGGCACTGAGCAAGGAGGATAGCGCCGCTCAGTGCCAGAACTGAAAATAGAAGGCAACTAAAATGGTAAGTTACACTGATAGAGAGAATAAAAAAAAAAATGGGTGAACCACCCCTTTACTCAAAACAAATTTAACCCTTTATCACCCCTCACGACTTGCATTTCCTGTATAGTTAGGAGTAAAATCTCTAAAATATATGCCTCTAAGAATTCACTGGGTATTAATCGACAGTATTTTAGTACCTTAGATGCCATGAGGATTATTAGTGGTCTACTGGAGGAAGAAAGTGTGTGCCTTGCATTATAACCCAGGTAGAAGTTGAGAAATAAAAGGCAAAACTTTGCAAGTAATGCAAAAGCTCACTCAGCCTTAGGAAACATTTGCATCCACTGAATCCAACAATAGATCTCAGCTACATCACAAAGAAAACCTTGGGGACACAACACAAAGTCACATAATTAGTTCAAGCACTTTTTCTATTGATCCTCAGCATTGCAAACCCAATTCATTGAGAACTGGAGGGGGGAAAAAAATGAAACGCTTGAAACTGCAGAACTGGAAAGATCAATTACTAGGAATCAATATTAACGTGAATTGCTCTGCACTTATCTCAAGACTAAAGCTTCCCATCAATTGTTATATCATGCGCACTACGGCAAATAGCTTGCAAATATATGATCTTAATAGTGCTCTCAGGATCGTAGCATTATCAGCACAGTAATAACATTTCTAATGGAAACTCTAGGTTAAAGGAGAACATGTAGCATTATTTAGAATAATACAAATAATCTGGCAACGTTTTATCAATGAATCCACCCATCCATACAAGTAATGTAGAAAACCGTCACCAGGAATCAGCCTCCACTGGATTAATGATACCATTCCACGACCTTGTGTGCCCAGTAAAGCCATTTACAAATATCCAATCATACAATTTTAATAGAGTGTGGCGAAACAAAACATCCAACATCCATAGGAGTGCCCATACACAACAGTTTGCGCCATCATAAGACTGTCACGATCCAGCATGGTTTCATTTTAAGATCTTTGGCCAATTGGTAATTACATGGCAGAACCATGGAATTTTGTGGTCACGGTCATGTATTTGTTGGGCATTTGACAATCAACCATTTGACTGGGGCAGAGAGAAATGCGCGTTTGCAGGAGTGAAATGGAGGACTCTGTGTGGATGACGTAGGACATGTCAGCCACACAGAGGGGAGGACAGCTATGTAAAGAAGAGAGGAGGCACCGGACCAAGACCACTACTCCCATTGTGTGGAGGATGTCCTCAGAAGGTATAGCAACTTGGCAACTGGTGTAGTCAGGTATGACGTGGTGTCCACCACTTTCTATGTGGCAATGTAGACAGCAGTGGACACAGCGTCATACCTGACTACGCTAGTTGCTAGACCTTCTAAAGGATCCCCTGCATGCACACTGATGAAGGTCTTTGACCGAAACATCTGTGCTTGTCCTACAGGTTCTTCTCAATAAAAGACCACTATTCACATTTATCTTGAGTGCCAAGTTTCTACATTCACTTGAGACGGTTTTGGACCCTACTTGAGCACCACCCAGGAAGTGCCGTGAGTATCAACTCAACTACTCCCGTTGGACCCAATCACCCTGCAGATGAGTACACCTGGGCACTTATACAGTATTCTAGAATGCTCTATATAAGGGCTCACTGGTGGTGGCCGCAGGTTATAAGGGACAAATCTGGTGCCCGGTTTGTTTTAAAGTGAGACTTAACCTATTGAATAGGTGATAACGTGTTGATCATAAGGGATCCAATGGATGGGGCTCGCACTGATCAGCAGAATGGGGACATCTTATTCCATGAGAGTGAAGCGGAAATGCACACGTCCGACCACTGCTCCATGAAGACAACAAATTGCAGTCAGGTCACCAGTCTTGCAATAGTTTAGTGAGTCCAATTCCTTTAAGATCCATGCCTGGAAAGGTAGGAGCTACCGCAAATGCAATACAATACAAAAAGTTATTCCAGCGAAGGATCCACGTATAGGATTATTTAAAAAAAAAAAAAAAAATAGCTTTAATTCCAATTCCATTAAAATCAGTACAAAAAAATCTCGCTATACGTCTAGTGCAGTCCTATGAAGATAAAGCATTTCTACTAATGCGCCTTCCTCACGACCCATTCACCATGAGCGATCTGCTTGGTCTTTTCCACCAAAAGAGAATAGAGCAGCAGTCAGGCGTCTGATCTACAGCATAGATGTCCCGGTGGGGTATAAAGCTTCCTTTATCTGCTGATCGGTGCAGATACCAGGAGTAGGACACCCACTGACCATCAAGATATCACTTGTCCTGTTGATAGGTGATAACTTGTTGTTAAGGTACCGTCACACTTAGCGACGCTCCAGCGATCACACCAGCGATCTGACCTGGCAGGGATCGCTGGAGCATCGCAACATGGTCGCTGGTGAGCTGTCAATCACGCAGATCTCCACAGCGATCAGAGATCAGCCACCAGCGACCTTGGTAACGATAGTACACATCGGGTTACTAAGCAAAGCGCTTTGCTTATACTTACCTGATGTGTACCTTGGCTACGTGTGCAGGGAGCGCCGGCTTCTAGAAGCTGCGGACGCTGGTAACCAAGGTAAATATCGGGTAACCAAGCAAAGGGCCAGGTCGTTGCAGGATGTCACACACAACGACATCGCTAGCAAGATCGCTGTTGCGTCACAAAAACCGTGACTCAGCAGTGATGTTGCTAGCGATGTCGCTTAGTGAGACGTGGCCTTTAGTGTGCAATTCCTTTATTATCGCCAAGCAACAATACCAAAAAAACCCTATTAAAATAAAAATAATTTTTTTGACCCTTATTACGGATCGTCAGGAGTCAGTCTTGCAACGTTCGTTGCTCTTTAAATATAATTTCATCAGAATGTCATTTTATTAGCAGCTATAGGAAACGCTAGATTTGTTGCACCTTCGGGCATTAACATATCAGTCCATGTTCTTTTTAAAGCGACATTACATTACACGTAATTATACACAGCTGTATAGACTTTTCAGGAAAGGAACTTACAATATTTCCACATCAGATAACACATGTAACATATTAAATAAACCAGCAGCTCATTGTATTCGAGTTAATTTACTATTACATCAGAACAAGCCATGACACCTCCTTATCACAGCCTGTAGGCAGTGGAGCTTGTATCTGCCGATGTCACACAGGCATGCACCGGCAAGTCCCAGCTATTTCATACTCATCAGGCGTCAAGATCTCGAGGCATCAAGAGTTTACAGAACAGGCACAAATATGAAAGTTTTCTTATTTTGCACGGATTAGAAGAACAAAAAGGACTTTGGAGCTCGTAGAGGTTGAATATAGCTAAATATTAAAAAGAAGTCACGAACATACTATTTAGGGGGCCCAAATGGTTGCCTTATGCAGAGTTCAGGGCCTCAAGGAAGGAGCACGACCAACAGCTTTAACTAACATAAAAGCCAGAGGTCATGGCCTTTACGGAACGTCTGCATCTCCTGCCGTTTCTTTGATGTCCACTAACAGGAATTCTTGGGTTTTTTTAGGCAATATATCCAAGATCTATTGTAAAACCACCATTGAAATATAGTTTAACATATTTGCCATTCCATTAGACCCCAAAATTATCCTCGAAGATCACAGATAGAAAATCAATATATGATCTATCCTAGCTGGTACCACCCCCCCCCTCACAATGATCGAAATCGGGATCTCTACTGCGCATGCCTGCGCATGCCCACTAGGGGGCAGGGGTTGCCTCCATCCCTGAGGGTGTATTGGGGGTGTTACACTCCAGTCTAGAAACGGTATTATAAAGAAGGTATAAACTCATTCCTAACCCATTCGTAGGCAGTGTACTGGGTTAGGAGGGCAATGTTGAGGACAGAGTAAGTATATTGGGTGGCCATCATCTGACATGCATCCCGCCTCCTCTTAGCAGGTTTTAACAGGATTGATTAAAAAGGACATTTTAAGGATGGCGAGTGCTGCTTGATTGTCTACTGTTGGAATATATTAGGTAGTTAGTACACAGACCTGGAAAGCAGGTCCAATATATTTGGAGGCATTGTAGAATGGAGCTGTAAAAACTCAACTCAAGAAGTAAAACAGTGGCCAAGTATGTGGGTAGCAAGAAAAAAACAACAAAAAACTATTGTGAGCTTTACTGCAACCAAACATTGAAATTTTACATACTTGTTTAAAATATGTGCATCTCAAATTAACCCATTAAAAAAAAAAAAAGTGTAGTCTCCGAACGTTAAAATCTGAGTTGTCAGCTAGGAATAATGAGGGCTTGGAGCTTCTGACCAATGCTCGAAAAAGAAGTACTGTGTTGCTAAAAACATGTTGAGCAACTTCCATCTTCTGCGGTGTAAGAACAGACGTCATCACCTTTTCTTCTTTAACCCCCCCAGGTAAATGATGTCACCTCCGCAGGGTATCAAAACCGACCTGAAAACAGGTAGTTAAAACCACATTTGTATAATCTATTCCCAGCCTGCTGTCAGGTCAATGAGGACAGACGCAGCGATGAATGATAATTACTTTACCTTTTGACACCAAGAAGCAGCAAGCTATATAGTGCTTCATTACCTGCACAAACAGTTTGACAAAAGTGGAAGCCATACGACGCAGGTAGAATTATTATATCTTCTTGGAAGTGATCGGTCAATGTACTTTCCAGCGGTGTGTGCAGCACAAAGTGTACGTATGAGGCCGGGGCTTCCTGAGAGCTTCTGTGTACATTAAGGACCATGGGAAAGTTTTGGGATTGGAGATATAGGTAGCAGTATATAGTGTTGGGGAGAAGCATGTTTCATTGCTTACGCTAAATGATCCAAACATGTCCTTGATCACTTTGGTCACCTATAAAATTATAAAGATACAGAAATTACTCCTCCTCTCTCCTTGGAATTGAAGTATACACAGATAACTGGGCGTCCCTGTCTCTCCATGTAAATTGTATAGACACAGATTACCATCTTTAAAGGGAACCTGTCAGCAGAAATTTTGCAATAAACCTAAAAGATTCCCCCTCTGCAGCTCCTGGGCTGCATTCTGGAAAGGTTCCTGTTGCTATTGTGCCCCCTTTGAGACCAAAATAAATACTTTATAAAGTCTTACCTTTTGGTTTGCAAATCTTTTTTTTTTGTACACGGGGCGGGCTCTCGTGTCCGTTATTCGCCTCCTGCCGCTTTATGCCGTCCCCCATCGCTCATTTCCATAACTGAGGACGCCGCCCAGTGCTCCTGAGGTCTCGCGCATGCGCCGTGCCACTCTCGCGGGATTGAGCACTGTGCACAGTGTGACCGCTGGTGACGTGATTGCGCAGGCGTGAGATTATGGGCGGGGCTGTGATTCATCAGCAAGTACCCGCCCATAATTTCGTGCTTGCGCTTTCCCCTCTGCCTCCACCGTTCTGCGCAAACGCTGGCCATATGAACCCACATCACCTCTTACCCATCTTTTCCTGGAGCAGCACAACGGTGGAGGCAGAGTGAAAAGCGCGGGGATGAGATTATGGGCGGGTACTTGCTGATGACAATCACAGCCCCGCCCATAATCTCACGTCTGCGCAATCACGTCACCAGTGGTCACACTGCACAGTGCTCACTTCCGCGAGAGTGGCACTGGGCATGCGCGAGATATCGGGTGCACTGGGCGGCGTCCTCCGTTTTTGGAAATGAGCGATGGGGGACGGCGTAAAGCAGCAGGAGAGCGACTAACGGACGCAGGAGAGCCCGCCCCCGTGTACATAAAAAAAAAGATTAGCATACAAAAAAGGTAAGACTTTATAAAGTATATATTTTGGTCTCAAAGGGGACACAATAGCAACAGGACCCTTTCTACAATGCAGCCCAGGAGCTGCAGAAGGGGAATCTTTTAGGTTTATTGCAACATTTCTGCTGACCGGTTCCCTTTAAGACTCTGAATACCTTCCCAATGAAAAAAAAAAAAAAGTAAGTCACTTGTATACAAATCATTTTTTCTATTTATTTTTTTCATTTTTGTTTATTCTGAAATCTTAAGTCCTCTTGATAAGCTTGATGATTGAACAGCACAAAGCTACCTCGACAGCCCATCTTGTAAAGTATGTAGGCACAGATATTACTATTAGGCCGGTTTCAGACGTCCGTGTTTCAGGTACGTGTGACATCCAAATGCCACACGTACCCATGTTATTCTATGCTGTACTCACATGGTCGTGTTTTCACACGGACCGTGTGACCCCTCTTGGCCCCGCACGTACACATTGAGACATGTCCGTTTTTTCTCCAGCAGCACGGGTGTCACACGGATCGCACACTTATGTGATCCGTGTGACATCAGTGTGACACGCACCGAAGAAAAAACGGGTCTTTGAAATAAAAAGATTTTCTATATTCACCTGTATCCAGCGCTGTTTTCTTCGGCTCTGCTGCTTCCCGCTCCTGACCCACGCGCATTATATTAATTGATCACTGCACCTTGGAGCTGGAAGTGTTTTCTCCGGTACGTGTCACACATATGCAAACACAGATGTCACACGTCTGACATACGCATGACACAGGAGTGACATACGCATGACACAGGAGTGACATACGCGTGACCATAACCATGCTTGTGGCTTGTACCTGATTAAACACGGATGTCTGAAACCGGCCTTAAAGAGGTTGGCCACTAATTTTACATTGATGGCCTATCCTTAGCATAGGTCATCAATGACTGATTGGGTGGGGGTTTAAACAACCCGCATCCTCGCTGATCAGCTCTTCTTGGTGCCGCCGGTGGCAGCACTAGGCGGCAATGCTCAGTTCCACAGCTGCTCAGTCTTCCGATAGGGGCCATAGCCAGGTACTGAACATCCGCCTCCTATTTATGGATGTGCAGTACCCGGCTGCAGCAATTGTCAGAAGACTGAGCCGCTCTGGAACTGAACATTACCGGGCACAGGTTGCTGCTGCCACCAGCACCAGCTAATCGGCGGACCCCGGACGATCAGACATTGATGGCCTATCCTAAGGATAGGTCATCAATGGTAAAGAAGCCCTTTAACTTTTGAACATGGGCACATTACAGAGGAGAATTATGGGGTCTTAACTTAAGTCTTTTTGATATAAAAACCCCTTTTTTTCCATAGTGATTCCAATCTAGGATTCCATAAATAGAATATTCCAACACATAGTTGTGTGGGAATCTGGATCCTATCTGCCCCTAGTACAACAGCTTTTTAGGGGCACATTAAAGTAACATATAGCAGTGGTCTGAGGTCTCATTCATGCGTGTGTCAAAATGGTGCATCACTTATTACATTCTGCCACAGATTACGGTTAAAAATAAAAGCATTGCATTTCTAGCTCCTACAGACAGATTGGAGAAGTGACCAGGCCTCCGCATACGTCGCTGGCTCGGGACATGTTAGAGGCGTCAGCACATAAAATAATGAACACGCTGGGAGCCTGGAACATGTGAGCAATGAATAGGTTCAGGGCCTTTCTGGCTAGGTTGGCTTTGCTGACTCGGCCTTCTCCTGTCTGTATTGGCCGACGACTAGAAAACAAGCCCTGCACATGTTTATTTTCCAGACAAAGTCCAGTTAGAAAGGAATCAGGCTTGAATGATCTTTGTACGCTGACCTCAAAAAACCAGCACATGCAATTCAGAAACCACCAGCTGAGTCAGAACAGAACAGCGTTGACTATTACAATATACATTAACCTTCATTACGCACTTACTCTTAACACCTATGGATAGGCAGAAAATGACTGCACATTAATATGCTCTGCAGGAGAGCGCATCAAAGCTCGGAGAGAGGAGACGCTGCAGAAACACAACCAGCAGAACTCACTTACTGACACAGGAATGGGCTTTTTTCATTAGTAACTTGACTTTTCTTTATGAATAGTCATTAATTTAGGACAGCAGATAAGAGGATCAGAGACCGGCCACACTACCATAGGATGCCCACGCTCACAGCAGGGTGCCCCTAATCAAAAAAAAAAAAAAATCAAATCTTTATTTTTATATAGCGCTAACATATTCCGCAGCGCTTTACATACATCAGGAACGCTGTCCCCATTGGGGCTCACAATCTAAAGTCCCTATCTGTATGTCTTTTGGAGTGTGGGAGGAAACCGGAGAACCCGGAGGAAACCCACGCAAACACGGGGAGAACATACAAACTCCTTGCAGATGGTGTCCTTGGTGGGATTTGAACCCAGGACCCCAGCGCTGCAAGACTGCAGTGCTAACCACTAAGCCACCGTGCCGCCCGAAAAAGCTTGAGTACAAGACATTAGGATCTGACTAAAGGCAGCGTTACACGCTACAGTTTATCTGACGATATGTTGGGGGGGGGGGGGGTCACGGTTTCGGTGACGCACATCCGGCATCGTTAGCGACGTCGTTGTGTGTGACACCTACGTGCGACTCCGAACGATCCCAAATAGGTTGAAAATCGTTGACACATCGTTCATTTCCAAAATATTGGTCGTCGTTTGGATCGCAGAAGACATATTGGTATGTTTGACACCCTGCAAACGACGAATAAAATCCAAACGACCGCCTTCGTCAAACAATATATCGCTGAACGATGCAGCGTCGCTTGTGAGATCGTTACGTGTGACCGCTAATAAATGACCTATGTGCGATCTCGCCAAATCGTACCTACGATCTGGGCGCGTCACGTCGCTCATGAGATCGTCAGATAAATCGTAGCGTGTAAAGCGGCCTTTAGAGTCATTTATTTACCGCACCTTATTGATGAGAAGTCCTATATGTGTAATGCCAACAATGACCTGCCAGCTCCAATGTAAAATGGGTCGTCCATTATGAAATAACCTTTTAAAGCTTCCTGCTTGAATAACATAGTAAATTCCTTGTTTTGAAGGAGTCATCCACTTTACATAAAAGTTGATGAAACAAGCGGTTTTGTATGGCCAAACTCCTAATATGAGCTGTACTTGAAAATCCCATATATGATCGTCCTACTTGTACTTTGTTTCCATTGCACACACAGGAACTTTAAGGCCAGGGCCACACAGGGCACTACTGCGATCTTCGCATGACACTAGGCTCACACTGGCAGTACAGCAGAGCCGAGTGTCATGTGAGTATCCCTGCGACTGAGGTCCGACTGTGCGAGCGGACCTCAGCTGCGGGAGGAGGGTCGGCTCTGAGGAGGGGAGGGAGGGATTTCTCTCCCTCTCTCCTCCGTAGCTGGCTATTGCGATTCTCGATCTGCACTCGCATTACACCGGTGTATCGCGAGTGCATTGCGATTTTTTTTCTCGCCCCATTCACTTGAATGGGTGCGAGAGAAAGTCTTGCATTGCACCCACAGCATGCTGCCATTGTTTTCTCGGTCCGATTAGGGCTGAGAAAATAATCGCTCATGTGCGCCAACACACAGGCTAGAATTTGTCCGAGTGTAATGTTATGTTTTATCGCACTCCACTCACAAAGTTTTTCTCGCCGTGTGGCTAAAGGCCCCGTCACACTAAGCAACATCGCTAGCAACATCGCTGCTAACGAACAACTTTTGTGACGTTGCTAGCGATGTTGCTGTGTGTGACATCCAGCAACAACCTGGCCCCTGCTGTGAGGTCGTTGGTTGTTGCTGAATGTCCTGGGCCATTTTTTAGTTGTTGCTGTCCCGCTGTGAAGCACAGATCGCTGTGTGTGACAGCAAGACAGCAACAACTGAATGTGCAGGCAGCAGGAGCCGGCTTCTGCGGAGGCTGGTAACCAATGTAAACATCGGGTAACCAAGAAGCCCTGTCCTTGGTTACCCGATATTTACCTTTGTTACCAGCCTCCGCCGCTCTCACTGTCAGTGCCGGCTCCTGCTCTGTGCACATGTAGCTGCAGGACACATCGGGTTAATTAACCCGATGTGTGCTGTAACTAGGAGAGCAAGGAGCCAGCGCTAAGCATTGTGCGCTGCTCCCTGCTCTGTGCACATTTAGCTGCAGCACACATCAGGTAATTAACCCGATGTGTGCTGTAACTAGGAGAGCAGGGAGCCAGCGCTCAGTGTGCGCTGCTCCCTGCACGTGTAGCTGCGTGAGCTGGTAACCAAGGTAAATATCGGGTTGGTTACCCGATATTTACCTTAGTTACCAAGCACAGCATCTTCCACGCGGCGCTGGGGGCTGGTCACTGGTTGCTGGTGAGCTCACCAGCAACTCGTGTAGCCACGCTCCAGCGATCCCTGCCAGGTCAGGTTGCTGGTGGGATCGCTGGAGCGTCGCAGTGTGACATCTCACCAGCAACCTCCTAGCAACTTACCAGCGATCCCTATCGTTGTTGGGATCGCTGGTAAGTTGTTTAGTGTGACTGGACCTTTAGGCTTTATAGGTAAGGTACTTAGTGACAAGCAATCTGCTCCAAAGTCAGCTCTTATTTAGAGATAAGAACCCTGATCTTTAAAATTCGGGTTTGCTTAACGAATATAGCTTTTACCCCCCCAAAAAAAATCAGTGTCCTAATTTGGAATTTGGGTGCTTTATGTATGCAAACCTCTCAATCGATCATCGCTGGGTTCAGTGCTGGGCTCCGAGCGAGTAGATTGCAGTGTCTCTGAATGGCTTGCACTGGGGATAACAACAGCATGATTGGATGTAGTGTGCACCAAAAATAAACCAAAACTGCCCTTACTGCCCCCAGAAATGCTTTGTTTATAGCTGGCTGTATGGGCAGTTCAGCTCTCCGCACACAATCAGTAACAGCCAATGAAGTTCGAGTCCAGAACAGAACTTTATATACTAAAGTCTGGCTGAACCTGCAGAACCCAATGAATATATATATATATATATATATATATATATATATATATATATATATATATATACACACACATACACACACACACACACACACACACACACACTGTATCAACCTCCTCTAATGAAATACAGACAAGCGAATGGGCCAACATCAGTTAGAACCTCCTTACCAAATATTAGATGTTAATATTGGGTTCCGCCTACTGCAAAAGTGAATGCATACGGGAGCAATACTTGAATATATATTTAAGCATATAAGTATTTGTGTCTTGGCAATGTATTGGATTTTCTATTATTTCAAAAGGACATGTCGCCAGGTCAAAAAAGTGTCCAGTTTCTGTTCTTATTTTATTACTGTTGCTCCGGAGTGTTCGGTTTATGTTTCCAGAGATATGGAGCCTTTTTATCAGATGCTGATTTTTCTAGTATTTATCAAGCGAAGGTGCCTCATAGGTTACCGTTACGCAGTTTTCTCATACGACCCTATAAGTAACGTCCCCTTGGTAAAAAGCATTAGGAAATTTGCGCTGCATAAAAAATGTCCACATCTGTAAAACAAGAAAAAAAACTACAAAAATACTCAAGAGGAGCAAAGCCAATAAAATAAGAGCTGTGGCAGGCCCTCTTTAAAGACAGATCTATATACAAAACATAAAAAGGAGGATATCCCTTTAAATGACTGTCGGTCACTCACATAAACCACAAGCAGATATGATATTGCATAACCTGGCAAACACTCAGAAAACCATATCCCATTTGTTGTATCCTTCGAAAACAGTTATTAATTAAATTGACGTCCTTCCTACTTGGGCTTCAGTTTGCCAAGAAGCTCGCTAAGAAATCAATATTAAAACTAATAGTATGTGCCAAGGAATAAAGTGAGCCAATAGGAGTTCGCGTGCATTTCTAATCTAAAGTACATTTTTTCTGCAGTGACAGCAGTCTTTATGTAAAAAAAAAGAAATCACACCAAGAAATTAATGGGAATGTCTCATGCATTTATTTTATTATTCTGGGCATCAGTTAAAGGCCTGGTGCTCATTTGCTCTATGACAAAATTCTCTTTCCATTTTGGCAGTAATTTTTGTTTTAAAAGGGTCACGTGTGGAACAAATAATCCACGTATTACGTGCCCGTGATAGAACCAGCTTTGTATAGTGATGCAGATGGAGAATTGGATTCATGTGCCCCAATGAAAGCAACGACTCGTCATAGGGATGAGCTGCAGGTTTTAGGTCTAAAGCCCCTTTCACACGAGTCAGTCGCAGATTGTGGCTAAACTGATGCGACGGATCCGACTAGCTGGGGGCCAAATAATAATTGCAGCATGCTCAGTTAAAAAAAACGGAATCAGTCAAATGACGGAATCCGGCGACGGATTCTGCACCCATAGGCTTCCATTCCACCAAACAGCAGATGGATCCGTCGGTCTGTTTTTTTCGACGTATACAAAAACCGTTACTGTGTCTGACGGACAAACATTTTTCGACGGATGTAATGTGAGGCTATCCATCACAATCTGTCGCTAATACAAGTCAATGAGAAAAAAGCGGATCCAGCGGCATCAGTCGCTGGATCAGTTTTTTCAAAATTCGACGGATTGTGACTGATGGCAAAAAACTGATGTGTGAAAGGGGCCTAATAGGAATAAGGCAAATTTTCACAACTTGAAATTCATGTTTTAGCGTATAGGTCATATGTTTGGTAGTATTGAAGCCACCACCATACTAGAAAGCAAGATTAACACCGGTTCAGCCAAGAAAATCCGAAGCCGGTCTGGGAGCAGGAGACGGCCACACTTTAATGCTCGGCGGTCATGCAGACATTTCATTTTATAATTTTATATGGTTCACAGCTGTCAGAATTTCTCCTTCAGAGAACCGGCATTGTCTTGCTCTGTATCAAATAGTTTTATAGAACATTGCTAAATATAAATCCAATTTTTACAGATTTTCTGGTACAAATCAGAATCCATGAAAGAACAGGAGCAAGATATAAAAAAGAAAAAAAAAAACCTCCTACCACTAAGAAATTAAATAAAAAAAAACCCCAACCTAAATTTATCAAATCAGGGTAATTTTGAAACAGAAAAGTTGTAATATAATTGCAGAACATTGAAGTGCTAGTCTCCTCTTTAGGAGCCATACCCTATCTAGTGAGCTTTGGAGACCCGAGCGATCCAAAGGATGGGGCTCTGCGAAGCTGGATCTGAATGGAAAGGTATCTGGACATGCGCTCCTAGGCTACGATCATTCTATGTGTGATTGACAGAAATGGCGCTTTATGGATAGGTGATCACTTCAAAAGATGGGAATAACAAATCTCTGTACTGCAGGATTCTCATCATGACCGAACTTAATTGCTACGTCAGGAATCGTTGACACCCTACATAATGGGGCTTGAAATTGTAGTCTATGCAGTGCTATACACTTCATTGAGTAATTACTTTCTGCAAAGTCAAAAGTTTACATACACTAAGAGCACTATGCCTTTAAACAATATGGGACAGCCCATATGATGAGGTCATGTCTTTGGAAGCTTCTGATAGGTTTACTGGCAACATCTGAGTTAGAGACACACCTGTATTTTAATTCACACCTGAAAACACACTGCTTCTTTGTGTAGCATCATGGGATAAAATGTAATAAAAATGCCTTTAAACATTCTCTCTCTCATTACTCTGGCATTTGACAAATATAAATTTTGGTTCCTATTTGACCATATATATTATATACAGTACCGACCAAAAGTTTGGACACACCTTCTCATCTCTAGAACAACTGTTAAGAGGAGACTTTGTGCAGCAGGCCTTCATGGTAACATAGCTGCTAGGAAACCACTGCTAAGGACAGGCAACAAGCAGAAGAGGCTTGTTTGGGCTAAAGAATACAAGGAATGGACATTAGACCAGTGGAAATCTGTGCTTTGGTCTGATGAGTCCAAAGTTGAGATCTTTGGATCCAACCACCGTGTCTTTGTAGAAAAGGTGAATGGATGGACTCTACATGGCTGGTTCCCACTGTGAAGCATGAAGGAGGAGGTGTGATGGTGTGGGGGTGCTTTGCTGGTGACACTGTTGGGGATTTATTCAAAATTGAAGGCATACAGAACCAGCATGGCTACCACAGCATCTTGCAGCGGCATGCTATTCCATCCGGTTTGTGTTTAGTTGGACCATCATTTGTTTTTCAACAGGACAAATGACCCCAAACTCACCTCCAGGCTGTGTAAGGGCTAATTGACTAAGAAGGAGAGTGATGGGGTGCTACGTCAGCTGACCTGGTCTCCACAGTCACCAGACCTGAACCCAATCGAGATGGTTTGGGGTGAGCTGGACCGCAGAGTGAAGGCAAAAGGGCGAACAAGTGCTAAGCATCTCTGGGAACTCCTTTAAGACTGTTGGAAAACCATTTCCAGTGACTACCTCTTGAAGCTCATCAAGAGAATGCCAAGAGTGTGCAAAGCAGTAATCAAAGCAAAAGGTGGCTACTTTGAAGAACCTAGAATATAAGACATATTTTCAGTTGTTTCCCCACTTTAAGTATTTCATTCTGCATGTTTTAATTCATAGTTGTGATGCCTTCAATGTGAATGTACAATTTTCAGAGTCCTGAAAATAAAGAAAACTCTTTGAATGAGAAGGTGTGTCCAAACTTTTGGTCTGTAATATATATATATACATAATATATATATATATATATATATATATATATATATATATATATATATATATATATATATATATATATATATATATACACATACATACATACATACATTTATATAAGAAAAGTTGAAAGAGAGGAAATTAAGAATAAGACAAAATTGCTTTTTAGCATAAAATACGCTGCTTTCTTGAAGAACGATTCCATTGATAATTGCTTCTGTCTGTATTAATAAATATATCACACTACTCAATAATCAGTGACATTTTCACAAACATGTCTATAGTGGGAATGTAAAGTGATTGTATTTTTTGACCAGAAAATCAAACTATTGACTGATAGATTTGCATAATGGCAAACAACAGTCCTGACCTTGTCCGTACACTGAAGTCTTTATCAATTCATCAGTGGTACGAGCTGCTTGCAATTCAGCACCTACGGTATATAGCCTCAAAGCACTAATGGCTCCTTTTAGGCCTGTCTACTTGTCGATAGGAATGGATGGAGACCGGCATTTCCTGGACTTCTCGATGCAGCAAAAGAAAAAAAAAATATAATAATAATAATAATAGGTACGTAAATAAAATGCAGCAGGATACGCCGGTAAGCAACTAATAAAAGGGTAAAGTCTATCTAATCCAGAGCTTATCCGATGACTCGGAGGATGCTGCCTAGTTCGCTATAATTACTAACATTCTTACACCTCACGCCTCTTGTGACTCATTGAGCTGCACATTCGCCGAAATACTATCGGGCTCCAGAGTGATGTCTCCAGTAACGCATAAATTCTTTTCAAAATTAATTGATGGAGAGTCAATACCCAGTAACTGAATCCAAAACTTTCTAAAGTGAATTATTTATCGTAAAAAAAAAAAAAAAGTCTATAAAATTGGCGTCAAAAAGAATTGGGTCATACACAAAGTCATCAAAATTGTAATTTTTCAATTAATGTAGTGATGCCAAATGAAGTCCAGAATAGAAAATGTATCACTTTTGCAAATAATCATAACTTTTATATTTAGCAACCCAACCTGAAGTACTTAGACATCGTCTCTATCATCTTGGTCATTCATGGACATGGTGTGATCTCTACGTGTAGATCAGTTCTTGGACATTGTTTCAATAGTGTAATGTGTCATGCTTCTTACTAAAACCTTTCAGGTCATCAACTATAGGTAGTCAACCTAGATGAATATCTGTCTAGTAAAACAACTGTAATGGCCATTGTAGACTAAAAATGTGTATGGCTTCACTTAATGATCACTCACCAGACAATTGTTAGCTCAATGGTTGTACATATAGCAGCCTTAAGAGAGGGTATCCACTATTTGGACAACATATTAAATGCACGGGTCACCCAAATAATATAGGTCAAGCTTATACTCACATACAGCACCATTCCAGCCATGCGGAGCCGGTTCTACTGGCGCCCACATGACTATGTTATGTTACATGAGTGCTGCAGCCCATCAATGGCCACTGATCAGCTGCTGCTCATCCATATTCCATCAGAGCAGATGGCTGCAGCCAGTCAGAAGCTAATGATTAACTGCAGCTCTTAGGGTTCATAATGTCATGTGAGCACTTGGAGACTTGGTGTTGATATCACAGGAAAAGTGCTAGTGCCGGAGGAGAGTACAAGCTTCTATTTTACTGGGAGTAATTGGACATTTTATGAAGGAGTTGACCACTCCTTGCGGTTATTGTGGTAAATACCAGATTTTAGCATTACCAAAAATATATTTTGGCTTGTGGTTACTTAAACAACCCAAGAACTCTGAAGCACCATATTAATTGTAAAATTTGTTGATGTAGCTTAATGGATAGCAAAATAGGGATGAGGTTGTAGATGGCAGATTAAAGTGTGAAAATTGAGAAAATTTCCAAAGCAGATTATACAGACTATTATCTAGATCGGGGTCCCCAACCTGTGGCTCATGGGTCCATGATCTGTAGCTCGCGGGCACATGTTGTGTGGCTTGCGGCTGTCTTCCAGCTTTGTGCATTAGCACCTGGTCTAGAAAACTACTATGAAGAGGTATTCAGATGACATTTGTGGCTAGCCCCACACAGACGAGCAGATTGGAAAGGGGGTATAGCAGGTACCCCTAGATATTGGTATACTACGTTGGTGTGATTTCTGTGGAAAAGCTTTGGCTGTCGTTCTACCAAGAATGGGGGCTCCTTACCACCAAATGGGGCTCTATGTATCATTACTTTGAGGGTAGTCGGGAGCTGGATGCTGCTCGCAACCCTCTCTCAGAGCGGAATGCTGCTCGCGACTCTCTCAGAGCTGGATGCGCCTCGCGAGCCTCTCAGAGCGGGATGCACCTCGCGAGCTTCTCAGAGCTTGATGAGGCTCGCGACTCTCTCTCAGAGCTCGATGAAGGTCGCAACCCTCTCTCAGAGCTCGATGAGGCTCGCGACCCGCTCTCAGAGCTCGATGAGGCTCTCAAGGTTAGAAAGGCTGGGGGCCTCTGCTCTAGCTATAAAGGGAAGAAAACAGGAAAAGTAGCAGGTGGAGGGAAGACATTACACTGAATGGAGAATAAGAAAACATTCTTGGCAGACTTTACAGGGAGCGCGAGATGAAAACAGTACTGTGCTAATACATAAGTGCTATGGAGGCATTGTATGTATGTATGTATGTATGTATGTAGCATTCTGGATCCACAGACACTTGTATTAGGCCCAAGTCTAAAGGCCGTGTCACACACAGAGATAAATCTGCGGCAGATCTGTGGCTGCAGTGAAATTGTGGACAATCAGTGGCAGGTTTGTGACTGTGTACAAATGGAACAATATGTCCATGATTTCACTGCAACCACAGATCTGCCAAAGATTTATCTGTGTGTGTGACAGGGCCTTAAGATTAGCAGCAAGTTGCATATCAGGGAGTCTGAAAATGAATGAAGGAAAGGAGATTGCTCTAAATTTTAGATTGCAATCTAAAGGCCGCTTTACACACTAGGACATTGCTAAAGTGATCTCGTTGGGGTCACGGAATTTGTGACGCACATCTGGCCGCGTTAGCGATGTCGTTGCGTGTGATAACTATCAGAGATTTTGAATCGTTGCAAAAACATTCAAAATCGCTAATCTGTGACATCCCCCCATCTCAATTATCGTTGCTGCTGCAGTTACGATGTTGCTCCTCGTTCCTGCGGCAGCACACATCGCACGGAACGAGGAACCTCTCCTTACCTGCGTCCAGCCAGCAATGAGGAAGGAAGGAGGTGGGCGGGATGTTACGTCCCGCTCATCTCCGCCCCTCCGCTTTGATTGGCCAGCCGCTTAGTGACGTCACTGTGACGCCGAACGAACCGCCCCCTTAGAAAGGAGACGGTTCGCCGGTCACAGCGACGTCGCTAGGCAGGCAAGTAGTGTGACGGGTTCGGGCGATGTTGTGCGCCACGGGCAGCAATTTGCCTGTGTCGCACAACCGATGGGGGCGGGTACGCACACTAGCGATATCAGAAACGATATCGCAGCGTGTAAAGCGGCCTTTAGGTAAAGGTGACCAGTAACATATCACCATCAATGCAGCAGATCTGTGAAGACCCCAATATTTCTTCAGTTGCAACTAAAACATCTGCCATTAACAAAAGATGTACGAGGGTGAAAATCAAAATTATGGGGGCAGAATTAGAAAACTTAACAGTATAGCACATTATTCATTTACAGTAATCAGTAACAGCTAAGAGAGCGGCTTGGAACACAAGCAAATGTATTTGGAGCCTCAGATGTAGGACTGGCATCCTTCCCCCATTTCATGAAAATGCATCGTACGGAGGGCTTTCTCTGTTTTCTTAAGCTTTTATCTGCAAACTATTTTCCCAATTAATAGTTTGACGTGATGGTTTTATGCCTCTTGAGCACAGATGTTTTTAACAAAAAATAAAAAAAACAAAACTTTATGCATGCAAATTGCAACGCTAGCTCAATTACGGGCATGTTCTACATGGCGAAGAGATGGCGCTCAGCTAAACCCCGTTTCATATAAATCAGCTTGTTTCTGCTCCATTAACAGGGGTTATTTACTGCTCTATATAATGCAAAGTGCTTGTGATGGAGCCAACCAATGAGAAGCCGAAACAGCCAATCACTTGATTGATTGCAAATGGCTGAAACGGCTCGGTGATTTATTCCTAAAGATTCCACCTCATTATGAGCTGAATAACACTGGAGTCTTTAGGAGAGTGGATCAGAACAAGATTGAAGGAAGGTAAGAGGAAGAAATGTCTGAGTAATGTATTCCGGGTTATAAGAAACACTGGGGGTCCTACAGGGGTTATTTTTTTAGTTTCCATTTTACCATTACATAGAAGAATAGGGTGGGCGATAAATGTATTATATTGCAATCAATTGGTCTGACTCAATTTCCATAAATATATATAAAAAAAACTAAATTTAAGCAAAGTAAAATTTCTGCACGTACTAGTTTTTTTTTCATTTACAATTTTGGACATTGGCCCCCCAATATTCATATTTTCCTAAAATATATGGTGTTGTATGCAAAAAAAAAAAAAATGTTCTTCTTGGCTGCTTTTTTTATTTTCTTTTAATTTAAATCACAGATGATCACCCAAGAAGAAGTTTTCAGGTTTCTCGAATCTGCAAAGAATCCTGATAAGAATGTAAAGAAGGATTTTGCATTGTGTACTCTTTAAAATCGCTCAGTATCCTCAATCACAGCGCTCCATTTATCCACCACCTTTGCAATCTTAAAGAAGGCGAAAATGTATCTTTACTGTATCTTGTTATTTTCACTCCTAGTGCTGTTAATTCCACAGCATTTTACAGCCATCATCATCATCATCATCATCCCTGTCCCCATTGGGGCTGACAATCTAATTTCCCTATTGGCAAGTCTTTGAAATGTGTGAGGAAACTGGACAAAACCCCACATGAAACCGTTACATCAGTCTTAACCAAATACCTATTAAATATACTCAACGTACTTGAGTAAAGTAGATAATGACCAACCAATCAGGACGTACACATTGTACATGACCACGATCAGTGTTTGTAGTGTTTTGGAAGCAGCCTGTTTTCGCTGTGTCCAAAATGCTGCGTTGTACAGTACAAGCACCGTGGATGGGATTTCTAGAAATCCCATGCCCACTGTGTGTGTGTGTGCGGCCCGCAACGCAGACTGACCTGCCGTGTGGCTTCCCGAGCCGCAACCATGTCAATTATTTGCTGCGGAGTCGCAAGCGTCCTCTGTAGGTAGAACAGAAACGTGAGACTGCAGCGTCCTAAACCCTGATCGTGGACACGGGGGCTGCGGTGTTCTCCTGCTGAGGAGACTCGCAGCCCCTCAGGTCGGGACTTGCCACGTCCAGATCATACACAAACCCTTTAGTTTGGACTCTCAAAACGTTTCCAACCCAAATGTTCAGCAGACATAAGCCTGCCGATGGCTATCAACTATTTTGACCATTTCAATCATGAACTGTAGTTTGGGGCCTGCTGGAAATAGGATGAAAGATAGTGTCCTGGTTTGCATTTTGGGGAAACAACGCCTGTACCCTGCATTCCTCTAACATATGAGCAGTGATCCTTGATTACGTGTCTGATGAAGGGTTGCTTACCCAAAACGTTGCGCAACTTTGTTCTTTAACTATTCCTGTGAGGTCAGTGGATATGATCTACTCACGAGTATCATTTAATACATTTGTGTGTGCAATCCCTTCCTCCTATTCATAACTAATGACAATGCCTGGTAAAGTTGTATTATTTGAATTACGGAGGTTATAACCAAGCAAACAAGTGACACTCACCAATGTGAGTGTCACTCGTGCTCTACTCTAAGCGCCATATATACTGCCAAGTTTCGTAAAATGCAGCACCGCCATGCAAGGTTTCCGTACACCCCTTACAAGCATGACCGAATAAATATTTGCTCTTTTTCGAAACATGCCATTCTAAGTCATTAAGTCGTTCTTTGCAACTTGTGTGTTATTTGAAGAACGCAGACTAGTCCAGGGGTGTTTTGAGCAGGTGACGTCCGACATAAGATGTTCATAAAGAGGGTTGTCCTACTGGGGATAGCTTTTAGGGTACAGTATACAAAAACCGCAGCAGTACGGTGGCTATGTGGTCTTTTGACACTTCTCATTGCGGAGACACTATGGTGCCAGACGATGTTGCTGATGGTTATGGCTGTGTGATTTTGCAGGTGAAACAGTCATTAAAAATCCTACATTTCTTTATACACAGATTTTCTATATTTCAGGATTTCTGGGATTCTAGCAAAAAGGTACCCATGATCTTCGTTTTATAAGACGCACCCCAAATTTGGAAAAAAAATATAAAAATACGGGGTCAGTTTTAAAATCCGGTTGTTTTACCAGGGAGAGGGGGCAGCAGCGGGGCAGGGGGTCACAGGAGGCAGGGGCTGTGCTGGAGTACAGCAATGCTGCCAGTGGTACAGAAGGGGGCACACATACTGACTGCGGACGCTGCTCTGTGTAGGGCTGGTGACGCGGCTCTGCTCTGCACAGGAGGCCGTGAGTCACCGGCCATTCTGAAGATGTAGGCAGTGAGGGCTTCAAATAATGGCGGCTTGAGTCCGCGCATGCGCAGATGAGAGTTTGAGCTGAAAGCTCCATCTGCGCACACGCTGACTCTATGCGCCATTATATGAAGCCTTGACCGCCGACATCTTCAGAATGACCGCCTGCTGCACAGAGCAGCCCCGCACAGAGCCGAGGCATGTCACCAGCCCCGCACAGAGCAGAGCCACGCCGCCCGATGCACAGAGCAGCGCCGCACAGACCAGCGTGGGCAGCACACCGCATAGCATTACCACTGCCTCCTGTGACCCCTTTTCACCACCCCCAGTAAACTACATTCAGATTTTAAGACGCACCCCTCATTTTCCTCCCACATTTTTGGGAGGAAAAGTGAGTCTTATAATCAGAAAAATAGGGTACTTCTGGCCCACAAAGCAGCTACATGGGGCACTATTCTAAGTCTATGTGCAGTAAAAAATATTAGACGGCTAAAGGGTGGGGTCCGAGCGCTCATCTTTGTAGAACAAAGTCCTACAAGAAGTGTCCCGTAGGTGAGCCGCTTTATCAGTATTTTCTCCAGGAACTTCTAGTTTTTCCAAGCTCAAACTGTAAAGAGAGCAATGGCTTTTTTGTTTCTCTCCCACTTTCTCTCCTACTGAGAGTGCCTGTCCGGCTAATGTAATCTCTCCATCCTGCCTAGCAACACTGGCATTCAAGCACCCCGAGGATTGAAAGCCGTCCAACCAGTATTGTCCCGGAGCACAATGCCAGCTATGTATCTGAGAGTCCTCAGCGAACAACTGTCGAATGCGAGACATTTATTCAGATAAAAAGCATCCCACCCTGGGACCAGACATTTTATTAGGCCTCTCTTAGGATTAAATGTGCACTACGAGGCTCGGAGTTTAATAAGATCACACAAGACCAAAACTGGTCAAAAACAAATTCAAAAAGTCATTCTATTCACAGATTTTCACCCATTGTGAGGGACATTGTGCCTCACAGGACAGAGCCGGTGCGACTCTACCCGGGGACGGAAACAAGAAGATGGACTAAAAACTAAAACCAGTATCAGACCCCAAATACAGGAGGCGAAAACTGTACAGATTTACAAAACAAGATGACGACGACTATTTAATTCTCCAATTTACAAGGAGGCCATTGATTGCCATTGTACACATGTCTAATAAAGACATCACAATACCTTCCCTGAGAGCGCGGCACCATGATAGCGGTGAGCCGGGGATTACGGTACTTTCAATAAATTGCTACATAGATCTCCATTCTTGACACTGGCGTATCATTACACAGCACCATGCTAAGCTGGCTATGTGTATCCAGTGCGGAGAAACGCCCGGAAAATATATGGGTGCTGCCCGAAATATAATCCTGAGATATAACCGCTATTGGAAACCAACATTTTATAACCTGTAAGGTTTTGTATCATATAGATCGTACTGAAACAAAAGCAATTTTTAAGCAATATAACTGGAAATAAAGCTGCAATTTATTGCCTTAAGTATTTTCTTACTTATACAACCATTGTGTTTGCGCCCGCACAATGAATTGAAGACAATGGGGGAGCAAAAGGGGTTGTCCACTACTTGTATATTGATGGCCTATCCTTGGGTCACACGTTTTTCCGGTTAACTGTTCATCACCATGTCTCTGCAGCTGCTGATGCTTCATACCTATACAGTGTAGAAGGGCATCATTATCATTTGTACCCAGTTTAACCAGTTAAAGGGATTGTCCACTACTTTTACACTGATGTTCTATCCTTAGGATAGGTCATCAATGGCTGATCGCTAGGGGTCAGACACCCCTGCCAATTATCTGCTCATGGTCCCGGCGGCGGCAGCAGGAAATTCTCAGTTCTGGCGCTGCGCAGTCTTCTGACAGTTGCCGCGGCCGGGTACGGCACATCCACCTCCCATTCTAAAACAATAGGAGGAGTATATGCAGTACCCAGCCACAACGGCTATTAGAAGATTGAGCATTGCCAGAACTGAGCACTTCCAGCTGCCTGCTGCTGCCGCTGTGACCAGGACCACCTGACCGTTGGGAGTGCCAGGTGTCGGACGCCAGCCGATCAGATATTGACGACCTATCCTAAGAATAGGCCATCAATGTAAGTAGTGGAAAACCCCTTTAACTGGTTAAGCTGGGTACAAATGATAGTGATGCGCTTACCAGATAGGGTTGTGTGATACGCAACCCTGTTGTATAGGTATGAAACATCAGCTGCTGTAGACACAAATGGAGACGAAGAGTTAAACCGGAAAAAACGTGTGCTGTATCTACACTGCTGTGACAAATGATTCATGGAAAAGGAGTCCAGGGCACACAGGTGAAGAACATGACAATTGACACGTTTCAAAGCTATCCAGCTTCTTCAGGAGAAACCACAATCTATGGTTTCTCCTAAAGAATTATGGTTTCTCCTGAAGAAGCTGGATAGCTTCGAAACACGTCAAATAAAGCACATGTTCTTCACCTGTGTGTCCTGGACTCCTTTTCCAAGGACCATTCCTCACAGCAGAGCAGATATAGCACACATTTTTCCGGTTTAAACGCCCGCACTTTAAGCACACGGCCGTGATCTTCCAAGGTCAGTGAGCAGGTGAATACAGGAGACGCAGTTTTCGCTCTGAGCATTAGAGACAAGTCAAAGTAAGGTACGGACTTTATTATGCAAATAGGAGTACATGATGGTGAAGGAAGGCATAGGCCACGCCAAGGGTGCAACGAAATACCATAATTTGCATATCAAATAAAAGCTGGTTTTAAATGAAATATTAAGTTAAACTATATTTGCATTGTATAATTTAAATAGGGGCTAGGTGCACAATATAAATGTATAGGAAACTTAATTGCCATTTTGGGGGTAACAAAAAGATAGTTGCACTCTGTAATGCTAAAGCATGCAAATATTGAATGCAAGAATATAGATATGCATTACTGCTTTTAGAAATCTAGGAAGAATTGAGATTTAGCATACAAAAATGGCCATTTCAATATCTGCCCAGTAGCCATGTCAAGGCATATCTCGCATACTGGGAACCTACACTAAACTGATACCCCTCTCTGAGTTACAAACCTCCATGTGTATGGGCATGTAGTATCGTGTAACTAGATAATAAAATCACCTGTGGCTAATGGGGGAGGGGTGCATTGTCAGAGGGCATGACTTCATAATCTAAACAAAAAGACTGACGGCACCAAAATGCGGTCTGAACAGATGCAACACTGAACAGGACCTGTAACGAAAAGACAGTTGCACTCTGTAAGCAGTAATGCATATCTATATTGTTGCAGTCAATGTTTGCATGCTTTAGCATTACAGAGTGCGACTGTCTTTTTATTATACTGTATATCATGTTCAGTTTTGCACCTGTTCGAACTGCATTTTTGGAGTACTTTTTTGTCCAGATTTTGGGGGTGACAGACTCACTTTATACATTGATCAATATTCAAAAATAATGGCGTCCAATTAGGGTTTCATCATTTTGATATTAAGGCCTAAGACACGGCATGCAAATCAGAGCAAGTGGAATGTGATAAAACATAATAATGCGATAATTCCACTTGGACCAATACTAGCACCCCATGAGCGATTATTTTCTCAGCCCTAATCGGACCGAGAAAACAATTGCAGCATGCTGAGGGTGCAATGTGATCCTTGTTTCTCTCGCACCCATTCAAGTCTATGGGTGCGAGAGAAAGATCGCACTGCACTCGCAGAACACTGTTGTACCGCGCGTGCAGAGCGAGAATGGCAATAGCCGGCAACGGAGGAGAGAGGGAGATAAATCCCTCCCTCCCCAGCGCCAGCCCTCCCCCCGCAGCTGTGGTCCGATTGCATGATCGGACCTCAGTCGCAGTGAAACTCGCATGACACTCGGCTCCAGCTTTGCTGCCGGCGTGAGCAGAGTGTCATGTGAGGATCGCATTAGACCCCGTGTGGCCCCGGCCTAAGAATAGTGCTCCATGCTGAACAGGCCTACATAACCCATCATAATTATACTGTGGGACAACATTTAGAAAACATTTCGGCACTCTGTTCCTCACCTTTCATTACGCAAAATGTTTGTTACCGGCTTTATAATGTGCTCCAAACTTTAAAGGTTAACAGAACCTATTTATAACCAGGGCTCTAGATCAAGATTAGTCATTTGGTCATTTCAAGGCTTGCATAAGACCCACGACTGAACTTCCGTTTCATCCTTGACCACAACCAGAAATACCTCAATGAAAAATTCCATAAAAGGTGGTCTTCCCAAACCTTGAGAAATCTGAACAGTGGCCAAGCTTAATAGCATTTTATTAAAGGCGTCAGGTGCAATCTGGAAGGACATCGCAACAAGATGTGCACACAGGTGGCTCTCTGGAAGCAGGTGTGCGGCAGAGTCAGCTGGAGATGTATGAGAGCAGCGGGTTGTGGAGATTGAGGAAAGCAGCGGGCTACGAGATCGAAAATCTGAGGACTGCAACAAGATTTTAAATGACACAAAGGTGAAAAAGGCCCTCATGACCGGGACAAGCTCTGTGCCATCATATTACACGTACTCATGCACATTTTTACATGAATTTGCACATTACCATGTAGTCTCCAGTAAAAAAAAAAATGGCCTCATTCATTTTTTCAACCTAAATTTAAGGTGCAGGAAACAGCATGTATAAATGAAGGTGTTGCATGAAATAGCCCATTATATTAGTGGCAATTCATGTGTTCTCTTAATGTGGATCTTGTGACGAAAAAGCATGACCACTGAAGGCTATAACTTCAATGCATCCAAAAACCATAACAAAGACTCTACAATCTTGAGTTCCAATAATTTAAGATAACTGGGTACCTGCACACAATTGCTCAGGGTTCACAGTTTTGGATGCAGTGTGTTTTCCCGGTGTCCAAAATGCTGTGTTGTACAGTACAAGCACAGTGGATGATTTCTAGAAATGTCCTGCCCACTGTGCTTGCTGTTCTAGCAGCGTAAACTGACATGCGGTACAGCTTCCTGAGCCACAGCATGTCAATTTATTGATGCAGACCCGCGAGTGTTCTCCACAGTGAGAACAGAGCGAAAGCCCACAACAGCCCCTACCCCGACTGTGGGCATGGGTCGTTGCGGTCTCCTGCGGAGAGCACTCACAGCCCTGCAGGAGAGGACATGTTGCGTCCAGGACACAGAATGTCCGGATCGTGGGCACGTAGCCTTAAACATCTACCTTGTTCGTCTATGCTGAAAAACACTTCTAGGAATCCATTTCTACAAGAGTCTGAACATCAAATTTTATGCCTCTGAGCCATAAAAAGAAAGTCAACAAGCCAATACCAACTTATGCCTAAATTAAAGGGAACCTGTCACCACTTTTTTGGCGTATCAGCTGCACACACCACCACCGGGCTCTTATATACAGCATTCTAACATGCTGTATACAAGAGCCCGGGCCGCTGGTGGCCACAGCTTATAGGCGAAATAAGTGGTGACAAGTTCCCTTTAAGGTGGTTGACTCAAGATAACTGCTGTCCCTAAAGCTGCATTTAGAGTTTGTAGGAGAGCATGTTATGATTATCTTGCTGGGTAAACAGGCTACCGATCACCTGGTGAACGGGCAAAAGGATCATGCATTGGATGAAACGATCATCGTAATCTGCAGCAAATCAGAGAACAATGGCAGCCTACGTGCAGTAAACAATTTAATTGAGATCGGCGAGTGCACATCCTTAAGTGGGGTGCGCCTGAGCAAACATGGTATGAAACAGCTACCGATTGGTAAATATTTACCGATCGGCGGACGTTTAGCGCTACAAAAATCAGGTAAATGTAAACCTCATGGTTGGTCAGGGTTGTGCTCTACCCGTTCCCTCTACAAAGTTTGCATAAAAAAAAAAAAAAGAAAAGAAGAACCTTCCATAGTATAAAGGTCGAAATTAGAACTTTGAGACATAATAAGCATGCTCTTTGACTTATAACTAAAGTATAAATCGAGTAAAAATCTTTATTATTTACTTAAATACTACAAATTTCCTCTATCCAGCTGGCCCAACATATTGCATAACTGAAATCCAGCAAGAGCAACAACAGATGTTCCCAGGGATCAATCCAGAACACTGGCTGGGGCATGTCAAAGTATATCGTCATCAAGAACTGTACAAAATCGGATCATGAAAGAGGAATCACAAATAATTTCTGTTCCACACTTCATAAACATTGATATGATGGATATCCAAGCAGATGTTAAGTCGCCTCGTATCATTTATACTGGAGGCAAACCCAACACCAGAGTATGTTCATGGTCGAAATTAGGTTATTGTATAAAAGAAATAAAGACAGTGCTAGTCTGTGAGAACGAAGGGGATTGAGGGCCTGAGTATTATTCATTGCCTTCAGAGACGGAAATATAATATTCCAAGTACAGAAGTAAAAATGGTAATGTCTAGGAAATATGGGGCCATAGGAATACTTCTTTTTGGCTTCTCAAAACTTACGGCTTGAGCAGGTCAAAAACAGGGACCATCACGAAAAAAGGGTTCTTCAACAATATAAGGATTTAAAGGAAGAATATAGCATCAATATATCAGAAATTAATAATTGATGACATTGATGGATAAAACCCGTTATCACCAAAATAGAGGTAGATGGTTGCTGGCCAAGTGGTCAAGACTTTCTATTAGGCTATCTATCAGGCTAGTTCATAAATGCATGGATGTGCTATGATTATACACCTCAATATGTATGTTTCTGATGTGTGTGTGTGTGTGTGTGTGTGTGTGTGTGTGTGTGTGTGTGTGTGTGTGTGTGTGTGTGTGTGTGTGTGTGTGTTTTAAACAAATCCAACCTTTTCAACCTCTCATCCTATGGGAGGCCTTCCATTCCTTGTAGTAGTCTAGCTGCCCACCTTTGAACTGACTCTTCTGAATGTCCTTTTTAAAATGTGGAGCCCAAAACTGGATCCCATATTCCAGATGTGGCCTTACAAGTGATTTATAGAAGGGTAACAATACGTTATACATTGGGGATCACAGGATCTAATCTCTTTTTATACACCTTAAAATCTTGTTTGCTTTTGTAGCTGCTGCCTGACATTGAGTGCTGTTCAGCTTACTTGTAACCAGAATACCCAAGTCCTTCTCCTGTTCTGTAGTTCTGAGTTTACATCTATTTAGTGTATATGCAGCTATAGGATTACTCCATCCTAGGTACATTACTCTAAATTTATCAACATTAAATCTCATTTGCCAAGTGTCTGCCCATTCTGACATCTTATCCAGATCATTTTGTAATATTGTACTATAAAGTTTCGTTTTTAATATCCTACATAGTTTGGTGTTGTCAGCAAAGGCTCACAGTTTATTAATGAGCATTTAGATGGGATTGATAGTAAAGAGATTAAAAAGAATCGGTCCTAGCACAGATCCCTGTAGTACCCCACTGCTGACTATACCCAATTCTGAAGGAGATAGAAGTACACCCTAGAAACGTAGCAGGTACCAGAAATAGCTTGGAGGTACCAAAAGTTGAGAACCTAGATGACCATAACCAATCATTTTCTTACACAAAAACTTTATGTTTCACAATCAGAAAAACTATTTCGTAGTAACTATTGCTTACACCGATAACTCTAGAGCATTTCTCCAACATCTAACTTTCCGCAACAGCTGGGATAGATTGATGGTTGTATTGTGAACTTGCAGTAAAGATTGCCAAAACTAAAAACGAGAGTCAAAATCAATGTTCTCCTCGTGTGCAGACATTTTATAGGATAGTCAGTAATCCAGATCTCGAAAACATCTTTGTAAATGCTCCGCCATCTGTTTATTTGTTATAATAAAGTAATAATTAGCAGTCATGAAGTAAGCGGGAGCAATTGATGGCATCGTTAAATGCACCTGTTTCTCATAAACCACCGCTACTGTACAGAACCACGAGCGAAAGGCAGAATCACTTTGCAATCCTATAAAAGCTTGTTAGCCAAACAGTCCGTAAAACAGCCCAAAAAGGTAAAACAAGGACAAACATGGAAATGTATATTAAATCACTATCAAATGTTATAAATTAAGAAAAAAAAAGGATATATGGAAAACAAATATATATAAAAGGATGTGCGGTGTCTGGAGAGCAGGCCGGACATCTGCTCCTGCTACTTGTTGCATATTTCCCAAACAATACTAATCAGGACGGCCTGAAGAGCGGGACCCTGCGCTCAAAGGAACGCGGCCCCTCCTTACAAAATTAAAGGCAACAGAAACGAGCAATTTACACAAAAAAGTTCCAAAGCAGCAGGAGGTTTCTTGTTGAGATGATAAACATAAAGAGGTCTTTAGGCATGACTAAAGGAAGATTCTCTCCCATTATGTGACTGCAGGATCAGAGCCAAGCCGCGACCAGACTGGATGGGAGGGAATCAAAGGGAGAATGGGAACTGTGGAGCCGCCATCTACAATATGTGCCATGCACTTTAGGAAGCAACATATTACATACAAACAAACCATTAATCCTACAAGGTAGTGGAAACATTAGGAGAAATTGGTCCCAACAGCGATACATGTATAGTGCTTTACTGGACAGAGGACAATGATGGGACAGCGAGTGCAGATTGCTCCAGTCACCATCCTTTTTGCACAGTTCAGCCTAAGTTTGCGTGAGCTGTTATAAAAAGGCACAGTCAGCAACAGTACATGAATAATTGCTGTATTTATGCAATGGGTGATTAGCATAAAAAGGAGTAAAAGCTCCCACTTCTGGGCCAGGACTCGAGTCTATGGTGAAATGCCACATAGGACACCGGACGAGGCAACTGGTCTGATGCATGGCCTGCATCATGCACTTCTCCCATTAAAGGGAACAAACCAGCAGGATTTTCATATATAAAGTAAGCCAGTGCTATACTGGCACTAGGATGCTGAAAGTAAGCATAGCTTTTGTTCAGAGATTGGATGTTTTATTTCTTAAATATGTGCAAGTAAAGTTCCAGCAATGCACTGCTATTTGATTGACAGGTGCAACAGGAAAGGACTATGTGGGTCGCGTTCTGCTATCTATTCCAGCCCCTCTCTGCCTGCCTTGGCTTCCTCCCCCTGTCGCCTTCATAGATGTTAATTCCAGCGTAGGCAGAAAGACAGACGGGGGAAGAATAGATTGCAAGAACAGACCCACATATTCCCTTCCTGTTGCACCTGTCAACAAATAGCAGTGCATTGCTGGATCTTTACTTGCCCATATTTCTGAAATATAACATCAACATCTGAACAAAAGCTATGCTTACATTCAGCATCCCTGCACCTGTGTAGCATTGGCTTTACTTCATATATGAAAATGCAGCTCGTTGGATCCCTTTAATTATAACTGTCCTATCTAAAGGGGCTGTTACATGCAGTGATATTGTTTGCGATATCGCTAGCGAGCGTACCCGCCCCCGTCGTTCGTGCGTCACGGGCAAATCGCTCCCCGTGGCGGACAATGTCGTTCGGAGCCGTCACATTGACCTACCTGCCTAGCAACGTCTCTGTGTCCGGCAAAACGCCTCCTTTCTAAGGGGGCGGGTTGTGCGGCGTCACTAAGCGGCCACCCAATAGAAGCGAAGGGGCAAAGATGAGTGGACGTAACATCCCGCCAACCTCCTACATTCCTCATTGCCGGTGGCCGCAAGTAAGCTGTAGTTCGTCGTTCCTGCGGTGTCACACAGTGATGTGTGCTGCCTCGGGAATGACGAACATCCGGCGTGCTCAACAATCAACGATTTTTTGAAAAGGAACGACGTGTCAAGGATGGACGATAAGGTGAGTATTTTCCATCGTCAATGGTCATTCCTAACGATGCCGGATGTGAGTCACGGAATCCGTGACCCCGGCAATATATATCGTTAGATCCGTCGTTGCGTGTAACGGGGCCTTAACAAGCAATATATTTTAGAAATCAGAGGCACTGCACAACCCATTTAATGCAATGTAAAAAAAACCACACACACATACAACCATTTGAGTATGAAATTAACCCAAAAATTTAACTAGCTTGTACTACAATTTGAATAGTAGAAAATGCAAGGGGCTTCATAGGATTTTTTTTTTGAAATTCGGCAGTGAACCCCTCACACTGAAGATATGACACTTTGAAACAATATAAAGAATACAAAAGAGCAAAAGGACTTGTTGTGCATGTAACAGTCATAATAAATCAGAATGACAACCAAAGTTAATGCATATAAAAAATCATTTTTATTGTGAAATGTATAAAAACAGGTTGGATTTCCATACTATTCAATATAAATAATGTTTAGAAAGAACACAGGGAATCGAGGACAAGGTTGTAGCACATTCACCCAAACATGTATAGTATAAATTGCTAGAAGTCAAAAACCCATGGAAAGGAGATTATGTATCAGGATGGTAAACCATGGGAGGAGCAGGGTATGCGGAAATGGCTGAATATCCCCCAGGTGAGATAATTACCACTCACAGAATGTAAAAAACAAAAGACACCCCGTGTCTATTAGGTATAAATGGCTCAACTCATAAATGCCATATAGAAATCTAGACAGGGCGTCTATAAGTAAGAGATTCAGCAATTGTATTTGCCACTCTCAAACTTTATACCAGTAAAACTCTATGTGTCCATTTAGATATAATTGGCTGCACAATGCATGCCATACAAAGTTAAAGACAAAACGTTTTTTAAAGTGAGAGAGAGGTTCAGCCAGAACTGCTTACCCATATGTAAACTAGACTCAGGAGTTCATGCAGCGTGTGCCCCAAAGAATATAAAAACAAACAATATAAAGTAGTCAATGTACAGCTTGTATAACCGTGTTAAAGGATTTGTCCACAATTAGGACAACCTCTTCTGATTCCACGTTTTCCCACGTAAAATAATAAAAGCCTATACGCACCTGTTCATGATGTTCCAGCAATGTCAGGGCTCTGTGGAGTTGTGAGGGCTCGCAAGCCCCGCATCCAATCAGTAATGGCTTCCTTCTCCCAGCCTTCAGACTACACGAGCAATCAACAAGAAGTGATCACAACTACAGAGTTTGGTTCGAAGGCAGGAAGAAGGAGGCCATCGCTGATTGGATGCAGGGCTCGAGTGACCTCACAACCCCACATGGGCCCCGTCACCATGAGCCAGGACACCTCCAATAAACTCCATACCCAAGAGAGTTAAGGCAGTGCTTTAAAGTAATAATGTTCACACAAAAACATTGACAGTTTGGGCACAATCTGGCCATTTTCCCTTAGGGGGTGTACTCACTTTTGTTGCTAGCGGTTTATACATTAATGGCTGTGTGTTGAGTTATTTAGGTCACCCCAAATTTATGCTGTTATACAAGCTGCACACTGACTGCTTTATATTGTATCAGTGTCAGATCTTAAGTGGCGTCCCATGAAAAGAAAATATTTACAAAAATGTGAGGGGCGTACTCACTTATGAGATATATTGTGACTGTATATATTTTACACACACACAGTACAGACCAAAAGTTTGGACACATATTCTCATCTCTAGAACAACACTTAAGAGGAGACTTTGTGCAGCAGGCCTTCATGGTAACATAGCTGCTAGGAAACCACTGCTAAGGACAGACAACAAGCAGAAGAGACATGTTTGGGCTAAAGAACTCAAGGAATGGACATTAGACCAGTGAAAATCAGTGCTTTGGTCTGATGAGTCCAAATTTGAGATCTTTGGATCCAACCACCATGTCTTTGTAGAAAAGGTGAACGGATGGACTCTACATGGCTGGTTCTCACCGTGAAGCATGGAGGGGGAAGTGTGATGGTGTGGGGGTGCTTTGCTGGTGACACTCTTGGTGATTTATTCAAAATTGAAGGCATGCTGAACCAGCATGCCTACCACAGCATCTTGCAGCGCGTGCTATTCCATCTGGTTTGAGTTTAGTTGGACCATCATTTATTTTTTATCAGGACAATGACCCCAAACTTACCTCCAGGCTGTGTAAGGGCTATTTGACTAAGAAGGAACGTGATGGGGGTGCTACGCCAGATGACCTGGTCTCCAAAGTCACCAGACCTAAACCCAATTGAGATGGTTTGGGGTGCGCTGTACCGCAGAGTGAAGGCAAAAGGGCCAACAAGTGCTAAGCATCTCTGGAAACTCCTTCAAGGCTGTTGGAAAACCATTTCCGGTGACTACCTCTTCAAGCTCATCAAGAGAATGCCAAGAGTGTGCAAAGCAGTAATGAAAGCAAAAGGTGGCTACTTTGAAGAACCTAGAATATAAGACATATTTTCAGTTGTTTCACACTTTTTTGTTAAGTATTTCATTCCACATGTGTTAATTCATAGTTTTGATGCCTTCAATGTGAATCTACAATTTTCAGAGTCCTGAAAACTCTATGAATGAGAAGGTGTGTCCAAACCTTTGGTCTGTACTGTATATAATATAATAATAATAATAATAATAATTGTATTCATTTATATAGCGCTTTTAATTCCACAGCACTTTACATACATTGGCAACACTGTCCCCATTGGGGCTCACAATCTAGAGTCCCTATCTGTAGGTCTTTGGACATATATCTCTATATCTATATCCAAAATTAAATATTGTGAAATATTAGCTTTTGATGGCTCTAAAGCTTCATTGTACAATTGCGTTTTTTCGACCTATTCCGCTCAAGCACCAGTATAACAGGCCGGATTGGTAGAAATATAACTAGTCTTGTTAGAGTACACTTTCTATAAAGCTCATCACCGGTATCCTAGAGTACTATTATTACCACACATCACAAAGTGGTTGTATAGCTTTAGACGGCTTCATTTTATGACCTGTCCCCCCCATATAGTGCTCTTCTATTGAGCTCTGAAGAGGACTCAACAGATGGAGACCTCTGAAATGTGAATTGCAGCATGACAAGGCTCACAGCGTTATAAAACAGAAGAGGTCCTGGGAGAGAGACCCCTCTTATTCTAGATGTTACACGGAGACAGGGTGAAAGAAAAAGAAGGCTCGTCAAATTAAAGGGGGGAAAAAATGCAAAATGGGACATCCAGTTGCTGAAAGGCCGCAGTTTCCGGGAGGAAGGGGCACGAAGAAATTAGTGAATTAAAAATGCAAATTTTAGAATCTGAACTTAAATCTGTCCCGGGGTCTGGACTAACCGATTCATTACGTAGAGCTGTAAAATGATTTTAGTGCCTGTGATAATGACTTGTATAATGAGGATGGTGTCCATCAGAAAACAATCGTAGGCAATTTGTCCGCACGCCGATTTCATAAAGAAGCCTATATAGGTGTACAGGGATCTACATTGGATTGGACCTGAGCATAAAACCCCAATGTGCGCCGTGATTTTTGCATATTTTTAATAAAATAATCTATTGCCTTCATCAAGCGAACAAAGCCAAATGCTGAAGCAAAGCGTTTGGAACCATGGTGAGAAATTAAAGGTGGATATTTCAGATTAATGTCTGCTCAACTGGAAGAACAAGTGACCTATTCTAGCTAGTCCTAGCGTTTTAGTTGGCTTTGAGAAATTGGATAATTAAAAGACAATTAACTTCACGTTGAAGAGCCCATTTGTTTTATTTTCATGCTATCATAACGCTGCACCTTTCATGCCCTGTAATTCACAGATTGCATTTGGCATATGGTATCATAGTGGGAACTTGTAAATGAAAAGGCAAATGGATGATTAGTGGACAAACGTATCTTTCCCCGTGAACTAAATTGTGTTTATTTGCAGTTTAATTTAAGTGGTGTCATCTTAAAAACCAGATAATTCAGTAGGATGTCACTATTTTGTATGCAAATGGGAGACGAAAGCCTGGTTTACTTTGCAACCCCAAGTAAATTTCATTTTCCAGACAATTTATCACATTTATTGAAGTAGATTTCTGTTTTCAAAATTGAAAAGATCTTTATTACTCCGTGATATTAGAATGCTGTATTCTTACTGTAATGTTAAACTGGCTGTGCCATCAAAACAATCGTAAAAGGAGTTTGCATACTTTGCATTAATTTGCCGATGACTAGAGATCAGCGAACTCGAGGTTTGGTGTTCGTACCAAAGACTTTACAAAAAAAAATAAGTTGAGATTCGGAGATCCGATGCTTTACGTATGCAAACCACTTTTCACAAGCATCGCTATGCTCGGGTACGCTCGGTGCTTTGCCCAGTGGGAGACGCTTGCAGTGTTTGATTGGCTCACACTGGGGGCAACAGCATGATTGGATGTAGCGTGTACGAAGAAAAAAAATAAATAAATGGAAAAACCTCACCCAACCTCCCTTGGATGTGTTCTGTGTATGTCTGGCTGTATGTGGGCAGAGACCTCAACTGCCCAATTATAGACTTCCATTGGGGTCCCAAACCGAACTTGATCTAAAGTCCGGCTGAACCCGCCAAACTGAACTTCCATGGGTCTGCTCATCTCTAGAGATGACTGAAGTGATGAAGTGAATTCTAATAGTGCGCATACCTTGGATAAGAAATATATGATGGAAGTTCCTTCACTCAACAGTCAACAGCTTTCCCCCGATTTCCCCAAAGACACAAATACTCGGCTCTCCATAGGGTCCAAATGGCTGACTATGGTTACAACTTCCTGGATGAAGCTGTGTACCGCCGATGTATGCTTATCCAAACAGGGGCAAAGTCTCCCTTATGGGTCCTATGTTCAGCTAAAAAAAATTTTAATTGTGTGATATACCTTTTCTGCAGACTGTCTCTGTAAAAAGTAATAGGTTGTGCTAATCCATACAACCAAAAAAATACCACATACATCGTATGGATGACGGCTAAAGTAGGAGCCCTATGGATACATTTCACGTATGCGAAGAAGACTGTGAATTCATCCTTAGCTTTAAAGAGGGTATTGTTACGTTTGAAAGCTATCCTAACTTGGGAAAGGGGAAAACTTACTGATCCCTGTGACCCCCAATAATCTGAAAAACCCAAGACTCTGAAGAGCCACACATCAATGGAGCAGAGTTCTTCTGCTCCATTCATTTTTATGGGAGAGCAGAAGACCAGTGGAGCGCAGTGCTGGGCTATCTCATTAAGAATGAATGGAGTGACAGTGCGCAAGACCGACTTTAGCTCCATTCACACAGTAGTCTCCAGAGGGTCGTGGGGGTCCCAGTGGTTGGACCACCAGCAATTTGGAAGGTATCTTTCAACCCTGAAAATGCAATGGCAGTGTGGCATGTGATTCATCTGCACAAATGTGAAGTACAAATACAATTATAGCAGAAATGTCCCCAGGTCAGGAATGCCAAAAACTACTTATGGTCAATACATACTTGCCAAATCTTTCAGAAAAAGGTAGATCTACAGGTGCAGGACTCGTAAGTTGGAAATTCTTAAGAGCGCCATCGAAAAAGTTTGTAAAGCAGCTCTTCCTTAAGTATACCAATAAATAATAAAACTTTATTTATATAGAGCCAAGAAATTCCGCAACACTTAAAGTGGAGACATTTATAGAATAAAGACATTATAAAACAACAGTTCCTGGAGGAGCGAGGTCCTGGCTCGCAAAATTACAATCTATAAGGAAATATACTACAATACATTAGACAGAGCCATGGAGTCCAAATACACATTGAGGGTGTTTGGCAGAATAAAGGATATTGACAGGTGAGGAGCATGTGAGAGGTGTTGATGAGCCAGTGGTCACATTTTCACTCACAGGGAGGCCTCCAGAACAGTTGGAGAGTATGTACCATATGGTGTAACACCTCCCACGTAGACCGGAAATGCTTTCAGATTCTTTAGAGGAGGGGTCCCCAAACTGAGGCTCTGGAGCCACATGTGGCTTGTGGGATCATGAAGTCTGGCTTGATACTGTCTGCCACCTTGGTACATTAGAATCACATCTAGCAAACTGCTATGAATAGCAGGTCTCCAGAAGGTGACTTTTGTGAGTACCTCGGACAGAAGAACCGATTTGGATGTGCAAATACTGGCATGGGAGTTTAGGGATAAGTTTAGTAATCTGGAGATAGTATGATACTGGCAGATGGGGGGTGCTTGAAGGTCAAAATGATGGGTGGGAGTCAAGCGTGGTGGGCGTCCTTGATGCGAGAATACCGCATTGGGGTAAGATGGGAATCCCTGGATGTAAGTATACCGTCTTGGTATGATTTCTGTGGGAACGTTTTGGCTGTCATTACACCGGTAATGGAGGCTTTGGGTGTACCTCCTTTGAGAGGTTGGGGGGGGATGTTGGGATGTGGTTTCAGAGCTGAATGTGTTCAGAGCTGAATGTGTTCAGAGCTGAATGTGGCTCTTCAGGTAGGAAAGGTTGGGGATCGCTGCTTTAGAGAATGTCTGACATAAAATATTGACAGGTCAGGTCTTCAAGAGAAAAAGAGCTGTGGCTAAATAGGAGTTATTCACTTTCGCCTGCCTGGGACCTCTTCTAAATACCCTTATAGGTCATATGAACAAGGATTGCTTTGACGAAAAATGCCTTTAAAATACTGGAAAAAAAAAAAAAAAAAATATGGTCACCAGAACAGGTCCTCCAGATCCAATTGTGAGAACATTTCTGGGGAATATCCAACCTTCTGATGACAAAGTACAGAATCCAGTTAATATTACAGATTTTTTTTTCATATCCGTTCAGTTTCTATACAAATCATTTAATAAGGAATAAAAAGTTATAGACATATATCCTCATTTATATCTATGGGGTAACGTAAAGGAAATCCATACGTATGCTCACGATTGATAAATTTAGATTTGCTTTTAAAAGATATGTGAATTTAATCTATTGATCGTGACTAGAGGGACACTGAAATAAAGGGAATTGCAATCAATACAGTCGCTGTGAAAGCAATCTCCTGATCTATGCAATCTCCAGCGCTATCCATATCATACATTACTCAGATTAGCTACAACACAGACAACTGGAATGATGAGAATATGACCCATTGAGTAATCAGAAACTGAACATGAATTTCCCCATCATTTGTCATTGTATTTCGATTTATGATCCATGGGGCTGTCCAGGACACTGTGTAAGAACGACAAAAGTACCATATTTAAAGGGAACCTGTCACCTATAAAAACACTATTAACCTGCAGATAATGGGTAATCTGCAGGTTAAAAGCATTAAGAACCTGCCAATTGAACCCTACTGCCGGGAGGAAATGAACTTTAATCCTCCCAGCAGGGTTCAGATTTCAGTCAGGGGGCGGCGCCGGAGCGCTTTCAGTCACCACTCTGTATATGGAGAGTGGTGGCAGTAACTGCGCCCCCTACACTGACTGACAGCTGGCTCTAACTTAAAAGTTGCACAGAAATTTAGCTGCTTTTGACGTTTTTATGCCACTGCGGGCAAACGTGGCTAGGGGTGTGATTAAACATATCCTGCCAATTCATTATAATTAACTCCACAAAAGGTGGTCTAAATTACACCAGAGATGTACAAAAATCCCTGAGTGGAGCAGCATTTCTGGTGCAGGCACAAGCTGTTTTAGGGTGAACCTAATTGATTAAAAAGAGTCAGATGCCATTTAATGAATGTGGCACATCTTATGCCAATGCCCTCTTCATTAAGACTCAATACAGTATGCGAGTCTTAAAGGAGTTGTCCAGTACTCTGACAACCTCTTCTCAATCTGTATGCTTCCTCTTAAAATAAGGGGCTGTTCCAGCCGTGTCGGTGTGGTCTCTCCCAGGATCGTGTACCAGTATGACGCCACATCATCTCTGTGGCCAATGAGTGTCAGCTTCACTCTCCCCTCCTTTGAACAAATCCCATCCCGTGGAAGTGAGCAGTGCTGTTCTCGTCAATCCTCCGAATGTATGTGATACGCCTGATGGCGGAAAGAGTGAAGCAGACGCCGTTTTGCTGCAGGGATAACGTGACGTCACACTGGTGCGGGATTCTAGGATAGACAGTGCCGACACTGCTAAAATGGTAATGGCACTGGAGGAGTATAAATTTTCATTTAAAAAAACACTACGATTGAGAATGAGTTGTCTCAGTGGCGGCCAACCCTTTGATTTACCATCGAGTCCTAGAGGAAATTCACTATTTTTTTTTTTACTTTTTAACACAAGAAGTCCCAGAGAGGGGTCATTTAACATTTCTACCTTTAGAACCCAGAGACAGGTCGAATGACCTGAAGGATTTTAGCTAACATCCTATAATCACCGTCTTTTGTTCTGTAATTAAGGCCATTACTGTCGCACCACAGAAGGTTGCTGTTTTCCATTGAGTTTAGCCATTTAGTTTCTAGTTAGTTAGGTCAGTTTGGACTAAGGGTCATTTGACCCTCTTTCAGGACTTCAGGGGGGAGCTCAAAATTTCTGGGACTTCTAGTGTTAAAGGTGATTTTTTACAATTCCGCCAATGTCAGACGATGTGTGATCTTCTATTTGGACAAGACTGTATGACTTTCTTAGAAAGCTTCCCCAACCAGCATGGACGAGGTGTCTTCAAAAAGTGGCAAAGCACCACAATCTGTCAGGATGTTACCAAGTGCTGAGCTCCAAATCACTAGAGAACGGCAATCGCGCATATGCTGCTTTTCTGCATGTAAAAAGTGATGACAGGACAGTATAATGAATGGAATTATCTAGCAGTATACAAGCCCGAAGCTGCAGTTATGTATTAGTGCTTTAAAGAGCTGTATTGTAATGTAAAACTATATAATCTACACTCACTCCCACGTAGTCATAAAAAAAGGGAATATAACAAGCAAACTGTCTAATGACAACTAACCTGCAGATTGGCTAATAGCAGATGCTTTGTGGTTTCCTTTGACTTGCAAATTATTTTGAGCTTTCCTTGGGGCTTCTAAGTCAAATAAGTGCTCGTCAGAGAGGAGACTTTCCTTACCTCAGATCACTCAGGACATTTTACCTAATCCAAACTGGTAGCAAAAACAGCACTTTTGGTGCTTCAAGGATTTATTTCTAACCAGTTACAGCAGATAATGTATTAGATGACTTTGGATTGAACAATAGAAAAAATCCTTTAAAGCTTTAAAGTTGTTTTTTAGGTATTTTTTCTATTATTCCTAAAGTCAGGGTCCTACCCGATTTTTGAGCACTTTCTTCTTCTATGACTTTGGATTGACCTTATTAAAAGATTAGAAAACTGAATAAAGAGCAAGTTCCTTTTTCTTTTTAAAGGGAATCTGTCAGCAGGTTTCAGCAATGTAATCTGAAAACAGCAAGCTGTAAGAGTTAAAACAGAGAATTCAGTCCTGTGTCTCTTATCACAGAGTCTGCTTTTGTTTACCTGCAATGTTAGTTTAAGCCTCTTAGCTTTATCATTAGTGGGTCTGAGGAGTTATGGTCCAAATACACCCTCTTCTGTTATTAGTATATTCTGTCTATGGCAATGTACAATGAAAGCCTGGTGTGGGCAGAGGCAGCTCTCCCAGCTCTGCTATATGCAAAATCTAAAATCTTGGCTTGTGTCAAAAAGGCTGCACCCAGTAATCTAAGTGATACATTGTTGAACTCAGGGCCTTTTTCCTTATGTCATACTACTCTCAGATGAAGTAGCAAAATCCTGCTGACAGTTTCCCTTTAAGCAGTAAGTTGAGGTCAGAGGATCGGACCGGATATATTTAGAAAATAATAGTTAAAGGCAACACATCAGTTGATTCATAGTCCTGTATGTTTTACTAAGAAATGCTGCAGTGAAAACATCATTTGAAAAGCCGGCTGCGGTTTAGGTCCCAGATGATGACTAGTCCGACACAAACGGGCATTGGTTTTTCTGCAACCCACTCCCCATAACTGTCAGGTCTCTCACTATGGGTTTGATTCAGCCAGTGTTTGCTTTGCACTACCTGTGGTTTGGGCAGCATGAAAAAGCAGATAAGTTCCCTTTACAAAGAACCTAAAAGCCCAAATGGACTGTTCAAGCCATGCACAGGTGCACCTTTGGTGTTGCCAAACATTTAAGTGCACCTTCCCCAACTAGTTGTTTTCCCACTATCTCTGCCTTTCTCTGACTCTATAAAGTCAAAGCTGTCAATTAATCAGAAAAGATGGGGTGTGGATAGAGGGAAACAAGTAGGTGTGAACATATACTTAAATGTTAGCGGACAAGAAGGGTGCTCCAGGCCCCGGTACTGGGTTTGCAGTCATTCTATGTGGACGGACTACCTAAAAAGAACCTGTCATCAGGATCATGCATGGTAAATTAAAAAGGTATGGGCATAATGGCACTGTTATACAGATTTAATAGATACATTCAGTAAAGAAATCTATAGACTGTTTTTTG